>NC_088793.1:144422623-145052206 GCF_011386835.1 Chrysemys picta bellii
CCATTATTGCTTCTCATGTGAATGTTCTGGAAAGGGGTCACCGTAAGGGCCCTATATCTGCATTGCATCCACAGCATAGAACATACTGAATCAAATTAGTGATCCATCTAACTAATTTTCCTGATTCTGAAATAACACTTGCTGTTCTATAATACCCATGATCTTTCCTTTTTTAAAGATAGTAAGAGTTCTTTAAGCAGAACAAAGATTTCTGGTTTGGTGTGTTTTGGTGTTTGAAAAACCGCTCCAGAAAAAGGTAAGGTACAGTTAGCAGGTCCCTTCCCTCTACACTCCCTGTGCCTCTCCCTTGTCTGTTTTCAGATGTTTCTGAGACTAGTAGGAGAGATTGGCAGTAACCTTTTCTAGCAAGGCAGGTTTCTGAAGTGTTGTCCAAATATAGTGATCTCACTTGTCACTTGGTCATGAGAACTGGAATCATGGAGAAAGAGGAGATTTTCTGAGATTTGCTTTCTCCGCATGGCCTGAGAACAGAAGGAGGTTTGTCAAATTCTTGGTCACAGGATCTGGTGTAGGGTGTAGAAAATGTGTCTCTTTCCATCTGATCATGGAAAGTGAGGAGATGTGATCAGTGTTACTAATGGATATTTTTATAGGTATGGTGACAGGCCAGTTTCAGGCTGTTCCCTTCTTATTTAAATTAAACTGAAAAGTTTACCTCTCGTGTAGCTTTTGATTTTTCAGATTCATATTCCAATGGTTAGAGTGATTGTTATTACCATACATGGTGAGTTACAGCCTTAATGAAATCTTCTGTTAATCATGATAATTAAAACAAATGATACTTGTATGAAGATACTAGATACATATGGGCCCCTTTTTATGTTCCTGTATTTCAGTGGGTCATAAGGTCGCAACACATAATAGTTATCCTTGCTTCTGAGTTAAGGCAATGAGAACAGATATTGGATATTAGTTGGCTAGAGAGAGAACATTTCTTAGGCTATGTCTACACTAGCACTTTTGTTGGTAAAACTTTTGTCCGTTGGGTTGTGGGGAAAAACACCCACATGACTGACATAAGTTTCAGCGACAGAAGCGCTGGTGTGAGACCCTCTTCCACTGACATAGCTACCACCGCTCATTGATGGAAGTTTTATTATGCGACGGGAGAGCTCTCTCCCGTTAGCATAAAGCGGCTACATGGGAGACCTTACGGTGGCACAGCTGCGCTACTGTAAAGTCTCTAGTGTAGACACAGCCTTAGAATGTGGAACAGGCAGGATGGGTAAGGGACAGTATCTCACTATACTATGTTTTGACACGAGCACTCTAAGGCCCTATCTAGACTAAGATGTAAAGGCATGATGTTAGCTAACTTGGTCTAATTAACATCTTCTAAAACTCTAGCCTAGAGAAAGTCATTGTGTTTTAGAGTGTGATTAAACTGGTCGAGTTAAGGCCTGGCAAAGGGGAAGATGTAAACATTTTACTCTACCAGTAGAAGCTAGCTAGCTGGATCTAATATCTCACCTTTATATTCTAGTCTATAAAGCCACAACCTAAATTGCTTTATTTCTCCTGACATGGAGTTCTGTGTCATTAATGCACTAAACTATCTTTCTCCCCATTCCTGGTGGGGTTTAGAACCTAGGTCTGAAGCTGAGCTTTCTGAGGTCAATGGCTGCATTCACCAGAACTGTTGGCGACATCAGCCAGAAAGCAAAAGAAGCCCATGAATTCTCGCAGAAAGCCGTCATTGTGGCATTCATGGTGGTGAGTAAAATATACAATTGGGGCCAAATTCAGCTCTCATTTATAGTCTTAGAGTAATGCCACTGAAATCAGTGGAGTTAATCACATTTTACACCCTGGAAACGAGTGCAGAATCTGGCCGAGGGTCTCTGTTCGTTGGGTAGTTATAGAGAACTCTGAGCAACACTGACAGTAAAAAGCTGGGTGTGATGGAGTTTATACACAGAGCTCCCACATTTTGAGCACATGGCAGCCGTACACAGAGCTCTGGCACTTTGAATCAATGACCCCTGCTGGAACCTGGCTGCAAGGTTGATCCAAGCATATCTGGGATCTTCCATGGTCCCACTGATCCACTTTGTCTCCACTTATAAATATAATTGACATTTTATTTTTAATAGTCCATACCTCTCCTATAAATCAGAGCAGAGTGACTGGAGGTGGGGCCGATGTGGGTATGTAGAAGCTTGGCTGGGGATGCATAGAGGTCAGGGTGGCCTGTTATGCCTAGTGGTTAGAGCAGGAGACTCAGCGCCAGGAATCTGAGCCAAGAGTCAGAACTAAGTTACCAGGAGTGAGGCAAGCCGGGGGCAAGGCAGGAGCAGGGCTGGAACAAGGCAAAAGCAAACCTGGAATAAGGTGGGAACAATTCTGGGAACAAGCAGGTGCAGGAGCTATTGCAGCTGTGTACAAATACTTTGAGCAACTGCTGACGTGTTGCTGCTGCTGGGCTTAAGAGCTGGTCTGCTGAATCTCCTGACCAATCAGCTGGTGTACCCAATCAGGCAGCCTACTACAGCAGTTTTAGACTTAGCAGGATCTGGGGAAGAAACATGCAGTCTTTGGGTCCGTGAGGCCCAACACATGGTCAGCCTTGTCTTCCCGCACATTCTCCATATGTGGAGCAGAAGAGAAAAACAAGCATGCACAGAACTCAAACTCTCTACCTCCCTCAAGGTATGTCTACATTGCAATTAGACACCCATGGCTGGCCTGTGCCAGCTGACTCAGTCTGGCAGGGCTCGGGCTCAGGGATTGTTTAATTGTAGTGTAGATGTTCGGGCTCGGGCTGCACCCTGAGCTCTGGGATCCTCCCACCTTACAGGGTGCTAGAGTCCAGGCTGCAGCCCGAGCCAGAATGTCTACCCTGCAATTAAACAGCCCCTGAGCCCAAGCCAGCTGGATGGGACAGCCACAGGTTTTTAATTGCAGTGTAGACCTACACTCAGTGACCACCGTTTCCATGGCTTGTCAGAACTAGCCCTGCCTGCTGTTGTTGGAGTCTTTCCCCAATTTACAGTCACTCACATCTTGAATGAATGCCCAGCACCCACAGAGACCTCCTTTCAGCATTTAAACACATGCGCGACGCATACCCCTAGCACTCCAATATACAAATCAACAACCACCAACACTGCTTTTAGCCATTCACTGCTCTCGATACTGAACTTGTCATGGCACCTGTGTGCCTTTAGCAGCCCCGCCCAGAACCTCTCATAACTGCCTACCTGTTCGTTGTGGTGATATTGACTGAGCCAATTTAAGAAGGTTTTTATGGCACATGGGAAACGAGATATATCAGGGTTTGACTAGATTTCTTCCTTTAAAAAAATTATTGACGTTGTTTTAGTCACATCATCTTCTATAGTCAGAAATTCTTCTTACAATTGAGATCTGGAGAGCTCCAGAGATTAAATAGCCCCTCTGTGTCCCTCTGGAGTTAGTACTCATTGATGCTGCAGAATTTTATAATATCCCATGTATGGGTCCTTCAGGAGCAGTGAAAATAAGGATGGAGTGTTGGTGGGCAAAGCTGGAGCTCAGTTGCTGCTATTCGGTCTCCTCTTTGATTTACAGAAGCTGATTGAAGAAGAGTCAGTGAACTTGCTGTCTAACCCTGTGCGCCAGCAGGCCATGATTGTGGTCACTAACCTGAGGTATTGTGAAAGTTCAACCAGCCTTCCATCAGATTTCAGTCTTGAGTCACTGCTCCATACTACACCCAGGAATATTGGCTCCTGTGTCATGTCCTGTTTGCTAATTTGTTATCTGGAAGAAGCAGGAATATTAACTCTTTTTTTGCTTGCCTATTTTACTTTATGCTCTAGTGATCCTGAATCCAAGCACCTCTTACAGTGAAGAACTTCTCTGTGAGGAACTAAAAAAAAACCCTATAGTACAGTAGGTTTCCCTGTGGGTTTGGGTCAAAGTTTCTGTAATTTATTGCAGCATTTCTGAAACAGATACTGTGGTGTATGTGGCTAACAGTGCCTGATTGCATAGTTGAAGAGAGATCAGTAATAGAGACCACACCACAAACATTCTGTTTCTTCAGATTCTGCTCTCCTTTTTCCTGTTTAAAAGCCTGAGTACAGGTTACACAAAGCACAGGAGCTGCAGAGAGACATTTGCATAGACTACAGATAGAGTATGAGTCAAATTGTGTCTGGCCCCTTTCAAGTTATGTAAGAGCCTTCTCCCCTTCCCTTGTGCCCATTTGCACGTGGGCCAGCCACAATCACAGCAGACTCTTACTCCCTAGTACTGCTGGGAGCACAAATCACCCCAAAGAGGGCAGGGAGGAAGCTAAAGACCATGGTAGGATCATGTTCTGCACTGATGAGGTTTAGCAACAGACATGGTCCCTGTGCACTCCAGATGTCTAGGAAGCCTTATGCCAATCCCCAGTGTAATGGGTATATCAGGACATAGAGAGGGTATGGCCAGAGTGCATTGTGCTCCAACTATCCTCAGATGACAGACAACTCCTCAGGCTACTCTAACCACTGGGGCCGGGGCCAGGGCCAGGCAGAGAATTGGGGAGATAACCAGCTCTCTGATGGCCGCCGTCTGTACTATTCTGAGTTGAAACTCCGCACCATAGACCGTCTATCCCAAAGTTTGCCATAAAGTTGAAACAAACTCTTTTTATAGATGCATAGAATCCTGGGTAATAAGCTTCAGGGGACAAATTAGTCATTCACAAAATGTCATGAGAAATTGCTTCAACTCTCTGAATATTAATTAACCTGCTGAAACTTAATGTGCTGCTCACCTATACAGTATACTGCATATGTTACATTAATTTGGTTGTTAGCTTGTTAAAAGTATGCTTACAGTATATTTCAGTCTTTCAACAAAGAACTGTTGAAATAATTTTGATGCCAAATACGATTTTGTTAAAAATATGGTGGTCAGTTTGGCAGAGGAGAAAGGATGTGAGGAATTTTAAATAAAAGTGCATTCCAGAGCTAAGATATTACTAGCACTGAAAGCTTAAGGCAAACACTTTAAAAGCATTAGTTTACATTGTGTTTAATATCTACCAGCTGTAACCCATGAAACTGTCATAATTGTATAACAGTATTGGAGCTAGCAGAGGGTGATATAATTACCACGCACTTGAGCAAGCTTACACGTGCCATGTAGTTCAGGGAAGTGGTGCATACTTATGCTGGGCAGAATTCAATTTTTATTTTTTATAATTTTGACAGATAATATTGAAGTTTATTTTAGGTACTTTTTTATTTTTATGAATTTAAATTTTCACAGTTGTGGGGAATCCGACAATAATTATTTAATGACAGTAGATGTCGATTTATAACTGTTAAGGCAAATTATCAACATCACATGTCAAAATATACAACAGGGATCTGGCAACCTGTGGCACGCTGCTGCCTGCCGGGGTCCTGGCCCCACTCAGCCCCCTCGCCCACCAATTTGTCCTGCGGGGGCAGGAGGCAGAAGCTTGGTCATGCCAGCAGCCAAGCTCCCTCCTCCCCCGCTTCTTCCCTCAGCGTGGTGCTTTCCTGCCCCTCCCCCTCCCTCTCCCTGCCGCTGATCAGCTGATCGCCCTTGCGAGGGGGAGCAGGAGCGGAGCCAAGCTGAGCCGCAGCGTGCTCGCTGCTCCAGGGAGGAAGCAGAGAAGAGGTGGGGATGGGGCATATCCCCTCCAGCCCCCTGCCGTAAGCACCCACACGAGCTGAGCACCCCAGCCCTCTGCCCTGACCCCTGAAGCCCCCCACACACCCAGCCCTCTGCCCTGACTCATGAACCCACCCCACACACCCAGCCCTCTGCCCTGACCCCTGTACCCCCTCACACACCTCCAGTCCCCGTTCTGACTCCTGCATCCCCACACACACCAGGCCCCCCAGAACCCAATGCTCTGACTCTTGCACCCCCCACATCCCCACACCCACCCTGAGCACCAAACGGGAGCTCCTGCACCCACCCCCCACATTCCCACCTGCACCCCCGGTCTGGGGTTCCAGCTGATGGCCCCTTGCCAGCTGGGGTCCCGCAGGCCCTGCTCAGCCCGCTGCTGAACTAAGTGAACGGAACCCCAGGCCGGCAGCGGGCTGAGTGGGCCAGCGGCGTAAGATCAGCATTTTAATTTAATTATAAATTAAGCTTCTTAGACATTTTGAAAACCTTGTTTACTTTACATACAACAATAGTTTAGTTATATAATATAGACTTATAACGAGAGACCTTCTAAAAAACGTTAAAATGTATTATCGGCACGCGAAACCTTAAGTTAAAGTGAATAAGTGAAGACTCGGCACACCACTTCTGAAAGGTTGCCGACCCCTGATATGCAAAGAATATATCCAAATCAAACTCCAAGTTGTCAAGCAGAAAAATGCTGCTGCATTTTTCTTTCTTTGCCTATGTGTACATTTTGATGATTATCAGTGGAAATATTTTTGTGTTGGTATGGTGAAATTGACATTTATTGACATTTACCAATAAAAATCTAATCCTTCCAAGCCTATACACGCTGTACAACATTTACATTGTGACAGGCAAACACATAAAGGCAACGTGCTATATGTGCAAAGGAAGGCACTACAGTATTGTGGCCACTAGATGGTGCCGCTATAATTTCTGACTAAAGCAATGGAAGGCTTGTGGTTTACAAAATTAATATTTTAAATGTCAATAAAACTTCAGAGTTCAAACATAGTTTGTTCCCTAGTTTATACCAATATTTACCCATAAGAAATATTTATTGACAATCAGAGCTAGCTTACTGCATGCTTTATGAACTCTGAACTAAAGAAAGTGAGGAAAAGCTAATTTTCCTATCTTTGGCCTATGAATTTATCCCCAAGTAGGATATTATTAAAATCAGTTTTGGTGCATTATAATAGAGCAGTTATCTTGTACCAAAACACACACACACACACACACACACACACACATTTCTATTGCTTACTATGGTCAGAACAAACACCCCATTAGGTTTGGGGGTGTTTAAAGAATAATGGATGATATATTTTTCTTACCTTAGATTCCAGACATTGTCATGACTCTCATTAAGGGAGCTTCTCTCTTTTGTTAGAAAGCTGAAGCCACCACTAAAGTCTGAGAAGAAAGCTGTTCTACTCCGGGCATGCTACAAAAGTGTCTTTTCTCTGCCTCCAGTAGAGATCATGTTAGCAGAGTCATGTGATAATATACAATGCCAACACCCAGAGGTAATCTGTCCTTTAAAAAAATACAGTCATAAAAGAAGCCCCATGTGTCTTTAATTTAGCAGTCCTCCTGGGGATGGTGACATATTGGGCCTGATAAGAAAAAATGTTGAGTCCTACTTACACTTTTTGACCAGCAGGATAATATTACAAGTTGAATATGAGCCTGGATGCCAAGAAGCAGATATTGTCTATTGGATCATGGCAATGAAGAGCAAGTAGTCTAACTAGGCAACCCAGTCTGCAGAATTCAACTGATGTCTAATTAAAGAGACAAAACCTGTTAGTAAGAGATAGCACATGGCAAGGTGTGCAATCAGCCAATGTATGCACACCTGGGTCTGTGTGCTAAGGATGCATCTGTTCTGCTTAGTCTCAAATTACTTCACCACTAATAGAGCTAAAGGGAAATAATGGAATTGCACAGTTCCAGATTTACCAGGATTCTGGCTCTTTAGCAGAGAACTGTTCTAATATCATAATAATAGGGGGTCTTCTCTTAGCTAGGGAAGGACAGGAAAAAAATATTATTATCCCGATGACACAATTTCATATTTAAATGGTGAGTTCTTTTTCTCACTTTCTGACTTGGTGCGTATGTAGCCCAATGCATGTGTAGCAATTTAGCTGTTATTCATCTGGCTTTGTATCAGAATCTCTGCTGAGAATGGCAAACTTATTTCACATCTTGTTCTTAGAAGGAATTTAAGGCAGATTGCCAGAAAATAATATCAGAGGGGTAGCCGTGTTAGTCTGGATCTGTAAAAAGCAACAGAGTCCTGTGGCACCTTATAGACTAACAGGCGTATTGGAGCATAAGCTTTCGTGGGTGAATACCCACTTCGTCAGATGCATGTAGTGGAAATTTCCAGAGGCAGGTATAAATATGCAGGCAAGAATCAGTCTAGAGATAACGAGGTTAGTTCAATCAGGGAGGATGAGGTCCTCTTCTAGCAGTTGAGGTGTGAACACCAAGGGAGGAGAAACTGCTTTTGTAATTGGCTAGCCATTCACTGGCCAATCCTCCCTGACTGAACTAACCTCGTTATCTCTAGACTGATTCTTGCCTGCATATTTATACCTACCTCTGGAAATTTCCACTACATGCATCTGACAAAGTGGGTATTCACCCACGAAAGCTTATGCTCCAATACGTCTGTTAGTCTATAAGATGCCACAGGAATCTTTGTCGCTTTTTACAGAAAATAATAGTGAGTGCATATATCTGAAGCAGAGAAATAATTATTCCTATTTATCAGATCAGAAAACTTTCCCTGTGTATCGTAGGTGCTTATATGGCCCCCATTACCAGGTGTCTGAGCACCACACCATTTTTAATGTATTTATCCTCACAACACCCCTGTAAGGTAGGGAAATGCTATTATCCCTATTTTACAGATAGGGAACTGAGGCATAGAGAGACTAAGGAACTCATCCTATCTCTCTAAAGAAGTATTTCTACACCTCACGTTGCCTGTAGCATGTCAGATTGTATGACACTGACTTTTGTACTGCCTCTTCCTCTAGTCTCTGTACAAGGAAACTATAGATGCCTTGAGAGGAATGCTTGAGGGTTTGGTATTTGAATGTCCTGTGGAGGCCCAGAAGATTTTGGAGGTAAGCAGTAGTGGGGCATCCAAGAGAGGAAAAGAGAATTATAGACGAGAGATTAAACAATCAAGGTTCGACTGTCCCCTCTGAGTTCAGGGCTGAATTAAGACAATCTGGGGCTCTAGGCACACCACAACATGGGAGCTCTATGCCCCAGCATCTTGACCCTATCCCCCCATCAAAGGGAGTGGCAGGGAGCTCCCTCTCCTGTCCCAAAGAGGCAGGGACAGTCATATGGGACCCCTGTGACCCTCAAGATCAGCATCAGAACCCCACTATGCTGGAGAGAAGCAGGGAGAACCTCTTAATCCCAGAGAGACAGGGATGGCAGTAAAGGGCCTTCCTAGTACTTAGCCTAGCAGCCAGAGTATATCTGGTTAGGTGGGTGGTCTGGGCCCACTCTTCTCTTTCTGCCATACATAGAGTACTTTGCTGGTATGTTTTGGCAGGATGGTTTGTGTTCCCTTGGAGTTTATACCCCATTGAGATGCACGGAGCAGTTCACACCTCTGAGAACTGTTGTTTCAGGCTCTTTGCAGATGCAGGCGGGCATCTCTACAACACTATGCTCAGATCATGTTTTCAAACTTTTCTTAACAATCATGAAAGCTGAGCTTCTGCCCTGATGAGACAACTCCAAGAGTTGGGGTCCTGGGCACAAGCCTATAGGTCCAATTTTTAACTGTATTTAAGCATCTCATTTTCAGAAGTGATTTAGGCACTTAGGAGCCCAATGAAATTTTGGCTCCTATGTGCCTAAATCCCTTTTGATACATAGGCTCCTAAATCAGTTGCTCATTGCAATGCTGTGTGCAGCAATGCCTAAATACCTTTAAAAATCTGGGCCATAGTGTTTATGCCTTAATTAGCCCTCCCATACTCTTCTCTTTTCAGAGATTATATGTTAGAGAGATTATAAGGGTACGTCTTCACTACCCGCCGTATCAGCGGGTAGTAATCGATTTATCCGGGATCGATATATCGTGTCTTGTTAAGACGCGATATATCGATCCCCGAACGCGCTCACCGTCGACTCCGGAACTCCACCAGAGCGAATGGCGGTAGTGCAGTCGACGGGGGAGCCGCGGCCGTTGATCCCGCGCCGTGTGGACCCCAGGTAATTCGATCTTAGATACTTCGACTTCAGCTACGCTATTCGCGTAGCTGAAGTTGCGTATCTTAGATCGATTCCCCCCCCCCCCAGCGTAGCCCAGCCCTAATACTGCAGGGTGCAGGGCTGCTGGAACAATTTGTATTGTGGGGGTGCTGAGAGCCATTGAACCAAACTGTAAACCCTGTATATGATAGAAACCACTTCAAGCAGGGGGTGCGGCAGCACCCCTAGTTCCAGCACCTATGTCAGGGTGTTAGAACAATCTAATGTATGTAAAAGAAATGTCAACACTTTTATAACAACTGAGTAATATACTTCCCTCCTCTTCCCTCTCTGAAGCTCTTTCCCCCAGATCTTGACTTGTAGGCAGGAGAGACGTTCTCCCCCCACAAATCTCACTCTCCCTAGAAAAGTTGGGCAGGATAAGCCTCCTATGTGGTATTACCCTAATTTCCAGAGATAAAAATAGACTTCATTTTATACCCTATCAAATTCTGAATCCACTGACTACGATTCAGAGCGAAGGAAGGAGCCACTCTTTGGCAGAGCAGATTATTATGCCAGTCTTTCTTCTCAGTGGAACTATATTATAGGATGGATTTCTGGAAAACACAGAAGAGAATCCTCTTTCAGAAAACCCATAAACTTTATTTACATAGAGAGGAGAATGCTACGTTTTTTAATCTGACCTACCACTAGACAAAGGACCCACCACATCCTCAGCTGGTGTAAATCAGAGTAGTTTCTCTGAAGTCAGTGGTGCTACTCCAGTTTACACCAGCTACTGGCAGATTTGGGCCACAATCTTTTAGGAGTTTACTGTTTTTGTGAGCAGTGATCTCCTTCATTTTTTCCTACAGTACCTCGAGCCCTGGCTAATCTCCAGAAAGGATCATGAGCGGGAACGAGCAATGTGGTGCAGTGCCCGGATCCTAAGATGTGTGGCCAAGCTTCCCAATTTTGACGTGAGTAACCCTTCACCTGTACTGACCTGACTCAGTAAAGAACATACACTTCAGCACATACATTTGCCCAAATAAGCAGCCTACTACTCACAGAACAAACAACAAAATGTAGGACCTGATACTGCATCTATTGAAGTCAGTAGGAGCTTTGCCAGTGATTTCAGTGGACTCAAGCTCTGACAGATTTTATTTTTCTGACAAATTACCCTGAAATCCTTACTGGCACTGTGTCTGCTCAGACTTCTCCCTGGAGAAGTTATTCACTTCAATCCATTCCCCAAAGTGATGTCAATGTAAAGTCAATGCAAATAGCACTGGTCTTTCAAAACTTCTCAGGGCAAGAAAAAAAGTTATTTCCTCTCCTGTTTAGGCTGTTTTTTTGTTGAATCTTTTTGTCTTGCAATAATATTTATGGCAGTTGTACCACCAGCTTTACTATGGAATTTAATCACCCACAAAGCTGGTTGTTGCCTTGTATAATCCTACCCCAAAATATATTGGTATTCCTTAAGTGTACTGAATGGTGCTGGAGTAACAAGAAATACATATCAATGGTTTTAAATGTTTCTAAACTGCTAGACAAAAAACTTCACTATACAGGTAACATTATAAGTAAGTATCATTTAATTAAATATAACAGCATAGTTATATGAAACGTTTGAGACAAGTTTTTGTAAACAACTTTAAATATGGCCCAGTATCAACACCCATCTCCGTCTACCCACAACCCCCCCCCCCCCCCACAACTCACTCCAAAATGTATCTCCTCTCTATTTCCAATAGTAACCATAAAACCTCATCTCATATTCTGTGTATAATAAAGATGGATCTGAGCTGAGAAATTTGAATCTGAACTTTCCCAAAGTTTACAGGGTGGTGGTTTTTGGTTTGGGTCCACGTGTAGTAATCACCAGCCTAGAAGCCAATTATATCCAGAGTCATGTATATCCAGAGAGTCAGTGCAGCTTCTATCTGGTAGATCCACTATTGACATGGTTGTCTCATTAAGGCAATTGCAAGAAAAGTGTCAAGAACAAGAAAATCCTCTCTGTGGATTTCATCGATCTTATGAAGGATTTTAACCCGGTCAGAAGAAAGGGCCACTTCCAACTATTAGAGATATTGGTTGCCCCTCGATCCTCCTCAGTCTTTTTCAGTACTTCCATGATGGCATGAAGGCTCAAGTCCAGTGTGATGGTGATCAATCTGACAGTTTTTTGAAAGCTGCTGGGGTGTCAAACTGGGAGGTGTTTTGGCACCTGGTATATTCCTCTCTCTGCTGCTTTGTCATGCTTTCTCATCTAGCACCAAGGGGTTTACGTTTTCATGCAAAATTAGATGGAAAACTCCGCAACATTGCATGTCTAAGAGGAAAAAGCAAAGTCAGACATCTGCTGCTAAGAGAACTTATTTTCACTGATGATGCAGTTCTTGTCACGCACAGTGAAGAGGAGCTCCATCAACTTTCCATCAGCTTGTGAGGAATTTGGACTAAGCATCAGTCTAAAGAAGACAAAGTTTATGGCACAAGGTGTGTTGAAAACATGATCCACCAGAACTTCTAATAGTAGTACCTAGCTTGAAGTTGTGGCACAAGTTCTGCTGTCTAGAATCAATTGTATTGAATAACTTCTCTCTAGATGGTGAGCTTAATGTTCACATCTGAAAGGCAGCCACCACATTCAGCCTACTAACCAAGCGTGGGTGACAGGAAACCAACACTGAACACCAAGATACAGGTTTCCATATGTGCATTTTGAGCATGCTGCTGTATGGTGGCAAGACCTGGACCGGCCACAGCAGGCATGAGAGAAGGCTAAATACCTTCCATGTGTGCTGTCTTCACCATATTCTAAATATCAAGTGGGAAACCAAAGTTCCTGATGCTGAAATACTTTAGAAAAAAAAATGACCAAGTCTAATCCCTATTCTCAAACACAGATATCTCTATGGGTTTGGTCATCTGCACCAGATGGATGATGGGTGCATTCCAAAGGATTGCCTATATAAGGAACCTGTGGATATCCGCTCAAAGGCCATTAGGCCAGCCTAGGCTCAGGTTCAAAAGTGTTTGCAAAAGGGACTAGAAAACTTTCAACATTGACATCAGAAGCGGGGGAGATACAGCTAGCAACAGACTAGTAGTGCGCTGGCTTCATCTTCTGGCCCTACGCTTTACACCTGCATTGTCTGTGGCAAGGACCGTTGCTTGAGAATCAGACTTTTTAGCCACTCGCAATGCTGCTGCATGACGCATAGCAACACAACTGCTTTAGCACTTACACCATCATCTTTCGATATGGACGGTTGCCATTCATAAACCAACTACTACGAACCTTATATCAGCTTGGCTATTTTTTAGTTCACCTAACCATTCATGGAGAAACACACCAACATCTCTCACCTATATACAGTAAAGAAACCTCCTTCTTGATCTTCCATTCCACTGAGAACCCAATTTTCTTCATTTACCTTCAACATATAGAGTAGAAATCCTATTCTGTATACCTTCTCCATCCTCCCCACATGGCTCCATCTAGAAACAGGCCTGATATCTGCTACACAGATTCTCTGCAGTTACCAGAGAGCCACAATCATTGAGGCACTCATGTAGAATATATTACACTTTCACTTGTTGTCAATGAGGTGAACAGTTTCTAAAGTTATTGGTCCCTTGTACAATGCCAGTTGTGCAAAGGGGGTTTAAAGCTGCCCTAAGTGGGCAGTTGGATATTCCTCTGGCATGAGGGAATTCAGGAGAGATGTCAGGCTCTTAGAGCTGGCTTTAAGCCACTCCCTCACAGTGCTCTTTTATGCCCCAGCAAAAGTGACATGGTAGGAGCATTCTATGCTCCATCAATCCCCACTGGTGTAAGAGCCCCACTTAGAGCAATCTTGAGGCTGTTCAAAGTTGTGCTGGGGACCAACCAAATCCCTAGAATTCTTGGGTATCAATGGGGAAGGAGAAAAAACACCCTTTACTCTTCCCCTCAGGTGTGCGAAGTAGTACTCTAGTGCACCTGTGGGTCTGGCCCATTGTCATCATAGGCAGTGCTTCTAATACACCAGTATCTCCATTAGGTGCGTGGTCAGTAGCAGATTTAGATCACAGTGAAGACTGTGTGCAGAACCTTAATTTCTAATATTCAGGCTTTCAAACTATTTTATTTTTAACTACAATATGCTAATTTGAGAATATAGCTGAAGCAACATATTGTGTTAGGAGGAAAATGCTTAAAACACACAACAAACATTATTCAGAATTCATTCTTATTAAATAAAAACAATACATCTCTAACTAACCCTACGACAGGACCACCCCAGCCTCTGGGCCTGATTCCAGTCTCATGCAGTGTATGTTAAGAGGGAGAGCACTGAAATCACCTGTGTCGCATTGGTGAGCTGTGTCAAATCACCCACAGGCTCTTCAGAAACAAACTGGGAAAGCTTCAAGGCTCACACTACATTCTTAGAGCTTGCCTATACTGGCCTCTTTTCTCTGAAATTTCCACCTTGCTAACACTAGTGCAGTTCCCCAACATGTAAAATTGTATGTAGTCAGAATAATAGCGTTTTGGCCCTTGTTTGCCCAGGAGTAAAAGACTAAACACAAGGGGCAGGGAAGCAGAGAATCAGGCCCTTTACCTTTGTGTTGATGATGACTCTTTGTTATTGGATATCCTGTTTGATTATGGGGCTTTTGTTGGCGTATTTAAATGCCATAAACGTTTTCAGTGTTTAAAGATACCCAGATTTTATAAGCACAGTAATGTACTCCACAGTGTGTGCTCGGCAGCCAATCTACACACACCCATCATAAGCGTGTTAACAGGCACAAGGCCCAGGTATGTCCATATATTTCCTGATGATCACACACCCTTTATATGTTATCTATTGCTAATTGGCTTCTTCTCTTTTTAATTAGACATCAATTGAATTCAGCAGACTGGGTCGCCTGGTTAGGCTGCTTGCCCTTCGATGCCATGACCCTGTGGACAACATCTGCTTCTTGGCAGCCCGGGCAGTATACAACTTGTATTGTATCCAGCTGGTTAAAAAGCGTAAGTAAACACACTTTTTCTACATCACAGGAAACTGAAAACTTCCTCCTTGGAGCTAACCCTTACAAGCCTTTCTTATTATTACCAACAGATTAGTTTCAAAGTCCTAATGTAATCATTTCTGTTATTTTATAGCGCGGCATTGCATCATCAGGAAAGTAGTGAAATGGGCTACAGCTGCTGCTATTTATTTATTTATTTTTTAGGATACGTTTCCAGTTGAGCCCACAGTGCCCTGCCTGGAGTACAGAGACATGGCTCCCTGCCTTGATGAGCTTATCAGTGCTGGAACAGAACTGTTGTGCCTGGGAGCGTCATTGAAATAGATGCATGTTTCCCTGAGGGCGGTGGAGGGATAAGGGAAGGGAAATGAAAGGGAAAGAGCAAAGTACACAGAGAAATGAAATACAATACACCTCTACCCCGATATAACGTGACCCGATATAACATGAATTCGGATATAACGCGGTAAAGCAGTGCTCCGGCGGGGCGGGGCTGCGCGCTCCAGCGGATCAAAGCAAGTTTGATATAACGCGGTTTCACCTATAATGTGGTAAGATTTTTTGGCTCCCGAGGACAGCATTATATCGGGGTAGAGGTGTATATGCAGTTGTTTATAACAAGTATCTAGTATTAAGGTCATATTTGTCAAACTGAGGAGTACCTCGCCCTGGGAGGGCTTGAAGTAGTAGCTGTGGGGTAGGAAGAAAGTGTGGACAAGCCTCTCAATCATTCTCCAGAATCTCTGCTTTCATTCAAAAAAAAAAAAATCACTGGCCATTATGGTTTGAAAAGAAAACCTTGAAAATATGTTTACCAAGTATAACCAATGTAGAGGTGTATGCCTGAGCTTGCAGAGACCCTGAAACAATATCTCTGAGGTGTGATCTGTGCCATTCATTTCAATGGGTGCTAATTTGGGTGCCAATATTGATATTTTATGTGTCAACATTGTTAACTATTTCACTGCTGAATGTATGTAAGGGGAGGAAGTATATTTTGAAGATCTCAGTTTACTCTGAGTAACTGCTCAATTTGGGGAGGCATTTAGAAATGTGAGATGGGGCTAAGGGGGGCCATGATTGGTTTAATTTTCCTGAAGGCTGGGAAGCTCAGTTTCAAAAGGAAAACATTATATTAAGGGAAGGAATATCTCCGAATGCAGCCCATTTTCCCGATTAAATAATGATTCACAGGCTGATATGAGTCCAGTGAATAGTGCTCATACACTATATACAAGGGCAAGGCTTGTGTTATATCCCTCACCAGCTATTCTACTGAGTTTTGAACCAACCGTAGACTTGTCTCCAGCTAGCATCATGGCCACATTCAGATACATTAACAAGAACGGAAAGAAATGTCACCTAATTGAGAAATGACAAATGACACAAATGTGTGTATCTGTTCCAGAGCTTGAGAAGGGACATGGAGTGGAGAAGGTAGACACGCTAAAAAACCTGGGAACATACAGTCCCTCTGTGTTCTACAACAACACCTCACAAATCGCTAAGGTAATTACACTCATTGCACTGAACAATGAAAGGTGTTTTCCCTATGTGAGTAGTATAGAGCATTGACCACAGCTCCATAGTGAAGGATGCAGCTACATATCATTATAAGCCCTATTTGAACTCCCCTTCAACTTTGGCTAGGAAAATTGATTTTTCCTAATTTTGCATTTACTGTGAAGGCCAAGGAAGCTTTTTCTTTTGAAAAAAATTGGCCAAAGTGGTTTTTTGAGTTACAGGTAATGAAAAATTAACCTGATTTTGGAGTTGCTCAACAACAGTTATAGTATCAGTATGGCTATTCAAAATTTTTCCATTGATACTGTTAATCAACTGAAAAACAGGGGTTTTGACCAAACAATTTTTGTGTGTGTGACTAATGTCTGGTTTGCGCAGAAAACTTGGAATTTTCATCAGAAAACAAAATACCCCAAACCAAAAACTTTTTGGCTGAAAACCAAAAAGTTTGATTTGGAAATGCCTTATTGGAGTTGTAGTTCAGGTTCCTCATGCTCCCATTCTCTTCTGTGTGCTGGGATCCTCTGCTGGACTACATCTCCCATGTAGGCAGGCCGTTTGTCTGGCTTAAAGCCGGACAGTCCTGTTTTTCTATGGTTTGTTCCCTGTGCGGTACTAAGGCAAAACCAGGAGTGTTTATCTGATGCGATGCACAGAAGATGCCATTTTGAAGAGCACACTGTCTCGCCCTTGCCAGGTGACCTCACACGCATATCTCATGCAAAGTCATGCCCGGCGGGGGTAGGGTTCTCATCAAAATGGCATAATCTGTGCAGTGTGACATGAGTTTACACCAGTGTGGTGGGCCCACACCATTCCTGGAAGTAATGCAATGTCCAGTATTCTGGGGATGTGTCAGTAGCCAATCTACTCCCATGATGCATGTGGCGAGAAGACTCCTATTACACACCACAGGGGATTAGCAAGAAGGGAGACGGCAGTGAATATGGAGAGATGTAATCTGGCCATGGAGACCTGCCTATGGAGGGAGAATCCGGGCATGAGGCGTGTGAACTACAACTTGATGGGGAACCAATGCAGCACAGAAGGGTGTATTTAATGTCAAACCAAAATTAAATATTTTGATTAGTAAATGTTGAACCATTTTGTTTTGATTGGAAATGTCAGAATGAAATGGTTCAACCTTTCCTAATTGAAATTTTTGGCCAAAATGTTTCAGTTTTTGATTTTTCAACAGCTTAAATTTTCTGTGTGTGTGAGGAAACCTCATTTCCCAACTAGATCTAATTATAAGACCTATTTTCACATTCTTTGTAACTTAACACAGAAATATTATTTTTATCTAAAAAAATGAATATTTTCAGAGTAAAGATGAGGAGAAAGGAAGGTCTTATGGTTAAGGCTTTGGACTAGACATCAGGAGAGCCAGGTTCAGTTCGCAGCTCTGCCATGGAATTCCTCTGATAGCCTGGGCAAGTCCCTTGGTTGTCTTTTGATTCCTTATCTGTAAAATGGATACAATACCTCCCTACTTCATACCAGTGCTGTGAGGATAAGTTCATAATATTTGTGAAGCACTTGGATAACAAGGTGATTAGGACCATATACTGTGCATATTTACACAGTGTTTACTATAATTCTTTGAAATGTTTTGAGATGGTTTACTCAGTGACCAACTTTTTGGGGGTTTCTTGAACAGAGAGCGAAAAAAGCTTGATTGATTTATATTGTACATTCAGTTAAAAATCTAGTGCATATGCTCATTTAAAATATTTCAGAAAGACATATTTACAGAAACTGTCATTTGGTAATGAGATGCATGCTTTATAAAATCTGCGTGGCCCCACAGTATCTATGCAGAGCAAGGAGAGGTAGGGAAGAGGCAGGAGCTCTGTGGAGTTCCTAAGTAGGCTCGGTGAGGTGTTTGGGAATTCTAGGACATGCAGTGATGGGGACTTGGTAAAACACCTCAACTCTACCTTTGCCCCCCACTTTTTTATAAACATGGGACTTAACGTACAAACAGTTTTGTTGCCTTTTAATTAAGGCTGCTACTTAATATTATTGCTGAAACACCTATATACCAAGACATTTTCAATTAAAAATTTCAAAGCATCTAAAATATGAAAATGGATCCTTGAAGGATGTTGGATAAACATTCAAATATCCCCACAGTTCATGTGATTTTGTCTGTTAGTTGGTCGCTCCAGCTCTGGTGACAGCAGGAACTGTGTTACCATGACATGCTCTTCTCTGTTTGTTTTAGGCTTTTGCAGAATATTTTACCCCACTTCAGCTAACAAACCTGGTTCTGACAGCACTTGATGGTTTGACAGATCCCAGGGAGAAAATATCTCGGGCAGCTGGAGAACTGCTCAGCGCAATTCTGGAAGAACGGGGAGCTGATCTGGAGAAGGTAGGAGATGGTGAGAGAGGCCGCTGTTAGAATTCCCTGTTCTGGAGCCAGGAGGTGCGGCTGCCGGCTCCCTGTGCTGAAATTGTCCATTGTCTTAGTTCCAATGCACTTTGTAAGAAAGTCGTGAAATGGCTCCTCTTTTCGGGGAACCAGAATCTGGGTGCATATGTTGTTTTTGCTGAGGTGCTGCCAGTCCCTCATATTCTAGTTAAAAGCCTAGATTAGGGTGGTTTATGGAGCCACAATAATGACTCTATAGGTAAGCCCATAAATTAGCTTCTATTATAAGCCCAATTTTGAAGCCTTTCTAGATTTCTGAGGGGCAGGGACCTCCTTTCTTCCTGAAATTTCTCATGCTTCCTCTTGGGCCAGTTTGGTTTGTACATTGAGAAATAAAGAGAAGAAAGGATTTGGACAATTTTTAGTAAGGCTATATGGAAAATACTGTAGTTGTTAGATGTGAAAATTTGAAACTGGGAATTTTCTGAAGTTCTCCGCAAACTTCATAGTCTTTGAGAAATGCATGAAGGGACTTATAAGCAAGGAGAGGATATCTTTAAAGGTTAAAGTTCAGTGATACAAAATAGTTAGGACAAAGCAGTATCAGCATTTCTATTACACACCTGATTTTGATGCCCCATCACTCCAAAACAAGTACTCCACTCCATCACTCCAAAATACTCCTTTCCCCCTGAAATTTAGCATATGTGCTCTCTTGGCTGGGGAAGACTGAGGTGAATCAGACAAGATATGTTTGATTTATGAGTTTGAAAAAAAGATATATTTTCTGCTTTTAGCAGATGTTCTGACTTTGCTTTTCTTGAAATTTTGTATCTGACAAGTTGATCCACAGACTCCATTTTAGTCACTTGTTCTCAATGAGATCTGGTGCATAGACTGATGATAGAAGGTTAGTATTGTTAATTGTGGAGTTATTAGCTGTGAATATTTACACCTCTGAGAGCTGTGTGAGGATTATGAAGTTTATAAACTTCTTGCTAGGTTTTGTTGAGCTGGTAAAGTCAATAAACCGAATAACATTGGACTGAGGTGGTGGCAAACTTTGCAGCAGGAACATAGCACCCACCCATGATACTGGGGAGAATTTGTGTGGATCCATAACACTGCTAGGGAGAAGGGAGACAAAATGAGTCTCCAATTGATGTTTCTCCCCCACTGAATGATCTTCTGAGGACAGAGAAAAGAGAGAGAGAGAGAGAGAGAGAGAGAGAGAGAGTTACACCTGAAAGTAGAGTAAAGGTAGTAAAGGAGTCAGGAAAGCTGATACACACTGTATCCTATCCATACTAGAGAAATATTCAGCAAACAGGCTGAGGCCTTACCACATCCCCATAGAGCAGTGGTTCTCAAGCTAGGGCCACCACTTGTTCAGGGAAAGCCCCTGGCGGGCCGGGCTGGTTTGTTTACTTGCCACGTCCGCAGGTTTGGCCGATTGCGGTTCGCCACTCCAGGTCAATGGGGGCTGCAGGAAGTGGCACGGGCCGAGGGACGTGCTGGGGCCCCTTCCTGCAGCCCCCATTGGCCTGGAGCGGCGAACTGCAGCCAGTGGGAGCCACGATCGGCCGAACCTGCGGACGCAGCAGGTAAACAAACTGGCCCGGCTCACCAGGGGCTTTCTCTGAACAAGCGGCGGCCCTAGTTTGAGAACCACTGCCATAGAGGAGAGAAGAGAGGCACTTTCATTGTCATTCACTTGTGAAAAGGGGTTCTAAACAGGGTTTGCAGTAGTTATACTATATACATTAGATGGAAATGTAGGGTTATAGTTAAGGTGATTTGTGAATCCTTAACTTGTTCAATTCCATGACTTTCAAAAGATTTTTTTTCATGAACCACAACCTTCTAATGAGATTCTTATGGTCTATGGCATATGTGTGTGTAAGTGAAAGGAAATATTATCATTCTTTATTCCAATTTCTGCAGCTTTAATTGTAAAGGGGATGTCCGTAGCCTGTGGGGAGGTGCAGCTTCCTATGGAATGAGAGTTAGTTCAAGATACAAAATGTTATAGAGGGGTCATATTGTCCTCTCTCCCAACAAGACTTTAGATTTCCGCCACTGATTGTTGTTCTGTCTTAATCTGAAATAAGCCATGTAACAGAAATATGTTTGCTATTTTGGGGAGGGTATGTGTGTGTGTGTGTGTGTGTGCGCGCGCGTATATGTATGTATATGTGTGTGTGTGTGTGTGTGTGTGTGTATGTGTTTGTATATACACATACATATATATGTGTGTCTCTGTGTGTGTGTGTATATATACACATACATATATGTGTGTGTGTGTATGTATATATATAAAATTATTTGTATAAAAGACGTAAGTGTGGGTGGGTGGGTGGGTAGGTAGAAAAATTCCAACTGTAACTCTGCCTACCCAAAAAAGGATTTTGTCTGGGAATATATTTACCTATCTGGTGTTTCTCTGGGAGTCCCCTGCACTCCAGAAATTGACCTGTTTTGTTCTTTAGGAAGGTGTCTTCTCTGGAGAGGGGAACTCATCCTATTGCTGAGTGATCATCACTGTGGGACTGAGATTTAAACTCACCAGGAGAGGGAAATAGAACAAGATCCCCCATTCCAAACATACAAACACATACACCCAAGTATAGGAAAAAACCTTTGACTGTGTTTTTCTTGCAGGTAGATGACACTCTGACTGGCATTTACAAGCGCCTCAGCCTCATCCATGAACCCATTACGAGGCAGGAAATGTTGAGGGCAGTGTGCTTCTTGGCTGGAAACAACACCAAGAAAGTGGTGCCTATCCTGTTGGACCACAATCTCCCATGGGACAGGTAGAAAGCTTGCCAATGCTCTTCCTGCCTTGGATCTCCAAATGTACGTTCCTTCTTTCTCTTTGTCTCAGCATTTTACGCACTCAGATTTCATGTTACTCTCCTCATTGCACTGGGTTGTGATTAGAGCTAGTTGAAAAATAGGATATAATTTTCACAAAAAAATTCATCTTCTATTTGGCAAAAGTTGAAATTTTAACAACAAATTCAGTCAATTTTAAAAAAGTTTTTGACCTGCTCTAGTTGTGATTAATTATTTGATGTGTTATAAGCTATACTGTGTGATAGTTGACTGTATGGAAACGACATGGCTGGTTTTACTGGAAACCGTGAGACAGCCTACTTTCCTGGTGTAATAACACACAGTTGTGGCAAATGGAACCAGTGTCATGTCCATATGATTGGTGGGGAATCCCTTCTTCCTTCTTTTTTCCTTTCCCAGGACACACTGTCTCTTACTTCTCTGCTCTCTGACCCAGGGCATGATTCCACTCAAGCCATCACCAATATATTTGGATAAGGAGACGAGTTATAGCAGTATAGGTCTGATCCATGTAGAAGGTCCATTCATGAGGGATGATCATATCTAGTGGTCTGAGCACACAGCTAAACATGAGACCCCCGGGTTCTTTACCCAGCTGTCAGTGTCTCATTGTTTGACCATGAGCAAATCACTTTATAGTTCTGAGACTCGGTTTCTTCATCTGTAAAATGCAGATAATTATACTTACTTACAGTACTGCACATAGGTGTTGTGAGGCTCGTTTCACTGCAGCCCTCTGAGATCTTTGAATGGAAGTTGTTATAGAAGTACAAAGTATTATTTTATTGGGCCTCTAAATTCGTAGCAACACAACTGAGCTATGGAGGTTCCTGGGCACCAGAAGAGAAACCACCCTCAATGTTCTTCAGTTGCTGATAACGATCCTGGAGGAGAAACCAGTCCAAAAAGTCAATAGCAGTATCTCGGATGATGAGACCTCCCTCCAGCCTGTTGCTGTGAGTACCCTAGCATTTCATAGGCTGTTTTTTTTGACAGCAAAAGGTATAATTGGAAAAGCAAAGCCTTTAGGGTTGCTTTCTTTTTTAGTAGTATATAAGGGGACACTCTGCCGTCCCCTCAGGGCCTGGAAAATTCCTCATTTGATCAGATTTATACTGGCCCTCCTTTTCCTTAAAGCCTTGAGATGAGTCTTGTGTCTGAGCATCTTGGGGAGTCAATTTAATACCCTTTGCATTCCTTTCTAAGGGTATGTCTATACTACCCGCCGGATCGGCGGACAGCGATCGATCCAGTGGGGTTGATTTATCGCGTCTAGTCTAGACACAATAAATCGACCCCTGAGCGCTCTCCCGTCGACTCCGGTACTCCACTGGTGCGAGAGGCGCAGGCGGAGTCGTCGGGGGAGCGGCAGCAGTCGACTCACTGCAGTGAAGACAACATGGGGAGTAGATCTAAATACGTCGACTTCAGCTAAATTATTCACGTAACTGAAGTTGCGTATCTTAGATTGATCCCCCCTCCCCCCAGTAGACCAGGCCTAAGAAAGAAGAGTAACAGAATCTTCTTTTATCCTCTTCAGGTAACGTGTGCACTGTGTGAGATGCTCTCTGTCCCTGGATGCAGAGATGCAGTGCAGGAACTTTACCCTCGCCTCTTGTTGGCAGTGCTTAGTCATGTCCAGCGAGTCATTGAGCAGAACCCATTAGAGAACATGGTGGTCTATAGGAAAGAGTGTGGTCAGGGGCACAGGCCTAAGGCATTCGATCCTTCCAGGTAATTACTGAAAAGTCAAGGTTCTTATTAGTCTGGTTGTAACTCCTATAGTATTTCTGTTCTGATGAGCGTGTGTGGTTTATCTCATTGTGTGTTACATTTCCATGCAGTCAGCAGGGCTCCCTTACTTACAAAGAATGGACAAAATGGATAGTCTCTGTATCATGCAGACAGAAACTAAGGGCAATATCTGAGCAGAAATGAGAAGAAATGGCTCCCACAGTCCTTCTCCCATTACTTCAATATTCACACTTAGATTAAATAATCACTCAGCTCCCCTTGCCCACTTCTGGTCTCTCCACTCTCTTGTTAATATTACACAGGGTGCTGAGGATTCGGGTTATGTTATGTTATAATACAGTATCTGTGTCTTGAGGTTTCTATAGACTCACGTAGCTTCTAGGAGTGGCACTGATGTCACTCAGTAACACTGGAATTGTTTTGAATCTAGCTGTGCTCTGGAGGCTGTGAAGACCCTGCTCTCAGGTGCTGGTTACTTCGAGGTGTTAGACTATGTGGAGGAACACAGAGGGTGGGACCTGCTCTCCAGCCCCAGTGAATACTATTGTGGAATAATGGAGATCACAAGGTAAGAGACAAAAGCCACTCATTCATCAGCCTGGAACCAGTTGGGATCTTTGTTCCAGGAACTTGCTACACAATTCATTTTTCACCTGATAACACACAGGTATGTTTGTGTCCTGTTGCAGTGCCATGGTGAAGCATTTCAAGCCTCTTCATCTGCACAGGATTTTTAACAAGCTGATCCCGCTGCTCAACAGTGAGAATGAGCATGATAAAATTATGTCCAGGGCCTTCTATGCTCAGGTAAGTTTCTTTAGCTATTTGCAGAGCTGGAGTTCTAGAGAGTATCTTGCTCCAGACCTATTCCAAAAGTGAATGGGGCATATGCACTAGAAGATTTCAACAGCAAGTCTTATTGGGATGGATACAGATCACCTAGGAGATGGTTCTAGTTCTCTTGGACCATATTAAATGGCGCATTTTATCTGTGGTTTTCACTTTTCAGTTCTTGGGGGTCATCTCTATTAAATGACCCCTAGTCTAACTCAGTGAAAACCATCACGACCACCATTTCAGTAAGGGAGATTTCCCTTCAAATCTAAACATTACTCTGATCTTGAGAACAGTGGTTTATTCCAGAGCTCAAAATGGCTGGTTTAAAGCTCTGGGTGAGGTGTGAGCTTTCTCGACATGGCACAATTTATTTCTCAGGAAAAAGATGATATCCACCCAGAGAATAGAACTGGAAAGTCTGTTGTTAATTGGCTGCATCTCATTTTGTGTTGCTTGTAGCTTCTCTGGCACCGTTCTGTGGCCCAGAGTCTGGAACTCGACGTCTTGGCCCCCCTGAAAAAATGGATCCAAGAGCCAAATCCCATCATGAGGCTGTTGGGACTCAGAGGAATTAGTAATTTAGCTCTTCACCCAGGGAAGGTGAGAGATATATTATTCAATTATTAAACAAACCCCAGAAAAATACACTAGAAAGGATGGTGACGCAGAACCGAATGCAGAGCAATTATGTGAGAACTAGGGCACTTGTGTTGGTGTCACTGAAACAGAGTAAAACCAAACCAAGAAGAAATAAAATTACTGGGCTTGATCATGGTTTAGGGGGTAACAATTAGATGAGCTCCAGTAGGTGACAATGCAGTCCTGGAACAAGGAAAAAATTATCCTTTTGTTGTAAAACACACATTAGATAAGGGCTATAATAAACCTAGGATAAGACATTGTGTAGTAAATTGTTCTGTCACTGGTAATTTTTAGAGTTGATTGCATAATGAAAAGCCATGTTTATTAATTTTTTAGTGAATAAACCACTCTACCCTGATTAACTGGCATTCATAGTGTCAGACAATTGGTAATTTGTGAATATTACGATGACTACCAGTATGGAAATATTCATAAATCCTTAAAGTGTCACAAACTTGTAATGGAAGTTTGTTTTTCAAGACTGGACACTCACCTTTTGTTGTTCTCCTGTTAAATAGCTTCAGTCATCAATCAGGGAGCAGAAACAGTACTTTGTGATCAATCACAAATCCAGAGTTATGGATAACTGGAGCAGACAGCTGGCAAACTGTGGATAAGCCACTCGTAGTCTGAAAATTATTTGTTCAGACAATCCAGGGAATACTTGTAAATGTAACAAATGCATCTTCCAAATGAGAAATAGCTTACACATTACTAATTAATCCCCCCCAAAGACTAAATTAATTGCATTTTTAGTTTGATTAATCCTATTCTACCAGTTCTCGTAGCTTTTAATAGGCTGCTGCTTCTGTGCAGGCGACACATCTCAGAAACCACCTTCCAGTCCTCCGGGAGTTCCTAAAAGAGAAAGAGGAGAGGATTGCAGAGCAGGCTGTGAAAGCCCTAAGAAATATCATTTACTACATGGAAGGGGAAGAGGTCAAGGTTGCATTCTGCCATATCGTCCGGCCTCTTTGGCAGCTAATTACTGATGTAAGGCAATACCATGAATGACTCTGGCAGGGCCGGCTTTAGGCCAATTCCACCAATTCCCCCGAATCGGACCCCGCGCCTAAGAGGGCCCCGCGCCCAGTGGCAGGGCCGCCGGGGTGGGGGCAAGTGGCCGAGAATCCCTTCCCTGGCTAGAGGCTCCTTTTTAATTTTTACTCACCTGGCAGCGCTCCGGGTCTTCGGCGGCACTTCAGCGGCGGGTCCTTCACTCGCTCTGGGTCTTCGGCAGCACTTCAGCAGCAGGTCCTTCAGTGCCACCAAAGACCCAGAGCGAGTGAAGGACAAACAACCGAAGACTACGAGTGCCGCCCGGTGAGAACAAGCCCCACATGTTTTTTTACGTGTTTTTTTTTTTTTTCAGTCATCCCTGCCAGGGCCCCGTCAAAACTGTTCGAATCGGGCCCCACACTTCCTAAAGCCGGCTCTGTCTGCATGTGTGCACAATATTATACAAAGGAGTGTAGTAGTTACAGAGAATACAGTGAATGGAGTGACTGAAGGCAAAGAGCCTCCAATACTTGCTTCCTTGTTTAGTTTGCTTTGAGTATATGGGCCTGTGCTGTTCATGCCTTTCAAGTCATATGATGAGCACTTTCACAAAGCATGATTAATGAAGAGTCAGAAATTCTTTAGAATTCAAATAATCAACAAGCAAGGCACAGCAGACAGTGCAGTAATGCTGAGAATCCTACAGACATGGCATAGAAAAGGCCATTTCTCTATCTGAGGGAGCAAATGGAGGTTTGTTCCTTTAGGGCTTTCTCTAGTCTAATTTTAAATAATTAAAGCAAACAGATTTCCACCATTTCCCTTGGGAAACCTCTACAGTCCAAAAGACCCTCAGTGATAGGATATGTTTGCAGTTGGACCAGCCTACATTGTCCTTTCATCCATTACCCCTAGTTATATCTGTTTGCAGGGCCATAAATAGAGCCCAGCAACCCAGGTAATATGTATTGAGCAGGCCACAGAATTCTACCATCACCTCACTGATCTAGCAGAACTTCAGGTAGACAGCAGAGTGTTGTGGATTGAATAAAAGATCTTGTTACTAATCGGTCTTGCTTGCTTTTGTTCCTCTCTTTTCATTTTCCATTCATTCACAGCATTTTTTTTTCTTTCTTTATGTATATTTTTGGTGTATCTTTTTGCAAGTTAATTTTTTGATAATGGTTAATAATCACTTCTTTTCCTCCATCCTCCTATTCCCCCTTCCTTTTAGCGTTTTGGTGTTATCTCCCTCCTTCACCCATATTCTTTTTTAATCTTTTTCCTTTCATGCCTTCCTCATCCCTTACCTTTCTTCCCTCATAAATTAAAAATTCCCATCTCCTAGACCTGGAAGGGACCTTGAAAGGTCATTGAGTCCAGCCCCCTGCCTTCACTAGCAGGACCAGATCCCTAAGTGGCCCCCTCAAGGATTGAACTCACAACCCTGGGTTTAGCAGGCCAATGCTCAAACCACTGAGCTATCCCTCCCCCCTCATCTTCCCTCGTTGTACATACTCTTTCCTTTCTTTCTTCTTGTCGCTAATCTCTCAATTCTTCTCTTTTAATCTAATTCCCTTCCCTTCCCTTCCCCTTCTTTAATTTTCTTATCTCCCCTCCTACACACATACACATTCTACCCACTCCTCTCTGCATCTAGTTCTTGCCAGTCAGTCAAACTGCATTCCTCAGCCATAGTTCACTCACTGTTTTCTACATGGACCTGGCATGTGTAAGGTGAGGGTTGGGCATAAAGGGGGAGAAAGAGGATTCAGCTACTGGCACCCTCTCAGATCTTGAGGACCATGGAGCCATATTGGTGGGATTTCCTCCCCAGGTTCAGTCTGAGGGTTTTTCACTGCCCTCCCCCAAATAGGAGAGAAGACGAAAGTGAGAAGGGAATCAAAGATCACCATCCCCTTCTCTTCACCTGTCCCTACCCCCTCACTGCTTAGCACGCCTTCTTTAGACACAACTTGGTGTCTCACTAGGATGGACTATTTTAGGTAAACTGCTGCAGCCTGGCCAGAGAGAAGCACTCATTTAAAATGCATAATTTGTTCCCTTCTTGACTGCATCTTGGTCAGGACAAGGTCCCCAGCACTGCCCCACAGACCTGTACATTGAAAAATTCGCTAGGAAGCAAGCAGTGGATTGCCAAGGGTGGAGCACTGTGCTGGGGAATCTAGTTGCTTTTGTCCCTACTCTGTCCCTTTTACAGTCTGTACTTCTGTGTTTCATTTCAGCCAGTTTATAATTGCAGTCAAAGAGATTGAGAGTTAGCATGTGAATTCTAGTGCTAGTGATAAGTATCTGGGTGACAACACGGGATACTGATGTCCTCTATCCACAGAAAAGGGGTAGCACAAACAACGGCACTGCAAGCGGCTCCATGCTGCCCTGCTGATGTGCCTCAGTCCTGATTTGGAAGGACTGTGAGGGGAGTCCAGTCTGCATGGTCTGTTCATTCCTTGGTGCTTTCTCATAGACTGCCAGCAGTGATAAGGACCTCAGGAAACTCAATCAAATCACCAAACAGCCATTGGACCGAATCCACCACAATAAGACAATTCATATGCTGTGGGCTGACTGACATGTAGTTTATGCTGCTTTGCACCTTGCCTCTCTATACATCTAAAGATTGTGCTAATTGGCAGTGTTGATGATGTCACTTATGTTATGTGGAGATAATTTTAGTAGTTGATTGCAGGAGTCTTTCACCCTGAGAGGTTTCCCCATCTCTCTTTTGTCATTCACAGGAGAGAGAAAAAGTGCGCATTTCTGCCATCATTGCCTTTGGCAAAATGCTGAAATGTGTGAACAAATATAAACCTGGACCTGTCATCCATAATGAAATCTACTGTGCTCTGGTGCCTCTGATGCTCGTCATGCAGGGGAATAATCACGAGATATTAAAGGTGAGTCAGAACTAAGGAACCTGAATTTTCAGGATCTCCAGCCATGTGGAAGTTCCTCTCTACATCCATGTTTCAGTAGAGAATCTTATCCTCAACCATCCTTAATCTTACCCTGTGACAAGAGGCAAGAGACACCTGACCTCTCCCGTCACTTCCCATGTCCCAGGAGTCTTTGACCTTATTCTTCATTCTAGTTGTATTTTATCACCAATCATCAGCTTTCAATTCTTGTAACCTCAGGAACTCCTCCATGTCTTTCTTTATCTTGCAGGCATGTGGAGACACCTTGGCAGAGTGTGCACAGGTAATGGGATGGAACCAGCCCAGGAACTTGTTCAGACAAATGACACTGAGTGACCATCTTCAGGTCTTGCAAGAGATGTGCAAATTTCTGGTAAGTGAACTCTGGGTTTTCAATGGGGTTGGGAACAGGAGATGCAAGCTAGTGCTTCCCCTAATTCTGAGTTTGGAGAAGCATAAGAGGCAATATAATGTGTCCTCTTTGGTGTATTAAGCTCACTACGAAGACACTAGAATAGACTCATAGACTCATAGACTTTAAGGTCAGAAGGGACCATTATGATCATCTGGTCTGACCCCCTGCATGCTGCAGGCCATAAAACCGTCCCTACCCCTTCCCTGGACTCTGCTGTTGAAGTCCCCAATCCTGTTTTTAGTGACTGCAATCGGCAGAGACCCTCCTGCTAGAGATCCCTGCCCCATGCTGCAGAGGAAGGCGAAAAACCTCCAGAGGCTCAGCCAATCTGCCCTGGAGGAAAATTCCTTCCCGACCCCAAATGTGGCGATCAGTAAGACCCCGAGCATATAGGCAAGAGTCTCCAGCCCGACCCCGTTAGCCATTATACTATTTACCCACCATTGCTTGGCTTTCCTTGACTACTATGTTTTACCATTAAACCATTCCCTCCATAAACTTATCTAACTTTATCTTAAAACCAGACAGGTCCGTCGCCCCCACCGTTTCCCTCGGTAGGCCGTTCCAATATTTCACCCCTCTGACGGTCAGAAACCTTCGTCTAATTTCAAGTCTGAACTTCCCCACGGCCAGTTTGTATCCATTCGTTCTGGTATCCACGTTAGTACTAAGCTGGAATAATTCTTCTCCCTCCCTTGTATTAATCCCTCTAATATATTTAAAGATAGCAATCATATCCCCTCTCAGCCTTCGCTTTGTCAGACTAAACAACCCAAGCTCCTCTAGTCTCTAGAATCTGTCTTTCATCACCACAGATGCCCACTCCATGTTCCCATTTTATTTCCTTTCTACACAACTAATGCTGCTACATGAGGCTTCTTCATACCACACAGCAGCAAGAGGAGTTTCCTATGAAGGAAAAAGCTCAGCTTGTTGAAAAATTAATGATTAACAGTAGCATTTTATAAAAATACCAACAAAACCTGTCACATAAGAATGGCCATACTAGGTTAGGTTAGACCAATGGTCCATCCAGCCCGGTATCTTGTATTCCAACAGTGGTTGTGCCAGATGCTTCAGAGGGAATAAACAGAACAGGGCAATTATCAAGTGATCCATCCCTTGTAATCCAGTCCCAATAGTTGGAGATTTAGGGACAGCCAGAGCATGGGGGTTGCCTCCCTTACCATCTTAGCTAATAGCCATTGGTGGGCCTCCATCCTCCATGAATGTATCTAATTCTTCTTTGAACCCAGTTATACTTTTGGCCTTCACAGCATCCCCTGGCAACGAGTTCCACAGGTTGACTATGTGCTGTATGAAGAAGTACTTCCTTATGTTTGTTTTAAACCTAGTGCCTATTAATTTCATTGGGTGACCCCTTATTCTTGTGTTACATGAAGGGGTAAATAACACTTCCTTATTCACTTTCTCCACATCATTCATGATTTTATAGACCTCCATCATATCACCCCCCTTAGCCATCTCTTTTCTAAACTAAACAGTCCCAGTCTTTTAAATCTTTCCTCATATGTAAGCTATTCCATGCCCCTAATCATTTTTGTTGCCCTTCTGTGTACCTTTTCCAATTGTAATATATCATTTTTTGAGACGAAGTGAACAAAATTGCACACAGTGTTCAAGGTGTGGGCATACCATGGATTTATATAGTGGCATTATCATATTTTCTGTCTTACTATCTATCAACCCTTTACTAATGGTTCCTAACATTCTGTTAGCTTTTTTGTGTTTTCAGAAAACTATCCATACTGTCTCCAAGAACTGTTTCTTGAGTGGTAAAAATCTAATTTAGACTCCATCATTTGTATGTATAGTTGGGAGAATTATGTTTTCCAACGTGCATTACTTTGCATTTATCAACATTGAATTTCATCTGCCATTTTATTGCCCAGCCATCCAGTTTTGTGAGACCCCCTTTGTAACTCTTCACAAGTCAAAGTTAAGTCGAAAGCTGATTGTGTAATTCTTCAGCCAGCTTTCGACTCAACTATCTTGAGTAATTTGTATTGTTTGCAAACTTTTCCACCTTACTGTTTACCTCCTTTTCCAGATCATTTATGAATATGTGGAACAGCACAGGTCCCGGTACAGATCCGTGAGGTCCCTGCTATTTACCTCTCTCTATTCTGAAAACTGACCATTTATTCCTACTGTTTCTTTCTTATCTTTTAACCAGTTACTGTTTCATGAGAGGACCTTCCCTCTTATTCCATGACTGCCTACTTAATGTAAGGGCCCTTGGTGTGGGACCTTGTCAAAGGCTTTCTGAAAGTCCACGTACACCAGGGGTTATCAACCCCTCAAGGGGTTGCGAGCTGTCAGCCTCCACCCCACTTTGCCTCCATCATTTATAATGGTGTTAAATATATATAAAAGTATTTTTCATTTATAAGGGGGGGGGTCACACTCAGAGGTTTGATATGTGAAAGGGGTCACCAGTACAAAAGTTTGAGAACGACTGATGTACACTATATCCACTGGATCATTCTTGTCCACATGCTTGTTGACACCCTCAAAAAATTCTAATAGAGCAGTAAGACATGATTTCCCTTTACAAAAGCTATGTTGACTCTTCCCCAACATTCTGTGTTTATCTAGGTTTCTGATAATTCTGTTCTTTGCTATAGTTTCAACCAGTTTGCCTGGTACTGAAGTTAGCCTTACTGCATGTAATTGCCAGGATTGCTGCTGGAGCCTTTTTCAAAAATTGGCAACACATTAGCTATCATCATCCAGTCATCTGGTACAGAGGCTGATTTCAGTGATTAGATTACATACCACAGTTAGTAGTTCTGCAATTGTATATTTGAGTTCCTTCAGAACTCTTGGGTGAATGCCATCTGATCCTGGTGACTTATTACTGTTTAATTTATCAATTTGTTCTAAAACCACCTCTACTGACTCCTCAATCTGGGACTGTTCCTCAGGTTTGTCATCTAAAAAGAATATCTCAGGTGTGAGAATCTCCCCGTCATGCTCTGCAGTGAAGATTGATGCAAAGAATTTATTTAGCTTCTCTGCAACTGATTTGTCTTCCTTGACTGCTCCTTTAGTACCTCTATTGTCCAGTGGCCCCACTGATTGTTTGGCGGGCTTTCTGCTTCTGATGTACTTTTAAAAAATTACCTGTTAGTTTTTGTGTCTTTGCTAATTGCTCTTCAAATTCTTTTTTGGCCTGCCCAATCATACTTTAACTCTTGCCAGAGTTTATGCTCCTTTCTATTTACCTCACTAATATTTGACTTCTAGTTTTTAAAGAATGTCTCTTCGACTCTAAATGCTTCTTTTACTGTAGGGACATTCCTAGCCTCAGTGCCTACTGGTCAGTACCAGATTTCATACCATCAAGGCCAGGATGTCAGAGCCTTGAAAGCATCATTAAAATAGTTCCCCAGACATAGGTGGTTAATGGATCCTCTCTGCACTTGAATCCAAGCTGTGTGAAGGTGTCCTTTGACCCAGGGACAGTGGTGAGCTCCGTGCTCTCCCACATGACTGGCCCAAGTGGGAAAGAGAGTCTTTACTATGGTGTATCTCTTGTTGTTTTCTAGGTGAGGAAATGCAGGAGAATGGTGGGGGACTTCTTACTTAGGAGCATAGCCTACCTAAAGAACCCTCAGCCCCTTTTACGAGAGGCAGCAGCCAGGTTTATAGGTAAACACAATGGCTCAAACCCATTATTTTCATCATTCTGCTTTGTTACCTCTAGCTGTGAGAACTGCATCCTTGGCTCCTAAGTTACTGACCTGAATCAGACCCCAGGGGTTTGTACAACAAATGGGGCAATTGATGTCCTAACCACCTAGTCCTCTGCATCTAGGAGACTTCCTCTCTCCTGTTACCCCAGAGAATCTCTCTATTTTCTTCCTTCTAGAGCAGTGGTTCTCAACCCATTTATCATTGTGGGCTGCAAGTTGAGAACCACAATGCCCCTACCCTAAAACTGCCCACAGTCCCCTATGCCCACTTCCTCCACCCAGAGCGGGGCCAGGAGTGGAGCCCTGGGTGCAGGCCGGGCAGCTGGACCCCAAATCCTGCCGTGGGGGGCTGGACAGCAGCGGGGATCTGGACCCCGTGCTGCAGGCCAGGTAGCAGTGGGGAGCCGGACCCCATGCCGTGGGCCGGGTAGCAGCAGGGAGCCGGAGCTGGACCCTATGCCGCAGCGGGGAGCCGGGCAGCAGCTGGAACCCCCAGCACCCGCCAGGAGCAGAGCGCCTGGAGGGGCCGGCAGCCAGGACCTGAGAAGGGGGTCAGGAGCGGAGTCCCACCTAAAACCTGGGGCAAACCCCTAGTTCCCAGAGGCCCCCCCCGCCCCCCGCAAAAAAAACCCTACCTACAGACCCACTCTCCCACCCCCTACCCCACTGCGGCACTTACCAGTCCCCTGCTGCCAGGAGCACTGGTGTAGGCTGCGAGAGGCTGTCTTCCCCTCAGCCAGCACCGCTCCTTGGCAGACCAGAGTGGCAAATTTTGAATTTTCTTTTTAGCGCACAGCTGGGCCACAGCTGTGTGCTAATTGGGCCACGCATTGAGAACTGCTGTTCTAGAGGAATTGCCCTACCTTTGCTGTTCTTCAGCTGGACCCATGGGAATTTCTGTAGAGATCCGATCCTCAGATGTTGTAAATGGGTTCAGCTCCACTGAAATCATTTTACACTGTCTGAGGGCCTGGCCTCTAGTCTCCATTAGAATTTGGTCTCTTGGGAACTTCTTAGAAAACTTGGGACTTGGAGGATTTCTCAGATTTCCTGAGAGAGCATCTTCCTACCTCCTTCATTTGGGAGGAGTGAAACTTTAGAAGTTAGGTAAAGTACCTGATTTTTGTTTGTATTGCATATCCAGAGTTCACAGTCAAGAATTTGAACTTAATTCAAGTTGACAGAGATGATGTGATGCTACTGCTCAATGGTAAGGAATTGCTTGTGATCCAGGTTCTTTTGCAATCTATAATGTGCCTTCATTTATGTTATCAGATGGCCTCTGCCTCCCCCCACCCACCTGTCCTCTGGGCAGTAATTCAGGAGGAGTTTATAGAAATGAAGACAGTACCAATTACATTTTAAAATAATAATAAAGGCTATAAACAGAGAGACACTTGTTACACCTCTTCTCATTTATTACTGCAAGAGGGCAAACTACAATATTTGTAATGAATATTTATTCAGTAAATGTTGCCCTTTAGTTTGCTTGCAAATTATTTGTGAGCAGACTTCAATTTTCTACAGATTTTGTTCATTATTCCAAAAATGCAAACAGTACTGCTAATACAAACCTCATTCAGCCTATGAGTTGTCATTGATCTGCTCTGCTTGTTTTATTTATTTATTTACTATTCATTATTTGCTATTTTTGTGGTAAGTGGTTGCTCACACAAATCACATGCTGTTTCTTCTTCCTGAATGGAAGAATGAAACTTCTGTACACAGGAGTGGGAAATCAAAGGTTTCCAGTTGTTCATGCAAACACCTGTGGTGTGGACCTTCCTATGGTTGCTTATTTTCACAAATATTTGAGAGTCTTTTGTTTTGTGAGAAAAAAGATCATCCCTGGTTTACAGAAAATAAAAAGGGTCACAAATCAATAATTTTTTTTTAATGAACAGATGTTTGTGAATATTCTTTTAGCATTTTCTCAGCTCATAACCTTCTGAAAAAAAATCTCAAGAAGACTTTCCATGTTTAGTTTCAACCCATAGGTGAATTTCTGAAAATGCTGAGGAAAATCCCTTTTGCTACTTTTGAATGAAAAGAAAGTTAAGTTTTTATCCCTCAATAATGAATAACAGCTAAACTTTAAATCTTTGCACAGCTAGTTTTGCATGATGAGTTAAAATAAGTTTGGGGAAAAATAATTAAACTAAAGTAAGAAGTGAAAAATAGCATGAGCGAATGCTCAGTGGGCATGTGCTAAGATTTTAATGGAAACTAAAAAAGTATATCTGTTTATTATTTGTATTACAATAACAGCCAAAAGTTCTTATAAGGATGAAGGGCTAAATTCTGTATAAACACAAAATAAAGTCCAGTCCCTGCACTGCAGAGCTTACAGTCTTAGAAGGACTGTCCTCTACTTGTTTACATTAGAGGACTGAGGGAACTGCATGTTTTCCCTTACAATGGGGCCAGCATGGACAGGGTTTCTTGGTGGGGCGATTTGCAGGTGGGAAATTGGAAATCTCTCGTTGAAAACAGAATTTCTTATAAAACTGGTGTGAAATCAGGGATAACAAAATTATGGACATTTTTTTTTTTTAAAAGTTGATCCTGGATCCTCCCATTGCTATATGTATTTCAATTGTGAGTTAAATGTATATCTTAATGTGTGCAACATGGGCATAATCATCAGAGTCCTGGGTGAAATCTTGCCCCCACTGAAGTCAATGGCAACAGAATTTCACTCCTCACCTTCCAATTCCCTGCCTTTGGGTCTGAAGTGCCTCTGCATTTCCAATGGCAAAATGTAGAGGCAGTAAGCACAGAACAGGAGGAGTTGCTAAGCAGCATGCTTCTGTCTTTTGCGCAAGCCTGTGGCAGTCATTCCGTTGCTGCTCTGTGGTGGTGTGCTCCATCAATCAGGAAGGAACGTGCTGGGGTTGGGAGGGAGCCAGGAGAAGCAGCTACTCTCCATGGCATCTTTATATGACATATCCAAGCAGCATTAACTCTTCCCTTATCCTCTCCCAGAAGGAAGCTTTGTGCAAGGAGGGAAGCCATAGCTTTTGCAAAAGCCGTATTAATAGGGAAGATAAAGAAGCAGGGAAGTACCACAGAGCGGGCCAACTTCTCTTGCAGAGTCCCTGGCATCTATATAGTCTAAAGGCCTTGCTTTTTGTTTGCTCTCTGAGGCCTCAATCTCCTTCCTGTCCAGGAGACCCTGCAGCAGCATGTGATGCAAGTCAGACTTCTTGATCTTTTCTTCTGCCTCTTTCCCTTCTGTGAAAAAGCTGGTGAGAGGGAGGGTTGGTTAGACGGGTTTAAATTCTTACGCTCCTTTAACTAATTTGTGGGATTTAATGTATTTTTCAATTAATTTAGTGTTGAAAAATGCCAAACTGACATTGATCACCCTAGAGAGTTGAAATCTTCCTATTAATCTGCAGAATAGGTACAGCATAAGTAGTGACCATTCATGTTACCCCCTGCCCACCCCTATTGCCTCACCAATGTGCTTCAACCTGGACTGGGACAGGAGGGACATCCTCAAGGGTTGAGACTGGACTTTGGGCTCCAGGGGCCATACCTTTTTTGTGGCATCTTTGCTGCAGCTGTCTAGAAGGGTGCAGTTTGCTGTATACTTGTGTTTGAAATCTGTCCAATAAGTTACTGGACTGAGATGGCAATATTTTTATTATAAATAATTCCTATATTTTTTGCAATAAATCACCAGAAATGGATGGGTCTTATGCAGAGTTCAACAAAAATGTGTAATATATCATTAGAAAGAATTTCTTCCCTGGAGGACTGAAGGATTGCCAACCTTGTACCAATTTTTTTAAATGGTGCTAAGGGAAATTAAGAATTTATTGACAATTTACTTCAGTGTCTGGAAAAAAATAGATCAGAAAATGGTTACATTTATAAAGCACTTAGAGGAGTGATGTCCAGATAATCCAGGATCAGTAATGGTAGCTGTCAAGGCTGCTTCCCCACTCTGAACTTTAGGGTACAAATGTGGGGGCCTGCATGAAAACTTCTAAGCTTAACTACCAGCTTAGATCTGGTCCGCTGCCACCACTCCCAATGTGCTAATTCCCTTCCCTGGGTAGCCTTGAGAGACCTTCACCAATTCCCTGGTGAATACAGATCCAAACCCCTTGGATCTTAAAACAAGGAGAAATTAACCATCCCCCTCCTTTTTCCCACCAACTCCTGGTGGATCAAGATCCAACCCCCTTGGATCTTAAAACAAGGAGAAATCAATCAGGTTCTTAAAAAGAAGGCTTTTAATTAAAGAAAAAGGTAAAAATCCTCTCTGTAAAATCAGGATGGGAAAATAACTTTACAGGGTAATCAAACTTAAAGAGCTCAGAGGACCCCCCTCTAGCCTTAGGTTCAAAGGACAGCAAACAGAGATAAACACTCTAGCAAAAGGTACATTTACAAGTTGAGAAAACAAAGATAAACTAACACGCCTTGCCTGGCTGTTTACTTACAAGTTTGAAATATGAGAGACTTGTTCAGAAAGATTTGGAGAACCTGGATTGATGTCCCTCTCAGTCCCAAGAGCGAACAACTTCCCAAACAAAGAGCACAAACAAAACCCTTCCCCCCCCCCAAGATTTGAAAGTATCTTGTCCCCTTATTGGTCCTTTGGGTCAGGTGTCAGCCAGGTTACCTGAGCTTCTTAACCCTTTACAGGTAAAAGGATTTTGGAGTCTCTGGCCAGGAGGGATTTTATATACTGTACACAGGAGAGCTGTTACCCTTCCCTTTATAGTTATGACAGTAGCATAGTTTCTGTCATGGTAAATGCTGCCTTTCTAAGATGAAAGAATTGTTTGAAAGAGTTGAGAAAGTAGCAGATAAACGAGGAAATAAATATGTTTAGCTTTTCAAAAGACTTTTGATAAAGTCCCTCATAAAAGACTTTTAAGGAAACTTAGTAACCAGGGAGCGAGAAGTAAATTTTTGGCATATTAATAACTTGTTAAAAGACAGAAAGCAATACAAAAAGCATGTTGCAGTCTCTCAAGGATCAATAATAGGACCTGTTTTCAATATCCTGGAAGATGGGATGACTAGTGAGGTGGTGAAATTTGCTGATGACTCAGTCATTCAGATTAATCAAGACTGGGAAGAATTAAGAGGAATTTTGTAAGACTAGAAAATTGGGCAACATAATGCGGGAGAAAATTCAGTGTAGTTAAAAGTGGGCACATTGAGAGGCTATGAATTGGTCGTAACCCCTCAGGAAGGAGACCTAGATGTCATTATGAACAGCTCAGTGAAGACTCATAAGTGCTGGGATAAATTGGACAGTAGCTTTTTAGCACTTCCTAATAAAGATAACTTTATTTACCTTGAGGTGGTGGAAAGCTAATTTATTTTTTCTTGGCTCTGCAGTGTACAATTGACCATATTTTGATATTTTACCTTGGTTTGTTATCTCCTTCGCTTTCATCAAAGCCTAGCAATGTTGTGTTGGGCTGGTTGCACGTTTGGATGGGAAATCTCCAAGCAACAGTGTAGGTCCAGTGTGTGAGGTAGCAATTGTGATTCAGTGAGCAGCATTCTTCCTTCTGAATGAGTTCTAAACTGATGCCAGACCATGTTTCTAGGGAGCAGTGTACTGCTGCAGGCACTACCCAAACCTGAGATCTCAATCTTTTCTGGTTATTGAAGATGCCCTTAATAAGATTATTTGAACTTTAGTGTCCTGGCCAAATTTCAGTGGGAGCCAACTACATTCTGCATATCTAAATCCCTCCTGGAGCTGCAGTAGGATAAAGGTTTTCTTCACTTTATGTCCTGAAATGTGTGCAGTGGGTTGTGCACTGGAAGGAATCCTTGTGTATAGTTTTGTATTTGAATTTTTAAGTTTATAAAGTGCTTAGGGATCCTTCAGGATGAAAGCCCATTATATCAATATAAGGGACCTAATTCTGCTCCCACTGACAGGTATAAAATAGGAGAACGTCTATTAAAGTCAGTGAGCAAAATTTGGCCATCTGGCTGAGTTGCACTTGGCACAGGCCTGGAGGCAGGGCAGGGGGTGGTTTATATCACCTCTGCTGCTTCCTAATCCTTGGGCTGCTCTTGGATAGTCTCAGGGCTGTTCTAAATTGCATCCAGCTCCCCTGGGCAATGGCCCTCCTGTCATGTGCCATTTCCTTTGGTCGGGCCCCATTGCTGAGGGGTGAGGATAGCACCGTGCCACTACTGGCTCTGCCTCTCTTGGGAATACCCCTTCCACTGGGGAAGTGCTCGGGAGACCAATTAAAACAGCTCTATGGCCCCTTTGCCCCAGTGGGCTGGCCCAGTAGTGTCACACTGATGTAAAACCAGTGTCACTGAGATCAAAGTTAGGCCCATAATATTATTTCCCTTATGATATGGTATTACATACTTAGCTTAAGGGCATATTGAGTTTTTATTTGCTTTCCTCTGAAGCATCAAGTACCAACCACTGCCATGATAGGATACTAGGCTAGATGGACCATTAGTCTATTGCACTATGATGCCTTTTGTATTCTTAACTCATTTCACATAGCTATCCAATAGAAAAGTCATTTACAAATTATAGATCCAGGCTGAATTCGAACCAATGATTTGAAAATGAAAGACTCTACAGACCAGTCCCAATCCTCAGCACTGCAGTTTTTATTCCTATTTAAAATAGATTCAAATGAGGTTTATAAAATAAATTAGAAATGGGGAAAAAAGTGCTATTTCAGGAATGTTCCCTACAGTGCTTTGTGTAGTCATGTGGTAAACATCAGTCAAGTCATAAGGCATCCAGCCCTTTTTTCTTTGAGACTATACTACAGTTTGAAAGACTTCACTATTTGGCCTACATCTTTTGTGCTTAATGTCATCCCATTATTTCTAGTTACATCCCTTTACAATTCCTAACCCCTCTTCTGATAGAAGGAGAGTTCCCAGGTGTGAGTGTGTTCTGTGTTTGCTGAAGAGGTTCCAAATTTCCCATTTACAGAGGAGAAATGAGGACTTCACAAATTGAACTCAGTGGTTCTCAATCTATGGCATCTAATGTGATGACTGAATGCTTTGGCCTGAATGTGGTGACGGGGGGTGAGGAAGGCTAAATTCTCATCCTGGCACACAGGGCAGATTAGAAATAATATATATTCTCTGCTTCTGATGTTGGGATATGGCAGGGGGCCCAGGAAAATGGCATAAGATAATGGAGCCTAATGAAATGTCATCTCATTAATACTGTGTGCCTTGACTTGCATTTCTTCTTGGTTTCAGCTCTTGATGATCTCAAATATGACCCTATAGCCTCAGTTTGCATTGCAGCTATAGACACCATAACAAATATTGAGACAGCTTGTTTGCCTGAAGCAGAGCCTCTCTCCAGATTGAGGAGGTTTTTCTGCTCTCTGCCTGTTCAAAGAAAGATGAAGATTTTTAAAGACAGAGAAATCCCGTTAAAGTTCAAGTCCAGCTCAAAGCAATTGAGAGCCAAAACCGTCCCTGAAGATACCTCAACAGCAGGCCAAGAAGAAGGGGAAAAGAGCATGAAACAGAAGCTATGGAAGCTCACAAGGAATATGAAAAGGAAAAGACTCTAATGTTGTGGAAATATCTTCCTCAAAGGTATTTTCTACCCTCTCACGTTCAAGTAATGATTGATTCTGTTGAATATCCTGCTGAGAGAGGTCATGTGAACTTGAATGGGAGGCTGCCGCTCCCCAGCCTACATCTGATGGGTTAGAGTTGTTGAACCTGAGACAAGAAATCCCATTGTATCTTCCCTATTCACCCTCCTGGAATGTGTTCAAGATCCCATTCTCCAGATATATCAGATACATACTTCTATCTAGTCCACTGTATTCATGTAGGCCATAGACCTCAGAGAACCCCATTCACCAAACCAAGTGAGGATGTTACTTATTTATCATGGAGGAGAGAAGGCAGGCAATATACCTGTAAGAGTATCAGTGATTTAGAATATTTGTTAATTTGTAACTCTGGAGTTTCAGTATAAGGATATCCCACTAGGACACTTATGAACAGGGATAGAGGGCAAAGTTAAGGGTTTTTTGGTGTGTGGAACTTCTAGTCCAAATTTCCTAACTTTGAAATGGTTGTCCTATGATAAAGATGAGGTTATTTTCAATTATTGGATATGTGTTTACAAACAGAATTCTGTCTCAGTTTTCCCCCTCTTCCCCCCCCCCCCTGGAAAATATAGTGCCTGCCATTAAAATCTTAGCATCTGTCAATCTGGTTTTTTGAATTCACATTTTGAGATTTTATAATCTCCACTTCTTGTTTATTGCCAATAGGTGGTGATAGTGCACTCTGATACAGAAGCGCAAGTTTGTCCGCTTCCTGGTCCCATGCTAGTTCCTTTTGCCCCAGTTCAGCCAGGGCTTCAGTGTTGAAAGAATCTGACTACTAACAGAAGCGGCGATTGCACACCACCATGTTGCATCTACAGGCTTCTCTGCACAGCAGCCTGGCCATACTTTGTGTCTATGACCCGGAAAATATATTCCTCCTCCCTTCCTAAAAATGTAAAACTGTTCAGTTATTTTGCAAAGGTGCATTTACCAAGAGGACTTGTGTTCCTGGTCTGGATTTTGGTCTTTTATGTGGTTCACTCTTTGGAATGAATTAAATAATTTACACAGAAGAAAATGAAGGAAAATCAGGAAAAAATTACATTGTATTTGTTGATTGCTATTCTGGCTTGTAAGGGCGCAGACTCACCCCCTGCGGCGCCTCCTGCTGGTCATCCGGGAATTAACTCTTCCAGCCTCCGAAGCGCCCTCTGCAGGCCGGTGATCCGCCTTACCTCACTCTGGCCCCCGTGTCCGTCCCAGGACCCAGTGCCCCGTTATCTGGGGTGCTGCCCCTGGCAGTAACCCCACAGTTCTGGGTCTCCCCCTCCCAGGGGAGCCCCCACCCACTATCCCCACTTCACCTCAGTCTTGGCTACTGCCAGTCATCACTTAGCCCCCGTTCACTGGGGCAGACTGCAGTGGATTAGCCACTCATCACAGGCAAAGGGGTTTGGGTCTGCTGCCTCTACCTACCCATGGGTTGCCCCTTTGCAACCCCAGTACCCAGTTGGCCTTACCCTAGGCCTGCAGCCTGGGGGGTTTCCAGGCCAGAGCTCCCCAGCTCCTCTTGCCTTCCCCCAGCCCTGCTCCACCTTAGGTACCCAGGTAGGCTCCCTAGCAGCCAGGCCCTTCTCCCTCTAAAGGCAGAGAGAGAGTGTCTGCTTGAGTTCCTGGCTCAAGCCTTTATAGAGCCAGCTGGTCCCTGATTGGGGCCTGGCCCAAGCTGAGCCTGCCTCCCAGTCAGCCCAGCCTAAGGCCCCCAGCCCCAGCCCTCTCCAAGGGCTAGCTTTTAACCCCTTTCAGGCCAGGAGCGGGTGACCACCCCCCCGCTACATGGCACCAAAGCAGAAATGATGGTGGCACTTCCCTTTTACACCTTCTATATTGGTAGCAAGCAGTGGGGATGTGCACGCAGCACTGCAGTAACTATTCTTGCTAACCCATGCTGCTTTCCTTACCTCGCAGGTGCTGCAGCTGCACATTAAAATCAGAAATTGACCGTGCTGATGGGTCTGCAAACCCTCCAGTAGCTGCTAAAAGAGTGACAAAGCAGAGTCATCTAGAGCAGCTGAACTAACTGAGGAAGGAAGAAAAGAGATCAGGAGATGGTTTCCACCTCATTTGGCAGGGGGACATGAGGAAGTGTTCAGGTCTGATGGACATGAAGGAGACAGAAGATGCAGGAGAGAGATGTAGAACAGACACATGGGACAAGGAAAGTGACCGTCTCAAACCATTTCTTCGGAGCTCAGAGCTGGGGTGGGAGGGAGAGTGCATACAACACAAAAGGGAACTGCAAAATCGGGCCGGGGTTATTCTCTGCATGACAGAAGGTTTCCATACTGTCCTGGCATCTGCCTACCACATAGCCAGACATTATCTACCATCAGCTTTACTCTAGCAGTTACTACTTCGGTGACCTCCTGCAAGCTATACCCTCCTCCTAGCACAAGTGCCAGAATTATAGTCTGGTTGTGTCCCTGCTTCCTCCTGGCTAACAGCAATAGAGTTAATTTCCCCTCCCTCTGGCTTTGCTTTGTTTGCTACTGTTCATTAACGGTTGTGCGGTTTTTAAATAAATGTTGTGATGCTATTTTTCTGGAGTGATCGCTACCCTGTTAGCAAATGTGAGTGCCCAAAATGATCATTACAGTGCCTTTGTCTGTAATCACCATGCCCATCGCAACTTGCCTTGGTACCAGTCTAACTTTTGTGTAAATAAAATCAAGTCGTGGAATCACAGTAGCACTGGTGGGTGTCATCCCTAACTATAAAAAACAACGAGGAGTCCTTGTGGCACCTTAGAAACTAACAAATTTATTTGGGCATCAGCTTTTGTGGGCTAGAACCCACTTCATCAGATGCATGAAGTGAACAATACAGGAACAGGTATATATACATACATGAAAGGATGGGGTTTGTTTTACCAAGTGTGAGGTCAGTCTAATAAGATAAATCAATTAACAGCAGGATACCAAGGGAGGAAAAATAACTTTTGAAGTGGTAAGAGAGTGGCTCATTACAGAGAGTTGACAAGAAGGTGTGAGTAACAGTAGGGATAAATTAGTATTGGGAAAATTAAGTTTAGGTTTTGTAATGACCCAACCACTACCACTCTGAAACCTGTCCCTAACTATGTTGCCAGTTGTTGACAGCAGTGGTGGATTCCCAAAACTCCATGGGCTTCTTACTAATAAAACGCTGCATCTTGCATTGCTTCTCTTATGAGCTGTAGCTGACTGCATACATCAAGACACAATGGTTGTCAATCAGAATCCAACCCAAAACCTTCAGCACCAAAACTACAGATTTCTCTTGAGCTAAAGGAGCACTTCCATAGCTGTAAGTATAGCAGGCTGCTATAATCTCTGTCCCAACCAGCCATTAGAGGAAGAAACAAGCATGTGTACTGAGGGCTTAATCCTACTCTCATTGTGGTCCATGGCAAAACTCCCATGGACTTCAGTGGAGACCGGATGGTGCCTTATGCTAGTATATTACATTTCTCCCATGCTCTCACAAATGTCACAGGAATGTAACCTTTGCCAGACTGAAACAAACCAGTGGTTCATCTAGTTCAGTATCCAGTCGCCAGCAACGGCAAGTATCATCCTTTAGAAGAAGGTGCAAGAAGTCTTTTCAGTAGGTAGTCAGGGAATAACTTAACAGCGGGGAAAGTTTCCTTCTATACCCCATCAGTTAAGGGCTGCATTATGCCCAGAAGCGTGAGCGTTTACGTCCCTTCCAACGTTATTTTTATCAGTACTAATTTAACTCTGGATGATGTTATTATCCATATAAATATCTAATCCTTTTTTTAATCCTGCCAAGCTTTTGGCCAAAATGGTGTCTTGAGGTAATGAGTCTCACAGGTAGTTGTGTAGAAGAATTTTCTGCAATATTATAAAAAATACAGTCTGCTGCAATAATGATTATAATCAGTGGACTTATTTGCTCAGAGAGGCATCTCCATCAAGTCTTGAGCTTGCCAAAGGCACATTTAATCAGCGTTCTGCACCACCTGAGTCGGTGGTGGGAGCAACTTTTGTCCCCGGTGGTGTAAGCCAAAGGAATAGCAGGTGAGAAGGATGTCTCAGAATCACAGTGTAGCCAGACGCCACATCTATCACTACTGTGGGGAAAGAACAATGTGCCATTCTGCCCTTTCTCAAACAGGCCAGTGTTCTAGAAAAGATGCATATCCTCAGGTATTTTGGTCAACTTGCCTACATGAACATCAGGCACCAGCCCTAGTGATACACCAGGGGTTGCACCAATGGAGCACTAACTCTTTTGATTCCTGGTCTACATTGCTTCCTTGTGTGAATGAAGAATGAGTAAACCTCTTCCATGTGTAGCATTTCCACAATTTGGGAAACTCCTTTGGTGCTCAAACCCTTCCATTATCTTGGAGATATATATTGTATTTGGATCACATGCCTCTGCAGGACTTTATTGACAGACACATCTTTGTCACACAAGCACATTCTGTCTCCAGATCAAATGTATTTCTCACTGAGTGGTAATCATCATTGGTTGCCAGCTTCCACAATACCATATCCACTGTCTTGTCAACGTTGATTGGATTTTGATAAGGTTTTCACTTAAAATTTTACTTAGTCTTTTGCAAGACCCATATAGGAATGAAAAATGGGTCTGTTTTGAACACTGTGAAAAGGAAACAACTGAAATTTTACACAAAATAATTTTACGTATTTTTAAATGGCGCTACTTGAGTGAAAACATCGAAACAGCATATTTTAAAGGTGTTACGCACAGGAGTGCAGGTAAACTTGACTGAACTTTATTTCCTGCTTCCAGTCATCTGACATGTGCCAGGGTCTGAAAGCCTACATCCTGTCACATGACAGGAATCAGTATCCACTGATACCAATGGCTATTGTTACAGAGAGCAAAAAGGTCTATTCACACATAATGAACTGCAGCTGTGGTAAGGGGAACACTCCTTCTAGGATGAACCTGCCAATACTACAGGATGAACTGGAGATTAAAAAAAAAAAAATCACAGGAAATCTGTCCATGGTAAATGGGAGCCTTTTTTTTTTTATAGTATCCTCCTATGCTTCCTCTCTGTAAAGGCTATAGGCTGAAAACACACACACCAGCACCCACAAAATGATCCCCTGATAATCTACAATTAATTACCCCTGATTCATCTTGCATTTCCAAAAGGAGGAAAGTGGAGGAAGAAGTAAATTTGACTGTCACGTGTTATGAAGTGGTAAGTCAAGGGACAGCCAATCAAGGGAAGGAGAAGGCGGCAAGCCAGTCCACAGAGCCAGAACTGAAAATAACACTGAAAATGGCCCTTAAAGCACAAGATGGTGCGCATTCTCAAGAGACTGTTCAGAATCATAGAGCTGAGAATATCCAGTCACAAATGGAGGAAAAAACTTCGTTTCCAAGAGGCATTTGCAAGCTACAGTGATGTGAGGTGTCACTACTCCCTCTTTGTTCAAGACATGAGACTCAGCCCACAAACAAAGGCAGATGGAAGCCGAGAGCTTGAGCACGAGGCATGAGTTGCTATTCTCCAAGAAGGGTAAACTGAGAATCCAGAAATGTTTGCCCTAGTAAACTCAGTTTGGAGGAGTTGGCACATCTGACCACATAGGAGAAAAGAGCCATGATGGGACCTGATACCAACCAGAACCTCAGAAAGATATTCAAAGGGACCAAACGCATGGGGGAAAAGGGGAGACAGTCACAGGATATGGATGTACCCTGAGACAGTAGAAACTGACTACAGGATAGAGGATTGTTTTCCACAAAGCACACAGACAATACACAAGTAAGGATAGTTTGCATAGGCTAAGACTTTCATGAATGACCAGGAACCAAATTCCCTAAGCAAGCTGACAAGAAATCCCTGCCTCAAAATAGTCTCCTAGCAGGAGGACAACTAGGTAGAGATACATCGACAGCCTTCCTGGTGGGAAGAGAGAGAGATGAAAATAATGCCTTATGCACACCAGCCCAGGAAAGCAAAAGGATAGGATTTCTATACTTCATTTGGGAGTCACTGGTAGGAGGCAACAGGGAATTCAACAGAAGGCTTCTATCAAAAATGGGAAATTCTCCCCATTCTCCACAGACTGCTAATGTACCAGGGGTATTGAGAGCAAAAAAAACCTGACTTGCTTGAGCGGACCACCCTGGCCTTGTTTATATGCTTTTGGACCCAGTTCTTGTCTCCAGATTTGTCATATATGTGTAGTCAGTGGCGCTTGAAGGGACAAGACTGAGGCCAAAACTAATTTAATACTTCTTAAACAGTTTTGAGGAGGAAAAAACATGCATCCTCTAAACCTATGAGAGAGCTATTTTGCTAATGCAATATTACACTGATACTGATATTTTTTTACTTTGTCTAATCTGCCTTGTTGTAAATGAGCATAAGTCTCATTTTTAATTAATAAAAGACTATTGTACAAAGTTTCTTCTGTAAAATCCCACTATTTATATATGTGTATTACTGTTTGCTCTCTAATACAGAGGGTATACTTTTACTTTGGTTGTAAAATACTATATTTACAGTATATTGGCAGAAAGCTGGTTGCTATAAAATATCAACCTAAATTCTGTGCCAGAATGGAATTTCTACACAAAATGCTTGTATTCTGTGTCATAACGATGCTTCTGTTAAGACTGTTCATGTGATGAAATAATGTCTGTGATGAAATTCATATTCTTTACCACATGGCCCAAATACCTGGGTTTTATAAACAATTCCTTTGGCAGCTGCACAAAAGAACCAGTGGCTACCTAATGTTAGTCCAAACCTCAGTTTGCTTTCCCAGAAATTGCATTCTTGATGCCTTTCCCACGTTTAGAGGCGAAAGTAAGGTGGCTTGTCCAAAAACAGCAGTCCCACTAATTTTCCAGAATGTGTTTATGAAGGTATATTCATATATCCTGTTCAACAAGGGAATTCTACCATTATGTAAATTAAGTGCATATTTTTAATCCAGTTCTTGATCTATGGAAAAGTACTATTCACAAGTCAACTAATTCATATAGTGAAATTGGGAGGGAGGAGTTTTGTATTTTTCCTTTTCTTCTAGCAGTTTTGATGTATGGGATTCTGAACACTGATGTATTCATATATGGGCTGAGTCCTGGGGTAAGAGAAAACAAAGTGGTAATATCTGATGGTCAGAAGAGAGTTGTGGGGAAGGGGGGAAAAGGTTTACAAAAATGGATGATTATTCATAAAATGTCTATGGTTTTGGTTTGACTTGGTTGTGCGTTTTTGTGGATGGCTCTCAGACCACTTGTGATTATTTGTTTCTAGTAGCACCGCTAATGTGCTAGGTGCTTTCCAAACGAAAACCATGCGTCAGCTGTGTCCATCACATGCTTGGGTATATTAGCAATGTCTTCTGTTTTCCTCTTAGTCCAGGAAGGTCACCCTAAACTCAGTAGCGTGGGCTAGGGTCTGAGACAAAAATGCCTGTTCGGCACCATGGCAATAGTGGGTCAAGCCCCCATCCCAGCTATGGTTTTGTGGGTGAGGCTAGCAATTCAGGGCTGTGTTTGATAGTAGCCCTTTTATTATTTATTCATTTTTTGTCATAATCAAGTTACATAATGTGTCAGGTTTCTTCTCATTTGATTTTCTGCATAAAAAAAATTATGTACATGAGCATCAGTGTCATTCCTAGGGACAGGCCACATTATGACTGGCTGTTGTGCCCCACGCAAAGGCACAGCCACAGTCCCTGCACTTGGAAGAGTATAGGAACTCTGCTCCCTCTGTGGTGTACCCCCACAAGCACATGTTGCCTCGAAGGAATAGGGAGGAAATCGCCTCATGGCCCCACCCCACTCTGCACCTCCATGGTGCAGGGAACAGGCAGTGCTGAACGCAGGAAGGACAGTGCAGTTTGTACAGGCTCCCTGTGCCCTAGGTTGCTAGGGGAAGGACTGTACCATTTGATTTCCCTGCACAGCACTAAATGAGCTTCATTGTGAGTTGCTTTTTTCTACTGGACGCTGATAGTCCAGGAAGAATTGTGGCAAGGGACAGTAATATCTGCTTCTTTCGTATACTCAACCTCCTAGACTTACTGCTGTTGTCCTCTGCCAGCATACCTAGTGGAACAGAAGAACTAAAAATGTTAATGGCAACAATTGCTGGCTGCAAGTAATCAACTTTACTGTGGTGTTCTTGGTAGTCCTCTGGCTAAGTGTAGATAATATTCTGGTAATGTTAATTAAGCAAGAACAAAGACTTTAGTGGTGACCACTATGTAGAGATCTTGCTCTTTCACTCTCTCTCTCTTTTTCTGGCTTTATACTTTCTTAATATAGGATTAAATTCTGATTGTTGCTAAGCACCTGCACATCTAAGTGACTTTAATGGGAATTGTAGGTGTTCAGCATCTTAGGGTTTGGACAGGAAGTTAGGAGATTTGATTCTTCACTGCCTTGTACCTTGTGTAGGCATTTTCCTTGGTACAAACTGCATGTGAAAAACTACCCAATCAGAATTCTTGCACTCTCTTTGCATGTTCACAAGCAAGGAGAGAAACCAGTTTACAGAAATTGCAGAACATGGTCATCAGTGGCCTGCAGACAAATTTTACTATTCAAGAAAGAATAAGGAAGTTGTATGCCCCAAGAGGCTCCTGGATGAGGAGGACAATCAACAAGAGAATCCTTGTGAAACTGTTGCAGTTACTAACCAAGATGGTATACCTGGAAACAAGGAATTTAGAGATGTAAAATACAGTATGAATGCTGTCAAGGCTGTATCCCCACTTTGAACTTTAGGGTACAAATGTAGGGGCCTGCATGAAAACTTCTAAGCTTAACTACCAGCTTAGCTCTGGTCCGCTGCCACCATTTCCCAATTGGATTCCCTCCCTGGGAAGCCTTGAGAAACCTTCCACCAACTCCTGGTGAACACAGATCCAACCCCCTTGGATCTAAAACAAGGAGAAATTAACCTTTCCCCCTCCTTCCTTTCACCAACTCCTGGTGAATACAGATCCAACCCCCTTGGATCTAAAAACAAGGAAAAATCAATCAGGTTCTTAAAAAGAAGGCTTTTAATTAAAGAAAAAGATAAAAATCATCTCTGTAAAATCAGTATGGAAATTAACCTTACAGGGTAATCAAACTTAAAGAGCTCAGAGGACTCCCCTCTAGTCTTAGGTTCAAAGTACAGCAAACAAAGATAAACACTCTAGTAAAAGGTACATTTACAAGTTGAGAAAACAAAGGAAAACTAACACGCCTTGCCTGGCTATTTACTTACAAGTTTGAAATAGGAGAGACTTGTTTAGAAAGATGTGGAGAACCTGGATTGATGTCTGGTCCCTCTCAGTCCCGAGAGCGAACGCACTCCCAAAACAAAGAACACACACAAAAGCCTCCCCCCGCCCAAGATTTGAAAGTATCTTGTCCCCTTATTGGTCCTTTAGGTCAGATGCCAGCCAGGTTACCTGAGCTTCTTAACCCTTTACAGGGAAAAGGATTTTGGAGTCTCTGGCCAGGAGGGATTTTATAGTACTGTACACAGGACAGCTGTTACCCTTCCCTTTATAGTTATGACAAATGCCCTTTGAAATTCTGCAACCAACCGTACTGAAAACAATAAGGAGACTGATTTTTCAGTAGGTTCCATTAAAAGCTCAACATTTGTCAGCACAGGAACCTGCAATAATCATAGTATCATTCTATAATTAACAAAGGAGGTACCACTGTGCCACACTCAATGTGTATACTGGAAAGACAATGTCTTCCTGTGGCTAGGGCATGATACTGGGACTCAAGACACCTGAATTCTATTCCCAGCTTTGCCATTTACCTGGCTGTTGTGTGATCTTAGGTAAGTCACTTCACCGGCGGTGTCCCAGGTTCCCCTCCCACACTTTGTCTATCTTAGCCTTTGTTTGTTTACACTGTAAACTCTCCAGGACAGGGACTGTTTGTCACCATGTTTATCTACGGGCCCTGGTCAGGCATTCGGCACAGGAGTGAATTTTCCCTTTGATGTATCACTTTTTGACTAGCTGTCCTTCATTATCGACCTAGCATATACCTCAAGCTGCAAAGGCTCCTGTGTCAATACACAATGATTTACAGGCAAGATCCCATAAGAACTTATTTATTTTAATCTTCTTATGACTCTATTGTGTCAATCCATAAAGACAACCACTTACTTCAACCAGCGATTTACCAGATTTATCTAACTGCATGCTGCAGTGCTTCAGGAGAACATTTGATTTCAAGGCTAAAGAGAATAAAGAGGAAATTGAGGAGCAGAATGAGCCAAAAGAGGTTAAACTCAGTTTAAATCATGACAGCTGAAGCAGACGTTCCAATAATTGATTTAAACAATGCTAAGTATTTATTTTCTCAGATAAAACTGAGAGGAAAACTGACATGAGGGCTGAAATATGAGTTGGTGCTATGGATATAATGTGTCTTGGATTCATGATGTGCTGACTTAGTGGACACATAGTGTAAGATTAAATTCAAACATTTCTTTGAGCTGTAAATTTTATCCAGGTTGTTTTCATTATATTGTACAATAGACAAACACTGGATGTGATTTTAGTCTCACAGCAGTATAGATCATAGGTAGCTCCACAGAAAGCAGTGGAATCACAATAATGAAAGAAATAGCAGAATCTGGCGCATATTTCTTATGAGTAATTAGTTGACCTAAAAAAGACAGAAGAGGCGTAGACAAATATTTTTATTTCATGTTCTTAGGTGAGTAGGTACAATTTTGGTCCAGATCCTCCAGTGCAATGCAACTACATGGTTCTGCCACTGGTGAGCTATGAACTGGCCAGTGGAGGATCCCACCAGTGAAGGAAGGCATTCCAATCGCAAATAGCTCACATGGTGGCTCCTATGCCACCCTTTGTCATATTTTTAGGCAACATGGCCCTGATCCAAAACTTATTGAAATTAAAGGGAGTCTTTTCACTGGATTCAGTAGGCTTTTGATCAGACCCTATCTGGGTGCTTTTGAAAAGTTGTATTCTGGGGAACAGTGACCAAACCAAGGACTTGACATTGGAATCCCCCTATATCCAGAATTCCCCCTGATTTCAAATGTGGCCACTATTTTTTGGGGTCTTCAATTTTGGGGGCCCAATGTAACTCATTTTGGGGCCTGATTTTCAGAGGTGTTGAGTCTCTGCAGCTCCAACTGAAGTCAACAGTGCTGTGCCTGGGTCAGCTCATTCCATGATCAGGGTCTAAACTGCGTGCCATTTTCAAAGTGAAACTGTCAATCAAAAGATTCTACAACCCTTCCAAAACATCAGCAACAACAGCAAAACAGCCAGGAGTGGGTGAAATAAGTATATTCTATTTTAAAATATCCATTAAAAATGTAAATAGTTTTCCAATAAATGTTGTGTGTATTCAGTGAATTTGCGTTAAAAATCCCCACAGATTTATACATTAAAAAATTCCCCACAAAATTTGGAGCAAAATTCAGTAGAACTTGCTATCAATTCCCACAGACTTTTAGTGGCCTTTTATGTGACGAATCAATGCCGAAGAATATTCCTGCTTCTATTTGATTTTAACCTTTTTGTTTGCATATCTTTTCCTCCAACTCCTTTGATTTAACTGCCAGGTGCCATTTGTATATAATCTTGCCAGACAATAGCAACTTTTCTTGGCAAATCCCTTCCCGTGGTAACTTCCTAATTATTTAGTGTACCTCAGGGAAATCAGATGCTGGTTAGACGTTATACAACATCACAAACCACCTGCATAAATTATAGTTTTTATGATATTTCAATATGCTGTACTGAACTAACGTACTGTGGTCTACTAATGTGAGATTGTCTCTGAGGCCAGTGAATAGCACATTGGTATGTGGCTTGTTGTGATGGGATATATTGTCAGTAAAACAGTTTAGAGAGTTGGACAGTGATTAAAAGTTTCTTGCACATTTTTAGCATCTCAAAGAGAAGCTACCTGTTAGCTTACATCCTTCATAAGTCAGTTTTGCGTGCTACCTCAGAGATCTTTGGCTGATTTAGAATGTCCATAAAAAAGTGCTGCTTTAGCCTGTCATAAGTCTGGGTTTTTTTTATTGTTCACTTCAAAAAGCTGTCTTGATCTACTAGTGGTAATAATGCTAATTTAACCCTTGAGTGCTTGCATTTTCCAGATTGTCAGGCAAATTAATTACTTATAAGATGTGTACCCTATATACAGAATTTGAGTGGCCAGCTTCTGCTAGATTCTCTAAAATTCTCTTAATTATGCAGTTAAGGGTCCAAATCCTGCTTTTACTTACAACAATATAAATCCACACATACTCCAGTGAAGCCATTGAAGTTACTCCAGATTTACACTGGTGTGACTGACAACAGTGTTTGTTTCAATGTGCCTTTGAAGCCTATTGTGTGTGCACTAGAGGCTCAGGTTCTGCCACCCTTAGGCCTTGGCTACACTTGCGAGTTACAGCGCTGTAAAGGCTCCCCCAGCGCTGTAACTCACTCCCCGTCCACACTGGCAAGGCATTTGCAGCGCTGTATCTGCGTGGTTGCAGCGCTGCATGTACTCCACCTCTCTGAGAGGAATAGTGAGTATTGCGCTGCTGCACCAGTGTGGCCACCCAATGCGCTGTGAATGGCCTCCAGAATTATTCGGCAGTATCCCACAATGCCTGTTCTAGCCACTCTGGTCATCAGTTCAAACTCTACTGCCCTGGCCTCAGGTAACCAACCATGTGACCCACCCTTTACATTCCCCAGGAATTTTAAAAATCCCCTTCCTGTTTGCTCAGCCCGGCGTGGCGTGGAGTGCTATCAGTGAATCTTTCCAGGTGACCATGCCTCTACACGCCAAGTGAGCCCCAGCATGGAGCAATGGCAAGTTGCTGGACCTCATCAGTGTTTTGGGGGAGGAAGCTGTACAGTCCCAGCTGTGCTCCAGCCGTAGGAATTACGATACCTTCGGGAAAGTATCAAAGGGCATGATGGAAAGGGGCCATGACCGGGACGCCCTGCAGTGCAGGATTAAAGTGAAGGAGCTACGGAGTGCCTACCGCACAGCCCGCGACACAAGCAGCCGCTCGGCTGCTCCCCCTGTGACCTGCCGATTCTACAAAGAGCTGGACGCGATACTTGGGGTTAACCCCACCTCCACTCCGAGCACCACCATGGACACTTCAGAGCCAGTGTGGGGGGAGGAGGAGGAGGAAGAGGAGGAGAAAAACAGGAGTGATGGTGGTGGGCTGGATGGAGACACCCCGGAATCCCTGGAGCCATGCAGCCAGGAGCTCTTCTCGAGCCAGGAGGATGGTAGCCAGTCGCAGCGGCCAGTAGTTGGTGGAGGACAAACAGAAGAGCAGGTTCCCAGTAAGTGGGGGGTTTTGGGGAAGGAATTTTTTCGGTGCAGGCTCTTTGGGAGAGGAGGGTTAGGCATGCATGACTAGATGCGGAATAGTGCATTGATGTGGTTTATCACATCGCGGTAATCGGCCTTGGTAATCTCCTCGAATGTCTCATCCAGAACGTGTGCAATGCGCTTGCGCAGGTTTATCGGGAGAGCCACCGTGGTCCTTGCCCCAGCCAGGCTAACGTGTCCGCACCACTGTGCTGCGAGGGGCGGGGGGACCATTGCTGCACACAGGCAAGCTGCATATGGGCCAGGGCAGAAGCCACATTGCAGTAGAAGACCCTCCCTTGCTTCCCAGGTCACCCTCAGCTGTGAGATATCGTCCAGGACGAACTCCTGTGGAAAATGTTGGGACAGTGTTCAGTGTAGGTGCCCCCTGAAGCTGTTGGCTCTCCCCAAGGCACAGAAACCCAGAGGACAGTGCAGCCCTGAAACAATCAGTCCCCCTTACTCACCATTTTGAGACTCCCATGGGATATGTGTGCTCTGTTTCGGACGGGAAAATTATGCTATTGTGTAGATCCTGTGTGTTTTCTACTCCTTAAGTGCGGGGGGAATCATTACTCTGTCTAATATAAACAATACTGCCTCTGTTAAATGGTGCGTTTTGCCTATACAGCTGCATCAACCTTGAGACCTCAGCCGTCCCTCTTATCGCCTGCTCAGAGACTGCAAAGACTCAGGAAGAGACCGCGAAAAAGCAAAGAAGACATGCTGCATGAAGTGATCCGGCAATCCATTAAAGAGAGTGAGAAAGCACAGAACTGGAGGGAGAGAGAAAGCAGGATCCGCCAGGAAAACGCAGCGCACCGGCGGCAAAGCACTGATAGGCTCATAAGCATCCTGGAGCACCAAGCAGACGCTATCCAGGAGCTGGTAGCCATGCAGAAAGAGGAGCAGTACCGCAAACGCCACCCCCCCCTACAGTCCTTGTCCCAAAACTCTTTCCGTTGTGCCCCACTGTCACCTCCAACCCACTTTCCCCAACTTCCGTGTTCTTCACGGCACCCGCTGCCTCCAACACCAGTATCTTCACCCTGAAAACCACGACCCTTACCCTCTGCACTCAACCCCCATCACCATGCAGTATAGCTGTCCTGAAGTGCAGCACTCACTGCACAGCACACCAGACAGGACATACGCGAATCTGTGATTGTACTGTTCCCCACTCCAACCCCTTGTTTCTTTTCAATAAATATTTTTTTTTCTTTTGAATAAATGGATTTTTTGGCTTTGAAAACATTCTTTATTATTGCATAAAGTAAAAGACTCCTTAGCCCAGGAAATAAACAGGCACTGCAAGTCTGCTTGTCTGCTAAGCAGACATTGATTCCTAAAGATTGGAACTATTGCACTTCACTCCCGTGCAGGGCACCAGATATCACTGCTGGTTTTCAGCCTCAAATTGCTCCCTCAAGGCATCCCTAATCCTTGCAGCCCTGCGCTGGGCCCCTGTAATAGCCCTGCTCTCTGGCTGTGCAAATTCAGCCTCCAGGTGTTGAACCTCAGAGGTCCATGGCTGAGTGAAGCTTTCACCCTTCCCTTCACAAATATTATGGAGGGCACAGCACGCGGATATAACCGCAGGGATGCTGTTTTCAGCTAAGTCCAGCTTCCCATAGAGAGATCGCCAGCGGGCCTTTAAACGGCCAAAGGCACACTCCACAGTCATTCGGCACCAGCTCAGCCTGTAGTTGAATCGTTCCTTGCTGCTGTCAAGGCTCCCTGTGTAGGGTTTCATGAGCCACGGCATTAACGGGTAAGTGGGATCTCCAGGGATCACAATGGGCATTTCAACTTCCCCTACCATGATCTTCCGCTTTGGGAAAAAAGTCCCGGCTTGCATCTTCCTGAACAGCCAAATGTTCCGAAGGATGCGTGCGTCATGCACCTTTCCGGGCCAGCCTGTGTTAATGTCAATGAAACACCCACGGTGATCCACAAGCGCCTGGAGAACCATAGAGAAATACCCCTTCCGATTAACGTACTCGGATCCTAGGTGGGCTGGTGCCAGAATAGGAATGTGCGTCCCATCTATCACCCCTCCACAGTTAGGGAACCCCATTTGTGCAAAGCCATCCACTATTTCCTGCACGTTACCCAGAGTCAAGGTTCTTCTGAATAGGATGCAATTAATGGCCTTGCAAACTTGCATCAACACAATTACAACAGTCGACTTTCTCACTCCAAACTAGTTTGTGACTGACCGGTAACTGTCTGGAGTTGCCAGCTTCCAGACTGCAATAGCCACCCGCTTCTCCACTGGCAGGGCAGCTCTCAATCTCGTGTCCTTGCGCCGCAGGGTGGGGGCAAGCTCCTCACACAGTCCCATGAAAGTGGCTTTTCTCATCTGAAAGTTCTGCAGCCACTGCTCGTCATCCCAGACTTCCATGACGATGTGATCCCACCACTCGGTGCTTGTTTCCCAAACCCAAAAGCGGCGTTCCACGGTGCTGAGCATGTCTGTGAATGCCACAAGCAATTTCGTGTCGTACGCGTTACGCGGCTCGATAGCATCGTCTGACTCCTCACCCTCACTCTCACTGTCACTTTGGATCTTAAGGAATAGTTCGACAGCCAAACGTGACGTGCTGGCGAGACTTGTCAGCATACGCCTCAGCAGTTCGGACTCCATTTCCCGCAGACAGATCGTGCTGCACAGAAACCATTGAAAGATGGCGCCAAAGGTGGATGGAAACAAAGGGATTTCTGGGATGCGAAGCGATGCATCACGGGGCATTGGGACAGGACCCAGAATCCCCCACACCCACGCCCCCTTCCCACAACCCATGGCGCCAGAATGGGAAAAGGTGCTCTGTGGGATAGCTGCCCATAATGCACCGCTCCCAATAGCGCTGCAATTGCCGCAAATGTGGCCATGACAGTGCGCTGGGCAGCTGTCAGTGTGGACAGACTGCAGCGCTTTTCCTACTCAGCTGCAGGGAAGTCAGGTTTAACTCACAGCGCTGTACATCTGCAAGTGTAACCAAGGCCTTAGATTGTGTAGTAGCTTCCTCCGCGAGTAGCCCTATGAAGAGCAATTTCATATAATGGTTGAAAGAATCAAAATAAAATCAGTTTTGCCCCATGCCAGGATAAGTCAATGGCTTTACTTGCAGAGTAAGACACTGCCCCTATTGAGTAAGAGCAGCAGCATATGGCCCTCACCATTTAGAATTTATACTGGGCTTCAGGCCCTTTCATTTTTGAAAAATCAGTTTTTAATGACATTATTTCTGCTTTAGTACACTGGGTTAGGGAGACGTATTATCCTGCTAAGGGATCAAGATTGGTGTTATTACCTTATTCGTGATGTAAAAGCAATGAGACTCGGAGAGGAAAAGGTTTGGGAAGTAAAAACCCCCTTAGCTCTCAGCAGATCTCTGCATTGGTGGACATGGCGGCAGGAGGATGCAATTTATACACCATGAAGGGAGACTAAGAGGAGGGTGGATGTGAACCCTTTTTGACTTACCCTTCCCATTCCCGCCACTTCTTTGGGAGATTAATGTGTAGCCTGATGAACACCAGGGCAGTTGGACTCCCTTTATTGGAAAAGAAGGGATTAAATGCCTTCCGGCAGGAGATTAACTGCCTGCATCTGGGACCCAATTCTGTTTCATTACTGCCCTGTTGTCTGAAAGTCATTGGCCATTGTTGGGATCTATGGCATTGCTAAAACACAGAAAAATGATTCCACAAAATGCAGAAAAAATCTTGTAAAATCTCTTACACTGGAGTCTTCCCCCTCAGTATCAAAAGGGTGCATACTGTAGAGTGTTCCAACAAGACGCCAAGGAACTTCCTCACCCCAAACTCAACTACTGTGAAAGTGTTAGACTATGACATCATGCTGAAGATATTAACCGTGCCATGGAAATTTAGGAGTTGTCATAGTAATAATCTGATCCAGACTTTTCAGTAGCATTCAGCAGCATTATGGCCTAAAGCACTCACAACTGAAACAAAAAGGAATACAATACACATCTTCCCAGACTTAGAGGTAAAAACCTTTGTGAACAGAGATGATGTTTCCTTCGTTCCAAAGGATTATCACTAAACATAGAATTACCATTGTGACGTTGTGCAGTCTATATGGTTTTATAAAAACATGATAATAAGTGAATATAATGTAACTGGGATAATTTTATAAAGATGTGATAATAAGGGAATATAATGCAACTGGGATATGCTTCATGCAAAAGGTCTCTTGTAAGGTATCATTACAAAGCTCATAATCTACTGAGTGTGATCGTCCTATTTGTAGAAATGTACCACTCTTGTATCTAAAACTAGAAATATAAAACATAACTCTGAGGGCCTATTGTAATTATGTAAAGTGTGGGCCATTAAGATGGTTTGGAATCTTGATGACTCCCATTAACCAGGACCGTTGTCTGCTGTGTTTACCTGTTTGTCTTCCTGTATATGTGTGTGCTGGCAAGTGGGAAATGAAGTCTTGCAGTGACATGTGATCATGTCACCTGAACTGGAATCCATCTTTAACCTGGTGCTTTTCCGTGGGGGGGGGGGAACCCAGAGGGACAAAGAGTTCCCACCTTATGCAAAAGATATATAAAGGGGTGGAAGAGAACAAAGGGAGGGAGGAGCCATCATGAAGAATCCCCTAGCTATCACCTGAACTGGAACAAGAGCTGTACCAGGGGAAAGAATTGTGCCCAGGCCTGGAAGGTGTCCAGTCTGAGAAAAACTTACTGAAGCATCTCTGAGGGTGAGATTATCTGTATTTAGCTTGATTAGACATAGATTTGCGCATTTTATTTTATTTTGCTTGGTGATTTACTTTGTTCTGTCTGTTACTACTTGAAACCACTTAAATCCTATTTTCTGTATTTAATAAATCACTTTTTATTTAGTAATTTACTCAGAATATGTATTAATACCTGGGGGAGCAAACAACTGTGCATATCTCTCTATCAGTGTTATAGAGGGCGAACAATTTATGAGTTTGCCCTGCATAAGCTTTATGCAGGGTAAAATGGATTTATCTGGGTTTAGACCCCATTGGGAATTGGGCATCTGAGTGCTAAAGACAAGCACACTTCTGTGAGCTGTTTTCAGGTAAACTTGCAGCTTTGGGGCAAGTGATTCAGACCCTGGGTCTGTGTTGGAGCAGACGGGAGTGTCTGGCTCAGCAAGACAGGGTGCTGGAGTCCTGAGCTGGCAGTGAAAACAGGAACAGGGGTAGTCTTGGTACATCAGGTGGCAGCTCCCAAGGGGGTTTCTGTGATCCAACCCGTCACAACCATCATATAATTTAAATATCCTGGAAGGAGAACTGCCACCTACCACATGGATCAGTGCCCTAGGCAAGTCAGAGAACCACCTGGCATTGGACATTCAGTGAGAGATATTTTGTAGTGGATCTAAAGAAATATTTCCTTAAAGAATAATACCTAGAAATGAGATTCACTTAAACTCTGGGCCCCAGAAATTATTTTACAGTTAAGGGGATTCAACTGCATCAACATAGACCCACTAACATCCAGAAAATCAGGTGAGGATCCATACAGTAAAAGATTATAAGGTGCTCTTGTACATCCACCATGTACATCCACATCAAACTCAACTCACATGCCTTCCCACACATGGATTCTTCCACTTCACAACAGTGTTTTATTTTTCTTCTTTTTAAAATTGTCTCATTGCCAGCAGCCCCACTGTTTTAATCTCTCCAGGGCACTTTGTAAGATTAGCAAATCCACATGATGACAATTTGGGTGTCGGTAAATTTGATTGCCACTGAAGTGACATGTGCTGGAATAAGAATAAAAGACTGGAATTGGTGACATATGAAGCACAGTGTGAGAGTTTGCCAAAAAGCATGACCTTGGCAGAAAATACCACCACAGAGCTTATGGAGGAAACTGTGAAGCATAGCAAATTACAGTCCCTCACTGCAAAATGTGAAGACTTGGAAAAGATGTAAATCAATCCTGAGACCAGGAAGAACTCTATTATGCTCTATACTCAGAGAAGAGGCTTTCTCTCTTTATTAGATACAAGTACTGACAAAGAATTCTATAATTCAGATGTAAATCAATCCTGAGGCTATAACATAAATCAATTTACATCACTTAAATCAGCTTCTGTACCAGATGACTGGAGGATATTTAATGTGATGCCAATTTTTCAAAAAGGCTCCAGAGGCGATCTTGGCAATTTCAGTCCAGTAAGTCTAACTTCAGTACCAGGCAAATTTGTTGAAACTATAGTAAAAAAAAAAAAACAAATAAAAAACCAGAATTATCAGACACATAAATGAACATGATTTACATGATGAACAGCTCTTAAAGCAAACTAAGTAGTCATGGGATAAGAGGGAAAGTCCTCTCATGGATCAGGAACTGGTTAAAGCACAGGAAACAAAGAGTAGGAATAAATTATCACTTTTCACAATGGAGAGAGGGGAATAGCAGTGTCCCCCAGGGCTCTGTACTGGCACTGGTGATGATCCACATTTCATAAATGATTTAGCATTAAGAAATCTGTAGCCAGAGGTACAGTACCAGAGGTCTCTAAGTCCCAAACAAAATGTACCTAGTTTACCTGTAGAGTAACAGGTGGCAGTGAATCTAACTCTTTTTTTAGTTGATGTCTACCAAAGCCAGGTATTGGGGGCAAGCGCTTCAAATAGAGGATTTAGGAATAGTGATTGATACAGCTTCCATTGAAATCAATGGAAAAAATGACCATTAACGTCAGTGGAAACAAGTTCTCTTCTTGTCTGCAATAGCTTACAGTCTAGTGGTTAGATAAGATTGGGTACATAGTTGCACAGGAGGGCTGAGGGCAAAAGAATCTTTTTACTCATACACAGGGATTGAGCATAATTACCTTGTCCACAGGTAAGTACAAAGGCTATGGAAGACAAGCCACTGCTAGTATCACTAGTTAGCTCAATGGTGGTGGAGAGAGGATGGAGGGAAGTCAGGGCTGCCTCACTGGTTGCTGTGGAGGGGATAACACATAATGAGCACTTAAGGCGTGGGGAAGTGGCCATGGTCACCCAGTACTTTGGCCGTTAGAGTACACTGTAGGGGTTTTGAATACCCGTATAATTCACGTCCTGATTCATTTTGCTGCAGTGTTTGCAGCACTGTGTTTCGGTACTTGGGACAGGGTCGCCATGTGCTAAATGGAGCTGGGACGTGAACCCCGCTCAATGGGAGCTGATAGGAGTTCAGCACTTGTGGAAATCAGGCCACTTATTTAGATGCCTAAATGGATGTGGGTGCCTATCTTTGAAAATCTTGGCCCAGGGGTTGAAGTCATTTCAGAGACATGCATTAAGGCAAAAGCAAGAGTCCCACCTTCTGATACAGCAATTGGCTTTGGCTAAACCTATTCTATTGTCTCTGAAACAAGATGAATTGAGTCTATGTGGGTGCCCTCTCTCCCCTCCCCCTTAGTAGTTAAGGATAAGGGATTGTCTACATGCCGAAAAAAGTCGATGTATCTTCCTCTGCCTGTTCTGAGATGCTGCAACATCTTCTATTATTATCCTCTTCATTTTCTTTTCCCCCTCAGGATGACAGGCTTAATGACAAATGACAGAAAAGCCTGAAGTAAGGTATTAGTCTGCGGCAGCAGAGATGAAAACAAATAATTGATTAAGAGGGATTTGCAAGTAAATGTTTGTCTTCCTTTCATCAAGTACAGCTGCCTAAGGCTGGTCTGCTGCCCGAGACTGAGGCATGTAGGAACAGGCTTCTTCCTCTGGGGAGTGGCACAAGTGGGGTAGGTTAGCTGTTTGGAGTCCCTCAGAGGGAAAAACCTGGGTTTCTTCACTATGAATTGGATTTTGGCTTTTTCAGCATTCTAATTGCTGCATAGAGGGATTAGAGTGTGTATATAATGCTGTATCTTGATGCTGCTGAACGTCTATAAAGGGTATGACTTTATGTATTTATATGTTGTATTAATAGGCCTGAGGAGAAAAGCCTGTTAGTCCTCTAAGAAGCAAAGCAGACTGGGATTACCTGCTAGTAAGTGCTGAGCAGGACTCTCTTCATCAGTGCAGGGCTAGGATCATTAGGGGAAGAGTTTGTGCAGCAAAGGAGACAAGACAAACTCACTCATGGAGCCAAGGACATCCTTGATCTGGGCTTTTTTTTTTTTTTTAATAATAGCTTGGTTAGTGGTAGGCATTGGGCTGATTGTACCATCCCAGTAAACCACCTCTGTAGTGAAATGGGCTTTCCTCTTTCTAGTGTTCATCACACCCAGGATTCATAATGCAGCGTCTTTTCAGTAAGGATGAAGTTTAACTTTTGAAAGCTGAAGTCCAATGAAGCAGAAGCTCTGCTTTTCTTCATGTAATGAGATAGTTTTAGACTGACTCTATAAGGCTCAAATAATCTTTACATCGGTATCTCCGGTACCGGTGCAAGCCCTTAGTGTAGACATGCCACAGCAACAAAAACCGTGACTTGCACTACTGTGGTTTAACTCAGTTTGAAACCAGTGTGAACTGTACCAGTGCACATCTCAGTTTACACCAGTGCAAAGTATTTATGCTAAGGATGTGCACAGATGCAGCTACGTGGGTTTGCTATGCCAGTACAAAAAAAACCCCGAACATGAGCTTCACAAAGCTATTTAGGCACCTAACTTCCACCCCTACTGTATATAAGACATCAGTCACAGCTGGGGGGTATTATAAGTAGTTACCTCAGAGCAGGGAGTTGGGTAGAGCTAAATGTGGGGGCAGATTCTGATCTCTGTTGCACTGATGAAAATCTGAAGTAATTCCATTGGTTCCAAGGAGTTAATCCAGGATTAAATCAGTGTAATTGATATCAGAATCCAGCCTATAATTGGGCCAATGCATCCAAAAGAACTAATAATCATTAGAAGACTGTAGCTTCAGTGAAGACTAAGTAAAACAAATGGGGAGCCCCTGAGATCACATGCAGCGGCTGCTTTCAAAATGAGAGAAAGCTGAGTTTTCTGCAGCCCAGAGCATCTCCAATTCTGGTGGAAGTGTTGCAGGTGCTCAGCACTCTGAAAATCAGACCCACACTATTTCATATTGCCTACAAAACAGAAAAAACGATGGGTTTTTTTCCTAATTAACAGCAGCCCTGCCTATGGAACGCTTGTATTTGCATTGAAGCAAACTGATTTCCTCTGCTATATGAGAATAAAGCTGATGGGTTAGGTTATTCACTCTGGAGCTAATGTGGCCCACAATAAATCTACCAGAAGTAACATTTGAAAGTCATTCAGAGAGTTTAGGTGGGATACACAGACACACTGGTAAGAGTCTGAACTTTCTTGCCTGACAGTGGTAACCTGACATGGAATCCCCCATCACATGTCAGGGCTCATTAGGCACTTACTATAGTGCAGCTGTTTCAGAGAGGATTCTGCTCAGAAATCAACATGCACATCCACCTTGAAACTACATCATCTGCCCAGATTCAAAACGTTTGTTCCAAAGCTTTAGCTCACAATTTCACAAAGTGAAACTGATGATTTTTAGTGCAATTGAGCAAATGGACCAGTGGTGGAGCACAGTATTATTCAGTGACAATTTTCAGGAGACTCCTAGGTAGCTCACAGAATGTAGTAAAATGCATCCATAAAATATATTTCTCCTTATAAAATATGGGCCTGAACCTTCTTCATTTGAGTTCAATGATAATCTTCATTGTCTTCAGTGAGGGCAGAGCAGGTTCATTATGGTATTTTTACAGTAACATATACACTTGTGCAGGCGTGTGTGTGTGTATATATCATTAGGGTTATTATATTATATGACATATAGTTGTATTTTAAAGAATGATCATCACTTTGTCTAATATACTCTCTGCAGTCACTAAAGATTTCTGCATTTAGAAGCACCAGGGATATAAGGAAATCTGCTGCCTTGGTCTGGTCCCAGATTCATGGGCTGTATTAATAGATAGGATTAGTAAATAAGAACAGGTCAGAGGGCTGCAAAGCTCTTTCTTGTCTCTTGAGATTTCCCTGTTTAGTTTCAGTCTCAGTGCACCGCTTCCTAGAATGCAAGGAGCAGAAGTTTAAGAAAGCCAGAGACCATTTTCTTTTACTGGGCATTTGAGACTAACCGTGGGGGGGGGGAGAAAGGGCAAGTTCTGGGTCACGGGCTTTGCCTGAAAATGTCTCTCCAGTTTTCTCAACAGGCACCGTGGAGGAACAACAACATCACCTTTCTGAACAAAGAGCCTCCTGTCTCAGAACAAGGAGAGACTATTATAGGCTTCTACCTACTGGCTTTAGGTATGTACTGTACCTCTGAATGGCTTATGAAATGAAACTCCTTTTTAAGTTTGGACTAAAGTTCAAAGGGATTCCTATAGTGTTCATCCACAAAGGAACAAGGTGTCATAAACTGCAACTTTTTCTTCAGAAAGTTCTTTCAAAAAAAAAAAAAAAAGGAGCTAGTGGTTTTTTTATTAGTATTATATTTTATTTTAAATGCAAACATTTGTATTGGGGGGAAAAGGATATGATATTATAGTCCAAGCTATTCCTTTAACTAAGGTTCATTTAGGATGTGGATATGAACAAAATATCTTGTGCAGAAAAATATGACATTACCTTGTTTTCTCAAAATGTCTCAATGGCATTCAATTAGTGTTCTATGCTTCTATCTTCTGCTTACTGAAGTTTGTATTCAGATTGTTCAGCAAATAGTTCACCTTCTAAAACTAATACATTTAGTTAAATGAAATAGAATTCTACAATCATATTTTAAATTTGTTTGTAAAATTCTTCCATCTAATATTTTATATACATTTAGAGGAAACTTTCTTGATCTGAGTCTATTAAAGATTCCTTAAAGTACTAAATTATTACTCATTATCAGTAGTTACAATAATATGTGCATAAGTCTAAAAACTTGATATTCAGATTACATTGCAAGGCAGTTATTATACACTCATATTAAAAGTGTTTGAAAATGGAACCTCGTATTAACTCACTTTGTTCCTAAGACTTTTTTTTGATTAAGTACTGTATTGTAATTTACAGCAAACTCAGTGCAGGATGATGGTGAATTACCATATCTGTTGTTCTGTAGGCAGACTTTATGAAATGTCAAAGAATGTAGATGTACCAGTTGACAAAGAAAATAAAAATAGCCATTTATTATTCTGACTTCATATGAAACAATATCAAAAGGTAACTGTTTTCCAGAGAATAATTCACAATCACGTCTTAGCTTTATAGTGATTCTATCTAATCGATCTATCTATGTTTTTAAACGATAAAGAAATGAAACTGCATATAAAAGATGTTGCACATAATGAGAACTCCACAGCAATGTAGCTAGAAATAGTTCCTGAGTACAACCATTGAGAAACAGGCTTGTAAATTAAATAATCACGCTAAATAAACTTTTCTTTTTCTAAGCTTATCATGTATTCCCCCTGGTACCAGCAGCTGCAAACCACCACCTGATACTTGTAAAGGAAAACACACAGCCATGATGAAGAGGCTTGAAGGCCTTTCCTTCTGTCTATACGAGACTGGCATCTTTATCAACAAAAATAGCCGACATAATGTAGTTGGAGTAAAGAATAAGACAGTTCAGAAAAAAGTTGGAAAAAAAATAGCAGCCACTTTATTAGGAAGCAGAATAAAAATAATGTGGTCAAAAGGAAGTAGAGATGTTCTGATTTATCCCAGATCTATGTGCACAGGTGCAAACACATTCATGCAGCATCAGCAGCCTAGAAAGCACACAGCACAATCAACTACTGAATGAACCATACTAGAACACATTCTCAATTAGGGCTTGATCCTGTATTTATTGACGTCAATGACAAAACACACATTGACTTCAGTGGTTCAAGATCAGGTCTGAACTGATTAGCCTTGCTGAGAATGGGATTCTGTGATTACTTGGTACCTACCAGACTCCTCCCCAGCCCTTTGATGCTGCAGGTTTCTCTAAAGAAATAAAAATGATACAATGAAGAATAATAAAAAGAGTTTTCCCTTTCTTTTACAAATATTGTCTTTTGGGAAATGTCTCAGAATGCTTAGAGCTGGTTGACATATTGGGACAAATCGATCCTTGATGTAACTTCATTGTGAATCTGAAGTCTCTAGTACACTCTCAGTGTTAACTTCAGTAGTGAATACATTTTGATTTGTGTTATTGCTGGAAAAGCTAGTAATTTCCCAAGCAGACATCATTCCTACTGATCTGGTGGAACACCTCAAAGTCTTACAAATGATTAGCTAGTAGAGACGATTGACAATTTTCATTCAACATATTTTTAAATGAAAAATGCCTTTTTTGTTAAAACAGCTATTTCTGAGGTAAATGTCAATTTCTGACTATTTTTGGGGGGTGGGGGTGGAGATGAGGTATACATAAAGCAGAACATTTCAGTTTTTTGGCCACCGTGGTTTGTTTCTAGGGTTGCTGAGAACCAAAAACTGCTGGTTTTCAGTCAAAACCCAGAAATGTGTGAAGAAATTTTTTTGATGAAAATTTAAAAAAAAAATGTATTCTGGTACTCTTTATTCCTATAAAAAAATTATTTCCTGGCCAGTTCTACTAGCTAGCACCTCATCCATATGCATATTTAAAGCTTTTCACATTTCAGTGTACTTCTACTATATCTATTACAGGACCAATGAGTTTCTTTATGCTTATTTGAAATTAGACAGAGGCACGAATCAATACACTAGATCCAAACATTCCCAAGCTTTGGATTCAGATCTACACTTCATCTAACTTCTTGCTTTAAGGCCTAAACTCTACTCGTAAACAAGTTTCTCTATTGCTTTTTGCCCTGTACTCTTTTAAAATGTGGTCCTACTATGATAACGGACTCCTTACATATGGCAGCAAAGGTTTTCATGTTTGTTAGCTCTCAATTGCTCCACTGCAGGTACCCCATGTTTATAAGTAGAGATGTTTCATAATTGCCAGCCCTGTTCACTCTAGCTCAGGTATAATCACCAGTAAAACTTGTCCAACTGAGGTGTCTTAGAGGTGTAGTTCAAGTGCAACTGATATGTACAATTTTGCATTTGGAACTTAATTGTACATTCTGTTGACGATGTAACAACCAGGAGAGACTCTACCTCGCTTTCCCATAGCTGTATTGACTTTGTTCTGCAATGTTAACCACAATCTTTATGTCAGTAAAGTCAGAAGATACAACTAATCTACCCAGGAAGCAGGGCAGTGGTATAAGGAGGTGTTATATTTCACATTGTCACTTCTTGCTTATAAGGGCTTTCAAGGAGCAAAGCTTGCTCTGGAAGAAAGATATTTCAGTGTATATGTATTATACCCACGTGTCTGGCTTACAGCAGGCAGCCATAAAAGATCATATGCATTAGCAAGAACCCAGCGATGTTTATACAGAATAGCCTGCTAATATGGTGCCTGTGAAAGACAGTTGTTGCACTTTGGGAACTGCTAAAGAAGGTGCCCTACTCTCTTGAATCCTGAGATTTCAATGATGTTTATGGTTAGTTATCAATTTTTTTTACCACATACATATTTGAGAGACTTCAGCACTCCAAATACTGTACTTAGGGACTCGTTCTTACTTCCCAAGAGATATCACAATTAGAGCTGAATGAATTATTTTCAACTAACAGATTTTTTTTCGCAAAAAGTGCATTTTTTGGTACTCTGAATCTACATGCAAATTCAGGTAGAATTTGACAAATAGTTTTGGCTGAGGAAAAAAACTGATCTTTTTTCAAAAGAGTCTAAACTTGACTTTTGTTTCAAAATGACATTTCAAATTCAAATGTGGCTAATTTTTTCAAGAAAACAAAAAAAAAGGCTGAAAAACACCTTAAAAAGACGGAATCAAAATGAAAAATTTGAAAAAATATGTCAATCAAACAAAATCATTGATACAAATATTAAATAGCATAGAGCCAAGAACTGAGCCCTATGCGACCTCACTGGAAACATACCTGCTCAAAGATGATTCTCTGTTTACAGTTACATGTTGAGACCTATCAGTTAGCAAGTTTTTAATCCATTTAATGTGTGCCTTGTTAATTTTATATCATTCTAGTTTTTTAATCAAAATGTTGTATGGTACCAAATCAAACTCTGTATAGAAGTCTAAGTATATTAAATCAATACTACCTTTATCAACCATACTTGAAATCTCATCAAAAAAGGACAGGAGTACTTGTGGCACCTTAGAGACTAACAAATTTATTAGAGCATAAGCTTTCGTGGACTACAGCCCACTTCTTCGGATGCATATAGAATGGAACATATATTGAGGAGATATATATACACACATACAGAGAGCATAAACAGGTGGGAGTTGTCTTACAAACTCTGAGAGGCCAATTAATTAAGAGAAAGAAAACTTTTGAAGTGATAATCAAGCTAGCCCAGTACAGACAGTTTGATAAGAAGTGTGAGAATACTTACAAGGGGAGATAGATTCAATGTTTGTAATGGCTCAGCCATTCCCAGTCCTTATTCAAACCGGAGTTGATTGTGTCTAGTTTGCATATCAATTCTAGCTCAGCAGTCTCTCGTTGGAGTCTGTTTTTGAAGTTTTTCTGTTGTAATATAGCCACCCGCAGGTCTGTCACTGAATGACCAGACAGGTTAAAGTGTTCTCCCACTGGTTTTTGAGTATTTTGATTCCTGATGTCAGATTTGTGTCCATTAATTCTTTTGCGTAGAGACTGTCCGGTTTGGCCAATGTACATGGTAGAGGGGCATTGCTGGCACATGATGGCATATATCACATTGGTAGATGTGCAGGTGAACGAGCCCCTGATGGTATGGCTGATGTGATTAGGTCCTATGATGATGTCACTTGAATAGATATGTGGACAGAGTTGGCATCGGGGTTTGTTACAAGGATAGGTTCCTGGGTTAGTGGTTTTGTTCAGTGATGTGTGGTTGCTGGTGAGTATTTGCTTTAGGTTGGGGGGTTGTCTGTAAGCGAGGACAGGTCTGTCTCCCAAGATCTGTGAGAGTAAAGGATCATCTTTCAGGATAGGTTGTAGATCTCTGATGATGCGCTGGAGAGGTTTTAGTTGGGGGCTGAAGGTGACAGCTAGTGGTGTTCTGTTATTTTCTTTGTTGGGCCTGTCTTGTAGGAGGTGACTTCTGGGTACTCATCTGGCTCTGTCAATCTGTTTTTTCACTTCAGCAGGTGGGTATTGTAGTTTTAAGAATGCTTGATAGAGATCTTGTAGGTGCTTGTCTCTATCCGAGGGATTGGAGCAAATGCGGTTATATCTTAGAGCTTGGCTGTAGACAATGGATCGTGTGGTGTGTCCTGGATGGAAGCTGGAGGCATGTAGGTAAGTGTAGCGGTCAGTAGGTTTCCGGTATAGGGTGGTATTTATGTGACCATCGCTTATTAGCACAGTAGTGTCCATCAAAAAAGGGTGTCATGTTAGTTTGACAGGACCTATTTCCATAAACCCATGTTGATTTGCATGAATTACATTTTACCTTCCTTTAGTTCTTTATTAATCAAGTCCCATATCAGCTGCTCCATTATCATCCCTGGGATCAATGTCAGGTTGACAGGTCTATAATTTCCTGAGTCATTGTGTTTACCCTTTTAAAAAATTGACACAACATTAGCTTTCTTCCAATTTTCTGGAACTTCCCCAGTGCTCCAAAACTTATTGAAAATCAACATTTATGGTCCAGTGAGCTCCTTAGCCAGCTCTTTTAAAACTCTTGGATGTAAGCTATCTTAACCTGCTGATTTAAAAATGTCTAACTTTAGTAGCTCTGTTTAACATCCTCCTGAGAGACTGGCCATAGATTTCTCCTTATGTCACTTTGCTTCTCATATCAATTTTCTACAGTTCCTAACTTCTGATTTATATTGATTATTGGCAGATTCCTCTTTATTTTCTCGCTCTTAGCCAGTTTCTGATCTATTGCAGAGCTTTGCCCCTCACTCCAGGACTCCTCTGTTCTTTTAAGTAGCCTCTTGTGAGGGCATTTGTGAATGGCCCTTTGAAAGGTGAAATAAATTATGTCAACTGGTTCTCCTTTATCCACTATTTTATTGACACACCACATGGGAATACAAGTACCTCTTAGTAGTTCATATACCAGATGTTTCTTTCCAGGCTCTTTCCTTCAAATATGATCTATCCTGATACATATGCCATCTGCAAAGCAACTGGTGGGAATTCCCCCCAATGTCACTGATGGTGAAGCCTTGTTCTTCTTTTTCACTATATTGCATTTTGTCCTTTATTGAGCCATCATCTAAATTGTTTTGTAAACTAAACTATTTTTATTGGTTTATGTGTATTATAGTCAGTGACTTTAATAAGACACATCAGTGATGATACAGGGTTCAGTGTTGCGTGCTTAATGGCCTGGAAATGTATACATTTTTAATAGATCCTCGGTAGCGGGAATTCTTTGCTGTTATATGCAAAAAACACCAGATGGCGCTTGTTTCTGGAGTATTTTTATGAGGGTGCCACTGCTTGCCTTAGAATTTGATGTAATTAGAATAACTTCCCCTCAGTTTGTTGCTCTGTATATTAACACATTCAAATTGCAACAGAGGAACAGATCTCTTCCTCTCTCTCATTTAACTTATCTTTTAACTGAAAATTCTCCTCATTCGTTGTGCTACAGAGGTAGTTCTGTATATTCCCAGCAAATGAACTGTGTGCAAATGAAATTTACATATTAATAGATTTTAAGGAAAACCCACCCATCCTCTGCAGTACTTTGGCAGCCTTTTAGCATAATGACTTTATGAACCACTGTTCAGGAACCTCTGTTCTGTAACATTTAAACATTCTCTATCAATTTGTATGTATACTGAAGTAATTAGTTCCAAATCAAGGGCCAAATTCTACTCTTATTAAACTTGTGCAAATCCAAAGTAATTCCATTGACTCACTCCTGTCTTCAGCTGCCCAATGTTCTGGTGAATTCTGTGTTGTTGTAGAAGATACTTGTTAATTTTGCCCTTTATGGGTTGATGGCCCAAGCTGGTTAGCATTTTGGATTAAAGTAATGGGAAATCTTTTTTGCCTCATGAGTACCTTCCAAGTTAACTTGTCCTGACTATAAATTGTTCATGCCATTAGTGAGATTTCATAATTAACACTGCAGAGCTAGACAGCTTTCTACAAGCCTTAAGGAAGATAGTCTGTCCCCTCATGTCCTTAATGTATTGTTTCCCCACTTTGGGGGCGATTAGTGAGACTATTCAGGGATATTCTACAGCCCCTCTGCCCAAAAATTTCTTCAGAGCTCCATTTAGCATTAAGCCTCCTAATACACAGATGGTTCCCATCTGCAGGCTGAATCTAATGTTGCAGGGTTTGATAAATCCTCTTTTGGAATCTATGTAGGCAGTTTCTCAAGTTTTTAACCCTTAAGACTGTTTTGAACAGCAATTGTCTGTGCTAGCCAGGTTTCTGAGATGGCAGCCCTTGCTTTACAGAACCCATTTTATTTTCCATAAGGTCAATGACATTCCATGTAACTTGTGCCCATGTGCTTTGAACCTGACCCCAAGCCTACTGAAATCAATGGAAAGACTCCTGCTGACGTCCTATAGGCTTTGGATCAGGTCCTTTGGCTCAGACTTAAAACCATTGCACTGTTCAGTGTTGCAAAGTCTAAGACCCAGATGCTCAAAGGTATCTAGGCAGCTAGCTCCCATTGATTCCAATGAGAACTAGGTGCCTAAATATATTTGAGGAGCTGGGCCTAAGTGATTTGGGGCTTATCTACATGGGGACATCCAGGAAAGTTAATCTGAATTAACTAAAGGTGTGAATTTAAACCACATCAAACCTCAAGAGTTTCATTCAGAATTAAAGTGGCCTTAATTTGGTTTAATTTAATTTGCTTCCAAAGTGAATTAAACTAAACCAAATTAAGACACATTTAATTCTGATTAATAGCACCCACACAAGGATTTAATGTGGTTTAACTAATCTGCTTCAAATTGACACCTTTAATTAATTAGAAACTTTTCTCCATGTCCCCATGTAGACAAGTCCTTAAATTTTCAAAAATGGCTTGGCATTTAGGAGCCTAAGTCATATTGAAAGTCAATGGGACATACGCTCCTAAGTGTTCCTAAGTGAAAATGAGTCTTAGTCATCTAAGTCACTTAGGCCAGATTTTGAAAAGTATTTAGGCACCTGACTCACAGGAGATTGACACCTAAATACCTTTACAAATCTGGGATTTAGGCCTTGCAACACTGTGTGGAGCAATGCCTATATACCTTTAAAAATCATCGTCTCTGTGCACAAGTGCCTGACTGATTTTTCACCAGATTCATAATTCCCTTTCTACCTTATGCTCTTCTCTTCCAACAAGACTGATGGCTGCTAGACATCACCGTACCTTCAGTATCAGAGGGGATACACAATTCTATCTAAACAGAAAACAAGGCTTTCCAGTTTCTGAGGGCTTGTTCATTTATTTGAGGTTGAAAGATAGGACACAAGGCCTTCAAAATATTATCTTCAAATGGATTAAAATGTGCATTCCTGAACAGTATTCCAATCGGTATTCTTTGTCACAAGGATATCACAGACTGTTCCATGAGAAGCAATTCCATCTCGCCAGCTGAACAGGGCCGTGGTTCTCTAGAACTGACTGGCAAAGCTGTTGTGTGGTCGTCTGCACACATTTTTACAAGCCATTACCAGGCAAATGGATATGGCATGCCTCTACAGCTGTAGCGTTCGGCAGAATGGTTCTCGTCTCTGTACTGGGAATGCTTCATGGATCCCATCTAATTAGAGACTTAATTTTTCTTTACCTGTGTATGGTTGTTCTTCGGTGGACAAGTGCATTGTTGCTATTCAGTTTTATTACCAGTGTTATTCAGAAGAAGGAAATTAACAAGTGAAATATACCTGGGTACTCAAGGAGGCCTAGTACACAACACAGTGGAGTAAAAATGTTCGGGTTTATTTGTTTTTAATGAAATAACCTGCCATTGTACTGTCCTTCAACATATGGGCATCATGCATTTATATATCACGCTGTTTCCTGATTTTTTGTTGTTGTTTGTTTTTAATTTGACTTTTATGGAATTTAATTTATTTTTCAGGATGGATGTCTTGGTTTGGAAACAGCATTGTGATTTTTGTACTCTATAAGCAGAGAGCTGTCCTGCAGCCCACAGATTATCTTACATTTAATCTGGCTGTATCAGACGCAAGTGTGTCTGTGTTTGGTTATTCCCGAGGGATCATTGAAATCTTCAATGTCTTTAAAGATGATGGATTCCTCATCACATCGATATGGACATGCCAGGTAGGAATGCATTTATGTGGTGAATTATTTAATTAGACAAAATAAGTAGTGCTATTTCTGCACGCGTGCTGTATATAAATAACCAGTCAGGGTTATGAGAGTGAAAATTAGTGACGAATGACTCTCCAATGGATCATAGTTCTGGTTTGTTTCAGATAAGCATCCAAAAATGTGGGTCTTCCTCTAGATTAACCAGTCTTGACCAGTTCCCAGTGATCTTCTACCCCAAAAATCCCTTTACCCAATAAGCTCCTGAAACCACACTTAATGTGGTACTGCTCCTTAAAGGTCCATTGTTAATTGGTATGGCTTGTATTGGAGTAGTAATGCCTAGAGCCCTCAGCCAGGATCTGTGCCCTAGTTTATTAGGCACTGTTCACACAAGCAATGAAAAGGTGGTCCCTGCTCCATAGAGCCGGCAATCTAAGCATAGCCTTCTCCAGCATCTTCAGGGCATAATCAAGTGGGCTTGCATATTCCTACCCAGTGCCTTTTGTTGTTGGGAATATTTGTGAAGCCCCATGTTTACATTTTTAGTCTATTATCTTTTAACATCTTACAGTGCCAAGTTTATTGAGCAGGTTTGGTAGGAGCTGCTCCAGTTGCAACTTGATTTCCCAGATGTCTTTGTTCCCTTCCAGTCTGATGTTTTGCACGTGAGTTTGGTATAGAAAGAATCTTGTTAACTATGGCTGATGGTCTCTTTCTATTGGTAGCCATTGGTGTCCTGGTTGATTTTGTTACAAATATCAGCAGCCTTCGATACCATTGACCATGACGTTTTATTGACTCACCTCTGAGACTTTACTGGACTGGCTGGAATAGCTCTTTTACCGTGTTTATTGTTCTCTCAGAGGTGCCAAATAATGGTAACGAGTACCTGTCTTCTTCCCATAGGGTCCTCAAATACAAGTTTCCATTTGCTCAGGAAAATAGTGAAGCATTTTGTGTGATGGCAGCATTTTTGCTGATAGAAGGGACCTCCAGAGCTAAAAGCATGAGTCTCTACCGCTTGAGATAAAGAGCCAGGTTTTGCAGCTGAGGCCAGACTCTGATCCTCTGCAACAGAGGAGACACATAACGTACTGCAATATGTGAAGGACACTCAGATCTTCATGTGCTTTTCACTGACCCGAGATACTGAAGCCTCTTGTTTTCACAATGTCTAACAGAAGTACAAATGTAACTAGGAGCCTCTTGTTTTATGCTCAGTCCACATAAGATGGCTGCAGTGGTGAAGGTATACTGTCTGGGAGTCATTGCTGCTCTTGCATGTCCAGGTGACAGTCATGGCATTTAGTTTTTTTTTTTTTCATTTAGGTCTGGCCCAGGGGTTTTTGGCTCTTCCTCTGTCATGCCACAGTATTCCACACCCTTGTAACCTCTAACTACCAGAAGCTGGGAGTGGAAGATGGGGTTGATTATTCCATAATTGCCCTGTGCTGTACACTCCCCTGGAAGTTCTGGTATGGACCACTTCAGGAAACAGGATACCGGACAGGATACAGGAAGCCAGGGACAGTTTACAGGGATCATGGTCTGACCCACAATGGCCTTTCTTATGTTCTTAAAGCTGTATTACTGCAATATGCTTGACTTTGGGCTACCCTTGAAAAACAACTGGAAGCTTCAGCTTTGCACCACTTGAGTGGAGGAAGTTGCATTCTTCTAGGAAAGTCAGTAGGTTGTCTCCTCCACTATTTGGGAGACCAAGGATTCTAACGTTGTCTGCTCAGATTTAATTTTTAATAGTTCAGTTTTATTTAGCATCATTTCACTGCTATCAATAATGTTATAAAGTTCAGCCTACAGACTCTGCTTTTCTCCAGCTCTTGGAGGTCCTGGCCAAGTTACTCATTAAGGGCTGATCTACCCTAAAGGTGTAAGTTGACTTAAGTTATGCTACTTCAGTGTCTCTCCTGCCAACTTACCTTATGCTTCTCGGGTAGCTGGAGTACAGATGTTGATGGGAGAGCGCTCTGCCATCTACTTAGCGGGTCTTCACCAGACTCACTAAATCAACACTGCTACATCGATCGCAGCAGGGCCAATTTAGCCGTAAGTATACAAAAGCCCTAAGACTTTAAAGTTGGACACAATGCAACACAGGGCACCACTTGGTCAAATGGAGTCTAGAGCAAAAATTACTCATCTTGTGCCCTCATTTTGTTGTTTGATATTTACTAAGGCTCTTACCCAGTAAAGCACTAAACCAGATGCTTAACTTAAGCACATGAGTAGTTTTGTCAAAGTCAATTTGTATCTAGGGGTAAAGCCAATTCGATTAACACATTTTAAATCCAGAAGGGACTGTTATGACCTAGTCTAACCTCCTGCATAACACAGGCTATAGAATTTCAACAAGTATTTCCTGCACCATAACTTCTGGTTGAGCTACAGTGTATCTTTTAGAAAGACATCCAGTCTTGATTTAAAGATTTCTGGTAATAAGTCTGCCACATCCCTAGGTAAGTTGTTCCAGTGGTTAATTGCCCTCTCTGGAAACAATTTGTGCCTTATTTCTAGCCTGAATTTGTCTAACTTTAGCTTCCATTAGATCTTGTTATGCCTTGTTATGGCCTTGTCTGCTAGAATAAAGAGTACAATCAGAAACGTTCTTCCTGTGGAGGTACTGAGAAGACGGTGATCAAGTCACCTCCGAAACTTCTCTTGGATAAACAACATTGATTGAGGAAAAATTATGAACAATATTATGGTATTTGTTAATTCTGTATTTTGTTATGTGGTACTGAGGGAGTGATGAAGAAAAGTGCTGTGTGGCCGAACAGACAAACCATTAATGGCTAGATTCTGCCACACTTGCACATGGTGAGCAGTACTTTTTCTAACATAGTCCATTTTACAGATAAGTAAGCCAAGGCACCGACAGAGATGAAATGACTTGCCCAGGATCACACAGGGAGTCTGGGGCAAAGAGCTAAGACTCCTGACCTTCAGATTCATGATCCTAAGCCTTATTCACATCAGCATCCTTCCTCCCATTTAATTTTAAAGGGGGGAAGGTATAAATTCACATAATGTCTGGGGTGGGGGGAGAGTTTATGTGTAGGCTTTCTTGCTTACATCAGAATCTTTCAGTGATGAGTGTTAGTGTAAATGCTTTACAGATTTTTCTCCTAACCCTTAATCTAATACATTCTGCTTTACAAGATTCTGCTTAATATTACTGGGCCACATCGTACCCCTATGTGCAAACAACTCTGTAGGCCCGCTTTCTTGTGGGTTTTTTTCTGCATTCTCCCTTTAGAAGGGCTTGGCTTCACCGCCTCATCCCATGGAAGAAACCAGGAGTCTAGATCTGCATGGATCCTGGGTATCCTCCAGGGCCATAGTGCCATCCTCTGATGTCCCTGCACCTCTACATTGATCTTCAACCCCCTGCATCTCTGCCCTAGCACTCTGCAAACAGAGTATCATTGGAGTCATGCTGTTATGATTCCAATTGAAATGTGATTTACCAACCAGCAGCTGCCTCTATGACCCAGTCCCACTTCCCCCTGGTTCACCAGTGCAGATAAGGGCTTCTCAGGAAAAATTGAGCTAATACTGTCTTTGGCTGTTAACATTCTTCCTGCAGTGATTGTGTTTGTCTCAGCAGGATCACAGCCACCGCACCCTTTCCCCCCATCTAACTTGCAGATCCCTGAACTCCTGGACAGTAAAGCAGTCTAATAATTTTATCCATTGAAAAATGGCAATTCGTCAAAACCGAAAGTGTTCGTGTAAACCGAAAGTGTTGGGTTTGACAAATTTCCTGACTCAAAAAAATGCTGAGGACAAGTTTTTGAAAGTGTCAAAATGGCTCACGTCAACATTTTCAGAATGAAAAATTCCAGTTTTGTTTAGAAATTTAAGCTAAGAAGACTGAAACAAAAAGGTCCTGATTCGAGACAGGAAACATTTTTCAACTCTTGAAAATACTTGTGGGACAGGAAAATACTTGTGGGACAGCTCTAGTGGACTGTTTTGTGTAGGATTTGGGGGAAGTAAGGGAAAGCTGACACGGCAGATGCTGACTCCCCCACCTGTCTTTCCTCTGGGAAGAGGGAGATATGCATATGTAGGACTCTCTCCGTGAGAAGGTGTTTAGGGTACAATCTAGCTTATTGGTATTTTCATTTACATTTGTGAGAAGGATTATACTTAATATAAGTGTGCACTGTGAGACAAAAACAAAAGCCCCTTTTCTATGTCTCTTGCTTTGTCTTGTCAGTTTTGCTGCAGAGGAGAGGAGGGAGTGGTGACAACAGTCGAGAGAAGCCCATTTTTACAGCTGGCGCCTGTTCCTACCTTTCACACTAAGTTACGGCCTGTCAAGGAGGCATGCTTTGCTCCCTTCTCCACAGGAGAGTTAACTTACCATAAAACTACTGTTCTGATCTCAGCAAAATGTTCTTGTTCTCCTTCAAAATATGTGCCCATACATGTCAGTAGAAAGAGATTTTATCTAAAGGAAGCTAGTTGTTTTAGCAAAATTCCTCTATTTGCTTTCCCTGCATATTCACAGCTGTCATTCTTGGGTGTGTTTTAAGAGAAATTATAGGAGAACTCTTTCATTTACTTTATTTAATGCATGGCTAAGAAGTCACCAATAAAACAAAAAGTTACACTGAAGCTGAAAAATTCAGATCCAGAATTTAAAGCATTTCAAATGTGTTTGTTCAGAGGAAGGCTGGTGGTGGTGGTAGGAAATTAAAAGTGGACTCAGGAGATCTAGGTTCAATTCCCAGCTTTGTCACAGACTTCCTGAGCTTGGGCTTGGGCAAATCGCTGAGGCTGAAATCCTGGCCCCACTGAAGTCAGTGGCACTCACAGCCCAGTGGGAGGGAGGCACTAAGTTGGATTTAAGCCACCTTTACGTCCTGCTGGTCTGGACTGCTTGAGGGGGCTGGGAAAGACCCTGACATTGCTTGAACAGCCCTCGTCACCTGTCTATGCTATGGCAGCCTCCCTGGGCTGCACTATGGGCCACAGAGCAGCCTGGAATCTCTACAGTGTGTCATATTGCAACTCTGCCCCCAGCCACACCCTGGCACAACTCCTTCCATATGGCTTGTGAGAGGGTCCTCAGAAGGCAGCCGTTATAGCTATTTTCCACAGTGCCTGCACAGGGGAATCCTCCTCCGGCTGGAACCAGGGCTTATAGAGCCCCTTTATGTTGCTCTGGCATTTTTGCTGGGTGTAGTGGGGCTGGAGTTGTGGGGGGACAGGGCTGGCTCCAGGCACCAGCCGACCAAGCACGTGCTTGGGGCGGCACCTTGGGGCAGGGCGGTGCTCGATTATTTATTTATTTATTTATTTGGATTCGGCAGCGCTCGGAGGGGGGGCAGGGGCTTCGGGCGGTGTGGTGCTCGGAGGGAGGGCAGGGGCTTCAGGCGGCGTGGTGCTCGGGGGCGGGGCTTTGGGCGGCGTGGTGCTTGGGGGGCGGGGTCTTGGGGGCGGGATCTGGCGCGGTGCGGCACTCGGAGGGGGCGGGGCTTCAGGTGGCGCGGCGCTTGGAGGGGGCGGCGCTTCGGGTTGCGTGGTGCTGGGTGGGCAGGGATTTCGGCAGTGCTCATGGGGGGGGGGAAATACGGCGGGGCGACGCTCTTCTTTTTTGCCTGGGGCGGCAAAAAAGTTAAAGCCGGCCCTGGTGGGGGAGGATCTGATCCATGATCTCGTTGTGCCTGAGTTGCCTGTCTGTAAAGGGGAAGTAGTAGTACTTCTCTATCTCACAGGGGTATTGTTGAGGATAAATTCTTTAACGTTTGCGAGGTGCCCGGATGCTATGTTGGTGGAGTCAATGGAAGTAAGTAGATTTGGTTCTGCCTATTTTAAACAAGGAGCCATTTGTAAAATTTGGGTATCAAGCAAAGTTTTGAATTGTTTGGATCTGAGAATCTGGTTCAGACCCCTCTCTATTAACAACCAACCTGTTGCCTATTCTAAGGAAAGGAACACTCTAATTTACACAGTGTTGCAATGAATATGTCTGATAATTCTGTGTGTGAGCTCTGGAAGTTACAAGTTATTGTTTCACGTATATGAATGCAACATCCATTTTGTAATTAAGAATGTGTAGCTACTATATTTTACATTTAGTGATACCTACCTTAACCAGCCACAGGGGTAAGCCACTGCTTTCAGTTACAGATGTGTAAATCCAGAAGAACATTGCTGAAAAGTCATTGGAGTTATTCTGGATTTATGCTGGTGTAAATGAGAGAAGAATCTGGCCCAGCATGACTAAAATAACTCTTAAGGGCCAGATTTTGATCTTATTTATACTTGTATAAATCTGGAGTAATTCCATTTATACTTGAGTGGAGTTACTCTGGATTTACCCCAGTGCAACTAGTATATTCTCATGTTCACTAATTGTGATGTTAGTAAGTGTTATAAGGAATTTTTTATTTTAAAAAAAGGCAAAGGAAGTTAAAAGTAAAAATTCTGAACAAAAGTATTTCAGGTTACTCTCTATCAATTGAAACATCATTTTCCTCTTTATATATGGCAAAAATCTTAATAAATGATTCCAACATTTAAGCATAATTAAAGTTAAATGGAAAAATACAGTTAGGGCCTCCTTTCTGTTTCTCTTTTACAAAATGGCAGTTCTAACACAGAAGCAATTCAGCTCATAGTTCTTGTAAGGAGCGAGATATTTACAAATTATTGGATCAAATTCTGATCTGCTTTACATCATGTAAATCTAAAGCAATTCCACGGCCTGCACTGGAGTTACAACAGACTCAAACCCTAGTGTAACAAAAATCAGAATTTTCTTGGCAGGATGAGTAAACAAATGGCACTGTGTCAAAGTTTTACACAAACATGTGCTAGGTGAGAGATTGTGTAAATATTTCCTTGTAATAAGAGCACGTAAATAACTGAGCTAAACAGAATGTATCTCACACAAAAAGTTCTTTTTCCTATTTATCGAAGAGCTCAGTCAACTTTTAATTTAAAAGTGGAAAAGCAGAGACGTCTCTAAATAAAGTTCCTGATTATTCAAGAGGAACAGTTTGAGCAAGCTGTCACTTGTTAAGTGATAAGCAAGATGTATCAGATGACAGAAAGTATGCTTTTTTCTGTGGAGGTTTGTCTCTGTGTCAGTTTTAATGGGAATCTGGCTTCTAAGGACAAGCTCATACCCATGCTCATATTCCTATTCTTAAAATTGACAAAACAGAATGCAGTGAAAACAAGAAAACACATTTTAACGTATTTCATAATTTATGCCCCTAGCATGCCATTGATTTTTATACATGAACTACCATTAAAATCAGTGGAAGTTGTGTAAAAAAGACTAGTGGCACAATGTGTGTGATTTTAAAACTCATTTTAAAATATTGAGTACTTCATTACAATAATAATGTTCTTACTATTTAATGCCCAAACTTCATATGTATCTTATAATTCAAACAATATTGGAATGAGCTCTCTCACCCACACCTGCAAGCCTCAGGATTGAAATCATCTTCATTTGCACCCCTGGGGCCTGATCCAGCTTCCAATGAAATCACTGGAAAGACTTCAGGCCTTTGGGTCTTTACTATACATTTGGGAGAGGCAGGAAGCAACCTAGGGATATAACTTAGGGTGACCAGATGTCCCGATTTTATCGGGACTGTCCTGATATTTGCTTATTTGTCCCACGTCCCGACCTACTTTCGGTCGGGATGCGAATTTTCCCGATATTTTGCCTCCGCTCACAGACGGAGCGTCCCCAGCCCCGCCCCCTCCCTGCCCCATTGGATCACTCCCCATATCCCCGCCCTGGCCCTGCCTTTTCCCCAAGCACGCCACATTCCTCCTATTCCCCCCTCCCTCCCAGGTTTGCGCTGTTCAGCTGTATGGCAGCGCAAGTGCTGGAGGGAGGGGGGAGGTGGAGACGGAGCGGAGGCATGCTGGTGCGGGGGGCTTTGGAGGCCGTTTTTTGTTTTTTTTGTTTTTTTCCACTGGAGGGAGGGGGGAAGTGGAGACGGAGCGGAGGCATGCTGGTGCCCGCGTCCCGATATTTCACCTGTGTGATCTGGTCACCCTAATATAACTCCACATAGGTGCTTGTCGTCAACTGTCTTTATGATACACTGATTGGGAAATAAAATTAGGAAGAGAGAGAGAAATGGTTCCTAAATAATTATTTCTGGGATGAAGGGAAGGGCCATCAAGCATACACAAATAAATGGAAAGTTACTAAATAATGAATATAGAGGAAATGTCATCAGCATTACATACTCCAAAGAACTTCTCCAATGGCGGGGAGTACAGGAAGCACTGTGACAGCTGAACATCTACTAAATACTAAGACAAACAAACAACCCATGGCCTGGGCAGAGGAGAGCTGCTCAGTTTTCAGTCCCATTGTTCCAAGTAACTTTTACTCTTAATGTTTATAAACTGAGACTAGGGTGCCGTGGAAGATTATTGTTTGCTGGTCCCTGGCGCCATGGGTCTAGCTGCAGGTCTGTCTGTCTGCTGTTAGACTTGGTGCCACTAATTTTGCTTGGCTGTGCTCTTTGGCATATCGCCATCAGGTCACTGTCTGGCAGGTTAAACTGTGCCAGTCCTCATCTCACTGGCAGCCAGTCTTGATTACCACTGGCAGCCAGTCTTGAAACTGGCTGGGATCACTATTTGGGCTGTGTTGCACATATGCATACACTTATCTCATCAGGCATGGCCAAGCTCCATTTTCATGCACTTGGTCGCTTTCACTGAGCCAGTTTTCTGCCTCACTTTGGTCTTCCACCATGGTCTGCTTGACTACAATTTTTTCCTAGTTCTGAGTAGCCAGCTTTCACTATCAGACATGTTTAAGGAAACTTTCCTTTGCTAAGTCAGGTTGTCATTTCCCTTTTATCTCATGCACGCATCTCGTTTGATCTAATTGACTATTTTTCTTTCCTCTGCCCATGCCCTTCTTTGATCTCCATTGTAAGATGAAGATTTAGCCTTTACCAGATCTAGTTCTGTTCCTGGGGGAGAGAATGACAGAGAAATGAGATCTGCTCTCTTATTGTTACAGAACACTCTAGCCTTTTGAGCCTTTCCACACAAAAAGACTTGTCTCCAAGTAAAAAAAAAAGTATTTCTATCATTTGCATCTCTATTTGAAGGGGGAGAGGTTTCTCCATCAATTCTTCCCCCCCCCCCTGGAAGAAAGAGGCATCTCCACTCTCCTCTGAGATAGATTTTTTTCTCTTTGTGAGGGTTCATAGAGAATTTGGTGACTCTGATACCAGGGGATCAATTGACTCTGCCTCTTGTTCTACCTGTTTGAGCAGCAGTGGCTGACTTACATAAACATAAGAACGGCCGTACCGGATCAGACCAAAGGTCCATCTAGCCCAATATCCTGTCTACCGACAGTGGCCAATGCCAGGTGCCCCAGAGGGAGTGGACCTAACAGGCAATGATCAAGAGATCTCTCTCCTGCCATCCATCTCCATCCTCTGACAAACAGAGGCTAGAGACACCATTCCTTACCCATCCTGGCTAATAGCCATTAATGGACTTAACCTCCATGAATTTATCCAGTTCTCTTTTAAACACTGTTATAGTCCTAGCCTTCACAACATCCTCAGGTAAGGAGTTCCACAAGTTGACTGTGCGCTGCGTGAAGGAGAACTTCCTTGTATTTGTTTTAAACCTGCTGCCTATTAATTTCATTTGGTGACCCCTAGTTCTTGTATTATGGGAATAAGTAAATAATTTTTCCTTATCCACTTTCTCCACATCACTCATGATTTTATATACCTCTATCATATCCCCCCTTAGTCTTCTCTTTTCCAAGCTGAAGAGTCCTAGCCTCTTTAATCTCTCCTCATATGGGACCCGTTCCAAAACCCTAATCATTTTAGTTGCCCTTTTCTGAACCTTTTCTAGTGCCAGTATATCTTTTTTGAGATGAGACCACATCTGTACGCAGTATTCGAGATGTGGGCGTACCAGTGATTTATATAAGGGCAATAATATATTCTCAGTCTTATTCTCTATCTCCTTTTTAATGATCCCTAACATCCTGTTGGCTTTTTTGACCGCCTCTGCACGCTGCATGGACATCTTCAGAGAACTATCCACGATGACTCCAAGATCTTTTTCCTGACTTCTTGTAGCTAAATTAGCCCCCATCGTATTGTATGTATAATTGGGGTTATTTTTTCCAATGTGCATTACTTTACATTTATCCACATTAAATTTCATTTGCCATTTTGTGGCCCAATCACTTAGTTTTATGAGATCTTTTTGAAGTTCGTCACAGTCTGCTTTGGTCTTAACTATCTTGAGCAGTTTAGTATCATCTGCAAACTTTGCCACCTCACTGTTTACCCCTTTCTCCAGATCATTTATAAATAAGTTGAATAGGATTGGTCCGAGGACTGACCCTTGTGGAACACCACTAGTTACCCCTCTCCATTCTGAGAATTTACCATTAATTCCTACCCTTTGTTCCTGGTCTTTTAACCAGTTCTCAATCCATGAAAGGACCTTCCCTTTTATCCCATGACAGCTTAATTTACGTAAGAGCCTTTGGTGAGGGATCTTGTCAAAGGCTTTCTGGAAATTTAAGTACACGATGTCCACTGGAGCCCCCTTGTCCACATGTTTGTTGACCCCTTCAAAGAACTCTAATAGATTAGTAAGACATGATTTCCCTTTACAGAAACCATGTTGACTATTGCTCAACGGTTTGTTTTTCTATGTGCCTGACAATTTTATTCTTAACTATTGTTTCGACTAATTTGCCCGGTACCGATGTTAGACTTACCGGTCTGTAATTTCCGGGATCATCTCTAGAGCCCTTTTTAAATATTGGCATTACATTAGCTAACTTCCAGTCATTGGGTACAGAAGCCAATTTAAAGGACTGGTTACAAACCTTAGTTAATAGTTCCGCAACTTCACATTTGAGTTCTTTCAAAACTCTTGGGTGAATGCCATCTGGTCCCAGTGACTTGTTAATGTTAAATTTATCAACTAATTCCAAAACCTCCTCTAGTGACACTTCAATCTGTGATAGTTCCTCAGATTTGTCACCTACAAAAGCCGGCTCAGGTTTGGGAATCTCCCTAACATCCTCAGCCGTAAAAACTGAAGCAAAGAATCCATTTAGTTTCTCTGCAATGACTTTATTGTCCTTAAGTGCTCCTTTTGTATCTCGATCATCAAGGGCCCCACTGGTTGTTTAGCAGTCTTCCTGCTTCTGATGTACTTAAAAAACATTTTGTTATTACCTTTGGAGTTTTTGGATAGCCTTGGCTTTTCTTATTACATGCTTGCACTTAATTTGGCAGCGTTTATGCTCCTTTCTATTTGCCTCACTAGGATTTGACTTCCACTTTTTAAAGGAAGTCTTTTTATCTCTCACTGCTTCTTTTACATGGTTGGTAAGCCACGGTGGCTCTTTTTTAGTTCTTTTACTGTGTTTCTTAATTTGGGGTATACATTGAAGTTGGGCCTCTATTATGGTGTCTTTAAAAAGTGCCCATGCAGCTTGCAGGGATTTCACTTTAGTCACTGTACTTTTTAACTTCTGTTTAACTAACCCTCTCATTTTTGCATAGTTCCCCCCCTTTTGAAATTAAATGCCACAGTGTTGGGCTGTTGAGATGTTCTTCCCACCACAGGGATGTTGAATGCAATTGTATTATGGTCACTATTTCCAGGCAGTCCTGTTATAGTTACCTCCAGCTCCTGCGCTCCACTCAGGACTAAATCTAGAGTTGCCTCTCCCCTTGTGGGTTCCCGTACCAGCTGCTCCATGAAGCAGTCATTTAAAGTATTGAGAAATTTTATCTCTGCATTTCGTCCTGAAGTGAAATGTTCCCAGTCAATATGGAGATAATTGAAATCCCCCACTATTATTGGGTTCTTAATTTTGATAGCCTCTCTAATTTCCCTTAGCATTTCATCATCACTATCACTATCCTGGTCAGATGGTCTATAATAGATCCCTAATGTTATATTCTTATTAGAGCATGAAATTTCTATCCATAGAGATTCTATGGAACATGTGGATTCACTTAAGATTTTTACTTCATTTGATTCTACATTTTCTTTCACATATAATGTCACATCCCCCGACCCCCCGCACAACCTGTTCTGTCCTTCCGATATATTTTGTACCCCGGAATGATTGTGTCCCATTGATTGCTCTCAGTCCACCAGGTTTCCGTGATGCCTATTATATCAATATCCTCCTTTATCACAAGGCACTCTAGTTCACCCATCTTATTATTTAGACTTCTAGCATTTGTGTACAAGCACTTTAAAAACTTGTCACTGTTTATTTGTCTGCCCTTTTCTGATGGGTTAGATTCTTTTTTATGTGAATGTTTATCATCTGATCTGGCCCCTCCTTTATCCTCTTCCATCCTCTGCTCCTGACTATAACCTGGAGATTCTCTATCATTAGACTCTCCCCTAAGAGAAGTCTCCGTCCGATCCACATGCTCCTCTGCAGCAGTCGGCTTTCCCCCATCTCCTAGTTTAAAAACTGCTCTACAATCTTAATGTTTAGTGCCAGCAGTCTGGTTCCACTTTGGTTTAGGTGGAGCCCATCTCTCCTGTATAGGCTCCCCGCATTCTGCTAGTTGTGCCTAATCCCTGGAACAGCATTTAGCTGCTCCCACTAAGTTACCTTAGCTCAGCAATTGCATCTTCAGCCATCAAATTGAACCAAGATAAGAAGTCAAAGTTGTGGTCTGGCCTCAGACCAGAGACCCTCTGGGATTCTCCCACCCCGTTCAGAAAATCTGGAGAAAACTGAAGACTGTTTTTTGCCCTGCTGTAGTTCAGTTCTCTGTCCTCTCATTGCCCTGCCAGTGTGCGTCAACCCTGTCCTGGAGAGCTTGAGGCAGCAGTTCATTCTCTTGGCAAATGTAGTCTTTGGCTTCTGCTGGGACTGCCAACAAGTGGGTCAGTTCACGTCAACTGTGATAGTTGTGCCTGGGTCCAGATGCGAGCCAGTGACCTAGAAAATCCCCCTGAGCGATCAAGTCTCCCATTGGCCAGCTTTCTTGTTAACAACCATTAACATATCTGTCCTTTCCATAAAGGTTCTATTCATATGTTCTACTGCAATAGATGTTCGTATGAAAGAGGCAGTGAAATGTGTTAGTAATGTGATGTTGCAAATTACTATCCTTAACAAGGGGAGGGAAAGAAACACTACAGCTCTCTGTGTGAGCACTTCAAATTCTACTAAAGTTTACTTCCCAGCCAACATACAAAGCCTCCCCTGTGCAATAATCATAATACCAATACAGAGCTGCTGGCTTCAGAAGGCCGCTGCCACCAATAGGAAATGGGGGAGGTTTGTAGACTCTTGAAATAACTAAAATGGAATAATGACTAGTGGTCTACAAAGCACTTGCTCATGGTCCAGGGAGAGCCCACTGGTTATATGGCCCTAGCGGCCTTTTTTTTATATTACGGTTGCTAAACTGCATTAAAGACAGCTAAAAGTATATTAAGGCCAGGGTGCCTAATGTTAGGCTCTTAAGTCTACATTTAGTCACCTTAAGAAAAGTAGCCTGATTTTCAAAGGTGTCAAACACTTGCAGTTCCCATTACATTCAGTGATGCTCGGCGCTCTGGAAAATCAGGCCATTAATATTTAAGTGCCTCGCAATGGCATTAGGAGCCTAATTTTAGGCAGCTAGGTTTGAAAGTTTTGGCCTAGATACCTTACTGATGTTACTTCCTCGTGTGAGCAAATGCTAAACTTGCCACAGAGATGTTCTATTTTCACAAATGAGGGCAGGTCCATGAGACATTCTGCCTGTTAAGTACACCACCTGAAAAAAAAATTGAAAATGCTCCTGTATTCATGTATTGTTTTTATTTTTCTGACATGCAACCTGTCTGAGCCTTGCAAAGACTACAGCAGATAGGTAAAAGGAAAAATAACAGAAAAAAGCCAAACCAACCTAAAACATACCACAGTTCATTAAGATTTACAGGGCCTGGGGCAAAATTTTAAAACCTCACCACCCTATTTGTGTTTTAACAAGCTCCCCAATCTTCTCTCCCTCCCACCTTTTTGCCCATTGTGTCCTGTCTCCCACATCCATAGAGGTTTTTACCGGCTCATTGAATTAGTTTGATTTTAAATTATTTTATGTTTTTATAATAGCTCTCTAACCAAGATAATGTTTTTGTACTCCAGTTTTCCTGTATGGTTCCAGGCGAGGTGACTGAAGCAGTGACAGCACTTCAGGCATATGACTGAGGAATTAAGGCAGGAACAATGGGTAGAAGAGGCCAAAACCAGGTTTCAGGGGTTTCCTTTCTACTGTATAGTTCCTGAAAATCTCTATGTACCTCAGTCTCAATCCCCACTCACTCTCTGTCAAGCTCACCCCATCCCAATTTTATTCTCCCAATCAGCACCCACTCACTTTTCATTCGCCCAAGCATCCCTACACTCACCTCACTCCATCTTGTGGTCAACTCATCAATTCCATCCAACTCCCGCAGCACACACCACTCACTCCCCCCCAGCACCAGTCCACACAGCCACTCAGACCACCCACTGCAGAATTCTCTCCCTCTGGCACCGAGAGGGATCTCTGAGCCAGTCATCTTCTCCCCTTGCATCCACATGATGTTGGGTCAGGTGTTGTTCTCTTTCTCTCCCTGCGGCTTTCCCCTGGCAGCGTTAAACTGAACCCTTATGTTCCTGAACAGATGTTCACTGACTTCATTGGGGTTCATAAACATTGCAGTAAGAGTCTATGCATGTAGCGCTGCTTGCAGGAAAAGGATCGTAATCACAAATACTGCTTTCTGCAGCAGGCAGATATTGGTGAAGGTTTCTTATCCAAAAACTGACCAAGCTCAACCCCGCGTAGCTGGCATGATCCCAGCCCAGCCCAATTTTTAAGATTCTTACAATAGAACTGACAGTGGATCATTAAGAAGTACAGAAACCAGATTTTTCACAGAATTGCATCAGCCCTGAGGTATATGCAGAAATACATTTGGATGTATGTGCAGTTCAGTCGTTTGAATTATATATGAGACTCCCACAATGAATTACACTGAATGTAAAAAGGGATTGAGAACTAGCTGCTGCCGGTCTTCACACAGAATTAGTCGAAGTATGATATTGCTCGGATTTTGTTTATATATAGCTTATCATTTCTGACATTTGTGTAAGATGAAAATAACCCAAAGCCAAATCATGGAACTGGCACTAAGAGCATTAACAGATAAAGCAGGTGTTAAAGGTGCTGAGTACAGGCTGTGTAACTTTAGATCTGTATTCAGCTCACCTTTACATCCTGCTCAGCTAAAAATGGAGTATGTTAAAGATGAACTACAAAGTAAAACACGAAAAGACTGGCTTTGCCCTTTACTGCTCCTGTATGATGTTCAAAGATGGCCTTTTGTGGCTCCTTCATCCCCTCAAAAATTACTTTTTTTCCGTGAGGATTTTACATATGAAATATTATGACTATAGGAAGAGTTCTCACTTCTGTCTCTTGACTGGAAGACCTTAGCAATATTTAGAAGACTTTAACAGAGTAGTCACATAAGGCTGTAACCTGAGCTGCAGCTCTCCCTGCAGGGAGACGATTTAGATTGAAAAAACAAAATGGAAAAAGATTTTTCCCCCCACCTCTTTTTTTGCTTTGCAGTTCACCTTTAAGCAACATAGAAGGAAAAGACAATAGCTTTGATTTGGGGGAAGAGGAGTTAGTCAGAACCAGCATAAACTTTAGCATCACAGATGAGGCTATTGGGCCAGATCCTCAGCTGGGATAACTTCAGTGGTGTTATACCAGTTTTGCACTAGCTGTGGGTCTGACCCATTGTTTCTTGTACTTTTTTTTTTTAAACTTCTATAGCCGTTGCTGACTTTGTGACAGTCAATGGAGTTATGTATTTGATACTTAAGAACTAAATAATTTGAAAGTTCTGTTTGGTTACTTAGCAAATCTGAGATAGCCTCTTCAGTGCTGCCCAGATATTATTTCACATCACAAAGCTGATGATCTACCTACACATCAGCATAACCACAAGAGAGGTATGGGCTAGTAGTGTGCACACAGTTCTAGCAAACTAAAATTTCTAAATTCTATTCCTAGCTCTGTCATTTCACATAATTTCTCAATTTCCATTTCCCTATTTGTAAAAGGGTGGTAATACTTGCTTACCAGTCTCCTTCCTATCATGCCTGTGTCTTTTCCTAACTGGTTACATTTAGTTTAGAAACCATCAGTGTGTTGAATATTTTCAGTTTCTTCAGTGCATCACTTGGACCTTGTCTCCAAAGAATTTAATCTATGATGATGTCTTCCAATCTCCTAGCCTTGGGTGGGCCAGATCATCTCACTGATTTTTAAGCAGAACTTCCCATTAAAATTGAAAATCAATGTGATGATACCACCATTTGTTTTAGACCCTTCAGTAGTTCCTCACAATTCTCTCTGACTTGATTGTCCTAAATAATGTTGTGTCATCTTCCAATTTAGTAATCTCGCTGTTTACTCTTCCAATTCTTTAACAAATATATTCAATAACACCAGTCTTAGTGCACCCCTTATTAACTGTCTTGCATGTTGCAAATTGATAATTTATTCCAACTCTGTTTCTCTCTTAACCCAGGCCTCATGTATTCTGTAGGATAACTGTCCTAAAGTTAAATGTCCATTGTTAGGTTTCAGAGTGAATTCACCCAGTTAAATAAAAAGGCAGTTCACACCCTTCCAAGCTATAGTTTCAGACTCTAGAGTTCAGCTACTTTATGTATAGTGTCAACATTTGAAAATATTTTCAAGGGTCAGTTCTCCAAATTGTCCCTTATAGGGAAAAAGCCCACATAGGAGACTGGAAACTCTGAGCCTGATCCAGTGCTGACTGAAGTCAAGGGAAAGATCCCCAGTGACTGCAATGGACTTTGGCATAGGGTGTCTATATTATTTGCCTCACAGAATTTCCACAAGATTCTTCCCACAGAAAAGGATGTGTTTGCTCATGGAAATAATGAACAGGGTTGTGGCCTATAGTTCTCTAGGCGGTTGCCAAAGGCCTAGGGAAATCTGGGTGAAGACCCTGTACTTTTCCAACCTTTCCTCAATCCACTGTGGCTCTCCGGCAATGTGGCTTCAGTCGGAAATTACCAGGTTTTTGTTGCTTCTGAATAAACGTTGTAATCTGAGGCCATTAGGCCCCCATCCACTGTAGTATTTCATGTTTTCTGGTGAGTTTTAAGTTATTGTTAATCTTTCTCCAGTTATTTCAATGTAAAATCTATACTAGCCAGCAGTATCAATGTAACAAAGGAGCTCCAAACAGCCGTCCCATCCCTTCAGATTTACAGATACATACCACGTCCTTGCTTCAGCTGCTTGGAGCTGAACTCACACCTTTGCAATGCTGTGATCTCTTGTGGCTAGAAGCCATATTAGCAGCTCAGCAGAAGAACCACCTCATCTGAGGCATTTAGCCAGCAGCCAGAAGTGACTCCCTGTCAACCCTGGCAGTGACTGGACAAATGGCTTTGCTACAGCCAAGAATCAGCCCAGAGAACTGATGGCCACGTGCTTTGCAGGCTGCAAAGTGGCTGTGGCAATCCCCGTGGGTATCTGTGGCAGAGCCCATGAATAACCAATGGTCTTGAGGAAAACTCACCTGACAACTTTATAATCCTAGAGATCAGTATAAAGTAACATTCTGAGGACTAAAAAACTAAATATATATAAAGCAACAGAGGGTCCTGTGGCACCTTTAAGACTAACAGAAGTATTGGGAGCATAAGCTTTTGTGGGTGAATGCCCATTTCATCAGATGCAAGTAATGGAAATTTCCAGAGGCAGGTATAAATTAATATGGAGATAACGAGGTTAGTTCAATCAGGGAGGGTGAGGTGCTCTGCTAGCAGTTGAAGTGTGAACACCAAGGGAGGAGAAACTGCTTCTGTAGTTGGATAGCCATTCACAGTCTTTGTTTAATCCTGATCTGATGGTGTCAAATTTGCAAATGAACTGGAGCTCAGCAGTTTCTCTTTGGAGTCTGGTCCTGAAGTTTTTTTGCCGTAAGATGGCTACCTTTACATCTGCTATTGTGTGGCCAGGGAGGTTGAAGTGTTCTCCTACAGGTTTTTGTATATTGCCATTCCTGATATCTGACTTGTGTCCATTTATCCTCTTGCGTAGTGACTGTCCAGTTTGGCCAATGTACATAGCAGAGGGGCATTGCTGGCACATGATGGCATATATAACATTGGTGGACGTGCAGGTGAATGAGCCGGTGATGTTGTAGCTGATGTGGTTAGGTCCTGTGATGGTGTTGCTGGTGTAGATATGTGGACAGAATTGGCATCGAGGTTTGTTGCATGGGTTGGTTCCTGAGTTAGAGTTGTTATGGTGCGGTGCGTGGTTGCTGGTGAGAACATGCTTAAGGTTGGCGGGTTGTCTGAGGGCAAGGACTGGCCTGCCTCCCAAGGTCTGTGAAAGTGAGGGATCATTGTCCAGGATGGGTTGTAGATCACTGATGATGCGTTGGAGAGGTTTAAGCTGAGGACTGTAGGTGATGTCCTACAGTCCTCTGTACGTGTACCCAGAAGCCTCCTGCTACAAGACAGGCCCCAAAAAGAAACCAACAGAACTCCACTGGCCATCACCTACAGTCCTCAGCCTAAACCTCTCCAATGCATCATCAGTGATCTACAACCCATCCTGGACAAGTTTTCTGATTTCCAAAAACTGGGGGAAGAGAGGAGGGAACTTTTCAGTTTTTCAATGAAAATCTGAATATTTTTTTCACCACAACCTCACTTTGAGGAAAAGGTTTCATATGAAAAAATTCAATCGGCAATAGTTACTAGGTGTCATGTGGAGGTGGATAGTGTTCTGAAGATCCACTAGCCAATTTTTTGGTGAAAAAATTATGTGAATTCTTGCCAAAGAATTTCATATGATTTCACACCACTGAAATATCAATTCCAATGAAGTTTTTGTAAGATTTAAAAATAATGTATGCTTCATTATCAATATTTCATCCAGAAGTGGTCCTTATTTTGAGAGTATATAATTGTTTTTCAATCTTGGGGGTACTAAATACTTTCCCACTTTTTCAGAAGGATATATTGTCTACAGTGTATTGTCTACTTGGGAAAATACTGAAAGTAGGGACTGTATTTTTTTCACACAATGCACAGCCAGCCTGTGGAACTCTTTTCCAGAGGATGTTGTGAAGGCCAAGACTATATATAACAGGGTTCAAAAAAGAACTAGATAAGTTTATGGAGGATAGGTTCATCGATGGCTATTAGCCAGGATGGGCAGGGATGGTGTCCCTAGCCTCTGTTTGCTAGAAGCTGAGAATGGGCAACAGGGGATGGATCAGTTGATGATTACCTGTTCTGTTCATTCCCTCTGGGGCACCTGGCATTGTCCACTGTCGGAAGACAGGATACTGGGCTAGATGGACCTTTGGTCTGACCCAGTATGGCCATTCTTATCATCTTATGCTTTTATTATTCCACTGATATCAAGGTGTTTCCAAATGGCAATTTGTTTATTCTGTAAATCTTTCATTATGTGAAAGTGATATTATTCTTGGCTATATGAAGTCCAAATTGTTCATAGTTCCATTGGGAAGTAGAGAATACCAGTTTGATTTCAAGTAATTTTGTGCATGTGTGTTGTAATGTTATTGGGACTCACTAGATGGCACTATCACAAATAAATTTACAAAATAAATTTATTTGACTATATCAGGGTTACTTTTTTTTTTAAAATGCTTATTGTTGGCAGTGGTGCAGCTTTTTTTTTAGCTGCTGAACAGATTACCAGTAAAGTGTGTTCTGCCTTAATCTCAAAAGATATTGTTTTTTTAGGTGTAACTGTTACCAACAATTATACTTATGTGAGCAAACAAAAAATAATGGTGTGAACCATTCTGTGTATGCATGAGAGAGAGAGATGTGAGAAATGTGTAATGGTCTAGTAATGTGAGCACAAATCTGGGAACCAAGAACTTCTGGGCATATCCAGTTGTGCTCACTGGGACAAGATAATCAGGCCTGTGAGTTCTACCACAAGTTCTGATATTGACATCCTCTGTATTTGTAAAATTTATAGGTGTGCATTAAGACATTGCATGGTGCACCGCAATGTATATGAGATTGTTGCCCTCCAGTGCAAAACTAAGTAAAGGCTAATCATTAACCCAGGTGAAGTTAAGTACTATGTAATTTCCTCTGCACTGAATGGTGGTCAGTCTCAAGTCCATGATGTTTACCCTTTCTTGCAAGGGACTTGAGTGGAGAATATTCCATTCTGAATAATATTCCTTTCCTTTAGCTCAATCTCTATTCTGCTAAACATTATCTATGCACTCCCCTTAGTCTTATCCCAGCTGCTGGGCAGAAGTAACTTAGTGATTACTATTACTGTAGCACTAGCGTCCTGTGGATACTGACCACTGTCATGTGATAGGGTAATTAACTTTGTGTAACCCTGACCCATGTCAGGTGACTGATGCCAGGAACTAAAGATGACTCTGTGACAAGGACACACCCTTTTTGCAGTCACATATCACTATCTCAGTAATGCAGGAAAAGGTTCCCCTGTGCTTCCTATTCTGCTCATGAGGTTTAACCTTGGATTTCTACACACAGTTTTCCACACACGTACTATGCAGGATCAAGCCCATAGAATGCTTTTATCTAATCCAGAACATACTTTTTCAAATACTTGCCATATTTGTAACTTTAAAAGTACTGAACACATTTTCTTCAAATGTGGGGTTTGTTTGTTTTGGGTTTTTTCAGTTCTTACTGAGATCAAGGGAAATTTGAAGAAAATCAGTTCAGTCATTTTAATGTTACGCATATTTACAATGATGATGCCCTGGAACCAACTTGACCCCATGCACTTACATGGGTATATACCAGTATATGCATAAGTAACTAAACGAATGAACTGCAATACCAATAGCTGTGAGTCAACCTTTAGCTGATAGGGACTGATTCTGATCTCAGTAATGCCAGCATAAATCTAGAATAACTCCATTCAAATCAGCAGAGTCCTGATTAATATAAATAAGAAGATCAGAATCTGCACTATGTCTGTTGTTAATTATATTTTTAGAGACACCAATTGACCTTTGATGTCTGGCAACTACTAGTATACAATGGGAAATGTTTCTGTTTTTCTTTTTCTCTAGAAAATACTAACAAATGGAAAAAGTATTTATGCAAGACTAAGGCTGAACATTTAAGAGCTCAGATATCAGTGAATATTGTGGATAATTGCACAGCTTTAATTCTACCCCAGTGCATGTATATATTACAGTAATGCCTTTAATTTTTTGATCACACCATTAATCTTAGATGTGAGTATCTAAGGTTGTAGAAAACATTGTACAACATGATACTGTATTATTTTGGAAATAGTGTATGGTCACAGAATGTAAGACTGTATTGTACTGCAATACATGCAATGGGAGAAACTTATGGTTGTTTGTCCAACCTTGAATTTTGCATTTCTCTACTTTAGAGTGCTTAACTGTGCATCCTCAGTACTGCATTAATATCATCTTTTTTTTGCATGTAATAATACTGAACAAGTTTTTTACATTCCATGGGCAGAATGATCCATTAATCTGATGAATACAAAATGCTGAGTACAACTTGTTCTCACTTAACGATTTAAACTTGGTTTACTATTAAACTAAGTGCTTTTTGGTTTAGAGACCCTTAATGCATTGGATTATTGTTTGACCTCTAAATGGGGCTGCCCTGGACGACCACTCAGACATTTCAGCTAATACAGAATGCAACCACCCAGATTAGCAATGTTGTGGGCATGGAGGAAGTCAGAGACAGCAGTGGTTTCTAATTCATTTCCAAATGCAGTTCAAGTTGTTGGTTTGGATTGTGTACCTTGGGATCTCTTCTGTTTGACCTGACAGTTGAAATCAGCTATGTTGCTCAAACTGATACACTCGTGGAGAATTGGTAGGAGGGTGAGGAGAAGGTTGTTTTTATTGGATATGAATGGAATTTACTTCCCCACTTGGTGCAAAAAACAACAGAATTTACTGATGTTTAGGGAATACTCTGAGGACTCTCTCTCTTACCTTAGTCTTTTTTGGTGAAGTGGTTTGAATAGGGAGTGTTTAGATTTCTCCTTTTGTTTCTGGGTTGGGGATTCTGTTGTTTTTTATTTACATGATATGAATTTGGAGTCATTTTTTGTTTGCATTTTTAAATATTATTTCTGGGGACTACATTGTGACAGACTTAATATATACAGGGGAAGAATAATCTCTGTGACTTGGTTAGTTTTTCTTGATAGATTCATCATATTAACTAGAGGACAACAACGGGACAGCTTAGTCTATGGAGAAGCACATGCAGTTTAGGAAGCCACAATAGATTCACAGAATCAGATTTGTGTCCTCTGTCTTGATGGGGAGACTAGTATTTCAGCCTAAATTGACACACAATAGCTACTTTAGCAATCTGTTTTCATACCATTCTATCTCTGTTAATCTAAGATTAGAACCACTGGGACATATTCTTCTCTCGCAGTGATGTCAATAAGAATAGCTCTACTGAAGCGAATAGGGCTACAGCAATGTAACTGAGAGGAGAATCCAGTCCATTGCTAAAACTTGTTGGTACATGGGAGATTCCTGACACTTCCTACCTTAGAGCAAAGCTTAAGAAACTAATTTGAGTCATTATGAGCTTACACATTGTGAGTTTTAAATAGTATACTGTGGACATAATGAGATTTAAACTAAGGCATGAGAAGTAGAAAGTAGAATAAGGATGACGTTTTCCTTTTGTTCATGTCTCAGCTTGTAGGCAACCAGCAAAGATAATAAGCAGAATCTGTCAATATCTACATGGCAGAAGGAACAGCTTTGGTGTAATCCTGAAAGAAAAGCTTTTAAACTGGCTAATCTCCTTGCTTGTTAAGAAATATTAGCATAAAATCTGGTTGAGTCAAAATTAAAATCAGACAGTCTTCCTGATGATGTCTCTATTAATTTATGAAGTTTGGATCTGCAGTTATTGGAGTCCCCTCTCAACACTAGGAATCACTAATTGGGTAGCATTATGGTTCAGATCACCAGTGGTCTTTAGATCACATTATGAGGACCACTGCCCTACACTGAAATAACAGAAAATGTTATGACCATACAAGGAAAGAAAGGGGCTGGAGGTAGAAGAAGAGAAAAAGAGAATAAAGAAACGGCTGAAGGGGGAAAGCATGAAAAGATACACAAACATTTTAGATTAGAGACATTTTATTTATTCTTCTTCATATTTTAGTGTTTCCTTAGTTAATGGGCCAAATTATCTTTAAATTTGGAGAAGAAATGGATTACTTTATTCTCAGTACTTATATTAGTATTTCTAGCTATCAACTCAAGATACTGTGGTTGGATAATTAGTATTTTCTGGGTTGCTAGTTACTTTGGATTCTGTAGATCTGTCTCTGTTGCTACCTATGATCTATGCTGTCTTTTTAGGGGTAGAGGTGTGTGAGAAAGGTCTTTCTCTTTCTGTTGGCCATTATGGCAAGTCTCTAGAGCACATGGACTATAACTAGTGTTGGGGACACCTTTTCTCCTCAGGGGACACCACCTATTTCCTCTTCCTCTCCTTGCACTGGAGTGGATATCTAGGGCTCAATTTTGATCTCAGTAATGCAATTTGTAAATCTGGAATAACTGTAGCAGAATCCGTATACTTGTTCTGAATAGATAGGGGTGTAATTGAGATCAGGCTCTAACTCCTAGGTCTATAGAAGCGAGAGACTGGAAAGACCTCTTCCCCCTAGTGCAGGAGGATCCCCAATTGTATCCTTATTAATATTTTTCCTGTCTTAATTTCATTCTGCTACTCCTAATAATACCCTGTTGTACCAGCTTAAATGTTTTGTCTGTCTTCTTGGTGTGTAAGCCTCTTCCTTGTTTGTAAATCTAAAGGATAGTCCACTGGTTAAGGCACTGGCCTACTTGGGAGACCTGAGTTTGAGTCCCTCCTCTACCACACTTCCTGTGTGACCTCAGGCAAGTCACTTAGTCTCAGTTCCCCATCTGTAAAAGTGGGGGGAAACACTCCGATATAGTAATGGGGGCTATATACGTACCTAAAACGGAAAGAATTATGCAGAGCATGTTGCAACTCAGCTCTGACTGTGAAGCCCTAGGCCCCCTGCATGCCCAGCACTGCAGATGTTGACAGCAAATTCCTGAGAGAGGAACGAGAATGAAGAGACAGCAACTGGAGTAAATCCCTACGAGAGCAGCTGAGGCGCCAACAGTAAATTCACCGAAAGGAAGGGGGAGTAAAGAACAGGGAGAAGAGAAGGAACAATGCCCCTAGAGCTAACCAACTGTTAACACCTGCAGCTGGGAGTGAGCCAGACAGGAGCAGAAAAGGCTAAAGCTGGCTAAGCTAGTGGGTCTGACAGCTCCTTAGTGCTAAGCATAGTGCTTTAATTAATCCCCTTTCTCTTTTAACCCACAACCAAAGAGCAAATATTGTATTTTCATTTATAAAGTATATAGGTAGAAACAATGTAGTTACTGCAGTATGCAAATTGTATGTTGTTTTCAGTGATAGAACCATCCAATTTTGACCGTCTGCTACACATTTGGGGCTCCACTTTGCCTCTTGTGAAGCTGAGCCATGCTAAGGATGGTTAGGAGTACAAGGCAGGTGCTCCACCCCAGTGGAGGGCACTGAAGACATTATGTCTTATATCATTTTAACCCTGGTGTTTAGGTACTTGAAACATATGTTGGTATTTTTCCAAGATGAATCTTAGGATGCTATTTATTGTCCCTGCTTCCACCCATTAGGCCTCTTTTGTAGCCTTTCTCTGTCCTGTTTATGGTTTCAGCTCCTCTGAATTTGCTATCCTCTTGCGATTTCATTAATGTGCTGTTTAATCTCTCTTCTAGGCCATTAATGAAGACGTTAAGATCTGTCCAATATAATTTCTGCAGTACCCCACTAAGCACCCCCCTGGACCTCAGTGCTTTGCAATTTGTCATTACTTATTGGTTTGGGGCCTGCTGTCTGTTTTTGGTCCACATGAGGTGTGTGTCTGTCCATAGCTGAGTTGAATTAATTTTGAGAGGAAGGCTGCATGAGACACTCTCAAATACTGTCCCCAATTCAAACACAATAAACCACATATGGGGCTTATAAAGTAAAATCCCTGTGGATGTAACAGAATCAAAGATGAATAGGAGGGTATTAGATAAGGTGCCAAAGTCAGAAGGCAAAATAAGCATCTTTTATGCTCATACAGGGTCCAAACCAAAGCTGATGGAAATCGATTGGGGAGTCTTTCCATTGACTTCAGTGGGCTTTAGATCAGGTTCCTAGATTCCCTTATTATCCAATGCACCTTGTGTAGTCAGCTATACCTTTGCAAGTCAGAATGGTGGCATTTTACACCCACTCCACACGTTTAAATATTTACTCCTGGTATGTAGCAATGGAGAACCAGGTCTCCCTAAACTGCTATTGGAAGGAGACTAGACTGATGTAACTTAAATGCTGAGGTGCATTTAAAGAAAGTGATATTTAAAGAAAGGTAGTGATTACTTACTTGCTATACATTGTTTGGTAAGTGTTGTCCTGCTTCCTTGTTTATAATTAGAAATGGTTGGAAAACGGAATTTCTGTTCTGCAGGAAATTCGGAAGTAACATTTTTTGCAGTTCCAAATCAGAATGAAAAATCAAAATTTAAAAATGTTCCTGTCGAATAGAAATTTTGAAAATTTCAATTAAGAAAAATTGAAGTGTTTTATTTGATAAGATAAAAATGTTTTGTTTTAATAATGGCAAAGCACTATACTAGCATATAATGCTAAACATTAAATATAATATTAAATTATAACATGTTTTAATATAAGAGTCAAAATTAAATTAATCAAAATGATAAAGGTAAAAAAAAAATCCACATTATCTAAACCACCAATTTACTTGAAATTGATAGATTCCCATGAACCGTTTCAGTTTAATCAAACCGCATTCTCCGATGGAAAGCTGAAAATGTTTCAACTCACTCTAGTTATCATGATACAGTATTTCGTTTTAAATCAGAATGACTAGTCTCATTTTCCTGCCCTTTTTTTGTGCGCTCCATTGGTAGTTTCAGTTGATCAGGAAAGACAATTGTCCCTCAATGAGAAATGATGTTGGCAAATCGTGGAAATGGGGATGAGAGAATAACAGTTGTCATCTTTGGAGGCAAAGAAGGTATATTGTCATATCCTCAGCAGACACATAATGACTTTAGTGGAGCTGTACTAGTTTACACCCACTGAGGATCTGGCCCTGACCCTTTATATGTATTTTTATTATTACTGCTTTTTAGGCTTATGTTCAGATTTTTCACTGTTCACATGATTCCTGAAACCCTGTTAGGTTCTGAACAATAACTAGTACTATGGGGGGGGGGGGGAGGGATAGCTCAGTGGTTTGAGCATTGGCCTGCTAAACCCAGGGTTGCGAGTTCAATCCGTGAGGGGGCCATTTAGGGAACTGGGGTAAAAAAATCTGTCTGGGGATTGGTCCTGCTTTGAGCAGGGGGTTGGACTAGATGATCTCTTGAGGTCCCTTCCAACCCTGATATTCTATGATTTTTTAAGCGTATGACTGTGTGGATTTACAGTAGTCCTTGTGTAGGTTGTTGTCTGGATTTGTGCAGTACAGATTTAGCACACAGCAGAGCAGCAGCTATTTGCCTCCATAAGCTTAATGAAGTGCACAGTACATTTGCATGTCCAGGTGTTTAACTAATCCTGAGAGACAACAGGCCAAATTCAGCCAAATGCAACCTGGAGTAAGCAGGTGCTGCATCCATGGAAGTCATTGGGTCATATTCTTTTGTGACATATACATTAGTTTCAGTTACACATCAGGTGTAAGTTGATCATAAATCTGACATACGGGGCCATGTAAATGCCATAATAGTGCATCTTGCACTGATTTACTATTCAGTGATGCTGCAAAATGAATGTAAGCAAGACGCTGGGAAAGCGCGAGAGGGCTTGTTGCAAGAAAAGCAACCAGGAGAAGGGTGTAAGATAAAGCGTACCACACCTACTTTAATTTATATTCAGCTCATTCACAATGTCCTCAGGCCAAATTCAGACATGAGTTCAATGAGAGTTCTGCCATTTATGTGAGGGTTGAATATATTTAGCCAGACTATTGAACTGGTTTAAGTTGCAGGGATTTTATTTATAGAATCATTGAATACCAAATTCTTGCAAGTTACAGTGTGGGGCCACTTACATCAGTTTTCCTACTCAATTTAATGTGAAACTTACACCTCCAAGTGACCCTCTAGCTTTAACTGTGTTTGCATCTGATTCCAACCTTTTGAAAATTAGACTAAGCCTGCAAAGATTTTATCCAGATCACCTTCCAGTCACACAGTATTCACTAACAGCTGGCTAGATTCAGCAGGAACTTCTTCCTTATATCCATGAATTAACCTAGTTGAACTGTAACCATCCTGTGCATAGATTGTGAGTGGGGCCATTGACTTCACGGGCGCTCTACAGAGGCAAAAGGGTCTATGCAGCCATACCTGTGTGGATCAGATTCCAGGATCAGGGCCTGAGTCAGTTTTACAAATACCTATAATAAATATGACTAGCATTGTTCAAAGGTAAATAATTTGGCTGATTTAGGTTTGGATGTTTTAAAAATCTTTTTTCCACTCAGCTAAGTTGATTACGTCTTGCATTCTTCCTATTGCTACTGCCACCTTAACCTAAACTTCATGTGTTCAATTTACATATTTGTCTCTATATAATGAGGATTGTTGCATCCAATCCCCTTTCTTCTGTTCAGTCTTTTTTCTCTTTCATGCCGTAACTTTGTATTTTGGGAGGATGCATTTCAGCAGGTGTTTGCTTGTTTGTTTTACATTCACGTTACCCACATGACACACCGCATCTAGTTTTTCAGTGTCTAATTGTTCACTGATCACAGAGATGGTAATGACCCCTGACATTTTATATTTCACTGGCATTTGGGCTTTTGGAAAAACTTTCAAGAACATTAATATAAAACCACTGGAGTATTCCCAATAGTTCCGCTCAATCCAACCCCCTTGTCATTCTGCAGTTTGGTTGTGGGAACAAAACCCCTTTTTTATTTGTTTTTCCAGATTGATGGATTTCTGACACTTCTGTTTGGCCTGGCTAGCATTAATACCCTTACAGTGATCAGTGTGACTCGCTACATAAAGGGCTGCCATCCAGACAGAGGTAAGGTCTTCAACAATGCATTTGAAGGAATTAAAAATAGCGCTGGTCTGACTCTGCCTTCAGTTACCTTGGTGAAAATCAAAAGTAACTACCTTGAAGTCAATGGGGTAATACAGTGCCAAATGGATATGTGGGGAAATCAAGATCAGGCCTAATAACTGCTGTTGGAAATTTGCTTCCATCAAACATTTTTCAAATGAACCCAAATAAGAGCAGGATTATTCTTGGCACATTCGCTTCACTGTGAGTAGAATTCACCCCTGTGCAGAGGGCCAACACTAAGCTTATGTATCACTTAAGTTCCTCAAAATAAAGTGTAAATGGCACTTCAGTGGTGCATATGTCCACTGTCCCTCTGCAAAGAGGTGAATTTCATCTTGTATGAAATGAAGTTTAGGACAGTTGCCAGCCATTAATAGACCTGACTTGGGACACTTCCCTCCACAAATGCATTTTTATTCTCAGTGGTGTTTTGCCTGCTCGCAACAGGCACTGTGAATAGGGTTAGGTGTCACCTGGGACACTGAAATCTACTGATCTTCCCTGAAACCTCTTCAACACCATCCAGTCTTGCATCTCAAACTGCTTCTCTGCCATTGTCTCTAGGATGCCCTACCACCATCTCAAACTCAATGGACCTGATTGTGATCAACCAATATACTTTTTACACCATGTGAGGTCAGAATCAGGCCCACTGTTTTCAACACCGAACTTCTTTCTTCCTAAACCTTCCTCCAGACCCTTTGCCTAGCTCCATTGACATTGCCACTCTCCTTCCTGTCTCCTCGGCCTGTAATCTGCATGCCATTTTTGGCTTTCCTCTCTATTTCTCCCTTCTCCAGTTCTCTCACTAAGGCCAGGTCTACACTAACCCCCTAATTCGAACTAAGGTACGGAACTTCAGCTACGTGAATAACGTAGCTGAAGTTCGAAGTACCTTAGTTCGAACTTACCTTGGTCCACACTCGGCAGGCAGGCTCCCCCGTCGACTCCGCGGTACTCCTCTCGCCGAGCTGGAGTACCGCAGTCGACGGCGAGCACTTCCGGGTTCGACTTATCGCGTCCAGACTAGACGCGATAAGTCGAACCCAGAAGTTCGATTGCCAGCCGCCGAACTAGCGGGTAAGTGTAGCCAAGGCCTAAGTCCTGTCATTTCTTCCTCTTCAATAGAGGAAAATCACCCTTTCCTCACAACCCCTGCCCCTAAAACCTTTTCCCAAGTGCTGGTTTCTTGTTTACTGTATACTTCTCTAACCTCTGTGCCCTCCAATCTATCCAAAATACCACTACCAAAGTTATCTCCCTCTCCCACTGCTCTACACCACTTTGAATACCTCCACCATTGGCTTCCTATCTCTTACTCTGTTCAATTCATACTCTTTGTTGTCACCTACCTACAAAGCCCTACATAACCATGCCACCATCTACATTTCTGCTCTTATTCCCACCTATACCCAATCTGCTTCTTGCCCTTTTCCCAATCGTCCCACTTAACAGATCATTGATGTCCTTCTCCCATTATTCATTTTGTGTCTCCTCTCCTGTTAGAAATCTCCCATCAAAAGCCCTTGCTCACCTACTTCAAATCCCTCTTTAAAACCCACTCCTTCCAGAAATTCTCCCTATCGTCTTCCAATCAATAGTTTCCCATGCTATCTCACAACTCCAGTGTTGTCTTTTGTCTTCGTTTTGTGTGACTTATGCTGTAAGATTTGGGGCAGGGATCCTATCTCAATCTCTGTATATAAAGAACCGTATAAATTTACTGTGTTATATAAATGATATTTCTAATTGCATAGGCAATAACAACCCTGATAAGGCAATATATATTCTGCAGGAAGTTCCACCTTTGCACAAGAACCAATGCACCTTGTCATTGATATATCTGTTAAGCCTCATTTTTAACTCAGTCTGTGCTGGGGCAGTCAGAATTAGGCTGGGCTGTGTTCCATATTTTGTATTTATTGTATCATATCTAGCCATATTTTAAATGTATGTCTCTCTCACCCAAGTTTCTACCAGAGAGCAAGGTCACAGCCACCTCAGCCTAGATGCCTGGGCATCATAGCTAAGCCCCAGAAGGATCCTCAAACTAGGTGTTCCCCCACCTATCTTGCTTGTGGGGCCCAATTTGGTAGGCATGCTCTGGACATACCTAGACCCACACAAAACAGCCAGAGGATGTGATCGTGCCCCCTTAACTTTTAGCCCAATGGTGTTAGGGCCCTCACCCAGGATGTGGAGACCTGGGTTCAATTCCTCTACCCCCCGCCTCCCCCATCTAATATAGGGAAGGAACTTGGATTTTGGTTTCCCACCCATCTCAGGAGATTGCCCTAACCATTGGGCTATGGGCTATTCGGGGGTCTCTCTCAATCTCTCCTGTTGAGGCTGTTCCACTGTGTATAAACAAATAAATATGCATTGGAGCAGAGGGACTGGAACCTGGCTTGCTCACATCCCTGATGAGTGCCCTAACCTCTGAGAGTAATTCTCTCTCAGGTGCCCAGGAGAGATTGAGAAAAATCTGCCCCAGAATACCCCATGCCCAAGAAATTGATTTCTGTGGAAATGAGGAGTCTAAATCTCTTTGTGGATCTAGCCCAAGGTGCCTGAGTTCCTTTGTGAATCTAGCCCTAAGTAACTGCAGGGAGTCTAGTGTCCTGGACAGCTCTCTGTGCTCTAAAGAAATCTTCCTCTTTCAGAGTTTTACCTCTTCAGCCAGTCACCACTGCTCCCATGAGACCCAAATTAATTGCATCGACTCAGGGAGCAGGGCTGCACACATTGTAGCCAAGCTTCCAGAACTTCTGCTGGTTAGAGGAGGGTACTTAAAAAGCCTGCTTTGAATACTTACACAACTGAAGATTAAACCTATGTATAAGCCAGATTCTCATTTATTCTAAGGCCCCTTATGCCACTCCAGCAGTGTAATGGAGTGTAAATGCAAGTTACTCCCACTTTAAGGCCGCTTTACACTGCTGCATAGTGTAACGGGCCTCCGTATGAATCAGAATTTGGCCCATGTGGCTTTTCCCATTCCTTTATTGCTGCTGCTGCCTGCAACATTATCAGGGGCCATTGATGCAGCCAAGCCATAGCAGAAACTGCAGGTTCATTATCCCTGGAGTCAGGCCAGATCAGGGAGCACGATGGAAACTGTGCTCAACTATCCCTGATAGGGGAGGGCATGGGAGAGTAAGGGAGGACACAGTGGAGCACTTGGGGGACTCAGGCTGAAAACATTTCCTGTATTTAATAAGTAGGATCATTCAGAACCCCTCCCATCCAATGACAGCATCAACAGCTTGGGAATCAAGGACAAAGAAGAGAAGAGAGTGGAATTCGTTAATTAAAACCATTAGAAATGTGAGTAACTAAAAGCCTTTTGCCTTTGACACACCTGAGGCTCATATTCTGTAGGAAAAATGGTAAGTATGGGGAAAGCAATAACTTTATTAAAATACATATCTGAGATATCTGTGCCAGAGTTAAATGTAAGGGTCATTCCAGAAGGCACTCGCAGTATTTGAGCGGGCTGGACTCTGGGCTAAATCCTATCACAAGTCACAACCAGACAACCCCAGAAAAATATATGTAGACAGTTGTCTACACCTATTGTCTGGAAAGCAGAAATTTCTTTTAAATGTAATAGGTTAAAATACTTTTCCTATGTGTTGTCTGGCACTGAAAGGTTTGCATGTGCAGACTGCAGCACAGGGGCCTAATGATATTTGTGTAACTGATGGCACATGGAATCTTAATGAAAAGTGAGGCGAGTACTTTGCTAATCTAGTCAGGTAAAGGATATCTTTTTCTGTGGCCTTTATATCCCTTTAAAGAAGGCTGGAATTGGCACAACCACTGTATGATTAAGAGTAAGTTATTCTGGTTTCTCTGATCATGGACGAGATGAAAGCGTTCTGCTGGATGAATAAGGTAGTTTGAGTTTCTGATTTGTTTTCCTCTGGCTACCAGTGCGGGGGCAGAGTTAATGTTATTTGAATGCTATACTTGTGAATTTCCATTCTTTCCGTTTTTCTTTTTTCATGTTAAATTAAACTTATAATTTCCTGTCTTTTTAAAGGTTTACAAAACTGAAAATTTCATATATGTTTCTTGTAGCTATAACACAATTTCCTAATTCTCGCATATCTAATTTATCTATCACTTTTTAATCTAATCTAATTTCATCTAACTCCAATGTCCTTGCAAAATCTTGAACATTCAAGTCACTGATATATACTTTCAACCTTACCTTTCATTTAAAAACAATTTTTTAGTCTGGGAATTATCTCAAGTACCAGGATTCCCCCAATTAGCCCTCCATGATCTTTACAGTAGTCCAATGTGAATAGATTTCATCTGGAAAGGGTCAGTGTGTTAAGTGCCATTTTCTCACTGTGTTGTATGTTCCAGGGCATTGCATTAGCAACAGCAGCATCACTGTGGCCCTGGTTCTCATCTGGATAGCAGCTTTCTTCTGGTCAGTGGCTCCAATACTTGGATGGGGCAGTTATACAGGTAAAAGGCCTCTCAGACATTCCTACAGTGATACAACTGGCACATTTGCTCTTAATAGATCAAAGATGATTTCCCTCTTATCTTGCTGTTTATTGTTGAGCAGCCTGATTATCAATAGAGCTGGGAGTATAATTCATAAAGAATAATTTATCCAGGGAATGCTTATGATTGTACTCTGGGTATACCTCAGATTGCAGTTTTGGGCATGGTACTTTCTCCACATCTTCTACTAATCGGTGATATTACATTACATGGATGAAAGTACTGCTTATGTGCTACTTTGTCCAGATGTATACATCCTTTCCAATATTTCCCTATACAATCTACTTGTGGAATGAAATTCTGGCCCCACTGAAGTCAATAGGAGTTTTGCCATTGATTTCAATAGAGCCAGGATTTCACCTTTGGTTTGCAAGGTTCTTACTGAATGTATCCAGATAAGTGCATCAGAACTTTTTGATGTTAAATATGGATAAGACCAATGTCTTTTAGAGCTCAGGGTAAGTAATTAATTTTCTATCTCTGGTTCCTGTCTTCTGAAAGTTAATTCATCCCATTTAAACTTCATCAGCTATGGAGAATTAAGAGGAGTTATTTTTGATTAGGTCTTGTCATTTGATGCTAATACGAGTTCCATTGCTGAATCATGCAGGTTTCACCTGTTTAACTTTTCCAGGTACTGTAAATACTTGACAGTGTAAACAGCTAAAACTTTGGTTCATGCTTTGCTTATTTGTGATGTATTTTATTGCAATGGTGTCTGAGCAGTCAACCTACTTAATTTTTTAAAAACTGTTTAAAGTCTATAGAAAACCCTGCTACTCATTTCATTTTGGGGAGTCCTAGAAACCTTCACTGCAACCTTTGTTCAAGTGGGAAATATTTAGGCAGGCTCTATTACTATGAGTCAAACTCAATATTTTGTTACTGGGACAGATTTACAAAGGGGTTTGGGTGCTTAAAAATGCAGATAAGTGCCTAGTGGGATATACAAAAGCACCCATTAGATGTCTAATTCTCATTGACCTTCTGTTAAATGCCTAACTTACATAGGCACTTTTGAAATCCCACTAGGTGCCTACCTGCATCTTAAGGCACCTAAATCCCTTTGTAAATCTGGCCCATTATCTAAGCATCAGTAGCCCCTTTATAACTGAAAAAACTGTGTATGCTCTAGTTTGCAATTTATGTCTGATCTCAGTTTTTTTCAGGTGTGTTTTTCCATTATCTGTGCCATTTGCTGTACAGTAACTCCTGAAAAATGCAACTTTAAGCGAAACGATGTTAAGCAAATCCAATTTCCCCATAAGAATTAATAAACATATATGACACACACACAGTATAAGTTTTAAACAAACAATTTAATATAATACTGGTACACAGTGATGATGATTGTGAAGCTTGGTTGAGGTGGAGGAGTCAGAGGGTGGGATATTTCCAGGGAATGCCTTACTGCTAAATGATGAACTAGCAATGGGCTGAGCCTTCAAGGATTAACACTCACACTCTTACTGTACAAGGCAGCAGGAAAGGAGGGAGGGTAGGCAGAGACACACACTGTGTGTGTGTGTGTGTGTGTGTGTGTGTGTGTGTGTGTGTGTGTGTGTGTGTGTGTGTGTGTGTGAGAGAGAGAGAGAGAGAGAGAGAGAGAGATGCGCATTTCCCCTTTAAGTATGAAGAATGGAGTCAGAAGTACACTGCCTTGTTAATTAGATCAGCAAGTTGAGACAGGACCGCAGCTGCTGCTGCCTGGAAGCTCCCTCTGTCGTGTGTCCCCCCTGCTCTATGGAAGGAGGAGTAAGCGGGGTGCAGGAGCAGGGGGGAGGGGGACCCCCTGACATTAGCCCTCCTTTTCCTCCCCCCCCACACAGCAAGCAGGAGTCTTGGGGAGCAGCTCCAAAGCAGAGGGCAGGAGCAGCACATGGCACTGGGGGGAGGGACAGCTGCAATTGATAGCCTGCTGGGCAGCTGCTGCACAGGGAACTTAGGGGAGCGGGGAACTGATAGGGAGAGCTGTCAGTCCACCCTGGTTCCAACCACCCACCAGCTAGCTGCAACGGGCTGCTCTTTCTGCAAGCAGTGGACAAAGCAGGCGGCTGCCAAACAATGTTATAAGGAAGCATTGCGCAACTTTAAACGAGCACGTTCCCTAATTGATCAGCAACGTAACAACGAAACGACGTTAACAGGGACAGCTTTAAGTGAGGAGTTACTGTATTTTTTATTCCTATTTCTTATTTTGTAATTTGTTAGTTAATTGCTTGTTGTATTATCTTTGATACAATAACTTATTATTATGCTGTTTGGTACCGAGATCTGAGAAAAAGTTACTGTGTAGCAAGTAATAGCAAATGGAAGAACATAACTTACAATGGTATAAAACCTACAGAATTAATAACCATTTTTCTAAGAGTGGGAATTAAAATATCACACTTTACTGTCCCCCCCAACAATGGTTTCTTCATGCTAGATAGGCAGTGGAAGTCTAAATCAGAGGCAAGTAGCCTGTAATACATTTTGTTGCAATCCATGAGGTCTTAGAAAATTGTGTCTATAGAACATTATCTCATAATTCATTAAATCACCATGATCACTTGGTTCTTTGCTTTTTAAAAGAAGAAAACTATGTTTTAAATGGATAATTCAAATGGTTTAAGATTGATAAAGGGGAAATATGTTAAAAAGGAAAAAAGCTAACCAAATTGTTTTGTTTTCTAGATCGCATGTATGGCACATGTGAGATAGACTGGGCAAAAGCCAACTTCTCTACAATCTACAAGTCCTACATTGTGTCTATATTTATCTGCTGTTTCTTCCTACCTGTGATTGTCATGGTCTTCTCATACGTGTCCATCATCAATACTGTAAAGTCAAGCCATGCACTAACTGGAATGGGTGATCCAACAGATAGGCAGAGGCGAATGGAGCGAAATGTCACTCGGGTACGTCTGGGTGCTTAGTATATCTGTAGTATATAAGAAAATAATCTTCTATGTTCTATAGAAACAGCATCAGAGTTCAGTGAAGAAATTGAAGACTTATTATCAAACTGGATCACAAATGAACATTAAACCAGAACATGAAAAAAATCATGCAGTCAGTCAAAAATATGGAGAAAATATAACTGAAGTACTTTATTTATGGATCACCAAAGATTGTATCCTCTTCTTTTTCTGAAGCGACAGTGCTGTGCAGAGAGAAACTTATGGTGGAATTCTCAAAAATGCTAATCACTGGCCTAACGCTGCTTCCTGTTCCATCAAAGTTAATAGGAGATTTAGTAAAAGCGGAGTGCTTTTAAAAATCCCACTATTAATTATTAAACCAGGGTATAATAAAAAACTGTTTCTTCCTACTCTTTTCTTCTGCTCTCCTTTCTTTTCCCTTTTGATTCTTATCCTACATTTCCTTCATTTCTCCCCACCCTTCCAACCCCCACTCTCTGTCCTTCTACCATGTACAGGTCTGTCTCGTCTTACGCAGAGGTTCCGTTCTGCAGTTAGCGCTTAAAGCGAAAACCACGTATAGTCAAAATTCCATTGAGTTCAATGGTGGGCGGAATCGCCCGCACTACAGGCATAGTGTTGAAATTGTTATCTTTCTCTTTTTTGTTTTGTTTTTGCCGACCACGTAAAGTTGAAATCGCCCATGTTGAATGCGCGTAAGATGCGACAGACCTGTATCTTTTTTCTTTCTTCTTCATGGTCCTCTTTCCAGACTCCCTTCCTATTTCTTTTTTCTGCCCTTAGTTGACTGTTTTTATTTCATATTCCCTTCATCTTCATCCCAATTCTTTCAAAATATAAGTGGCAAAAAAATCAAACGTAAATTACAGTTAGTCACCTAAATCCATATTTAAGGCCCCAAGTAAGTGGCCTGATTTTCAGATGTGCTGAATATCCACTACTCCATTACACTCATTGGGAACACTCTCTGTCAAATGCTTCTAAGAACCAGGGCATTTATTTAGTGCCTAAGGTGTCAAACTTTTTAGGTATTATGTTTGAAAATATTGGCCTAGAACAGTGGTGGGCAACAGGCAGCAGCCTCTGGCCGCCGCTTCCCGCAGCTCCCATTGGCCAGGAATGGCGAACCACGGCCACTGGGAGCTGCGGGCGGCCATGCAAATGTAAACAAACTGTCTGGCAGCCTGCCAATGGATTACCCTAATGGGTCGCAGGTTGCCCACCACGGGCCTAGAGCCTGATTTTCAGACGAGACGATCACCCATCATTCCTACTGATGTCGCAACTGGGGTTGTGAGATTCTCAGCACTTCTGAAAACCAGGGGTCTACAAAGGATTTTAGCTATTTTTATCTCAGTAAATATTAAGAGTGGACCCAATTCTATATCTTTGATTTATTTTGAGAAATACCTATCTGAGCTGTCCAAACAAAGCCAGACAACATCTATGAATAAGAACCAAAGAGCAAAAGTTGCAAAATCTGGTCCATAGTGTGTCCTAATGCAGGGGTGCTGGAACTAGCAGACCTGGGGGTGCAGCAGCACTCCCTGACCTGAAGTGGTTTCCATCATATACAATAACATATGACAATGAAGACGTACACTCAATTCCTCATCTAAAACAGACAATCGCTACATTTTCCATATAAGAAATGTACTAGATTCTGTACAAACATATAGTAACAGACAGTCCCTGCCTCAAATTGCTCACCATCTAAGATGAAGCGTGGGAGGGAAAATACAGGCACAGAGAGGTGAAATGAGTTGCCCAAGGTCATACAGCAGGTCAGTGGTACAGCTGGGAATACAAGCCAGGTGTTTCTTAGCCATCAAACCACACTGCATCTCTCTGCTTCTTTAGTTTAATCCAATGTACTGTATTGTCTTAAGAAAATAAAAGATGTTTTCATTCTCTTTCCTAGGTTTCTATTGTCATTTGCACAGCCTTTATTATAGCATGGTCTCCATATGCTGTCATCTCAATCTGGTCTGCCTGTGGCTACTCTGTGCCCAATCTAACCAGTATCTTTGCCAGTCTGTTTGCCAAGTCTGCCAGCTTCTACAACCCCATTATCTACTTTGGAATGAGCTCCAAATTCCGAAGGGACATTTTTGTCTTGCTGCATTGTGCTAAGGAGACTAAGGACCCCGTGAAGCTCAAACGCTTCAAAAACCTCAAGCAGAAGCAGGAGCCTTCTCCTTCTCAGAGAGAAGAGAAATATGCAGCGGCGGTCCAGCCTGCAGCCAGTCCTGATTCTGGGGTAGGGAGTCCAACCAACACCCCACCTCCCAAAAACAGGGAAGTGTATTTTGGTACCTTTGATTCTGCATCTACCAACCCTGATATTGAATGTGATAGACTGTAAGGCTGCAATTACCATGTGCACCCACTATACATACAACTAGAACAGATTCAGCTCACCACTTCTGAACAGCTCCCTAGTTCCCATTCCATCTGTCTCTTACTCTAGAACTAATGACGACTCCAGTACGACTTAAAGCAAATCAGGATGTGCTAAGCAGATATAATTCTTATTATATATGGGTTATAAACTGCAGTGCAGCAAATTACAATGGTGGGCATCAAATCTAGTGCCAGAGGGAATTTTTCCTTCTCTGGATCTTAGGGTGACCAGCTAGCAACTGTGAAAAAATGGGACAGAGCGTGGGGGGTAATAGGCGCCTATATAAGAAAAAGTCCCGCAAAATGGGACTGTCCCTTTGAAAACAGGATATCTGGTCACCCTACTGGATCTACAGTACAGCATTTGAAAGACTTTATTTAGAAAATTTATCGGTTAGCCAAAATCACTAATATTTTCATATCCAAATTATATTAATTAGGTGATTTCATTTCCCAAAGCACATTTTCCCAGCCTTTTCTACCCTTTAACAGTCCCGGGTTTATCCCATTCCTCTGGCTTCACAATGCTGCCGTTAGTCAAAGGCCAAAAGGGAAGTCTGCATCTGCTAAGATCACTATAATGCTGCTCCATGATCAGCCACTAGAGGGTGTGCAAAAACCACATGCTCTCTGCAGGAGACTAACACTGTCACCTCCATGATACTCTCTGGCTACTCACATTAGAGGGGTGAGTGGGTGGGGATGGGTGTAGAAATAAGAGTCCTGAAGTCTAGCTAGAACTGAGTGCAGTAGCAGCCATGTCACTGGGCTAGTTGGCAAACTCTTTGTGCACAGGCAATGAATAGCAAGATGCTGTTCTCACAAGAGTACTAATAAAGTATGGTTTGAAAATTATTTAAAAACCAAAACCAAAACCCAGACTTTATTGACTCTTCTCAGGGCAGTCCGTATATCTGTCCAGGGATACAAAGCTGCCAACTACTAGCTAGAAATAGCTACTCTATAAAATAGTAGGACAAGGGAGTGATTTAAATAGCGAAGCTGCGGGGTTCAACCAGTAAAAAGGCTTTATTTTTCATGCTATTGGCAGACTCTGCCTATTCTGTCAGGTTTGTTTTCGAAAATGAAAACAAAGAGAGAGGTCTATTTTCCTCCTCCTTGGGGGCTATTCTTGTTCACAGGCTTCCACCCAAAAAATGTATTGGCATGTTTACAGTAAACACGTTCCCTTTGAAACATTGTATCTGCATGTATTCATTGGCATTTGTATGTTCCATCATTAAACAAGATAAATAATTAATGGTTTGCAAACCTCATTACTAGTTCTGAATCTCTGACATCTGAGTGTCCAAGTACATAAACATTGTATTTGTTTTGCAGAAGTATGCTTATCCATGTGTGTTTCTTGGGAAAGTTATCAAAAAAAAGATCCACCTTAATTTCCTCCATTTAGTATATTTGGTTTGAGATTTTCATCTGATTTGAACTTAAACACAAATACACTTTATAAGCAATGGAAGTGAACTATGGTTTCTTTCATGGCCATAGAGCTGAACTGAAAGTGTATTCATTTTCGTGGAAAAATTTTGAGAATTTGGCTTTTTTCTATTTCATTATCATAAATAATTAAAAGCAAATAGGTCAGCTGCTTGTGTCTGGGAGAAGCTGCATTCCCCAATTACAGGAGTGAATCAAACCCACAACAGATTTCAGGCAAAATCCTACCCTGACTGGATGGACTGAAGCAGGGGTGACAGAGGGGTGAGTAGCAGGGTACAAACCCTTGCATCTAGCACAAGAACCATGCCGCTGGCTCTGTGTGTGCAGGTGCTATGCACTATTGAGTACACTTTGCTTCTCCTTGATGTGAGGCACCCTGCTGTCTCAAGTGTACACGTTAGCTATTTAGCTGATGGGCTGGTCACGTCTCATCACCAGCCACCCACCCACCTAACCTGGCTCCCCCCTAGTGCTTTGTTTGTAAGGGAAACACACTGCCCCCTGCACACAGGAAGATGAAAAAGGGGGTGAGTAGGTTCCCTCTGCCTTTCTCCCAATACACACACTGCAGGAGTTGGCCCTTAGGATACACAGAATTGCTATGGCAATTCACATCAGAAGTGACACTCCAAAGGATAGTCTTGCATAGTTAAGACCCACTTCCATGGACATCTTCCAACTCTGCCAGAATAGAAGCTAGAATTCAGTCAACTGTAATGTACGCTACTTTTGACCACTGTAATAGATACACACATCACATATGCACAAACAAATGGTGGAATTGGATGATGGCGGGGATGGGTAGTGGTGGAAAGGAGGACACCAGAAAAGGAAGAAGTGAGTGAGGAAAGCAGGAGGGAGAAGGAGCAGAAGCAGAATGCAGGCATATCTGCTGATGGAGGAGAAGGTGCATTCAATTCTCCCAAAAGCTTGGGCAAGCAGCAACGGTACTTCATCTTGCAAAGACTGTGTGCAGTAGTAAGCTATGGTCCTTCATCAATACACAGTAATGCCACAGAACCCTGGCTCCCATTAAAAGAGCACCCCCAAGGCGGTCTATCTGGCTGTGCCGGTTAGGCAGAGGAATACCACTGAAGAGACCAAACGTGGTACAGGCTCAGCAGCAGCAAGCGCAGCAAAAACAGTGGCATGTTTGTCACTAAGTGTTGCTCAAATAAATAGACACCATATCCAGAAGCCTTGAATAGAAGCAGTTTTGTGATTGCACGCAGATACCAGTGTGTGACACAATGTGTGTGGGGGGGAGAGTCTAAAATGTGTAACATCCCTTCAGTGCACATAAAGTGATTTGTTTCATGACTTAAAGTATGAAATAATTGCAATCATGGAGGGTTTTTAAAATGTATCTCCAACTGCCAGAGATAGGGAGGACTCTGAGTTACTACAGTGAATTCTTTCCCAGGTGTCTGGTAGGTGGATCTTACCCACATGCTCGGGGTCTAACTGATTGCCAGATTTGCAGACAGGAAGGAATTTTTCCCCAGCTCAAATTGGCAGAGACCCTGGAGGTTTTTCATCTTCTTCTGCAGCGAGGGACACAAGTCACCTGCTAGTTTGAACTAGAGAAAATGGTGGAGTCTCTGTAATTTGAAATCTTTAAATCATGATTTGAGGACTTTGGTGATGTAGGCAGAGGTTAGGGGTCTCTTACAGGAGTGGGTGGGTGAGGTTCTGTGTCCTGCAATGTGCAGATCAGAGTAGATGAGCAAAATGGTCCCTTCTGGCCTTAAAGTCAATGAGTCTTTAAGACTCCTGATTTTTGTTCTATTTTTCTTCCCTTTCCTTTCATCATTTTTTTAGGGAAAAAAATTATGATCTTAAGACAGTGGACTGTGAGGAGAGTCCAGTTCAGTCATGGCTTTGCCACAGACTTCCTCCGAGATGTTGGGTAAGTCACATCAGTCAGAATTTTCAGCGGTAGTCACTGATTCTGTGTTCCTCATTTTCTGGAAACATGACTGGATTTATTTTCACAACTGCCATGTGAGAGAGGGATATATTATCCCCCTTTTCACATATGGGGAATTGAGGCACAAAGGGCCAGATCCCCAAAGCTATTTAGGCACCCATCTGCATCTCTAGGTGCTTAAATACCTTCCAAAATCTGGCCCAAAGAGAATAAGACCAACATTTGCAAAAGTGTCCACTGTTTTGGGGTGCCCAGCCTGAGAATTTGAGGGTTTGATTTTCAGAAGTGCTGAACACTCTCAGTTCCAGTTGAAGTCAATGGGAGTTTGGTTGAAATCAATAGGCTCTCAGCACCTGAAAATTCAGGCCTTTGGTCTCTCAAATTAGGCTCTAAAATTTGTGTACACTTCTGCAAATGTTGGGCTATTATCTCTGATCTTAATTCTTCATTTGTGAAAAGGAGAGGCTATGTCCATACCTCACAGGAGACTTGTGCAGATAAATTCATTGGTGTATGTGATAAGGCTGCAGAGAGGTTTTTTTGGGACCTGGAGCAAAATTTGAAACTGAGCCCCCTACACTTCCAAAAAAATTACCAATGAGGGCAGGCCCAGGGGCAAGATGGGGTTGGAGAATAAGCCTACCATTCATTCACCCCACAGCCGTGGCTCTTGTCCACTAGGGCTGGGCTCCCCACTCCAGGTATTGACACGTGGTGCAAACTTGAGTGGTGCTGTAACACCATGCACTAGGTCACAATGCCACTCACTCAAATTTGCCTGACCATTCCTCCTTCATGCCAGAGGGGCAGGTGGGCCAAACCCGAGTGGTGCTGAGACCCCAAGTTGCAATGCCCCTCTGAGGGAGCCCTTGGTCAAACTGCCCCTCCTCCCCCTTCTAGGAAGCTCTGGTCTGTGAGGTGTAGATGTATTGTGAGAGCACCATAAAAAAATTCCATGAGGAAATTAATAATTCTGTACTGAGCCCTGAGTTTGGATATGGCAAGGTGAAGAAGGCAGGGCCCATACATTGAATTATGAAGAGAAAGAACTATTGAACAGCTAGCTGATTCCCAGAGCACTGTCCATCCTGTGCACTGATTCAGGAAGGGGTCCTGCCAGAAAAATAGTTTCCATCCTGTATTTGAATACTGTATCATAATGCATGGCCACCAGGGGCAGAATTAAAGTTGCCTGGGTGCTGTAAGATACTGGCTCTGTCTGTGCCACAACTTTTGATAATACCCAATTATTTCTCTCTCGGCTTGCAGTGCTCCTGGCTAGAATATAGCATCTGAACTCCAAATTCCTGTGCTAGCATTCTGTGCCCCAAACTTCTTTTGTTTTACTGCAACATCCTCCTGAATTTCAGATCATATCTGATATAGTTTTACTTTAATTTTTTTTACCAAAAAGTAACATGGCTCATGTATTGATATGAAGAAGATTACAATAGGCAACCAGACTGTCAACATGTTTGAGTACCAGGTTGAAGTACTGTCTTTTAAGAGTTTAAACTTTATTTAAATGACAGTACAACTCTTTGCCCTAAACCAGTGATGGAAATGGTGCATCTATAAAGGTGCAGGCCGGACGTTTGAGCCCATTTATTGAAATGAAAAAGATTTCAAATTCCTATAATGCAAACTGTGAACTAACTGGCTGGCTGTATTAAAAAAAAAAAAAAAAAGCATAGTACTCCCTTAAGGCTGTTTATTCACTAGTTGCTATACATAATGCAGATTTAGCATGCAGATCAGCATCAACAACCACAAAACATTTCTCCCCAAGGTGCTCCTGCAAAATCCACAGGGCTTCTCCGCCAAAGTCCATCCTGAACCACAGTCATACATGTGATGGTGTTAGTGCTGGCATATTTGGCTTATGCTCACACCCCAAACAACTCCTTGCTGTCATTCCAATGAATGAACTTCATTCCTGGTGTAACTCTACTGCCTTCATTGGAGTTACACCCCAGGACTGAGTCTTACCCACTGAACTTGTCCAGCCTCCACACATAACTTCTTGCTAATACCTCCACTGGAATAATTCCCAAGTGTTCCTCATGCAGAATGTGCTGTTGTAATTTAGTTGGCACAATCACATGAATAACCATTCAACAGGGATGCTCGATGTGTGGTCTCTCATTTTTGTGGGTCAGAAATGGTTTTATGGCATTACAAAGCTTCTGTGTAAAATCAGGCTTTATGTTTTGGATAATATAGGGTCTTTCACAGCATTAAAGCAAACTGTAGTATACTTTACTTGCAGTCATGAAAAGTAACTGATTACTTGAGCTTAGAAAACCATTGTCATAAGGAAATGATTTATATATTGCCTTCCTCCTTTTGTCATTTTTCTGTATAGGTTTCAGCTTTGTCTTTAATTTTGAATGTTAGATTCTCCCTCTTGATGGACAAAAGTGTCTCCACGGTGTAATACAAAGCTACAACCAATCAAGATCTCATATCATAAGAGAGTTATTTGCATTCAGGGATGTTCTAATAATGGTCCTAATCCTGTTCTCATTTAAGCCACTAGGAGCTTTGCTACTGATTGCTAAGAGAGTAGCATTGGGCACAATGTCTACTAAAACTGTAGCAGTAAAAGTTATATATGCAACTTATGTATGGCAGACCTGGAAAGGTGAGATTTTAAAAGCAGATGCACCCAGCCTGTTGAAAGTATGCCATGACATGCTGCACGATGGGAAACTACAGTCATTCAGCTGATCGATCTACAGACCTGATAGAATCATTCAAATCTCAAAGTCCTGTTACTCTATATCCAATTGCATGTTCAGCAGAAAAAGCCACCATGACTCCCATAGGTGGGAGTTCCCATTTTAAACCAGCAATTTCACCTTCCTCATTCCTGTTGCAATTGACTTATTTGAATATTGTTAGAATGACTAATGTTAGGGTGAAAATTTCGTAGAGATGAAGAGATGTAATATTTGTTGGACTTTTACAAAAAAGATTGGTTAATCTGAATCAGTCTGTAAATCCTTATAGTGTCTTAGCTAAAACAAAACAAAAAAAGAGTTGACCGTCAAGCGAGTAGTGGACACATTTTGAACCACTGGTTCTCATTCAAGACTTTCCTTGAGATCTGGATAAACCCAGCATGAATTAAATATTCACAGCAGGCCCAGGAAACCAGACTGGTCTGTGTGCTTGTACTCGTCCCCTTAAAAACCACTTTGAACCCAGTCACAATTATTTCAGGCTTTGCTAACCAGGCGTGGGACAATTTGACTTGCTCAGCAACAAGCTCAAAAACAAATAATCCAATTAATGAAAGAAACAGAGTGTTAAAGTGTTTGGGAATGTTTGGGAATAGCACAGATAAATAGCCAGCACCTCCCTGGTGGAAAGTTTCCCTGGAACAATGGCTCAATGAGGCCCCTTGTTAATTTAGCAGGGACAGCAGTGTGGCTGGTCTGTGAACTCCACAATAGTCAAAGCTGTGACATTTCACTGGCACTCAGAAAACAAGGGGGAAAACAAAGAACCGCACACCATGCAAACAAGTTGGGCTTCAATTAAACAAACTCTAAAGACGAATGGTGACATTTGCAACTGCTGCCTACTTCAGATTCTGCAATGAAATCCAAGCAACTGGTTACATAACTTTTTCCTAGCCATTCAAGCCAGCCCTCATTAGACAACAATAAAGGAATGTCAGCAATGATTTTTTAAAATATTTAGTCTTGATATAGGGGGGAAATGATCAGGTTTATTCCTATTGCACTTACGGAATACAGGTACAGGGTCATTCTTTCAACATTTTAAAATGTATTTATTTTATCATTGTTTCTATGCTAATGACATTCAGCTGCAAATAGCTCTGACTACCTTCAAATACTCACATACTCCCTCTGCCTGCCTTGCCCAAGTAAATTCAGGGCTCTGGCTCAGGTTCCTTAAAGCATGGCTCTATCTGTGACCCTCACAGTGTAAAATCTTGGGATTAAGGGGCCTTGTGACATTATCATAGGGTTACCATACGTCCGGATTTTCCCGGACATGTCCGGCTTTTGGGGGCTCAAATCCCCGTCCGGGGGGAAATCCCCAAAAGCCGGGCATGTCCGGGAAAATCGGGAGGGAGGGAGGGAGGAAGGGCTCGGCCGGGGCCTCTTTGGCCGGGGCCGGGGTCGCGGGCATGGTGCCGGGCCGGGAGCCGGGCCGGGGTCCAGGGGCGCAGTGCCGGGCCGGGCTGGGCGCGGGGCCGGGTGGGGAGCCAGGGGCGCGGTGCCGGGCCGGGGTCCGGGAGCCGAGCTGGGCGCCGGGCCGGGCCCGCGGGGCCGGGAGCCAAGCCGGGCCGGGCGCCAAGCCGGGCCCGCGGGGCCGGGAGCCGGGGGGCCGGGGCCGGGGTTGCGAGCCGGTCCGGGGGGTGCGCCGGGTCGCGGGGCCGGGGGGCCGGGCCGGGGTCGCCGGTCCGGGGTCGCGGGGCCGGGGTCGCCGGTCCGCCGGGGGCCGACAGTGCTGGGCGGGCCGGGGGTGATCGGCCGGGGCCCGGGGCCGGCACCCCAGGGCCCGAGCCGACCCAGGCTGGAGCCGCCGGGGGGCCAGCCTGGGCCGCGCCTCCTCCCCCCACACTCCCCCTTACCTGCTTCAGGCTTCCCGCGAATCAAATGTTCGCGGGAAGAAGGGGGCGGAGTTGGGGCGGGGGCGGGGCTGGGGGCGGGGCCGTGGGCCATGGAGTGTCCTCCATTTGGAGGCACAAAAAATTGTAACCCTGTTATCAGCTCCACTTAATTTAAGCTTTCACCTGTTTGAAAAGTCGCTCACCAATCTTTTTCCTTGCAAAGACAGAGCCAGATCCAGACAGCCTTACATAATGGAGTGTCTTGTGGGCTCTGGTCATGTTAGCTCCTAAATCTAAACAGATCAATAGGGTTGTTTGGTACTGTATTGCGGAAACCCAAAATCTCCTCGAACAACTGCTCTTCCCAGCTCCACTCTTGTCTGCCAGCCACCAGCAAACATGGACTCTAATATGAGGTCCTGCTCCTTACAGCCTGCACCTGTTTCTTCCTATTACCTTCTCCACTCTACTAGGGGGAATAGGTGGTGGCATATTGGGGAAGCCCCCATATTGTCCAACTCATATACTTATACTTAGCTTCTGTATGTCTGACAGGGAAAAAAACTGAGCCAAAACAGATTCCCCCCATCTCTTGGAGGTATGGGGTGAGATCCTGGCCCTACTGAAATCTATAGCAAAACTCCCATTTACTTCAGGATTTCACAGAGACTTAAGAGGTGTGTGGTGGAGCAGAATGGATAGCTAGCTCCAGCACACACCGCTGGGCACTGAAGAGAATCTAGGTGACATGCTCCTCCATCTGGGGAACTGTGAGACATACAGGTTACTTCCCCATACTCAAAAATGCCTGCAGAAGATGTCTGGACCCCAGTAGAGTGTATGAGGCACTAACTGTAACAGGAACCTCTGCAATCGGTAAATAGTGATGCCTATCACGTGACCACAATATAACCTTTTGTATTCCTGACCTAGGTGAGGTGACTGGGGCCATGGAATAAAATTCAATCAGCACAGCTGTGTGTCACAGTAGTATTGCACTGATCAGTGCAATTGCCTTTCTCTGCCCAGCCTTATGAAAGCTTTGTAGAGCAGAGGCAGTTTCTGTAGTGGGAGAAAGGTCTGCAGCAAAGGACATACTCTCTGGCAGGTTTGTAGATGGTGTAGACCAGTGGTTCTCAACATTTCCAGACTAACGTACCCCTTTCAGGAGTCTGATTTATCTTGTGTACCTCAAGTTTCACCTCACTTAAAAACTAATTGCTTATAAAACCAGACATAAAAATACAAAAATGTCACAGCACACAATTACTGGAAAATGGCTTACTTTCTCATTTTTACCATATAATTATAAAATAAATCAATTGGAAAATAAATTTTGTACTTACATTTCAGTGTAATACTTGACCCTCTTTTTCACTTGAGCCTTGTCTGAAGCCCAAGCCCCGCCACCTGGAGCTGAAGCATATAACTTAGCTTTACATGGCCCCCTGTGGTGTGGGGCCCTGGGTAATTGCCCTGCTTGCCTCCCACTAAGGCCGAGCCTGCACTTGCAACCCCCCCTACCCATCCCATGAACCCCCTTTCCAGGAGGCTGCAACCCCCAGGTTGAGAAACACTAATCTAGATTGTAATCTAGATGACCCCATATGGGTCCATGGGATCCGTACTCAGGGGTGCACAGGCCAATTGGGGGGCCCCTGCAAGCTGTAACTCTGGCTCTGCCCACTGCTCCTTCTCTCCCCTCACCCCCAGGGCCCTGCCGCCATGCTCCTCCTCTTCCCTCTTGAGGCCCCATTCCCTGGTCAGGCCAGACAGACGCAGGTGCTGTGGTAGGGTGAGCACTGAGCATATCCCCCCTGTGTGGAGTCCCCTCCCACCTGCTGAGCCCCTCTCCTTCCCCCCTCCCTCCTGTGTGGTGCTACTCCCTCCCGAATCCCTCTCCTCCCTCCTGTGCCGAACTGGGCACTCCCTTCCCGCCCCTCTTCTTCCCCCCTCCATCCCGCACCGAGCTGCCCCCCGCAGCCCCTTCCCCCCCACCCCCATTTTACACATGGGTATAGTGAAACACACAGAGGTTAAATGAATTGCCTACAGTCAAGCGCAACGTGAATCAAGTATCACTGCTAGTTAGAGTCCTGCCTGCCAGTTTCCAACACTTACCAATAGATATTGCTTTAATAAAAAAAAAAACCTCATGTCTCAGCTATTACAATATTTGGCACTTAGGCAGCGGTCTCTGGCATAATGTTGGATTATGTGTACAGACAGCTGCAGCTGTCCACACTGACTCACCTGAAACTACAGGTTCCAAAATTACTGTCACAAGTATCAGCAGGGTTATTAATTAAAAAATCAAACAGTGTAGTGACAGGATGACAAGTTTAAGATAGCCACATTTTTAGTGCACTGAACCATTTATATTCAGCCATTTTTATTTCTATGCTAACTGGGCAGCTGTGGGGAGCCCCAGACTCTCCACCTGTCCTGGGCAAGGAGCCGGGGTGCCCAAGAGCAGCCCCTGGCCAGTGTCCCGGCCCCCTAGGGCGCGCTGTCCAGGACAGGTGGACGGTGCAGGGCTCCCCACAGCAGCCCAGGCTCCCTGGGCAGCTCATACCATGGCCTGACTTCCAGCCAGGCCTGGAGGCAGAGCCCTGGGGGGACTGGGAGGAGCATGGGGCGGGGCCCCCATGGTGAGGGTGGGGGGGGGAGGGGCAATGTTCTTTGTGTCCAGGGCCACAGTAAATTTTAATCCACCTCTGCAACCTCCGGGCTCTGTGCTAGGGCATGCATTGAGACTGCTTGTTCTCAATTCCTCACTGTGGTTTTGGGTCTGAGGCTCTGGCATGCACTGATGATGCCTGTTCCGCAGTCCCTGCCCAGCTCTCAGTACTTGTGGCATTCACAAAACACACCTGCTCTCAGCGATGTGCAGAGGTGGATTAAGGTTTCTTGGGGCCCTGGGCCAGAGCACGTGGGGAGGCCTCTCCCCACCCCTTCCATCTGTGAGAAGAACCCTAAACAAGCTTTAGCAAATAATGGTGGGGTGACTGGGCGCCGTTCATGATGTCTGCCAGACCATGCTGTGCTTCCTTTCTCTTTTTCTCTGTGTGCCTTCTCCACATCTTCAAATGCTTCACTGAATGTTTGAGCTTTCTCCAAGCTGAGTCTCATCTAATCTTCTGGGAGAACATCATTGTTCGTGCTGGCACCAAATGCCATCCATTTCAAGCAATTCGTTGCCTCATTTATAAGTTTGCGGATTCTACTGCCATGGTTGTATGCTTGCCCTCTTAGAGCATGACTAATGACTGAAGCACCATAGATCAGTGGTGGTCAACCAGGAGCACTTGTACCCCTGGGGGCACTCAGAGGTCTTCCAGGGGGTACTCAACTCCTCTAAATTAGTGCAGCTTATAATTTACATATATAGGAAATACTGTAGGGTTCCCCCTCCCCCCCATATTCTCTCATTTCTTGCTTTTCTTTGTACAGTGCTTTGAGGGGCTTATATGGAAAATACTGCTACTATGACTAATATCTAGCTGTTATATAGAGCTTTTCAACAGTAGATATGAAAGTGCTTCATAATTTTTAATGTATTTATCCCAAGTATAACTAGTTTAGTTTGAAATCCATGGCAACATTTTCCATAAGGAGCGGACAGTTCTTTCTTTGGAATTCTGGTGGAGATTTCATGCCGGCGATTACAGGAATGCACACAGTATTTCCAACTTAAACATGTGATTAAGCAATTTATTAAAATGACCTGCTTTACTTAATTTAGGGTCAAAAAAGCAGCTCACACTTTTGTGAAATACTGCCATGGTATTGAAGGCAGGGAAGAAGGGACAGGACCCTATTTAGAAGGATTTATCCATCTAATAGGATTTGTAGACCTAGGTTCTCCTTTTTAGAACTAACAAAGGAGCAGGTTTTCTTTTCAAAAAGATAGATTTCAAAGAAAGCTTTCAGACTCTATTTGATCTTTCTATGGAGCCTAAAGGGCATTTAGAAGAGGGATGGATGGCTCTTCTTTGCTGGTATGTCTCTGTATAACCAACTTTGTACTTAATACAACTACTGTGATATGTAGCAATGTTTAAAATCTCTCTCTTTTAAGGTGGAATAAATTTTAGTGCTTATAAAAAATCAGAGACTTACAAAGTGTATAGATATAGGCTCACATACTGCAGAAGTTTGTGCATAATGACCCTCTGCCTGCAATGAGTCACATACCATTGTTCTGCAAAGACAGAAAGACTAAAAACATCTTATTCCTTGCATTAATTGGCGCATGATATGGGAATCCAGCCCCTTTGCACTGATGCCATGGTACAGGGAACAGCAGTGAAAAGGGGCCATTTGTAGGTGAAGACCAGGCATGGCCAAGTGAACATATCACTCCTCTGTGTTCTCGTCTTGCATGCAAGATGTTTGGCAGAGATGTTCTATAAAATACCCTTATTCTTTCTCTCTAAGGGTGCGTCTACACTGCTCTTCTTTTGGCGGTGTGTAGCATACATACCCACGTAGTCCCTTTGCAAGGTGTGATGGGTTTACAAACCACAGCCAGGAGGATATTAAAGAGCAGCTCTGGGCCTAGGTAGCCCCACCCAGCCACACCTACAGGGCCTGCACAAGCTGCAGGGAGGGCTTTAAAATGGGAGAAGAACAGCTCAGAAGGAGGGCAGGTGGTAGAAGGGAGCAGACAGTGGTCATTAGGTCTGAGGGTCAAAATATTGCCCCAGGGGCACCTTGCCTGAGGCCTCACTACCTGAACCAGAAGAGGACCTATAAAAGAGAGCAGTGATGGGGTAGGAAGACTCAGAGACTTGAGATTTACGCTGGTGGAATAAGCAGGGGCCAGGGTAGGAAGTGGCCTAGGGAGGATGTGGCCCTGATACCCCTGGGGATGATTGTAGCCGCCCACTGTTGGGCCCTGGACTGGAGCTCAGTAGAATGGGGGGGGAGCAGGCTCCCTTTTCCCCACACACTAGCTACAAAGCTCAGCACCACTCCTGCAGGAAGTATCTTGAGCGCATGAAAGTGTGACATGAGTTTCCTATATAAGGTCCTACCCAATGGCAAGGCAGGCAATGCCATAGATGGCTCCACAGTTCAGTAGCCCTTGCATACATATATAGAGGTCTTCCAAGCCGAGGTGACACCGGGGGGGGGCAGGGCATGTGGGGTATGCCTCCCCCTCCCCCCCCCGATTTGCTGCTTGGTTTGTACTGAGCATGCTCAGTAACACTGTTGAAGCTGGCTACCCTCACTCTGCTCCCCCCATTCTCCCGCCACGCTGTCGGCAGGCATGGCTCATCTCTGCTTCCAAGCTTGGGGTAATGATGGGGGTGAAAAAAGAGAAGTGGATGAGCCCTAAAGAGCTGCACTCATCCATTTCTGGCCATCCTCACAGCACTGCAATACAGGCAGCAGGGTTCCACATATCTTTAAAGGAAAGGGGCATGGAGGACTTGGAAATCCTTGGAGAGAGGGTAAAGCAAGGCAGAGGGTCTCTAAGGTAAGGACACTAGAATGGCAGGGTAGGGAGACTATCTTCACCCTGTTGTGTGATTGGGAACGGCTGAAACCTGGCACTGCAACACGCTCCCATTTATTTCCCTACAGACATAACCCTGTTACTATAGATTTCATACTCTGCCCCCTTCTCATTCCCCACACATACAGCCCTTTCAGTGACAGAGTATTCAAAGCAGCTTTGGACGTAAGGATTTTTTTTTTGTGGCGGGAGGGGGAGGAAGCGGGGGGCAGTGGGGAGGACTTCTATTTACAGTCTCAAAAAACCCAAATTGTTGCTTACTGTCCCTGTTATACCCTTAAGCAATTATCTGTACCTGTTTGGTGCATCCAAATACTCAAATGATAGATAATGCCTTGCAATGAACTCTATGAACCAGAAATGCTTTCTTTCCTACCCTACTAGTCACAAACTTTGAATCTACTCAGAACCTACGCTAGAGGGGAAACCTCCCAAAGGACAGCAAGCTGCCCATTGGACCATGCTGATGAGCTCTAATGAGAATGAATCCCTTGTTGAGCTACAATTTGCTACTGATTAGCCTAGGCAGCTACTAGTGCATTAACCCAGTTCCTCAAACATCACTTTGGCTGTTTCCATACTATGCCTGAAGTAATATATGGTTCTACACTGTTTCTGTGATCAGCATGGACAAGTTTTTTTCCCCCTCTGAGAACCATGTTACATAAAACCATGCTATAAAGCTATTCTTCTGGGCAGTCTATAGCATTGCTGGATATCGGAAAAAATCCCTGTCCAGATTGATCAGGGAAACCACAGGAGCATGATTTCAGCTAAAGTGTGGATAGACCCTCAGTTTTCACCAGTATGTGGTGAGTCTTTATAAGGGGTTGCATGCAGATGGGCTTTTTATGAACTCTAGCAACTATATTTTTGTAAGATACAAACCAGCAAAGAAAATAAATTAATATCACACACACAGTTCTGGCCCTTGAGTTTGTTTGGAAACTTGTAGCTGCCAGCACTCTGCTAGGATTCCAGCATGTTGCCTCCAGGAAAATCTACATTTTGAACAGTCTTTGGTCCCTAGAGGCTAGGCTAAAGAAGACAGGGATAAGGGCACCACAGAGAGAATGTATTCAGTTTCAGGGAGGCAGGCACTAACTCAGTACTGTGAAGTGGTCTTGTTTTGGTTTTTTTTGCTGGCATCACCAGCTTACACTGACAATGATGCCCTACAGAGAGTAAGTAGAAAACACGCAGGGAACATGGTCAGGGAAAACAGACAGAAGATTGTTACTGAATTTACATTTTACAGGTCTGGTTTATAGGGACTATATGGACCTTATCCACATGGTGAGGGGCTGTAGGATCCAGAATAAGGCCTGATATGCATTGGAAACTGAATTAATGGCGACAGCTATAGCACATGGCCTGCACTGAAAGCACTCGAATAGAGACAACAAATAGTTAAAAGTCACTTGGATTCCGTTGGAACTGCAAGACTCTACTCCAGCTGTCTGTTCAACACGGTGGAAGCACTTGGTTACCTCCACCATACATAAGATTCCGCAACATAGATTACTTCATTTTTATGAGATCCGCAACACCAAAGGTTTTTATAGTCTTGCACTATTTGGCAAACTGCATTAGACCATTGTCAGGTGGCTCTCAGCTATACCACTAAATGCAAGACATTGTAAGCATGGATATGATAAGCAGTTTTTCCATTTTCAGAGCAGCAAGGTTTATCTAAACAGATGGGCTCTCTTATATAGCTGACACAAGCACTTGGGAACCATCGGGATAGGCTCTATCTATGAATATTCAGTCAGTCAAGCAGCAGAAAGAGAGCTCAGTGTTGGTGGTTTCCTTAGAATATCCCTTCTCTGTAACAACCTATTGCAAAGCCATTTTTGTACCCTGTTTGAAATACTAGCACCTTCTAGTGTCCCCTCCAGGAAAATCTCCTATGTTGTTCCATACTCAAAGAGCAACTGTGTATTTTCAATCTGAATGATCTTTCTCTTTAGTCAAATGGAAAACTACAAAATAAGTATAGTCCCACAAGGGATGTCACCTCTATAACAAGCTACATTGAAACTGAAAACAAAATGGCTGCTGCCTCCATGAAGAGCAGATTTCTAGAAATTTAAAGGTGTCTGACAACACAGACACAACAGGTACATAGCTACATATAAAACACCGTCAAAATAGGGCCTGGATTATTCCCAGATGTACCCTCCTGCACCTGCTTAAACATTCTATGAGACATTAGCAAAGATCTCATCCTACTCTACCATCTTCTCTTGAGCAGTGAAGGAAGATAGGTGACACTGCTCCAGGACCTCATCCTTGGAAGGGGACAGAATTGGCGCTGGCTGTACTGTGAGGGAGGGAAGAGAAGCCTGACTTACACCATTCATTAAACAGTGACACTGCTTCAGTACCTAGTCTCATATAAAGGATACACCAGTGTATCAATGTATATAAAAGCTCCAAGCTGTACCCAATCCTAGAGAGACTCAATCTCCCCAACTCTGGATTTAAAATTATCAGAATCCACACACTATGTTTTTCCCCCCAGACTGAGTCTTGTGCAGTTTCTGCATATATTCTTTTCCAGTAGTTAGAAGTTTGGCCAAAATAGTGATTCTCAAATTGGAATTTGATCGCGGTAGATATTTCATCTCTGATGGCACAACATTTCTATGGCTTTCCGATGGCTTTTACCTGATGTGACCATGACAAGATGCAGGCATCACAGGCTGCCTTCATAATACAGCAGTTTCTAAAGCTGGTACACCCGTTGTAGTTTCAAGAATTTTAACAAGAGGCTTGATCTATACAACTGTCCTCCCATACAGACGACCATGGAATTTCCTGAGTCTGAATATAGTGGGCACCTTTCAAATCTTCACATTTATTGTTCACAGTGTTTAAATTACAGCCCAGTAATTGTGGCATACTCTATTCTAAATTCAGTATAGGGAATATTGTGGCCGTTGTGGCAGAGGTAAATCTGCTGACTTTTTGGACCCATCTGCCATTGCATTACATGTTTAAAGGTCTTCTTCACTTGCTATTAAAACATACAAATACCTTTGCAGATATGAGTAACTTCTTGGTTTGTTCAAACGCCCTATTATATTCTCCACTCCAAACCCAAGAACATTCTCCATTGTACCATCTGATTTACTACAAAGACAGATTAGGACAAAACTGTCCACAACAATTAACCAGTGCTAAAAACCTACTCAGATCTATGCTATTTAAACACAGTTACTTTGGACACATCTTAAATTGTTTCTGGATGAGGCTTAAGGGTTCCACATCAGTCATATGACCCAATGAAATCATTGGGACTGAAAAAGGGCGCATTTCTCCTTTTCCACCGCTAGTCCGCAGTATTGAGCTGTTGCAGTAAAGATTCCAGGGTTCTCAAAAGAGCTTCTATATTTTCACCTGTAATGAGTATGTCACTCAGACTGTAGATCAGGGGTAGGCAACCTATGGCATGTGTGCCAAAGCGGCACTCAATCTGATTTTCAGTGGCACTCACACGGCCCAGGTCCTGGCCACCGGTCCAGGGGGCTCTGCATTTTAATTTAATTTTAAATGAAGCTTCTTAAACATTTTAAAAGCCTTATTTACTTTACATACAACAATAGTTTAGTTATATATTATAGACTTATAGAAAGAGACCTTCTAAAAATGGTATAATGTATTACTGGCCCACAAAACCTTAAATTAGGGTGACTAAATGAAGACTCGGCACACCACTTCTGAAAGGTTGCCGACTCCTAGTGTAGATCATTTCACTAAAATCTTGTAATATTTGGTACATTATACACACTGAAATATAGTTGCAGTGATAATCATTGCAGGGGGAATAGTATTTCCCTCTCTCTCTCTCACACACACACACACACACACACACACACACACACACACACACACACACACACACACACCATTTTGGATATTTATGGCAAGATCATTTCAAGACTCTTGCTTGAGTGCCACCTGCTGGTAAATTTGAGAAATGTAGTTTGGTGAACCTTCATCCGCTTGTTAATGGCACAAACCAATCTAGGTTTTCAGGTCTACATCCAACGAGGTGTTCCCAGTGACTTTGTAGCCTCTGGAAACATGGCCATTGCCATCCTGTTTCATAAAACATACAACAGGTCAAATTCAGTCCTTGTATAAGTGGGTGTACCTCAATTAAAGTAAAAAAGATCCTTACGCTATGCATAAATTTGGCCCAGTGGACTCTGCTCATTCAGAAAAATCTACAGAGAATAGAAAGACAAGGTGAGTGAAGTAATATTTTTATTGGACCAACTGCTGTTGGTAAGAGTGACAAGCTTTCGAGCTACACAGAGCTCCTGCTTATGTCTCTCACCAACAGCAGTTGGTCCAATCGATAAAAGATATTACCTCACCCATCTTGTCTCTCTAATATCCTGGGACTGACATGGCTACAACAACACTGCATACAGAGAATAGGGCAGACTGGCTATCCAGTTGCTCTAATTTTGTAAAACAGCCTCTTATGTATCACAGAATGTTGGCACAGCAGCCGCAGCCACACATAATTCAGCCCTCATGCCTTTCTCAGACATAGGGTGCACACACATCAGTATATTTTATGTAAGCTTTCCAGTACATTGGCTACTTTATTTACCCTGGGGCAATTTAGAAGTAAGTGCTTTAACCAGTTAAAACCAAACAATGAGGGACATAACCCGTCATTACACTGAGGTCCAAATTATACCATTTACATTTTACTGTGATTGGCCCCCAAATTTTTCTTTGTATCTACAGGTTTTAAGTGTACATGGTCTTAATTACAACAGTACCTGAATTAATCTTTCATTACATAGGCTGTTAAAGAAACTGAAGGCCATTCATTTTAGCTACATGATCATTTATCAGCAATTGAACACACAAAGGCAATAAAGCATTTTTGCAGTTCTGAACAGGGTATTGTTTACACATGTCTGACAACCCCGGTGCTGTTGTGACATACTTTGCTTTGCTCCAAGATTCTCTCTTGCAATTGCTGTGCTGGTTACTGATGTGAAAGGCTTGCTCCTTGGCAAGTTCTCACAACATGCCATAGATGGCCACAATTGCAGCCGTGTACACAGCAATGATCTAATGGAAGAAGAATGTTCTTAGGGTTTAGGTATCCAAGTGAGATTTATGAGATCTTGGTTCAGTTCTTGACTCTGAGCCAGACTTCTTATGTGACCTTTAGCAAGTCACTTAGGGTGGGATCCATGAAGACACTCAAGCGTTGTAACGCTTACAGTTGTGGCATCTAGAAAATCCCCGCAACAACACTGTAATCCATTACCCTGAGCTAGGTGCCTAGGCTTCCTATACAATGAATGGGGAGAGATGGGTGCCTAAGAATGTGATTCACAAAAGCCAGCACACTTGGCCAGGAGCTACCTCTGCTAACCAATGGGAGGTGCTGAGAAGAGGGGTGTGCGCTAAACCCTGACCCCTCACAGCGTCAGGCAACTAGCAATGCACAAATGGGAACTTGGCCACAGGAGTCCAGCAGCTAAGGTGTCCCATGTAGGACCAAGTTATGAGCTCCATACAAAATGGGTCTCAAACTGTAACTGTAAATGGGGAATAGTCATCGAGTGGGTCTGTTTCTAGTGGGATCCTGGATCAGTTCTTGGCCCTATGATATTTAACTTTTTTCTCAATGAAAGAAAACAAAATCCTCACTAATAAAGTTTGCAGATAATACAAAAATTGGGAGAGTGGTCAAAATAAAGAGGGCATCTCACCAGAGGTGACACATGGGGCGGTCATGTGCGCCCCTCTTTACAATGTGACACATACCACCCCCACCCCCAGTATCAGCAGATATGCGTTACCTCCACAGGTCGCTAACTCAGAACAATATGGATCGCTTGGTAAATTGGGCACTAGCAAAGCATGTGTGTTTTAATACGGCTAAATGTAAATGGAACAAAGAAGAGAGGTGATACTTACAGAATGGGAGACTCTATCCTGGGAAACAGTGACTCTGAAAAAGATTTGGGGGTCATGGTGGATAATCAGCTGAACATGAACTCCCAGTGTGACTCTGTGGCCAAAAGAGCTAATGCATTCTTGAGGCATAAAGAGGAGAATCTCAAGTAGGAATAGAGAAGTTATTTTCCTCTGTATTTGGCACTGGTGTGACTGTTGCTGAAATATTGTGCCCACAATTCAAGAAGGATGTTGATACATTGGAAAGGGTTCAGAGAAGAGCCACGAGACTGATTAAAGCAGGGGTGTCAAACTCAATTGCACAGGGGGCCAAAACTCAAAACTCGCGGGCCGAACAGTATAACCATTTATTTAACAGACTAAATATTTATGTTTTTTAACCATTAATATGAACCAAAATACAGGATATCATTCCAAAATAAATACATTTCAACTTAAAATATTTTGCTCTTCATAAAAAAATATCCTGTCAATACAATACATTCAAAATCTGTACATGCTGGAATATTAAAAAATCTGAAAATATAAATAAAAAATTGAATTTAAAGCAAAAGTATAATCATAACAAATCATAACATTCCATTTTCTTGTCCTATTTAGTCAGAGCCTGATACTTGGAGTCTTTTCTTTGCAACAAGTTCGTTTATGTTTGGGGTTAGGTTCTGTGTTGTGAAGATTCTCAGGATCGATTGCAGGTGTTCATCAGTGAGGCGACTCCTGTGTGACGTTTTGTTAATTTTCATCACAGAGAACAGCTGCTCGCACAGATATGTGCTGCCAAACATGGACAGGATTCGAGCCGCATGTTGGCGGAGCTGCGGCATCGCTTCAGGAATGAAGCGAGTGAACTGTGCTGGCCCCGCAGTGTCGTACTTTGCCTTCAGTGTCCCGTTACATTGCAGTTCTATCAGCTCCATCTGCATTTCTACAGGTGCGGTTTCCACATCGACTGCAAATGGGTTGCGAAGCAGCTCGAAGTTACTTTTCTGTGCCTCAAAGTCACTGAAGCGCCGTGCGAACTCAGTGCGCAGCGCGCTGAGTTTTTCAGCAAAGGTGGCATTTGGGAAAACTGTGGCACTTTCTTGGTTCCGTATTACTTGGCAACAGGGAAAGTGAGACAAGTTGCATTGGTGCATTTGTGTCTCCCATAAGCGCAGCTTCACTTGAAATGCCTTCACTGCATCATGCATATCGGTTATTATGTGCTCCCGTCCCTGGAGTTGAAGGTTTAAAGCGCTAAGATGCGACGTTATGTCAGCCAGGAACGCCAACTCACATTTCCACTTTTCATCCCGCAGAACTGTGCAGTCTTTCCCCTTACTGTCCATGAACTGGCAGATTTCCTCTCGCAGCTCAAAGTGTCTTTTGAGAACTTTTCCCCGACTTAGCCACCGGACCTCCGTATGATATGGCATATCGCCAAACTCGCTATCTATTTCCCGCAGAAAAGACTGGAATTGGCGGTGATTTAAACCGTGGGCTCTGATAAAGTTGACGGTTTGTGTTACAGTGTTCATCACATGATCCATTTTTAGGACTTTAGCACTCAGCGATTCCTGGTGTATGATGCAGTGATACACTGTCAACTCACCGGCACAGTTCTCCTCCCGCATCTTTGAGCGCATCCTTCCCACCAGTCCATTTTTTTCACCACACATAGCAGGTGCGCCATCTGTTGTAAGTCCAACGAGTTTTTCCCACGGCAGTTTCATGTCGGTTACACTTTGAAATACATTTCCAAAGATGTCTTCTCCTTTCGTTGTCCCGTGCATCGATTTAATGTCCAGTATTTCCTCTGTTACGCACAAATTGGAATCCACACCACGGATAAATATCGCCAGCTGTGCAGTGTCAGTCGCGTCAGTAGTTTCATCCACGGCAAGGGAGTATGCAACAAAATCTTTTGCTCTTTCAATCAACTGTGTTTTCAAATCAGTCGCCATCTCACAAACCCGATTAGCAACAGTGTTTCTGCTGAGGCTTACATTTGCAAACGCTCGCGTTTTATCTGGACAAAGGACGTCGCACACTTTCATCATACAATTCTTTACGAATTCCCCCTCGGTAAACGGCCGTCCTGATTTGGCGATCTCTTCGGCCACAATGAAACTTGCTTTCACAGCAGCTTCACTTTGTGATTTTGCTTTGGTGAAAAACGTCTGCTGGGATGTCAAATTCTTCTTCAACTCCTCTACCTTTTGTAGCTTCTGTCCTGCGCTCAGGTTTTTGAATTTGTTCTCATGTTTCGTCTCGTAGTGCCGTCTTAGGTTATACTCCTTCATTACAGCGATATTACTCCCGCAAAGGAGACACACTGGTTTACCTGCAATTTCAGTAAACATATACTCATTCTCCCACCGGCTTTGAAAGCCTCGGTTTTCAGAATCAATTTTTCTCTTGGCCATTGTTGGGGTCTAGCTTTGATTTGATATTAGCGTTGTATACATCAACAGACCGCGAACTTGAACCGCGGCTTGCCGTTGGCGGCAATTGCACTGCATCATGGGATTTGTAGTGTGTGTTATTGGGGCGTCATATCACAGGGCCATTAAAAACAGATATATAAAACGATTTCGCGGGCCGGATATAATTGTATGGCGGGCCGGATGTGGCCCGCGGGCCTTGAGTTTGACACATGTGGATTAAAGGATTAGAAAATATGCCTTTTGGTGATAGACTCAAGGAGCTCAATCTATTTAGCTTAAAGAAAAGGTCAAGGGGATGGAGCTCGGCTGTTCTCAGTGGTGGCAGATGACAGAACAAGAAGCAACGGTCTCAAGTTGCAGTGGGGGAGGTCTAGGTTGGATATTAGGAAACACTATTTCACTAGGAGAGTGGTGAAGCAATAGAAGGGGAGGTGGTGGAATCTCCATCCTTAGAGGTTTTTAAGGCCCGGCTTGACAAAGCCTTGGCTGGGATGATTTAGTTGGTGTTGGTCCGGCTTTGAGCAGGGGATTGGACTAGATGACCCCCTCCGGTCTCTTCCAACCCTAATCTTCTATGATTTTATGAAGCTGAAGTTAGACAAATTTAGACTGGAAATAAGTCAAAATTTTAATGGAGAAAGTAATTAACAATTGGAACAATTTACCATGGTTCATGGTGGATTCTTCATCCTTAATTTTTAAATCAAGATGGGATGTTTTTCTTAAATATATGCTCTAGGAATTATTTTGGGGAATTTCTATAGAGTGTGCTATACAGGAGGTCAGATTAGATTATCATAATGGTCCCTTATGGCCTTAGAATCTACAAAACCTTGGACATAGAAAATTTTAAACCAAGGAGACAAAGTATACTATTTGTAAACTGTTGAAGTATGACCCACCTCTACCAATTCACCTGGTCCAATGGATTGGGCACAGAGCTGGAAGTCAAAGGAGCTGAGTTTTACTCCTAACTTAAACACCAACTGGCTATGTAATCTTAAGCAACAACAACATGATAAACTGCTCTGGGCCTCAGTTTTCCCATCTGTAAAATAGGGATAGTTGTTACTTTTTGATCTTCGTAGAGCAGTTTGCGATTTCAGAATGAAAAGGACTAAAAGAAACGCAAAGTATAATACCCTGGTCAAGAGATAAAGTGTTTGCCCATGGTGTAAACACGGAGATACAGAGTACAGCTAAAATGGGACAATTATTTTTTTCTTTATTTCAAATGAAGAGAAGACAGACCTTGTCCTTCAGTGAAGCTTCCCAAAAGTCAAATGTTTATAATTTCATCTGAGTATTAGAGTGACGCTAGCCAGCCTTTAAAATTTTGCCACGAGAGGGCACCACCCACTGCAAATGAGAGTTAAGAAGTCTGGACATTTTGTCACACCACAGCAATAAATCAAAGTGTCAGGACTTGAGGTGGAAGTTTCAAATGCTGAATAACTAATTTTTCTTCCAATTTGTTTGTTTTGGTAGGTTCACGTTTAGAGAATGAGAACCAGAATTGTAATACATCTGTGTCCCCATCTGAGTGTGGTGGGAACATGCTGGGCGTCCTGTGCAATAGACGTGTGTTTCGTGTACACACACATCACAGTGTTTTATATTGACTGTAATATGTGGAATAGGCCACTATTATATCAATTCACATTCACAAATAACTTTGCTGAAAAAGAGTTAAGGTTGAATGTTCATTTTTAGTTACATCCAACTTGTATCCAAAAGATTTCTTGACAAAAATCCTGTGCCTTTAAAAAAAAAAAAAAAAAAAGGCAAGATGACACATGATCTGAAAGTGAGGAGTTAAGGCATCCAGCCACAACCCTGTTGCTATACAATTCTCCATTGTTAAGGATCACCAACTCTTTCAGGACTGCTAATAAATATAGTAAACAGTACTACACCTTACACTGATTTCTAGGGACCTGAATAGTAACCTCTTTTTGTTCTGGTAACTGGCCTATTCCTAGTCTTTGCTTTCTACTGCTCAAAACATTGTTTATTCCATGGCTGGATTTTACCTCACTCTGGTTGCTATGTTTTCTTAAAAGCTCCTTGTAAAGAACTTCATCCAACTTCTCTTGAAATCTAAATAATTTCTATTCACTGCTTTTGCTTTATCAGCTACTCTGTTAAACCTTTCAAAGACTTCATATAGGTTAGAGAGGTACAAGCTACCACTACAAAAGCTGCACTGCTTTGTCTCTATCATATACAGTGAAAACATATTAATTTGCATAACAGTTATTTTGTCTGGAAGATTTTACTGAAGAGGAAACAAAGAGCTTCTGCTGCTGTTGTGGCATATGACATTCATTATTCTTTGTGCTGTCCAAGTGGGGGGGGGGGGGGAAGGAGGGAGCCACATAACGTGCACTAGCCCCACAAGCAAATACATTTATGACACACAGGAATAATAGTAAGAGACTGGGCTTTACTTCCTGGGATTAGTCACCTGACATGGATCAGGAACACAAAAGGTTAGCAATCCTGTCTGTTTTAGTGCCTGCGATGTTTAATCTCTATACCAGCGACATTCCAGTCGCATAATCCCATAAAATCATCTATACAGCGGATATTGCACTAGCAATGTAAGCGTCCTCTCTGAAGGCCACAGAAAAAAGGTGATGAACACTGATCTCTGGACACTTGAGACTCATTTCAAAGCTTGGTGGTGGAAACCCAACACTTTGAAAACATTCATCTCTGCTTTGCACTTAAACAACCACGAAGCCAAAGTGCCGTTGAAAGGGAACTTTTGTGGTCTGCCTTTATTTCATGACCACAATCCATGGTACCTTGGACACTGAGCTATCGCCAAAACCTTGACAACACCAAAAAGATGATCAATACAAGGGTTAACGTAATTCAGAAGCTCCTGGGCAAATCATGGGGATGTGATGCATACATATTTTGAAAATCTGTACAAGCCCTGGTTTTGTCCACAGCAGAGTGTTGCACAGCAGTTTGATGCAATAGCTCCCATCCCAATCTCACTGACACTGAAATCAATGCTGCATTCAAGATTATTAACAGCTCTCTCAATACCATGGCTTCCAGTTTTGGCAGGCATCATACCAGCCAACATCAGGCAAGACACTGCTGTGATCCAGGAGTACAATAAGATCATGGCCACTCCAGAGCTACCAATACACCAAGATCTCAATTCACTGCCACTCTCCTGATTCAAATCCAGGAAGCATTCCTGGATCCATGCATCAGTGCTACAGGCCAATGGAAAGAATGCCAGCACTCACTGGCTTGAATCGTGGGCCACTTGTGATGTCCCCAAAGACCTGATTGAAGAGCCAACTAAAGAAATCCAAGGAGTTTGCCTTCCCCATAGGCAGTACAGCGCACGTAGCCACGTTCAGACAACGCACTGAAGGTGTGGATATTTCCTGCACAATGAAAAAAATCAAAGAATCACCAAATTGGTATTGTGATGGGACACATCATGGGCAACTGCCCAATTCACACTTACAGTGGCGGTACAAGGGGGATCCACCTAGCTAACCCAGAAGAATTAGAATATCTTTTGAATTTTAAGATTAAATTATAATCCCAACCTGTTGATTTTCAAATGCCAGATGAAAGAAAAGAATCTTGTATCGTGACAGAGGACAGGATTCAGGGGCTGCCATTACATATTCCACCACCTTTTTTGTTTAAACTCATATGCAAATAAAACAACAGCGACCAAAAACCACCACCTCAAAAAACAACACCAATTAATGGACTACACAACTGGAGACATCTCAGATGGAAGTCAGTGTAGATGATCTGAACATATGACAGATGAGAGGCTTATTCTGCCTCCGATTGGACATCTGTCAATAACTCATTGCCAAACCCGATGGCTTCCTGATCACATGACCACTTCTTGTTCCCAAAGCAACAGCTGCGCTCCATAGCTCAGGGGGTTAAAGCAATGGTCAGGAGATACACGGGTCATGGGTGCTAATTTCATGTGTGAGGGGGTAGCCATTTTGGACTCTTCTCACTGGTGGCTTGTCTCCCTTCCACAGTGGCTATAGAGGTGCATCTATAACCTGTGTTGGATGTTGTGCTTTTTCATTTTCAGTTCCTGGGGTGAAGGGAAATCAATGGAGTTAGGCACCTGATAAGATTTTCAGAAGTACCTAGTTGCCTGTTTGCATCTTTAAAAATCTGGCCCTAAGGTCCTTTTGCCCATGAGTATCTGAACAGATAAGTCCCATAAAACATTATGAGGTGTGTTGTGACATTCTAACAGCTTTTCTTTTTACTATTGGAATTGATTTTTCTGTTAAACCATTTGAATTTGCATCTTAAGGGCTTGATGTGGTGTGCCCAAATGGATATATCACAGAAAAAATTGCTGAAATTAGCCACTTATGAAGTCTGGGCCATTATTTGTTAGTAACTCATTTGCAATCAGGAAGCACACATGATTTCAGTGTTTCTATTGAATTCTGTTTCCTCTACTTATTTAAGCACTCATCCTTGGCCAAAGCAAAATATCTGGGGCCCTCTTCATATACTTAATAATGCTCAGAGGGCACTGTGAATTATGATCAGCATTTAATTTTCTAACCTCATACTTGGAGGGAACTGGGTTTTTCTAGAAATACTCACTCAACTTCTTTGGGTCATTTTGTGTTTCTCATTTGGTCTTGTCATATTTTGTTTTGGAAATGACTTGATTACATTTGTTATGTGCAAACTGAATAGTAAGTCCAAGCCAGTCCTATATAAACTTGGTGCTTTAAAAGGGCCATTTTCACGAAGATGAAAACAATCATGAGCCAAATCAGTGGGGAGAAGGAATTTGAACAAAACCACATGAATGAATGAGACATGGGAACTATTTAAGACTATTTTACTAAATGCCCCAAAACCACAATCAAGAAGGAAAGCAGCACTGTTTTTCATTTCTACCTGAAATGCTTTTATGGGCCAAATTCTAATACTCTTGCTCACAAAAAGTAGCACCCAACTCCGTGCTATTTGTGAAGTAAGATGCTACTCCGGCTGCATAAAAGAATCAGAACCTGGCTCTTAAAAAGCAAGTTCTGTTTTTTAAATGTAGCTCACAATTAACCAATTTATAATCCTCAGACCTACTCAATGTATTTCAGTCTTCTAGCTGTAGTCCTTTTCCTACCAAACAAACTCACAAGTCTCAACTTTAGTGTTGCTGAAATGCTGAAACTAAAGAAAATGGAACCAAATCATCAGTAAAGTTTTCCCAAAGAGCAAAACTTGACAGGTCTGACAGACTGGTGGGTACATTTTAATTTCATCTTAAGAAAATAGAAATCCCTACCAAAAAAAAAACAAAAAACAAGTGGGAGGGAGCAGAAATTTAAGAGGACCGCCTAATTCAGCAGCTAAATCAGTGTAAGAAGCTCTGCATGTGTGTTGGGGGGGGTAAGACAGAGAGTGAGTGAGTGAGTGAGTGTAATGTAATGTGCCTTTCGAAGTGCTGGGAGCTTGATGGGAATGTTTGATTAGCTCCACTCAGAAAAAGAAAAGGTGCCCAGGCCTCCTTTTCCTGCTTGTTTCTGATTCTTTAGAATAACGTTGACTGGAGTTTGTGGTGCAGAAAAACTTGGAAAAAATACCACATTCATACGGTGAGGAGAAAAGGAATACACCTCAGGCAAGGTAATTCTGATGTTATTACTGTGTTCTATAGCTCTGTTTATGGGGAGGGGAAAATTGTTTGTTTGTTTGGTTGGTCAGTGTGGAATTAAATACATTTAGGAAACTACAGAGGGTTTTTTTTGTCTAAACTTTTACACTGAATTTGTGTTACGAAAGGTCCTAAAGGGGAAGTAGAATCTATACAGTGAAACTGTTCTATATATCATATATAATTTAGAAATTCTGTATTAAACCATTACTCAAAGTGTATACACACACAGCCTTAGCAATAAAGGCTTAATGATTTCATTAAATAGTTGTGTAATATTATGCGCACACACAAATAGATCTATACAGTTGAAAGAAACTGCAAATTGTGCAGTGTTCTTTGTAGACTACTTTTAAACTATATTCGCTGTCAAGTCTATTTTGTCATTTTTCTCTGTGCTCAATAATGTGTGAATAAGTTGTGTACAGGAAGGATGAATGGTAGCATTAATTAACATGAAGGTAACACTTAGGAATACAAATCACTGTGATATCGTATTTTAAATTAAATTGTTTCACTGCAGCAGATAGTATCGAATCCCCTGGTAGATGGATGTGTATACAGTAGAGTTGCTACACACTATATATACTTTGGTGCTGAATGCTTGTTCTGCTGGTGGGACTCTAAAACTGAATAGCATTACTGAACCTGCCGCAGCTGCTCAGCTCCCCAGGAGATTGGATTCTTGATAAGTCTTTAAAATGTGATTTGTGTCAAACCAGTACAAACATGAACCAAGTGCCCCCAGGAAACATTTCACAATGAGAGTTCTGAAGAGTAAGTCAATATATGCTCCTAGAAGTTTATGGTAACTACACCACTTTCAGAACCAAAAAGGAATTACAGATCCTCTTTGGGGCAGATTTTTTTTCCCCCTTCTTCATAACTTCAGAAATGTAACTAATCACCAATGGCAAAAACAACAACATACTCCAGATAAAATGTTAAAGGTGTATAGATATTTTACATTGCAGTAAATCAAGAAGTAGAGAAAAAAGCCCTAAGATTTTCAAATGGAGTTTTACGGTACACTTTGCTCAATAAAAAACATCCTGCATTTTACTATACTCCGGCTGCTTGTACATCTTTATTTTCTATGCATAAAGGACCATAACTTGCAGTCATTATTGAGACAGACTTGTCATTGAAGTTAAAGTAAGGGCTGTAGGAGCTGGCCCTTAATAAGGTGCAAACAGAACTAAAGAAAACTCACTACATTATAATCACATCTTATTTTCTCAGTATTAAATTAGCATCTGATTTCGAAGAGATTTGATTCTCATCCATTTTTATGTAATCTAGCTAATTGCTTGGCAAGGTTCATATCACCTGTGGTGAAAAAAAACACATACTGCCTTTTTGTGATTCAAAGGCAGGAAAACTCTACAATTTTTTTTTAAAAGTCTCAGTCTTAATATCATCTGAAATTTCATCTTATCACCTTTCAGATGAATTATGTTTTCTTTGCTTTGTTGTTATATGTAAAGATGGTCATTTTGCTTTTAATGGGGGGGGATTATTATAAGAGGTTTGAAATTATTAAATGCATGAGGTCATATAAAAATACCATTGTCATTTATTATTTCTATCAATTACTTATGAGCATTCATTGCTTTTGTGCTAAAAGTAGCCCTGAAATTTATGTAAATTTGTTTTAAATGCTTGATTGTAGCTGGCCCTACACTGGTGCTTAAGGAGAGGGGTGGCTTTAACTCCCTCACCCTCCCATTATAGCCTCTATGCCTCAAAAACAATCCCTGAGAGAAAGCATGATCCAGTAGATAAGGTGCTAATATGGGATTCCATTAGATTCCCTGCTCCGCCACAGATTTCCAGTGGGGCCTTGGGCAAGACACTTAAGGTGAAATCATGGTCCCATTGAAGTCAGTGGCAAAATTTGTCTCACTGTGGCTCAGTTCCCCATCTATAAAATAGGGCTCTTACTACCTCCCTACCCCACACACATAGGCACCCACTGTCAGCGAGCTCCCCGCAGCGCCTCCCGTCTGCCAGCAGCCCGTGGGGGACGGGATCAGATGGGCACAGGGCCTGGGCTAGAGAGGGGGCCTGATCAGCCCTGGGGCCTGGAGAAAGCCGGCACCTGTGCCAACACAAGTGTCTTGAGACTAACCACATTAAAGATTGTGAGGTGCTCTTGGTTACGATGGCCCTATGAATGCCCAAGAAAGATCAGGTGGGGTCTGTAGACACTAGTAATGAGTCCTAGCTAACAAAAAGTCCCACCCTTCCTTCCCTGAGCTGGAGCATTTACTGCAGCAAGTGGCAGGGTGGTGGATCTGCTGTTCCTGAGAGCCCAAGGAAGTATTCTGGCTGTGTAAGAATTCCGAATTGGACAGAATTCCTTCTGGGGCCCCTCCAATGTGGGCTGTGGTTTAAAAGGCACATTCTGACCCTAAGAATTTAGGACTGGATTACCAAGTAGGCACAGTTGGTAACCTGACATCTATTTTACTCCCAAACTGAATAACAATTTAATCTCTCTAGATTCTGCTCTAGGTGCTCATCACTATAGCATATATCTCATTGGTCTGTGGTGGTGGTGAAGAGGGAATATGAAACAAATTTAATAGAATTAAAAAGATCCAAGAAGTCAAAAGATAAAATGAAGAGCTATTTTAAAGGATAAAACTTTGATCCATGGCTTCTGGATATTTAGGAATAATAGTGGTGCTATAAATTGTTAATACAGCAACACCATAGGCAGCTGATGAAACTATAGGCCTAAATTCTCCCATGCTTATGCATGAGTAGTACCTTACTCCATGTGTAGTTCCATTGTTAGTAACCAATGCTCAATTTGAGAAAGTGGAATAGAATTTGGCCATGATTTGGGACAAAGTATTCCCTATTCTCGCTGCCATTGGAACAGAGAGGATATAACTCTCTCTCTTCTAATGACCACCCTATCCAAATAACAACTGATTTCTACGATGTTTAGAAAATAAATTCTGAGTAAAGATCTTGGTTCATTCCTTGATAAAAGAGGTCTCCATCAATCTTGGACCAAGTACAACCAAGGATTCTTTTGCATCCGGTGTCCTTTATTTACTGCATATTTCATACTTGGAAATCTTGGATAACAGCCTCACTTCCACTCCAGCCTCTCTACACCACACGAAAGGGACAAAGTGGCATAAAAGGGCTCTAAAAGCCCAGTATTCAGCAAGAGGGGTATTTCCCCAGTGCAGACACTGTAGATAGAAGACAGTCACAAGACTGCCTCACACAAACACCCTCATAACTTCCAGCATGGGGAGTATGCTGGGGGGTGAGACCACAGCACTGTAAGAGATTCTGGGCACTGCTGTGGCCCATAAGGCAGCCTGAGAGTGTAAATTAGACAGGCCCCCAGGGGTGTCCATGTTATGCCAGGAACATCTCAAGTCCCTGAAGTAGCCCAGAATTGGGAGGGTGAAAAGGTGGTTTAAAGCCACCGTAGTCCTGCCTCCCCCTGGGCTGCAATGGTGGCATTAACGTGTGGCCAACATAACACATCAAATTCATGGCCTATGTTCTTGAACTTATCAATATCTAGATGGGCTGTGTGGGTTATGTTTAGCATTTCCATTTCTATAGTCCCACTAAGATTTTATGCTTGAAGGGGTGTGTGTGTGTGTGTGTGTGTGTGTGTGTGTGTGTGTGTGTGTGTGTGTGTGTGTGTGTGTGTGTGTGTGTGTACACACACACACAACTTTTTTTTTTTGCTGGCCATCCATCTAGAATTATTCTCTCAAGCTTTTGTAAAATTGGGCCTTGTTATTCCTCTGAGCATGTCAAATTTTGTTTTGCAATTGTGGCACCATTACTTCAAACCCCTCTCCCTGCAGCTTTTTGCTTGCACTATTATATGTGCTCTTGAAACCATTTCTGCTATAAGAAACTCTTTGCCATGCTTCTATATCATATTTAATGAACATTCTGCAATTGTTTGCAACAGTAATATGGCATCCAACAATTTCTGGTCTGTTTCTATCCTGGTTGATTTCTGTCCATCAAACAGATGCATGAAACTGCTCAGAAGGTAACAACTGCCAGTACTTCTTTTTGAGTGTTGGCATTGTTCTATTAGGTTTCTAAAGCACTAATTAAAACATATGATGCTGGATGATCATCTTGCAGAAAGGACAGCCCCCAGTCCACATGAATTTCTATTGGCTGAGATTTGCTTTTGGTTAATCTTAAAATATTACAATACCAGTGCTTTGGTAACATTATTTAAATTCCACAAAACCTTTCTCTTGCCCTTCATCCCTGTGCCATTCCACACTATTCTGAAGAAACGTTCAGAGTGGAACTCCTAACTGTAACAATTTACTTCCACCACATCCAGAACCTTGAAAATCTGAGCCATAATGGTTGATATATACCTGTTGGGACAATCCTAAAGGAAAGTCCCTTAAATGTATTTCTACCACAGGGAGCTTTGAAGGGGCTGAGATTTGCACTAGAGGTTAGGGTTAAGAGCTGGTTTTAAAAAAACAAAAACAAAAAACAAACAACACGTGAAAAATTTCAAACAAAATGAAAACTGTTCTAGTTTTGGGCCCCCTCTAACTCCTGGATAAGGGGGGAGAGGGAGGGAGAAAGAGAAGGGGGTAATATTAAAACAAGAACTGAAATACCAAAAAGTTCTGACCAAAAAGAATTTCCACAATAATTTTCATTTCAAATCCATTTTCAATCTATTTTTCATTTAAAATATGTTTCAATGAAAATACTTTGTCTAACTGTAGTTTTCACTTTCACTATTGAGTCATAGCTGCCAAAACCCTTAGTTCATATTCAAAACTGAAAATACTCTTGCTCCTTCAAATTTAGATACAGCTTCCTCAACTATTCTTATAGACAGTACTCTATGAGAGTAGTTTAATGGCCTTATTCAAATCTTTTTGGACCTACACACATCGTTAATCTGCTTTGTTTTATTATCACGATCATACAGTTAACTCATCCAGTTGATGTCTGTATCTGCTCAGATATAGACATCAATTTTTATCATTCAGTCAATTTCAGCTTTTTCTTTCTCTCTCAAGGCTAATGGAAATTTCCACATTTTTGGTGGCACATTGAGATCTATATCAATGTGATGAATTATCCTTAATGCATCTTATTCTGTTTCTTCAAATTCTTTACATATATCTTCTGCATCTTGTGAAGTGACAAATTATACACCTATTTGATCAACTGCATTTACACACTGCTCTTCAACCCTTAGCCTTATAATGAAGCTCTGTAACATAACAATCTCAATGCTCTTACCTGACAATTAGCTTCTTTTAAAGAAAGTGTACCATTCCCAAGTGAAATTCTTGCACGAGTCAAACTATTCTTGAAATTTCTGAGGGACTTTTTCTATCCACTTTCAGTTCTTTCATACCCCTACCAGAATGTATTGTGGGTTTCCAGGGGGCCTGTATATAGAGCAGTGTAGAGAATTTTCCCTTCTCCAGTATCACTTGTTTACAGGAAAATTTAGAAGCAGTGAAACTGCCTCCTCTATCTCTCTGCCAGGTTCCCTTCAGTGTTCAGGAAATGTCATTTGTTCTATTTTTGCCCAATATGTAGTTTACTTCTGACACCATTTAATAAGGGTGCAACATAGGTCAGAACCCACTGACTTCATTGGCTATTTTACAGCTACCAACCAGCTCAGGTCAATGTTCCCCACCACATTCTGCACAATGCATCTGCAGATCTTCCATTTCTAAGCATTGTGAAAGAAGTGCAGATGGTGTAGATGGGAGGGCTTTGGCTTCTTCAGCTATAGGATGCTGTTTTAGGAAAAAAGGATTGCTAGGAAGAGATGGAGCCCACCTGACCAAGAAAGGGAAAAACATCTTCACACAGCAAATTGCCTACCTAGTAAGGAGGGCTTTAAACTAAATAGGTTAATTATGACCAGATGTTTAACACCATTAATATAACAAGGGGGAAGGAACACATGCCAAAATAGGGAAGGAACAGTTTAAAGAATATTTAGATAAGTTAGATGTATTCAAGTCAGCAGGGCCTGACAAAATTCACCTTAGGGTACTTAAGGAACTAACTGAATCCATCTCAGAACCATTAGTGATTATATCTGAGGACTCATGAAGGATGGATGAGGTCCTAGAGGACTGAAGAAAGGTACTATGTTTGCCTATCTATAAAAAGGGGAACCAAGAGGTCTTGTGGAATTATAGACCAGTAGACTAACATTGAAACCTGGGAAGACACTGGAACAAATTAACGAGTAATCAATGTGTAAGGAACTGGAGGACAATAGGGTGAAAAAGTAATAGCCAACATGGATTTATCAAGAACAAATCATGTCAAACCAACTTCATTTCCTTCTTTGACTAGGTTGTTGGCTTAGTGGATGATGGTGGGGTGGGAACACTGTAGATCTGATGTATCTTCTGATGTAGTGAGGCTTTTGACACAGTTCCATGTGACATTCTCATAAGCAAGGTAGGGAAATGTGGTCTAGATGAAATTACTATAAGATGAAATTACTCTTTCCTACAGTCCTTGGAACAATGAGACTACACATTTGCCTCCCAAGATACTTGTCTATGAGACATGGAATTTTGGGGTGTCAAGTTTCAGACTTGGATGGGCTATAGCTGCTATTCAGACTGTTGAAATTAGTATGTAGAAAATTACATACAAAAAGCCAAATATCAGAACTGCCACAGCTCTTTGTCAGGATAAATATTTAAAACCAAGTTTCAATATCCTTTCTATCCAGGTTAGGTTTAATTTTGCAAAACTGAGTTCTGTGATTTTCAGGGTTGGTTTGGGGACAAAACTTTGCACCACAAGTTACATGACTAGTTTTCCTGGTCCCAGATTGGTTGCACTTATCCCTTGCAATAAGAGTAGCTCCACCACTTGTTTTCAGATTACCACAGAGGGAAGATGCTTCGTGTCAAACTCTCCCTCATTATGCAGAAGCAGCAGACTTTAAAAGCTCTCAATGTGCAAAAAGTCAGTAAATCACTATCATCCTGATCTGGAGAGGTGTTAAGAAGCTGCAACTCCAGCCTGAGGTCAACAGCAGTCATGGGTGCTCATCTCCTCTCAGGATTAGGCCCCATAGTTGTGGAGAAAGGTAGGGACTGAAGGATGTGATTTGGGTTCCATTTTGCTTTTGACAATAACTCTAATATTAATCATTTAATGTTTGCAAAGTGCTTTATATATCCTTTAGCTAAGGATCATAACTTACTCCTGAGAGAATTATGCACCAAAAAAAATTTAAAATTATGCACACAATATTTTAAAATCCTGAAAATTGTATTTGTCAATAAATAAATGTGGCTCCAGCATGGCAGTGGGAGCACAGGCCATTGGCTGCATCAAGGTGGGAGATCACCCTGATGCCCTTACCCCCCTCTCCCCCAGGACAGGGACTTAGCAGTGAGGCTGCACCTGACCCTGACACAGCGCAAGGGCTGGGTCTGCCCCAGAAACACCCAGGGGCCCTGCCCCTCTGCACTAGGCGTGGGAGGGCAGGCTCAGCCAAGTGTGGAGGCTTGGTGTGGGGGTGAGAGGTTTCTGTGTGGGACAATCTAGGTGCGGACAGCTGAGTGGGAGATCTGGATGCACAGGAGCTCATTGGGGGTTCCGGGTGCAGGGGCAATGGGACACTGCAGGGGATCCAGGTGAAGGTGGTTGAGGACCAGTGGGGAGGGGTCTGGGTGTAGGGAGATGGGGCTCAGTGAGAGGGTCTAGGTGTGTGCGGCTTAGTGGGGGGGGGGTCAGGTGCCAGAGGAGTAGGGCTTGATGGGGTGGGGGTCCAGGTGCAGCTGGTTGGGGATTAGTGGGGCAGGGGTCTGAGTGTGGGGGGCTCATCAGAGGGATCCAGGTGTAGGGGGTAGGGCTTGTCAGGGTGAGGGTTCGATGGGCCTGATTAAGAAGGGAGCCCCAGCTGCTGTTGCTGAGGGGACGCCACAGGCTGGGCGCCTTCCCACCGCAATTCCCCTGTACCCTTTTCTTCTCTAGCTCCCTCCCCTAATTCCCACATTCCCCTCCCCCTGCCCTGTTCCACCCCTTTCTTTCCCCACTACCTCTTCCCCCCCCACTCCCTCTTTCCTCATTTCACCCAGCCCCCTGTACCCAGCCCCACCGCAGGCACTCACTGTTGCACAGAAAACAGGAAGGTTCCCAGCACACAGAAGGGGAACACGACTGTCAGTAGGACCCAAGAGGTGGCATTCAGCTGCAGACCAGCAGAGTCCAGACGCAGCCTCCCTCAGCTGGGCAGCTCTGTACTTGTAGAGAACGGGGGGCAGCAGCACATAACCCCGTGTGCTCCCCACGCCTTGCCTCTCTTTGGAGAGGGGCAATCCCCCCCAAAAACTGTGCCCATGGTCACCCCCCACACCTTCCGCACTGCTTCCCTGCCATTTTCTGCAGAGAAGCACAGAAATTCTGCAGGGGGTGGGGGAGTGTTTTCTGTGGGCACACAGTCACGCAGAATCCTCCCAGGAGTAATAACTACTAAGTATTATCACTAGACAGGCCTAGAGCTTACATGACATGCAGCATGGATCTAAAAAAATGGTATCCAGAAAGATGGAACTATCATCAATTCTTTTTCATAATTCTGGTCAAAACAAGTTCGTTGGGGGAGACGGGGAACAAACAAAATAGAGAGTAGAGAAAGTAAACAGCAGCAAAAAAGCATCCTTAAGCAAAATTCCACAGCCCATTCTTCAGAAAGAGCCAACACTGTGCTGATGTCCAGGGCAGGGGCAAATATCCACTATTCTATTGCCAAGATGTGTGCTTTTGTAGGGCCTAGACAAATACTGTTTTGTGTTCTGCTTCAGAGCCAGCACACAACATAGGTTAATTATGAATAAACCCCTCTTCCCAGAGCTCCTGGTTCCCTACATGATGCTGTTGTACAAACAAAAACCAAAAGGTTCACTGAGAGGAATGGAAAAACCCAACATTTGTCAAATGGAAATAATGCAATTAATCTGCAAGGAAGCATTCTTTCTGGATTCTAAGAGGCTGCCATAAAGTATAAAGGAGAAAAAAAATCAAACTGGAGAAGCACTGTCCTTTTAAAGGTGAACTATAAAAGTAACATTGAATTTTGTGCTGAGTGTTTCCACTCGGTGTAATCCTTTAGCACAAAATTTTTTAGCTTAGCTTTTTAAAATTGTTTTTAACCGTCTGTGAATTTCCTCCAATGTGCCCTGATTTGCTAGACTTCCTAGAATGCATTATCTTCTGACATTACAAGAAGTCTCCTTGATCAAGAAACCAGTACTTAGCATTAATGGCATTGCTGATTACGGTCCTATTCCTATGGCAGGGCAGCTCTGGATTCTTGTGGATTCCTATGATTTCCTGAATATCAATTAGTCCAGTTTCTGACCTATGTATGTTGGCAACATTAATAATACTATCAACTGAAAGAGACATTGACTTAATAGTAATTTCAAAATTGTAATGGATAATCTCTCCTACTCTTGATCCAGATATTATAATAATGAGACCCATGTATCTGTGTCAAGGAGAGAATAAATATCCCATATCTTCTCTGAAATTCTACTCCTAGAATTTGAAGATTGATGAAGAAAGATGTCAAACTTTGTGTGGACATGTAAGAAAAATTCATAAAATCATCCCTGAGGTGATCTGCAATTTTTTCCAGGGAATCAAAGCTTTTAACAAATTCTTCCCTCTGCAACAAAAATATGTACCTTCAGGGGAAAGCAGACAATACAGTAGTTCCTAGATTGCAGGCAATACAATATGATGTGCACTCAGCCCTTTTTTTTTAAATTTTGCATTGAGCCTGAGAAAACATGTATTGCACTTAAGACGGACAGTTCAACTTGTTAGAACTGGCTTTTGGGCGGAAAATGGTGCATTTTCTAAAAAGAAAAATGGAGACTCATGGAGCCCATGAATTTCATATACTGACCCACATCAGCCCTTGATCATTGGTAAATTACGAATGTTTCCAATTTCCTTATTTAACCCTTTCACCCTGAATTTCTCTTTAGGGTGGTGGTTGTGGTGGGGAATTAATGGCAGGTTCCCATAGAGGGGGCTCGGGGTGGATGTGTAGTAGAACTGGTTGTGGGGAAAACACCCCAACCTCTACAACATTTTAAATACTGAGATTTTGAATAGTTGGGAAATGTATAAGCTGCAGTGTGCAGGGGCAGCGGGGGTTGGTTCATAGCCAGCAAGGGTGGAGCCATAGCAGTATGGGCTGGAGCAAGAGAGGTGGGAGGGGGAAGGCAAGTGGCCAGGCACATGCGTGAGTAAGAGTAGTATGGGGTGGCTGACTGGCAAGTGATTAGCAGTGGCAGGTGCGTCAACTGGCCTGCTTCAGTAACCAGGATGGAGATGTTTGCCAGCTAGGCGGAATGAAGGTGCATGCTTGAGGGAGGAGACTCTGAGCTGGCCCAGGACAGCAGACACTGTGTACAGAAAGGTCAGCAGCACAGTAATCAAACAAGTACAAGATTTGATCTAGCAGCTGTTCCCAACAGGCCAAACAGAAGTGGCAAATCAATTAAATTAATGTAATGTATAAAATAACGTGGGAAGTGATGCAGCCTACTGAATCTTGTGGATTTGGTTACTCTGGACATTCCCAATAATGTTTTACTTTAAGCAGATGAAGTCCACCAATGTATTTCTTCCTTTGCTGGAAGGAGAGGTCAGGCGTTAACATAATTGATAGTTATCTCTTTTGAGACAGATGAAAATTACAATCATTGCAGTTTTATTTAGGGTCTGAGGGGCCTGGCAAAATGGGACTAAATATAAAATACACTGTAGTGTCACATAAATTACCGTCCTTTGAAAAAGCTCCAAAGAAAACAGAGCCTGTTTCACGGCTGTGTTACTCCAGCTTGATGTTGGTTTAACTCCCGGGAGTTATATTGGCATAAAATGAGTAATACAGGCCCACTGGGGTTTTTAGGCTGATCCTAAAGTGCTGGGTTTTAGGTCTGTTTATTATACCTACATGACCATGGCTATTTTGGACTAAATGCTACATTCAAGTCTTCACACAAATATCTCTGAAGAGCACAGAGGAGTTGCTCTAACTAACTTGCAATGAGTCTGAGTGGCACAGAATCAGAAAGCCACAACCAGCTGCCTGATATAGGTAACCTTGACCTGAATAAGAGTAAGTACTACTGAGCTTACATAAGGGTTGGGAAATTAGGCCCTGAATGTTGCAATACCTATTGATCAGGTATATTGTATTGCTGGTCTGAATGTATATTTTAATTATAACAATCTAAGGATTCAAATAAAGATGAAAAAGATTGCAGGTTGACTTTGTTCGTTTGGGTTTTTTTAAACACTTTGGTCCGGTCTCCAAGTAGCGTCTGTGGTTTCTAGGACCATTCTGAATGCGAGCGTTTTGCTTACGTGGATTCCACACAGCTTTTTAGTGCCTCTGAGTAGGGGAGAGATAGGAGCCAAGCACTGATTAAGTTGTCAGTTCAGCAAAGCACTTAAAAACTTGAAGCATGGGACTGCTCACATTGATTTCCATTGGGAGTACCTTACATGCTTAAAATAAAAGCACCTGCTTAACAGGAATGAGATTACCCACATGACTGTGCTTAAAACCCTGTTCCTGCACCATTAAAGTGAATGGGAACTTTGCCTTCAGTGTGTAGGTTCGAGCTCCAAGTGCTTTAATGAATCAGGGCCTACAGGAGTACACCATGTGAAGCTGAGTAACCAGAATAAGTGAAGCAAGAGGACAATCTGACTACGAAGACCATGGTTCCATGAGAAAGATACATGGTTCTTTGGTAGAAAGGCACAGGACAGGTATGGACATGGATCTGAAGTCATTTTAGTAGCCCTGATAGTTGATCTCCTGCTATCAATGGATAGAGAGGAGACATAGAGTCTCATCCTTCTAGACCTCTCTGCAGCATTCAATACTATTAACCATGAGAAACTGCTGTCTCACCTAAGAAAGGTGACAGAGGTCCAGGAGAATGCACTAGATGGTTCAAGTCCTTCTTGGTGGGATGCATTCAACGACTAATGACTGGAAACTGCGCCTCTATTGCTAGATGCTTTATTTGGGGAGTCCCACAAGGATCAATTATTTTGCTGGTCCTGTTGACCATCTGTGTGCAGCCACTAGGTGAACTGGTCAGATGACATGAACTCAAGTGCCAGCAATATACGGATGACACACCGCTCTACCTGTTCTTCAACACATGCAAACATGACACTACCACTAAGATGGCCCAGTTCTTGGACAAGATCAGCTCATGGATGAAGAATAGCTGAATGAAGCTGAACCTGAGCAGCAGAGGTTTTGCAGGTGGGCAATGGAAAGCATTTTGAAGAGTTTGTAGCCATGGTGCGGTCTCCTTTAGTTGAAGGTTCACACCCATAATTGGTCAATTCAGTTCGTAATCTAGGACTACTCTTGGGTTCTTCGCTGATGCCGAGCTCGCACATAGCAGCATCTGCAAGTAATGCTTTCGACCATCTCTGATTGGTTAGATGACTGCATCCCATTTTGGCAGATGATGAATTGGCCTCAGTTATTTATACCTTCACCACCTCTCAATTAGATACTGCAGTACAATATACCTGGGCATGAAGCCACCAGCCGTTAGAAAACTCCAGCTAGTTATAACACTGTGGCACATCTCCTCACCAACACAGGCTACCATGAGCACATCAGACCTCTCCTCCTCTTTTTACACTGGCTTCCCATAGAACATCCAGGCAAGTTCAAAATCTCAGTCTTTTTCCTCAAGGTGCTCAATGGTCTGTGCCCAAGATATTTAAAAGATTGCCTAAGACTCCAGGATGAGGACCATGGCTAAAAACTCTGCTCCTCTGGATCAATGGAACCCTCTACAATAAGAGAGGAGTTCATCAGTGTAGGAGACAAAGCTTTCTCAGGGACCGGTCCACAGCTGTGGAATGAACTCCCACAGGAACAAAGAACCATCACACTCCTCACCACCTCCATTCCAAGTTGCAATGTGCTCTTCAACCTGACCTATCTAACAAACACTTAGTAGTGTATACATAAAACCCCAAAAGCCCTACCAAAAACACAGTTCACTGCATGCCCAATTCCACACTTCCGCCCTGAGGAGAGTAGAAGCAAATGAACCACACATACCAGATGTTAGACACTTCACTTAATGCAGATACTACAATGAGTGCAGTATACAAGCCTATATAGACTAGAATGGGCATATTGAAACAAACAACCAATTTAAAAAAAACTGATGTGGGTTTTACTCTGGGGGAAGGTGAAGGTCCGTTCTTATTTTATCCAAAACAATTCACCCACTCCTACACAAAACCTATTTTATTTCCTCTATAGAGAATGGTATATTTAACTCAACCCACACTGCTAAAAGTAGCTCGAAGAGATTTTTAAACAAAATCTACTGCTGTTTCTTATGGGTCACTGAGGCTACTATTTCACCAGCCTATCGAGAAAGAGAACAATGGTGCGCACTCTTGCTGTACAAATTGGGTTTTGCAACACAGGACATAGAAAACAGTTTGTGCAAATGTAAGCTGTTTAAGAAACACCACCAAAGAGTTTCTCTTTGCACATATATCGACAATCATACCTCTAGCCTGAAATCAAGGATCTAAAACCAGCACTTCCATTTAGGAGCATAAGATGTGCCACACAGGAACCATTTGTATGGATTTTGTTTAAACAATCCATCGGTTTGTAGAAACTTTCATATAGCAGCAGTCTCAATGGGCTTTATAAAAGGTCAAGATGCCAATATAAAATATGACTTTGTATGATAGAGGTGCTGTTTGCAAACTTTAATGTTTGGAAAAACCTGAACATGTTGAATAAAACAGTCTTGGGGGATGGGGCGGGGGAATCAACTTTCAAATAGATGTTTGGAGAGGAAACTATTCACTTAAGGCCCAATTCAGCAAACACTTTTAAGCATGTGCTCAAGTCTCATTGACTTCACTGGAACTTGAGCATATGCTAGTGTTATGCACATGCTTAAATGTTTTCCTAAATAGGGAATCATTTTCAAAATATCCAATATACCAGTCTGATGAATGGAGGTCTGAAAACTTGTTCAGAAAAACAAAAATCCAAAGCAAACATTAGGAGATTTAATGTTGGATAGTCATTAGTTAACAGAGCTCTTACAGAATGATCCACTAAAGATGTAATGATTTGCCAGCAGCAATCTTATGCCTCTTTTGGGTACCCTGCTTGGTTATGTCTCAAGATAATTGTTGGCCAAAAATGCCAGAGAAAAACAAAAAGAAGTAAGGCTGAAGCAAAAATAAATATAAGAAATAAAGCCTCCAGGTTCAGCAACAGTACAAGAAAAGACCCATTGGTTGAATGGGTGAAGCAAACTGAAGGCACAGTAATCTACTATTATTTACCTCAAGGTCAGGAGTATCTCAGTGTTCAGAAACTTCTTTAAACAACTTGTTGAGTGGGAGTGCAAATGCACAGAGCTGATGAAGTATAACTCACATTGTCCCACCACTTACAGGAATGCCAAATGTAAGAGACAAAAAAGAAAGTGGTGTACCTAAAAGAAGAGACCAGGGATGGGACCTTCTGAATGGGACCTTCCAAAATAACATCCAGCTGACTCATTTCCTTGATAGCTTAATAAGGCTCAAACCCAGATGTCTTTCTTAATATCTTATTACTTTAAATGAGTTACAATTGACTTACTATAGTTCCAAATACTTTAGAATAACAACCTGCAGGCCAAATTCAGAAGTAATCTTTATGGCAGTGTGAATTAGACTCCCTTATGACTTTTCCATTTACTATAAGAAGAATTAGAATAGTCTCTAAGAGGGAGAAATGTTAAATCTTCCTTAATACCAAAAGGCAGCATGAATCCAGGGATAAGGCACCAAATTGAAATTTAGGAGGTCTGGCTGCTTCTCCTCATTCAGCCAGGGCATCTCACTTTATTTTTCCCCTCCTGGAGGCTACAAATGGCAAATGTTAGTCAGATCACTTAATGCAGTACTGGAAGGGGCTCAGATAGAGCTTGTCTCTGTGGTGCCACAGTGCAGTCTATGAGGATGTGAATTGTAGAGCGCTCTGTCACGTGTAGACCCTACTGGCACAAACTAAAAGGTACCTAGTTTGCATTAACATAGTCTTGTTTGAAAACAGTACGACATCAATGCAAACTAGGTACCTTTTAGTTTGTGCCAGCAGGGTCTACGTGGGGCAATTAGAGCACATGTTAGAGTGCTCTACAATTCGCACCCCTATAGATCAGACTGCAAGTGCCATGGAGAGAAGCTCTAAAGTGATAAGGGTACTACAAGATCCAGTATTGTATTGTATAGTACGGCATTTCTCTGCTTTACCTTCCACCATCAGTAAAGTGGAGATGATGATACTGACTCTCCTTTGTAAAGCATTCTGAGAACTATAACTAAAAAGCCTGATACAAGTGCTGTTATTAATTGATTATTAGTATGTCTGGCTGCTATGAAGATTCTGAAAAGTCCTAAACACATTTCCCTAATTAAAAGCTAAATGAGGAAGTCAAAAAATGGCTGTATACCATTTATACAACAAACCTTGACCAAAATGAATGAAAAATGTATCGAATAAATAGAATTTTCTTGTGTCAGAACACGTAATCTATTCATATCCAGAATAATAGTCTCACTTTTGACTAGAGCATATGTAATGCTTTTTACTGGGTTAGATATCAGACACTCCTATCATGGGGATGAGCACAGTGCATTGATACATCCGAGTAAAAGCATGTGAGAGTTGAGTGTAATTTACACAAACTATAATCTGACAGAAGCATAATCTTATATTTTAAGATTTATTTTTACATTTTGAAGAGTTAATTGCATTGGGCATCCATTTGGTGCCCTGCATCAAATTGCTGAAGGCCAGATGTTGTAACCAGGTGCACTAAAATAAATGGTATCAGTGAAATAACTGTAGAACATGAGCACTTATTGTTAAATTTGTAGTTACATCTTTCTCTCTCAATTGCAAGGAGTGCAAGGTCACGCAGTCATGTCGGTCATCATGTTGAATGCCTGTAGATTTTCCATGTCTTAAAGTGCTCACTGCATGTTCAGCACTAGCCACTCCAATTGGTATGGTCAGGAAGAGATTCCATTTCCAGTAGATCATTGTCAAGAGATCTGGACGCTCTGAAATTAAAATAAATCTGGACCCCAAGTGACAAAATGTACACCACAGTGTCCTTTGTAAAACCGTACATCTTGAAAGACAATCTCGTGAACCAAGTCTAAAAAAAATATGAGTATTTTCATGTGATTTTAAGAACATCCTCCTTTGACTCTTCTAAAGTTTTATTTTGAAGTTGCCTGGGATGGAGGAAACCAGAGAGTAGATACATCTTGAAATCTCTCATATTAAGATTTTAGTTCTCCAAATATATTGTCTAAGACCTGGAAATATTTCCTTTGATGGTATCCTTGGCTTCTAATACAGAATCATTTACAAAATCATCATCCATGTGGCGTACACACCTCTTACTGTAGCTTGGATAGTTTGCATTTTCAAAACCCACTGCTTCCCACCTGCTCAGAGATTCTTTTACAATTTCCTCATACTTCTCTTCAGACGTGAGTTTCCTGAGTTCATTCACTTTTCTCTCAAATGTCTGGAGGACTTGGAACTGGTCAATTTTCTTTTACTGAAGGTTTCCAGCGGCTGCAACCATGCTAACTAAGATCCTATGCCACCATAACAGATTGAGGTAGAACATCCAAGCCATCAAAGACAGGTTGCTTTATCAAAACAGGCATTGATACTATGACCCTTCACAAACTGTAGAGCTGCGACACTTGACTGCACATGTTGTTTGCTCCTCCTCTGAACCGACATTGACTTTAGCATATTGTTGCAGTCACTGTTAACCATATTGTTTTCCAAGTTTCTATATCCCCAAACAACAAAAATGTAACAGCATGCATAATCTGAAAGATATGAGTATGCTAAGCCATTTGACATGCAAATCTTCATGTGGTGCATTTTTAATTCTATCAAATGAAGATGGAAAATGGCAGTTTGTAGAGGGGAAAAGGAAACTGTCCTTTTGGCCCATCACTTTTAGTAGCTGGCAAGGACCAATCTGTAAAAGCATTCACAATTGCTCAAATGATGAAAGTTGTTTTCAAGATTCAGTTTTATCAGATGGGAATATCAAACTTATTACAGTAGGAAGACAGCTTTGGCCTGCTCGACTGTTGACCTGTTCATCTACAGGGCCCTTGGTTTTGCTTCTTTCAAGTTCATTGATAGCATCTTTGGATTTTTTTTTCTTCTCTAAAACCAGACTTGTATTTGTATTGTTTTCATTTTCAAATAGTTATTCTCATACTGGAAGATAAGTTGGAAGTATAGCAGAGATAGGCAGAACTAGAGTGCGGCTGGCTGGGGAGAGTGCTGTGGGGCTGGGAAGAGGCGACAGCAGGCAGACAGATATCTCTGTGTCCCACAGCAAGAGCAGGCTATGGAAACTAGCTACAATTGCCGACAGTAGTGCCTTCAGCACTGGAGCATGCCCAGTGGCTGGGACCGCTGCAGGATGGGTTAGGAAACGTCTACTACCACCAGCCAGTGTTGGGCATGCTCAAATGCTACAGGGTTTTGTGAAAGCATTGCAGGAAAGATGGGCATAGGTCCCCTAGAACGCCTATAAAAGTAGAGGCTGATGGCTAGGGGCTGTGTTAGACCCATGCAACCCCTGCAATTGCATCAGCCCTGCGCGAGCGAGGGGGCCCCTTGCCATGGTGACTGACTCTGTTACTTGGGAGGGTGGGGCCCCAGAATCAAATGGGGGCAGATGTCAGTGGAATTTCTGGTGCAGCTGCTCAGAGTCCCATGCACTTGAAGACTTGGGGCTGCTCAACCATACAACATATGCCCAGTGGAGGTTGCTGCCATTATTTGTGGCCTAGTGGAACCTCTAAGAAGAAAAACGTGCTGGTCCCCAGTACCCGCATTTGAATTTGCCCAGGGAGAGTGCCTCTAAAAGTGTGTGGCCATATCTGGTGCCTTGCCCATCTGACTGGGAGTTTAAATTAACATTTTTTTTATTTTATTTTTTTTAAACTTTCAACAGTACCGGTGTGCTCAGATTCTGATTATGGGATTCTCGCATTTTACCACCATCAGCTATCTCAGGCCTAGGGGGTTTTATCTAGTGATAGAAACCTTCAATAGTTCCAACGTGATATGATTTGCATAGGGCTCCTAACGTTCAGATTCTTGTCCAAACTTCTCAAGTCTGCAAAGGTAGGACAAGAAATCTCTTAGGAAGAGGCACATTCCTGATTCTCATCTTGGTCAGAAACCAGAAATGAAAAACACTAGAGCACCTCAAAAATCGGTCATTGATGTGCTGATTCATTCTATGAACAGTAGTGAGATTTTTTTTTTCTGTGAGCTCTCTAAAAGGGAACTAATTCAACATTTATGACTGCAAGAGTAGGTCAGCTTCTGTCATGGCCTCCATTGCTGCTGGCTTCAGAAATAAGTATCTAGAGTGAAATTCTGGCTGTATTGAAGTAAATGGCAAAACTCCCATTTACCTGAAAAGATTCCAGGAATGAAATCCTGGCTCCATCCATCAAACTCAAATTAGCTTACTTGCTATAGCACTCTCTATTAGTATATTTCAAGTCTTTATAAAGCGTACCTCTTCCGTCAGAAGAGGATTCAGGATGTTAGGACTTCAAAGGGCTAAGGGGTTGTGCACAGAACTACTTCCTCATCCCTGTCCCTCTCCCACTCCTCACCACCAGTAGTCAATATACTACCTCTGAATGCAATGTGACAGTGTTATTTTGTTTTCCTTTTCTAGTGCACTTTCACTGAACCTGCTGATTTTGTTGTTTTTGACATGAAGGCATCAATCATTGCAACCTTCTTTGGTAAGTAAGTATAGACTACACAAATACACATACAAACATTGTCTAGGACTGGGTTAATGACTTTGGAAAAGTATCCACATCACATGAACAATGCAGATCTGAATGATGCAGACATTTTGGGTTCAGTAGTGAATGCCAATGAAATGTTTGCTAAGAAAGGCACTCTCCTGGGGAAAGAGGTATCTGAGATCTGGACACAATTACAACATTATGAAAAGCTTTCAAAGATGACTTGAAAGACCTGGAAGGGACGCTTTAGTTCTCCAATCCAAGTCAATGGCCAGTGGCTTCCTGTGTTCATTTAGGTCTGCCACAGGTAGTTGGGCTCCCAGTAGAAGATGTAGGGGGACCTTGAGCAGCTATATTCAACCCTGGTAACCCCAGTTTCTTGATTTCCCCACCCAAAAGTTACATTAATTTAATCACATGCACTGATCATTAGACTGCACATGGGCTGCAATAATTACAGTAGACTGCACAATTATGCAATATCTAAATCTTAAAGGCCCCCCTCCAAGGAAGAACAATGTGTATTTCATGCTGTGAAGATCTTCTTTTATGTTTTTTTTCTCCTGAGTCCAAAGAGGATGCAGGGCCTTTAACATGATCAAGATGATATTCAGGGAAAAGGGCTGCAAATATACCTTGCCATCATTTATAAGGATGTAATGCAGGAGAGACCTGCTCCTTTAGAGAGCACGTAGAGGCTCCAAGATTTGCAGCTGACCTTACACAAACAATCTAGGTTTGGCTGAATGGATCAAACATGCTTCTGTGTGTGTGTGTTTTAGTTACAAGTTTCTCTTTGATAGAATCCAGCCATCATATTGCCTAGCTGCATTTTCTGTCACTAACTGTGGTACTGCCCTAAGTGAGAACTGTCAGGGATGGTTGGATACTCAGGGTTAGGTATATTTTTCCTTCATTTTAATCTGCTCAGTTCAGTCTGCCACAAAGCAAGAAACCAAGGGCCTGATTATTTTCTCTGGACCAAGTTCTGCCCTAATACTACATGCAACCCAGCTGAGCTCACTGACATGGCACGAGGGGTCAGTCAGGGCAGAATTTGGCCCTTTCTTTTCTATGGGTTCTATTTTAAAAAAAATGGAAGAGCCTTCCTCCCCACTGACAATTCCACTTCTGTCAAGTAACAGAGTCACCAAGCTTTGTTTGGCATGCCTGCCATTTGGAGTAAGTGGCACTCATACTCAACTTACATACTATGGCACGGGGGCAGGGCACTGCCCCCTCCTTTGAACAAGTTCCAAGAACTATTAAGTCCATTCACTTGCTGGAAGAAATCTGTAGCAATTTAGGGGTGGGAAGGGCGGAATAAGATTGCTATGGCATGCTCCACTCAAGATTAAATTTAAACATATTATTATAGTGTCCATCCACACACTATGGGGAATTTTAATCCTCTCTAAAGTAAGAGTTAAACTGAATGGTTACACATTAGGTTATTGAAGAAGGAATGGAGAACATTCTCAATATCAGTGCGTAATGTGGAGTTCTGGCGGCAGTGCCCCAGAAAAGTGGAGCAGTTCCTCTACAATTGGGAGCAGATTCTCCATCCCATATGAGCTGAATTCTGATGCAGTGGAGTGGAGGGGAAGAGAACACTGTAGGGAGCTGGTTGCTTCTCCCTGATCTTTAGCCATCCAGCCCCGTGTAAATTAAAGCTGGACATGCAGCCTCCTGAATCCATCCCCAAAATGAAAAGGATCTTAGACATAATTCACAGTCTAAGCAGATTTATACTCAACCCATAAGAAATATTACCTCATCTGAATGAACTCCTCAAAAGGGAAGAGGAGTACTTGTGGCACCTCAGAGACCAACAAATTTACTTGGGCATAAGCTTTCATGGGCTAAAACACACTTCATCAGATGCGTGCAGTGGAAAATACAGTAGGAAGATATATATACACACACACAGAGAACATGGAAAAAATGGGGGTTGCCATACCAACTCTAATGAGACTAATCAATTAAGGTGGACTATTATCAGCAGGAGGGAAAAAAAAACTTTTGTAGTGATAATCAGGATGGCCCATTTCAAACAGTCTCTAAGGTGCTACAAGGACTCCTCATTCTTTTTGCTGATACAGACTAACACAGCTGACACAGACTAACATGGCTACCACTCTGAAACCTGTCAAACGGGAAGGTACCGGATACAGAAGCAAAACACAAGAATAAGCACGCACCAGAGAAACAAATCCTTTCTGAAGCATCTATATGTACCTTAAATAAAAAAACTAAGTGCAGCTATCAAAGCCTATGGATTAGGGGACCTATTAGACCAAATTACTAAACTGTATGTAGAGTTTAGAAATGTATGAAGAGTCTCAGGTAGCCCTGTGTAACAGGAGAGGTGTGGATTGCACAGAACTTGGAAATAAATATCTAGCTATATCTCTCTTCCACTGTGAAATAAAGACAGAGGCAAAACTTCAACAAACCTGTGCAAAATGGGGAATGAGGCTGCATGGAGAGGAAGGCTACATGGCATGCTACTCTTCATAATGTGCAGCTACATGCAATGAGGTTTGCGGTTTACAAAGCAATGCACACTGTAAGTTGTTGCTGCTCAGAGCAGCAGTTAATGTCCCTGCTAGCATCATGTGACTCTTCCCATCTACATGCACAGTCACAGTGGGGTACCACTGACTGTATGAGGCATGAAGCACCACACTGCCATTGCTGGGGGAGGATGTGGACGAGAAGTTGCAACAAGTGGATGTCCAGCAATCCACTAAATATTTCTGTAGAGCCTTGGACTCAGTGCATTCAATAGATTGTGCCCCCCAACCCAGTCAGATCCACAGCACCGTAAGGTCTGCCCCAGGCAGGGGAGAAGAGCGTGAATCTGTGCATTTAACACAGTCAAGGATCTTGAACAGCACATTCAACATCTGTGTATTTCTAGCCACAGAAGGCAAGGGACACGGTCCTAAATCGGACTGTGAACAATTGCAAATACAGATGGGACACGGGAGATTAGACGGGTGAGCGTGTTTGTAATGCAGGTTAATGCACAATATTGTCCCTATAACGAGTCCAGAAAATTGAACATTTTTGTATGACCATTAATTAGCAGACAGCCCTATAATGGTAAGTGAGATCTACCTGTCACCATCCTATAGTTCCCACATTAAAAAAAAAAAAAAAGCATTGAAATAGTTAAAGTATAAACCTCAGCCTCTGGTGATACGTTAATTGTAGGAGAATAGGAATTGCCAAACCAAATCAGGTCAGTGGTCCATCTAATCCAGCAGCCTGTCTCCATCAGAGCCCAATACCACCTGCTTGGGCACTAGAGCTTTCATTTGTGTTGTGTTAAGGAATAACCTCCCTATAGGGGAAGTTTCTTCCTAACAACCCCTCCCTAATCCCTCAGTTAATTGTTGATTTGTGCAGCCATAAGGCATGAGGTTTTCTATCCCTAACGTTATTTATTCTATGTTATATACTTGTGGGTGCTCTCATTACTCATGAAAATGTCTAATCCTTTCTTAAGCCTGTTAAGCTTTTGGACTCAATTGCATCTTTTGGTGGTGAATTCCTGCAAGTTAATTATGTGTTATGTGAAAATTTAAGTGTTCCAACAGTCAGTCAATCTCTACTCCCCTGCAAACACACACACACACACACACACACACACACACACACACACACACACACACACCACTGAAATATGTCTTTTCAAATGGAATTCTACTTGTTGCTGGCAAAATGTTAATTTCATTTTTGAAAACGGGTTGATTATAATAAATCTGAGCTCCAGAAAATCCAAGCACAGAGGCATGTGCTGAAAGATGCTGGCAGTTGCCTGTTTACCTGACATTGTATTTTCTTTGTTTTAGCTTTGTTTCTGACTTGTACATATGCAACTAAAGAAGCCACAAAGAAGAACAAAAAGGCTAAACTATGTAAGTAGTCTCAGCAGCATACCTAATTGCTTCAAAACAGGAATGTCCAGTGCAGAAAAAAGCCATAACTTCACTCAGGTTATCTTCTGGGAACTCCTTGGGGCTTCTGTTAGGAGCCATTAGGCACATACAACAATACACAGCCTCTTTGCATAAAACATATAGATTTCATTATGTGATGCATATATCAAGTGAACTATATCTAATACAGCATATGACATACTACATATAAATACTGAGATACCATAGTGAAGAGCCTGGTAGAAAAGCCTAGGTAAGAGACAGACATAAATACATTGAAATACACACACTGGAAGGTGAACCCTGTGCATCTTAACCATTGGAAGGGGACATTATATGGGGACTTCTAGCTACAATCCCAAAAGGACTTTTCTATGCATTCAGTTTTGCTGCATTGGGTGAAATGCAAGCCTGCCACTAGGTTGTATAATCTAATTGGGGATGATAAAACAGAGCTTAAGTTTATATTTATATCCCTTGTTTGCTGTGCATAGCAGTCAAACATTTTTAATGGTTTAGGGCAAGATCATAGCATTTTGCCACAGCCTTGCCTTGGATGGTGAAACAGAACCATATTACCACAAGGGGAACACTGACAGACATTCTGCCTCAGGGATGCATACAACTCCCAGCTCTCACTTCTGCCCCTTTCCCCCATCGTATGACCACAATCTATCCCATAATGATTAGAATATTTTATATTACACTGGAGATTTCCTTTAGGGTCAGAAATGTCCATTTACTTCCTCAATCCATCTTTAGTTACAACCCTACCCTTGTCATGTATTTATTATGTTACATGCAAACACACCTCTTGTGCCCTGAAGGAATTCGCCCATATGCTCAAAGAGGGCACTATTGTGCATTACATGGTTACACAACTATTGGAATATTAAATCTAACTTTTCAGCTTTTTTGCATTCACAGATGTACCTGAGCTAGACTGCGATATCAAAGCAGGGAAGATAATCAATCCGGAATTCATTGCAAAATGTCCACCAGGATGTCAAGACATAAAATACCGTGTTTATGGCACCGACATTTACGCTTCTTTTTCCAGTGTGTGCAGTGCTGCTATTCACAGGTCAGCAGCTTTGAACTACCGAGACACTCCAGTACAGAATTATAGTTCCAGTGTAGAGGGACATTGGCTTTGGAGCTTATTAAACCCTGCCTGGTCTTCGCAGATTGGATTGCAGGCCACGATTCTTATTGAAAAGAGTATGAGGCTGGGTCTACACTACCCGCCTGAATCGGCGAGTAGAAGTCAACCTCTCGGGGATCAATTTATCGCGTCCCGTTGGGACGCGACAATCGATCCCCGAATCGACGCTCTTACTCCACCAGCGGAGGTGGGAGTAAGCGCCGTCGACGGGAAGCCGCAGAGGTCGATTTTGCCGCCGTCCTTACAGCGGGGTAAGTCGGCTGCGATACGTCGAATTCAGCTACGCTATTCACGTAGCTGAATTTGCGTATCTTAAATCGACTCCCCACTGTAGTGTAGATGTAGCCTGAGAGAGACAGTATTTGATGTGATGGCGGGTCTAATTGGAGAGTGCTAGGCACCAGAACTTCTACTGAAATCATTTGTTGTGCCCAGCTCTGCCACTCGCCTGCGGGGTGACCTTGAGCAAGGCACTTCACCTCTCTGTGCCTGTTTCCCCATCTGTAAAGTAGGAATAATGACACTTTGTTATAGAGGGATTTGAGATCTACTGAAGAAAAGCGCTGTAAGAGCTAGATGTTAGTCATTACAGAGCGTGCTTAGCACCTTACAGGAGGGGCTCAGACTTTTCCAGATCACTCATTTATGGATAACAAATGACTGTTGTTGCACTATTTTATACCATCAGAAGTGTTCATGGTCTCACATAAATAATAATCTCACTAATAATATGTAGGCAATGTAGGTTATCATCTGTCTTGGTAGGATTCTTTTTAGTGATCCCGTTTAAACTAGAAAAGACCCTGAAAACATTCACTGAAAGCATCTGCTACAAACCAGGGGCAGATGTAGCCTCCCAAATCAATGGGTACACTCTTCTAAATTGCCAAGGGGGCTCCAATCACCTGCAGCATGACCCCCTACCCAGCACCACAACCCTAGTCCCAACCCAGTGTGGAAGGGAGGGCTGAGGGGGTAGTAGTGGGGCTGGAGAGCAAGCCCATCCCACACTCATCCTGTAGTAGTAGCTCCTGTCCCATGGGCTGGGCCTAGCTCCACAAATTGTGACCCGGCACTCAGGTTCAGCCCAGCTGCTCATGACTCCCTCTCCTGTCCCCGGTTTTCCCTCCTCACCAGGCTGGAAGAAATGTACATTTGGCTGTTTTTGCACCTTGGGGTGCAATTGAACCCATGAACCCACACTAAAGCCATCCAGGCTCCAAATATTGAGTGACATAAACACGTCACAGAAAAAACAGATTTGGTGAAAAGGTACTTTACAAACTGCCACACCAAACTGCAGGCAATTCACTGATAGAGCATAGCGTACACTGAGAGAGACACACTGTGTGGATAAAAATCCTATGCATCTCTTTATTGTACCAGCTAGCTTTTATGTATATAGACTACTGCCATCTGCTGGCTGAAGTAATACGCGTTCAGGTGTTTGTTATTGAATTGTCAAGTGACTAGCTTACAAAAAACAAATTCTTCCCTCAAAATACTTGTGTACAATTCCCATTGACTAAAATGAGAATTGTGCATGAATACCTAAGGGCAAACTGTGTCAAAAACAATTTAATCCTAACACAACATAGTGACTGAGAATATAATTTCTCCTGTAGCTTAAGTGGTAGATGCCTGTATTTTTGGAGCAGAAGGTCTTAGTTTTCTCTAGGTGCCATTTGAGTTTGGATTTGTTGACTATCCTGATGTGTGTATGAAATCTGTGAGTTTCCTTTTCTTCTATTGCCAGCAACAACTTAAATTATTCAAAGAGAACTGTAAAGCTCTAAGTTACTTGTCACCATTTTATATTTTTCATTCCACTTAGCATAGGTTGCTCTGTTTATAGTAGGAGTCACTTCTTGGTTTTCAAACTAATGCTTCAGTGTCTGCAGAAACTGAGACTTTGTACACATTAGGATTCATATAATATCATCACATGTGGTAAACACTTCGTAGCATTCAGCACACACACAAGCTGCCATGTTTTCCACTGATTTCAGTGGTGTTTCTTTTGATTTACCCCAGGGTGAGATCAGAATCAGGCACAATCAGATACAGGTAATACCTGGTTGATTTCTTTCGAACAGGGAAAATACTAAGTTCTGCAAAATAAAGGGGGAAATTACCCTCCTATTTGTCAAAATTTATTTTAGATTCTTGGGCCCTCAATCTCGTCCTACATACATACCCATAAATCACAACTCTCAGAGTTAATGAACTTACAATGGTATAAAGGCAGTGAGATCTGACTCAAGCTCTTGAACCTTAGAAGTTTTATGTCAAATCCTGCCTGATTTAAAAATCCAGCTGAAGTCAACATGGTTGCACAAAGTAACTCAGGAAAGAGTTCAGCCCTTTTTTCCCCCTATACACGTAGGTACTTCAAGAGCCAGGGACATGTTCTGAACCGGCAATGTTGGTCAGACAACGCCATCAGACAATTTACTTCAGCCATATACTGACACTTGAGTCAGGTTAAAACACAAGAGCCCTGAGTCAGCTGTAAGTGCACAAACACTTCCTAGCCGCAGATTCTCCAAGTTGCACTGAGGACTGTTGTAACCGCAACCATGTCATTTAAAATGAGAGAGAACACCTTCCTAACTCTTGTATAGTTGAACACTTTCTAAGTTTCTCTGCCTCATTTCTGATATCATTTAACACTTCCCAACCCCCTTTTGTAGTGGTACAATTGACAACTCAGGAGGGAAAATCCTTGTTCAGAAAGTTGCTGGACAATCTGGTTACAGAGGGAGCTTCTCCAATGGAATCCGATCCTTGTCCCTACCACGCTGGAGGGAGTCCTTCATTGTTTCAGGTACTACCCTCCCTACTCCCGCGCGCCAAAAAAAAAAGGCAATCTACAGAGCTAATTCAGTTATTATGTTATACTATCACACTTTAAAGTGATATATACTCTATGCAAAGGAACTGGTTGGTTGAATGCATGACCAAAGCCCCATCACTCTGTTGTGTTGTTAAAAGCCTATCCAAATAAATGGTCACTCAGAGTAGACTGTATACCTTCATAATTTGATACCTCTGCTTTCTTACATGCTTTGATGTGCAGTGAAATAGATAACAATGTATCATCTGGGGCATCTGAGTTAGCACCCATTTAAACAGATGAGGCAGTTCACATCTTAGAGCTATTGTCTGCCTGAATTTGCAGAGAGCCTGAAACATCTGTTTCAGTTAAACTCACTCCATGCTTTGTAGCTTTCCTTCCTAACCATAAACAGCAAAACACTTTTTTGTTGCAGTTATTGACCACAGCAAGCAGTGCCAGGGCTCTTTATTAGAAGAAATACATATCCTAATTAAAAAAGATGACCAGTCCCATATCTCAAACCATATTCAGTGAATGCTCTACAAGTGACTGCTCTGATGAAGCAGCATCCTGTCTTAAGTGACCACATCAACATATCCTAAATGTATTAATTACAGTTCTGCTCCACCTCTAGTAAGCAGCCAATTTGTGTTGGTCCATTAAATTTTTACTTAAATCAGATGTTGTTGTCCTGAATTCCTCCCCACCCCCATACCAACACTCTACAACCAGTTACACTAACTTAGGGCTTGTCTTTGCACCCCTCTGGGCACATGCTACACTGTAAATTGTAGCATGCTCTGAAGTGTTGCGCTCTCACTGCCCCATGTAGATCCTGCTGACACGCTCTAATCTAAAAGGTTCCTAGTGCAGGTTGATGTAATCCTGTTTCAAACAACACTATGTTAACATACACTAGGAATCAGTGACAGCATGACACTTCAGAGTGCTCCACTGTTTACAGTGTGACATGTGCCCCATCGGGGTGTAAAGACAAGTCCTGAGAGTCCCAGGCCAAATTCAGAGGCAATGTGTAAATTAAGTCCCCTTAAACTCAACTCTACCAATGCATTAGACACGTCTAAGTTCGTACAGGAGGTGCTAACTTACATGGTTTTATGTTGCTTCTGTATTGAACCTCCTGTCACACAAGTGGATGGCGGTGTGCACATTTCCACTGCTTGGCTAAGACAAGTAACCAGCTACTACTAGTTAACTACTAGTATTTCAGGCATACCTTGTGGAAAGATCAACATAGCACAAATGTATGAACAGCCATTCCCAAGAAATTCAAGTGAAGAAATATTTTTTCTTGTTAACAGCAAATAAGGGGTAGGAATATGATCAAACTGAGCTGTCATTTGGAATTTGAATGAATGTTTGTGGATGCTCTTTTTGCAGCTAACAGCCCAGGCCTGGCTCACATTTTAAGAGGATTTACTTTGGATAGTTAGGAATTTCCGGTCATGGCCGAATGGCCTCTGGTACTTGCTTTCGTCTAACAAACAGCAAATTCTAACTGAGCAGCAATTCAGGTACTACCCAGTCAACTTTGGAGTCCTCACAACAACAGCTCCTCCTAATTTTTCAGACAGCAACACCTCCTGGTTACATAAACACCATGAATAGAGGGTGCAGAAGAGTTACAAACCTATGTAACAGAGAAGGGAAGACTAGGTTCAAGCTAGACTGGGTACACATAGGAATGATAACATTCAAATGCCTCGAGTAAGGCTCCAATCCTGTCTGTGCTTAATTGTTTGCACTGTGAGTGGCCTTACTGAAATCAGAGTTTAAGGCCAGAAGAGACTACATCACAGGCCATTAAACTCCACTCAGTTACCTCTGCATTGAATCCAATAACTTGGATTGGACTAAAGTATTACTGCAGTCCAGAGATTAAACTATAGCATGCCATTGGCAGAAAATAGGAGGGACCGAGGTACACCAATGGCCACAGTGGGACTGAGGTACACCATGGCAGGGAATTGATTGGGGGTCAGTGGGACTAATCATAGTAGTTCATGCAGAAAGAGTCATATTTAAAGGGAAGGTAGTCCTTACTGGGCCTTCTGAAACATGTGGTTTTCTTTGTGAGGAATTTAAAGGCTAAAAGATGGCGATCCATAACTCTTCATCTAGTTTTGCTTCAGTTGGCCTGTGGCTGGATGCAGACAAACCCCACTGGCAAAAAAAAGTTTACATTTGTTTGTGAATTATTACTTATAAGAAAAGAGATGCATAAAGACTAGAAATACAAAATACCAGAAAAGCCAATGGAGGCATCTGACTCCAGGTCAGCTTTGACATCTGAGCTGAGGAATTGTCTATACACCAGCCAAGTTAGTTGTCAGCAAATCAAAAGCGTACATGGTATTGTATGGTGAAAGCGTGCTGACAGTTTGTTCCCAGATAGGAAACTTACCAGTTTAAATATCACAAACTATTGAGATGAATAAGCATCTGCAGAAGAGGAACAGTTAAGGGACCTGGCCTGCGAAGTGGTGTGACAGAGGAGAAGTGGGGAACAAGCACAAGGCATGGTCATTGGGATTGAAGTGGTGAACACACTAGGAGGTATGCAAATGGACTCATATTCATTTTCAAGTTCCAAAATGTCTTGGCACTCATGTGAATGACTCCATTCAGGTTAATGGGAATTTTGTGGCTACTAGGTAAAGAAAAGAGAGTCCCAAATGTCTGAGTGTGCTAGTGACAAGTAAGTGGTGAGAGGGTGGGGAACATTTCACCTATGCACCTATTTTTCAAACATCCGTATCTTCAATAATACTCAGTTTTTCAACCCATCTTTAACAGCAACCCCATCTTTCAACGCATATTATGGTTATACAAACTCCGATGGATTTTGTGGCAGCTTTCTTGTCACTGTAAGAGTAGCACGATTGCCACACCAATAATCAGCTCTCCATTTAGAGCAGCTCCCACGGATGCATGGAACACCCAGGGGACACAAACAGTTCTTTATCAAAGACGCCAGAGCTCACCGAGTGGCCAGTCACACCGAGCAATTTAGCGTTAGCTGCACATTTGCAGACCTTATTTAAATTACAAATCACATGTAGTACCAGATATTAAGACAAGACCGTCTTACACTGACGTACAACTGGTGTGAAACTTCTTTCAACTTCAGTGAAGCAACTCCTGACTTCTAGCAGTGTAAGTGAGCGCTGAAACTGACCCTTGCATCTTGCCATGTTTAGAAAGCAAATTCACTTCATCACCTGGTGATTTTATTGGTTACAACAGCGCAGGCTTTCAGAGGAAATGGAATAAAGGGGCTGGAGTTGCTAAGAAGAGATTGAACTGGGGAACAAAGGCAATGCTTCTCTGACTCAGCTATTGTCCTTATATGGAGAAGGTTAGATTCTGGCATAAACCCCAGCAGAGGCCCATGGATGTAGCAAATCCACTAAGGGATGAGGATCTGGCAGAACAAGAGAGCCACACAACTTAAAAAGTACAGGCAGCGCCATCTGACATGAGATGTTGCCTTGGTGATGCTGATTCAGTGCCTCTCCTCAGTAGCATCTGCTGGCACAGCTTCTATGGAAGTTAATGCTTAAGCAGGAACACCCCCTGTCATCCACACTGGTACATCCCCTCTATGGCACAGTGGCAGGGGGAGGGGAGAGAATAACTGTAGCTGGGGTAGGGAAACGCAATTCACATCCTTCTGTGCCAACGGTTCTGAATCTGGCCCAGAGTATAGAGTGTACTCTGGCTTCCCTAGTACTGTGAACACAACAGCATCAAAACTACTACTTAAGAGGAGTCCTCATAGCCACATGTCAATAGAAATGCCATCTGGTGTGGCACTAGAAAGGTCTGTGGTTTAGAGCATAACAGAACTGTGCCTCATTTTCAAGGGAAGGACCCTCATTTTAGATCCAGATATAACTACTATATGACCCAGCACACACACATGGGAGGGAGTCTCACTGTTATTATTGTAAATGACACATTAGAAATGATATATCATGAAACAGAGGTTTAAAAAAAATGATGTAGTTAAAGAAAGGGATCCCATGTCATGTAGCGCTTCTTGCATGAGTACTTCACGTGTTCCCCTTATTTAGATATTGGTGTATTTAGTGGAATGATTTTTAGACATTATCATGGAATCAAGGAGAACGGAGGGAATTACAGGGTTTGGTTCTAGGGCCTGATTCTGCACCATTACATTTGATGCAAATTTTGCCCTGTGAGAACTTGGAATTCTTTGGATGTCAGCTTGTCATGTGGGTTATATTTTAGAATTCACTGAGCTATTTACAGGACTGTTTTCCATTACATTTAAAAGGTTCCTAGTCCATATCGTTCTGAATCTGATATATTCTTGTCTTTTGCAGAAGGCAAACCAAAGAAAGGTGTGACATACCCATCAACTCTTGAATATTCTTCCTCAAAAAGCTCACCTGTTAAAGCAGGCAAGTAATTACAGTTGATGTTCCCTCATATTTTATAGGTATTAATAGTATTAATATATACATATATTATATGTATTAACAGATGAGGAAATGGTATAAAGTTTTTATTGCTATGAGTCAGAAATGCATCATCACTTGGTATTAGTTCCCAAATAGGTGTGAATACTTTATACAAAACCGTCACATGCTTTTCTCTAATATATGTGGCAACAAAGCCAGTTATTGTAGAACATTGTTATTTATTGCTATCTTTCCCCACAGACCTCTTTCCCCCAGTGCTTTTTCTTGCTTTAAGTCAGAGAATATGATTCTATACCATTTGCATGAATGAGTTTTGGATTCTACCTGTGGTTAGGGGGTGTATATTTGCCTTTTCGTCTGATGCTATTTACTCATCCCTCTTTGGGTGATCAACTGCATGGATAATAATACATACAAACCATAATAAATGTCAACTGACAAGAGCCCCAGCCTTTCAAAAAATGGCCAGCCTAGTGCAGTAATGGGCACCTTCCCTGTGGGCACCATTCTAACCTGCACTCTATTCTATGTTCCTGGTATAAAATCCATTGAAATCAACGAACAGTCTCCCATCAACTTCAATGAGCTTTGGATCAGGTCTTATACCAGTTAATCTCTAGTATATTGACTATTGTTAATGTCTTCGTCACTGAGGTGCAGTAGATATCAGCTCCTTGTTACACCAGTGTAATGCACATAGGAGCCACTGGGGTTGTAATAGAGGGTAGATCTATTGTTGATAAGTCTATGAAAATAGTACTGAATGGCCCCAGCCCTAATGAGACATCCTATTTGACCACCACATGTGATCGACTGTGTGAGATGATGCCTTGGGTATAGCCACAGCACTGTTTTATAGCACTATGTACTTTTCTGTTAATGATTCACAGCCTGCCAGTGTGATTTCTGAACCTTGATGAGGTTATCCACTACTATTTAGCAGTGCTACCATGTGGCTATTTTGTGGCTTCTCAATGAGTTCACGTGTTTATCGACGTGTACCTACATTCCAGACACATTCATGCTGAACAAATGTTTATAGCTACTAATGTTACCCAATTGCACATTATTGTATGAAAGTAAAATATGGGGGTTGTTATCCTCAAAGTAATGGGTTGTTTGGGGTTTTTTGCACAATTGCATAGTTACATTTGAATGTTCTAGTTGCTTGTATTGCAAACATATAGCTCAAAATCCATGCACTGGTTCTCAGCGCATTTTCACAGTACAAAAATAAGACTTTGTTTCTATCTTTTTCTTTTTACTGGATCGATGAAGTGTCCCAATTACAGAAATCTCAGGTCACATGTACACAAATGAACACAAGTGACTCGTAGCCTAAATGTTAAGCTGTATTGAGGACCTGTCAGTGTACCCCTGGAAGATTTTCAGCAGTTACTTTGTACCTACAAAGTGAGTTGCATTTGCAAATCCAAGTATTTTCACCACTCAGTGACTGATTTGCACTCACAGTCAAATATTTACAGGTGCAAATGTTCAGGTTTGTGCCTGCAATTCAAATAGGCCGGCCAAAAAAAAAAAAAGGCCTCATGAGCACATATGTTACGGGGACAAATCACACCCACAGAAGTGAGACCATGCTTATGAAAATGTGTCTCCTTCCAGGAAAAGGAAAAGAAAACCAAAAGACTTACCACAAATACACCCACTCATTGAGCCCCCTACCACAGCTGGGAACACCAAGGCAGGTGCCCCCACAGTCATGGGTTAGGACTTTAAAGCCTCAATAGGCTGCAATCAGTCTAACTCAAAATAATATTTCTGCTATTGGTGCTCTAATCACATCTCATAACAGAAATGAATACAAGGAAGCCTCATCCAGCCACTTCTCAGTTATACATACAAAATGTCAGTGGCCTCAGCCATCAGCAAACTATGGATGGCAGAAAATGTATTGGCCACTGGTCACTTGCTGTGGGTGCAGTAGCACAGTCCTTTGCTCACCCCGTTGCCTCCTGCAGGCTGCCAGCTGACTTTACCTGACTAGAAAATTGAACCCATTATCTCCAGCAGCTAGAGAGACTCCTTAGAGTAACTCACTGGTTGGCTGCCAAACTAGTCAAAACACCCTCTTCACACATGGCTGTCTATCATTGTCCCAATGTCCCTAGAGACTCATGCCACCTGATATTTTTTCTTTTTGCTTTTTAATGCAAGTGGCAGCCCCCCACCCCAAAACCTGTGCAGAGCAAGAAAAGTCTCCCAAGCTATAACTACTCACAGTTGGTACAAACAGACAACAGCTGCTGGTTTAAAAAAGAATCCAAATTAATGGGGAAGTTATAACTCTAGGGTCAGCTCTAAAATAAGACAGCACTGCTGAAAAAGAGAGAGAAAACTAAACACCAAACTCACCAGTAGTCACTCTGACTCACCAAAGCCCTTCAGCATGTGCTAAATTAAGTCAATCAGACCTATGTACATGCTGAAGGGCTTTGCTGAATCAGAGTCTTGGGGTTAATGGAATTTAGTATCTGGGCCCCTGAGTGATTTGACAATGTCAAGTGTGAATGACTTGTGACTGCATTTTAATTAATGACTGAAATATAATATACAAACTAGTACTAACCAGCCACTCTAAACACATTAAAGCCTTGGTCCTACAAATACTTTAAGTGGATGCAACTACTCATATGCTCAAAGGCAAGCACATTCAAAAGTGTTTGCAGGAGCAGGGTTTAAATGACTTTCAATAGCAATCAGGAGTCAAAATCCTTTGCAGTTTGTGCTCTTTCTGAGGCATCATGTTACTTGGAAGCAGAATCAACATAATGGTTTGTAAATTATCTGAATTTTGCTGTATTATTAGCCAAACCTTACATTTTATGCTTCAGTTCAAAAGTCCCAATGAAGCCCCTAGGAGTTTTGTCAGAGTAAAGGACTGCAGAATTTGGTGGGATAAGACTTGCATCAAGGAAGTAATAGTGTACTCCAATTCCAAAGTATACCATAGTCTAGAGCAGTGGTTCTCAACCAGGGGTACACAGCGGTCTTTCAGAGGTTACATCAACTCATCTAGATCAGTGTTTTGCAACCTGGGGTCTGTGAGCAGCAGAGGGTGGAGGGGGATTCACAAGTGCAGGGCTGGAGTTACAGGGTGGCAAGCAGGGCAAATGCCTGGGGCCCCACTCCACAGGGGGCCCCACAAAGCGAAGTTACATGCCTCAGCCCTGGGCGGCAGGGCTCGGGCCTCAGATTCCTGAGAAGGAGACAGTAGTCTGGAAAGGTTGAGAACCACTGGTCTAGAGATACCAATGTATTTGTCCCTAGACAATCTTGTGATTTATGCTCAGTAAATGGGAGAAAGAAGCAAAATGGTTTTCTCCTAATGCTACGTTTTTGAAAGGTGCTTGTGTAGAGACGCTCACCTCGAGTGCCTCCTTGCTGTGGGTGCAGTAGCACAGTCCTTTGCTCACCCCGTTGCCTCCTACAGGCTGCCAGCTGACTTTGTTGGGTCTTCAGTGGCTTGGACACAAAGTCCAAATAGAAGTCTAATTAATACCCTATTAGCTAGGGTCTTCAACCGCAGATCTGGGCCCTTCAAATTCAGCCATTTTTTCAACCTCCCAAACAAGCTCCATCCCCTACTGGGGGTTTATGCTACCCGACTTGTGACCAGTCAGGGAGCAAAGACCCACCCACAACCAACAGATCATCCCTTAAGGTACTTTGGCCAGAGAGGAGGCCCCCTCTGATCCAAGCCAGGAACTGCTCTGCTAAGGCCAGGCTGCTCCTTCTATCTGGAACAGCAGGGCCCTGATTGGCTATTAATAGCCCCTCGAGCCTTTGGAGGACTAGGTCTATAGTTTCCAAAATGGCCACTACAGAAAGTCCTCTCTAGACAAACTTAGAAGACCCACCTTCTTTGTTCTTTTCCTCTCAGCTTGCTGCTTCTTGGGACAGGGTGTGGTAGAACAGCTAGACACCCCCTCCCCCCCAGCAGGGAGCTTCATAGGCCAAACTCACCCCTTCACAGTGCTTTATTTTCCTTCATCCAGAATCTAAAAAGTCGGCACAAGATATAAAGGTTACCAGGAATACAGACATCTCTAATGCATCAGAAAAATCACCTGAACAAGGTATGGTCTGTGGCTCACAGCAAATCCTTAGACATGAATTAGCCCTTCAGTCTAAAAAGTCGGCATTTGAATTTGTAATGTATACCAGTCTACCTCTCCTGCAGCCTCTATTCTGGATTCTCATAGCAAGAGAATGAGCCTCTGCTTCTGCAAACCATCACCAAGGAGCATGCCAAGATAAAGAAGGAGAGGGGAGTGAGGATACAAGGGCACCATCACAACCTAAGCTTTGCATGTACCATGGTACTGCTCTACTGCAGTGCAATATTAAGGCCTACACTGTGGCTTTCAGCCACTCCCTTGCACTGGCAGGAGGTGGGTAGGAGCATCAGTGCCTGTACAGTAACTCTCAGAAGTATTGTAGCTCAGGTAGGCATAATGCTTCCAGGAGCACAGGATACGAACCCTCAGCAGTGTCCACTGCTACCTTCTTGCAGGGTGCAATGTGTTCTCCTCTTGGCCTGCCCAGCAGGAAGGACAGAGCCATGTTTCCACCGTCAACACAGTCCTTCCTAGCCCCTCCCCCGGGGGTTCTAGTATTGTTGCCGTCTTCAGATTTCCCTGGTTCTTGCATGCTGTGGGTACAAAGATCAAAAATATGCCTTTTCCCTAGCACCAGGTACAAAATTAGAGGGGAGGACTTGTGCCTGCTACCTTTTCCCCTTTACCACATCTGTGCATGACAAGGCACAATTCAGCTCTAAGGAAATTGTTTCTGTTAATTTTTCCAATTCATCTGTTTTGTTTTTCTTAGCTCTCTTTGTTACCCCTTTTAAGACTGTCTGAGGTTTGCATTTTTAACTGGCTAGCAGCAGGTAGTAATTAATCCAGCAGACCGTGTCGGGGATGATGCTTTCCAACAGGAGAACATTCCAGCAATGAAACACTAGGCTGTGCTGATGTAGCCATGAATGGATTGAATAATGATACACAGCCCTGTTTTAATTCCCATAATTTCTTAGGCCTTTCTTGGGGCTGTGAGCTAAGTGGAGAGGAACTGGACTGAGGGCAGTGGTGTGAAATGTTTGTTTCTACGGCAGTTTTTGTAGATAGACTGAGAGGGCAGAGTTGAAGGGTTTATTTTTAAAGCTGATGCACTGAAATATAAAAACACATAAAATCATTGCTTTTATAGTGATATTTAGGAGGCACATTTGGCAGCTCGCAAATTTAGAAGCATCTCATATTCCCCTCCATCATAATAGTGAGTATCCACACTTTAAAATAACAGGTCTGAAATGAGTAAAATTTAGAACAATGTAGGCCACCCCAAAATATTGTGCTATCACCACCTCACCTCATATCAGCTAAACAGGTTGTTGCTGTTCTGATCTTCACACAATTCCCTGAAGCATTTTTCCCTAGAAGTTGTCCATACGTCAGCAAACTTGCAGTACTGTGGTAGGTACCTCAGTTTTGCTCAGTGACACACTTAATGATTTTATAATACGTCAGGTAAAATGAGTTACATTTACATGGAGTTTCAAGTTGCCTTATCATGTAGAGAAGATATGCCAGTGCAATAGAAATTGACTGCAAATCAGCAGTATCAGGAACGTTGTGTTTTTGATATACTTGTCAGAGTCCTAGATTCTCTTGTGAAAGTGGAGAAACTGTAGGGGAGAATCAAGGGCATGAACGCTCCAGATTAATTCCTTGTAACTGCTTTCTGCAGAATGGTGTAATACTATGTCACATCAAGACATACGCTATATATCCACACAGCACCGAAGGCATGCATGTGTTTGGTGCTCATAGACATTTTCAGGGATGTGGCCAGAATGAACTTGGGCTACTTTGTTGCTCATTTTAAACAAGTTGACACCATTTATGATGTTTCTACATATGTCGTATCTAATTACATGATATATATAACTTTTAAACACACTTATAGCCGATGCACTCCGCAAAGAATATCAGACGTCTCCAGGACCGGTACCAGCTACACAAGTTACCACCACAATGCTGAAGCCCACCACGACTCCGGAACCCATCAGCACAACACCAAAGCCAACTACATTCCCTGCAACAACCAGCACTACAACTACTATTACTGCTGCCAAACCTCGATCTGCAGTGCATAGGGTCAGGGATATAGGTCAGTAGAATGAAGGGAGGGATTTGTACTGTCTTGTTGACCTTCAATTTTCCTAATAAATAATAATAATTAATAATATTTCAAGAATAGGTCTGATAGTCTACTAAACAAGGGCCAATCAAAATGTATTAAATAATACAATGTAGGAATATTAATAATGTATAAAAGAATCAGCAAAAAGGAGGGGTGGAATTAGTGTGTTCTAATATGGATTTCTGAGAGGTTACAAAGCCCATCTGGAAGAAAGTATGTTTCATAAACATAAACCACGTGTTATGTAAGTATAGACTGTAATAGGTAAAAGTGGCTACATTCATATTAGTTATCTATATATCAATATATATCTCAGGAGTAAGACGTGCTACTTATGGATACTACTTCCAAATAGATAAAATATAGACTTACATCTGAATTGCATTGTTCCACCCGAGTTCGGACCCTCCTCTGCCCACAATAAAATCATGATCATTTTCAAATGTGTTATTCAACAAATATTCCTTTGAATGATTTGGCCAGCTGTACAGGTGGGCTGATAATTCAGCATGCAGATTTGACAATCTTTTCATGATCACTTTCAAGTATATTACTCAAAATAGATTTTTTGCAATTACTTTCCCCCCCCCCCCCCCACAATCCTACTTGGACCCTAAAAAGGACCCTCAGCAAGAGCTCTCTACTATGGACTTTTCTGACCTGATTTTCCCTGGTCCTACCCCCACCCCCACTTTCATTCGTTAACAAGCATGGACATTGTTTTTATTGTTTAACACCTTTTACAGTTAGAAACTGTTTTGTTTCTGCCTAGGTCCTAGCAGCGTCCATCCAGTTTACTCAGCTGTGGCAGCTGCAGCATCAAGTAAGTACAGTGGTTGTGAGGAGTGGATAAAGTGCATATTAAAGCAGCAGGGTTGCAGAATCATTAAGGCTCAGATTTGCAAAACTGGAGTGAAATCCTGGCCCCAGTGACGCCAATGGCAAAACTCCCATTGACTTCAGAACGGCCAGGATTTCACCCCAGTTTTTAAAGTGGAATTTGGGGAAATCCTGCACAAACCTGGGTCAGCATTTCCAAACATGGGGGTCTGAAATGAATCATCTAAATCTGTATGTAAACATGAAAATAAACACACAGCCTAACTGGCAGAGATGCTGAGCACCCACAACTCCAGTGGGAGATATTGGTGCTCGGCATCTCTGAAAATGAACCACTGTTACCTAGGTGTCTAACTTGAGACACTTGTTGCAAGTTTCTGCCTTGGTAAATTATGGGCACTCAGTCTTCCAACACTTGAATTTTTCCAAGCCCCCTGAGCTACTTGATGCATATTTTCATACTGGCCCCTCTCGTCTTACACTCTCTCCCCTCACCCCACCAAAACCCAAAACTTTACTATTGCTCCGACATATGTAATTCAGACTGTGGGATAATTATTTAAAGTCACTCCCTGAGAGCTGAAAGCTTTGAAACACTGACTTAAGTTAGGCCAGGGCTGTTTGGAAAACCTCAGACCAAGGCCCAGGGTGTGGCATAAATGTGATGTTTTTCCTGGCTTTGCATTAGTGTTATTGACAACAGCATCATGTTTGGTCAAAGTTCCTCCTTCATCTTGATCCAAGAAACCTGCTTCCATTCTAGCCCACAAGCTGTAATACAAATATTTGAAGCAACTTGCAGTATTTAATTACTCAGCTGAGAAGAAAAAGAAACACATTTTCAAATGCTAGCAAGTTTCTCCAGACTGAGCACTGAAATCTGCCTTCTACTGAGTGAAAAGGAACCCGTGCTGTGCTCAGCTGTTACATCTGCCATCCTTTCCGAGCACCTTGGGCTTGGTTCTGCTCAGATACATAGGTACAACTGTCACTGAAGCCAATGGGAACCGTGTCCATATGTCTGAAAGCAAAACTGGGATGTTTTGTCTTGTTAAATAAGCTCCTTTGAAATTAAGAGTAGCCATTCGGTATCCTACCAGATGGATGCAATGGTTATCTGCTAGCTAATTCAAGTACTGAGAGCAAGATTCATTAAATTAAGTTGTGAATCCCACTGTATTACCACATCACTGAGGTACATCTTGAAAGCATTGGGGAGAAAAAAATAGGAAGGAGAGGAAAGATTTTGATTCCTTGAGGCATTTATTCTAATGTGCAAGTGTTCATCTCTAGGGCAGATTGTCATGTGAGGAGTTGTGCTGCAGTGAAAGTCCTTTATGGAACTCTGACTCAGTCTGGCTCTCCATTCTCTTCTACACCAGGGCATCTCTTCTGGGCCAATATAGTTCCACCTTCACTTCACCCCTTCATTCCCTTTTTGGGGACCTACAAAATGTGGTGGCCTTGTGCAGTGCCTGTGTGCTCTCTCCAGCTGGATTATGCTCCTGCTCTGCACAAAGATGGAAAGAGAGCCATAAATCCAGATACTCAAAAGGTATTTTGGTGTCTAATTCTTATTGATTTCACTTAAATACCTTTGAGGATCTGGGCTGTAGTCTCTTAGGGACAGATCTACAAATGTATTTAATTGTGCTAAAATGCAGATAGGTGCCTAGTGGGATTTTCAAAAGCACCAAACCATATGTCAATGGGATTAGGTGTCTAACTCTTTTTAGGCACTTTTATAAATTGCTCTAGGTGCCTGAATTCATCTTTAGGCACCTAAATAGCTTTATAAATCTGCTTTATAAAGCTTTATAAAACCTTTGTGTGCTTCTCCCTTTTCTGTTTCATGTTCATGCAGGGCAGGACACAAGTTAGACCACGTTTTCTTTAAAAAGGATGTTAAAAGCCTGTTTGAGGATCCCAAATCAGTCAGAAGATGTAGATTAAGGGTGAAATTCTAACCGCATTGAAATCAATGGTAGTTTTGTCATGTACTTCAGTGGGGCCAGGATTTCATCCTAAGACTTTAAAATGTAATGTATTCATGATTTTTATTTGTCTTTGATTAGTCTCCTGATCGCATTTTAGATCCAGGTTTCTTCTTAAATTTCTTGAATTAGGTTCCTAATGTGAATCTCTTCCCAAAAGAGAAAAAAGGCTATTCATGCAGAAAGATTATAAGGGCCCAGGGTATGAGGCGGTACCTCATTATGTATCAGTGTTGAGGACCATGGGAGATATCCTGCTGTCAGGAACACAATTGGGACCAAACACATTAATATGATTTTTAGGACATTGCCAAGCACAGTATTTAGACCCCAAATCTGGCCTACTGCATCATTGTTGTCATCTGGTGAGAATGTTTTCTGAATTCTAAATACTTCATTTAAAAAAAAATCAAACTATTGCCAAAAACATTTTTTTAAAAGGCCCCATTTTTGTCTGATCATCACAGATTCCCTCTCAGATGCCTCAGCCTTACATGCATTCAGTACTCACTTTTACGATGCAGACTGGAGCTTTTGAGGATGCCCAGCTTCACACCACAATCTGTCTGGTCCAAAATTTAAAAATAGTGAGATCCTGTAGAAACTGGAGAAGGAATCAAACACTCTCTTGTTTGTCCTGGCTAATGGGGACTCACATCTGACCATCATGATACATTGGTAACTTGCTTTCAAAAGGCACCTCCAGAGTAAACTCACTTGGAACACAACGTAGTTCAAACGATTACCACTATGGTTGCATCTAAAGGAAAAGATGCTTTGCCACTACCAACCACTGGTATTCGGAAAAGTTTACATGATTAAACCAAAGGTGATTTATGGCTTAGAGTCTCTCAGAAGAAAATACTCCTTGCTGCCCCTAACAGTCCTTGTATTTGTGCTTCCTTCCTTATAGTCTTCCTTTTTGGTTTTCACCTTGTTTTCCTTGTCAGAAAAACATGAATTAACAAATAAACCGCAATATAAGAGCCCCAAATGTTATATCTAAACATTGATTGTCTCAGTAGATGACATGTAATCAGGCAAAAAACAGCAGGGATGGGCCTGCTCCACTACAGGCCCAATCTTTCACATGATTTAGGCATGATAAGTACGGTTGCCAGGTGCCCGGTTTTTGACCGGAAAGTCTGGTTGAAAAGGGGACCTGGCAGTGTCCAGTCAGATCTACTGACTGGACATCAAAAGTCTGGTTACTGCGGGTGGGTGATTGGGGGGCGGGGGGGAAGCAATGGGTCATTAACCCACGTCAGTCCCTACTCAGCCAGGGCTGCCTCCTACCTGCATCTCGTGGGCAGTCAGGCTCTGTGACAGGGTCTGCAGCTCAGGAGCAGAGGGAGCCCAGCAGGGGGAGGAGGAAGGGAGGTGAAGAGGCTCCAGCTATGGGGATGGAGGAGAGCAGCAAATGATGCAGGGGAGAGACATGAGTGGAGGTTGGGCCTGGAGGAGAAGGTGGAGCTGGGGTTGGGGTCTTGAGGGAAGAGGTGGAGCAGGGAGTGGGGCCTTGGGGGAAGAGGTGAAGCAGGGGGCGGAGCCTCATGAGGGAGGGGTGGGGCAGATGGGTCCGGTTGTCGGCAATTAGAAAGTTGTCAACCCTAGTGAGAGGGCTGCCTAATGCATGAATGTCAGTGCAAGATGCATGATACTTGGTAGGCCTGAATTAGACACTATTGGAATGCACCTAATAAATAAATAAATAAGCATACAAATGTACATGCTGTAATAGGCCTTCTTACTCTGTAGGTATTTCAGTACATAGGCCTCTAGGTCAGATGAGAATTTTCCAGTAAGGCTACTTTTTATTCACATATTCCAGACAGGCTTTGTTTTTGAGTAGGTATAAGCCTTCCTAGAAGCAGTGGAGCAAGATGAGGGGACTAAGGCTTGGTCTACACTAAACCCCCAAATCGAACTAAGGTACGCAACTTCAGCTACGTGAATAACGTAGCTGAAGTTCGAAGTACCTTAGTTCGAACTTACCTCGGTCCACACGTAGCAGGCAGGCTCCCCCGTCGACTTCGCGGTACTCCTCTCGCCGAGCTGGAGTACCGCAGTCGACGGCGAGCACTTCCGGGTTCGACTTATCGCGTCCAGACAAGACGCGATAAGTCGAACCCAGAAGTTCAATTGCCAGCCGCCGAACTAGCGGCTGGGTATAGACGTACCCTAAGACCACTTGTCTAACAGTACCTACCAACACATTTGTGCTGTTGAAGAAGATCTCTCACCTGGCACTGGGGCAAAAAAACCTGGAGTTTATTTTTGGACCTTGGCTCTTTCCCAAGATAACCCTAACCACTTACTCCTCCAGGGACTGCCTGCTGGCCCAACTGCTGCCATTCCTGCAGCCACTTCTCCACACCTTCTGTACGCTGCTCTCAGTCTCTCTCTCACTCCAGCTCCCGTTGCTGTGTATGGTCTTGCAGTTTTTCCCACTCCAGCTCACAACTTTCTCTGCTGCTCAGCTGTGCTGGCTGGGTTGGCCCATCCATCTCCACCTCTGTGCCCTTGGTATATCTATCTTCCTCAGCAGCCACCATGACCTCTGGTTCACGCTCACACCATAAGGCTTGTCCCAATCACAGACTGGGATCAGTTTCCAGCCATGGGCTCCGACTAGCTCCCTGGCACAGAATGCATTTTCTTGATTCTAGGCCTAGATTGCAGTGTATTAGCTATGTGTTCTGCCTGGTCATATTTAATCAAAGCATCCCAGAGCTGGTCTGCAGTTACACATTTAACATTAATTCCTGACTTTTCCCAAAGCTCCAGTAACTGGACTTTACTGCCCTCGCTGCAGTTTGCAGTCATAGCACTCAGCTGAACAGGTCTGCACCTTGTTAACTTTTGATTGCTTTCTTCTGGAGATTCACTCTGTTTGACCGCCTGCCACCAGTTTGTCACAGACCTCTCCTCATGCCACAGCCCCCTGCTTGGTCAGTGCTCCAGTTCAATAAACATTCACTTTTTAGCAGACTGCAGTGGGGCAGGCTCCCTGGCTTGTCTTATATTTAAAAGAACAACCACCCTTGTAGGCACTGGAGCTGTAATTCAAAAACCCTCCTGTTTATCTGGGCTAATGAAGGCCAACAGAACTAAGCACCATTCTGAGGCATTGATAACATGTCTTCAGGGGCTAGCTTCCTCAAAACCCAGTGTAGTCAAAAGGATTATAAATACAGGGCCGGGCTGTGTTTGATCTTGGCATGGGCGGGAGTGAAACTTCCACCTTGCGCCCCGCCCCCTCACCTTGAGGCGTCCCCCCCCGCCCCCCACGGCAGCGCCCGCCCTCTGCCCGGAGGCGCCCCCCCAGTGGCAGCTCCCCCCCCCCAGGGAGCCGTGCGGCAGCTCCCCACCCCAGCTCACCTCTGCTACGCCCCCTTCCTGAGCATGCCGTCGATGCTCCACTTCTCCTGCCTCCCAGGCTTGCAGCGCCAATCAGCTGTTTGGTGCCACAAGCCTGGGAAGGGAGGAGAATTAGAGCGGGGGCGGTGTGCTCGGGGAGGAGGTGGAGCAGAGGTGAGCTGCGGTGGGGAGCCCTGCAGCAGCTCTGCTCCTCCCCCCCACCCTGAGGCACCCCCACGGAAGCTCCCCACCCCCCTGGCCCGGGGAGCCATGCGGCAGCTCCCCACCCTAGCTCACTTCTGCTCCGCCTCCTTCCCGAGCACACCGCCCCCGTTCTAATTCTTCTCCCCTCCCAGACTTGCGGCGCCAAACAGCTGATTGGCGCTGCAAGCCTGGGAGGCGGGAGAAGTAGAGTGGTGACTGCGTGCTCGGGGAGGGGGCGTAGGAACGCTGTAAAAAAAAATTGGGGGCACTGCTTTTTGGTGCCCCCAAATCTTGGCGCCCTAGGCAACCGCCTAGTTTGCCTAAATGGTAGCACCGGCCCTGACGATGAAGTCCTGGTCTTTGGCTGGGGCTCCTAGGTGATGCTGCATTCCAAATACTTAATAAGAACAATAAAGATGGGGAAAGCGTTTAAATAAGGGTTATACTAGAAACTAAGTCACAACCATAACTATGAAGTTGTTCCTGCAGCCCTACTGTCCTGTACAAGTAACATTTCTAAATGTAAAGTGGCAAATATTAATTAACCTTCTCAGTTAAAAACAAAACAAAAACCAAGAACTATATATTTTTACTTTGCCCCCAAAAGAAACAACTTAAATGTATGAACAATATGCACAAGCACACTGCTGTAGTATAAAGAAACTCCATATACACATCATTAACTCTGACAAGTGCAAAATGAAACTCACTGAAAATCCCAGATAATGGCAGTCTTGAACTAAACATAATCTAAATGACATTTTCCATTTTAATGCCTACTTAGGGCAGGTTCAGGCTGCACAAGGAAGAGGCCAGAATCAAGGTATGTCCTTAAACTAATACAGACTTAGTAGATTTTATAATTAAAACAATGAAAGCAATTCTATTTAAGTTCTGTGCACTGACCAATAAAATGTTTTCAAAGCATCCAGGGGCACTTCACCCTACGCAAGTATCAGAAATATTCCTCGAGCCAATACAGGTAAAGGCTTTAAGTAACTTTTCAAGTTTCTCTTTGTAGCAAATTATACCATTCGCATCTACTGAGAGTTAAATAATACAATATTATTTCATCTTCAAAGCTCTTTTACAGCAGTATGCAATGCTAACAAACACTGCACTGATTATTGCATGGGAATATACTTAATTAACAAGGGCTACTTGTTTGGATAAAGAACAAAGAAATGAAAATAATCTCATAATTGTTCTCTAAATATAATCTCAAACCATTCAACAAGGGCATGTTTGCTATTGCTAAACAGTCGGGGTTCAGGCTCTATGACCAAGTCTCAGATGTCTTTCAATCTGGGGTTCCAGGGCCTGATCCTGAGAGTCACTGAGTGCCCTCAGTGCCCAGCAGTCGAGTTAGTTTAGCACTTTGAAGGAGTCATTCTGTACCCTAGATTCAGGCCCGGTATAAGTGGGTACAACTTCACTGAGAAGCATCCACTTTCACTAGATCTTAATTTGACCCTTTGTCTCAGTCTTTAAAGGTACTTCTTTGTTTAGTTACTGTCTTCCTTTTCCATTTGTCTTCAAAAGAAATCAAATGAGTATTACTTTCAGTTCCATTGTACACCCTGTAATCACATTCCTCTGAACTAACCAATTGAAGTTGAGCCTTGTGTCAAATCACACAGGTATTCAACGCCAACAGCCTGTCGCAGCCTTCCGGAAACCTGCCGGGTCTCCAGTCCATCTCGGTAAGGTCTACTGTTAGAAATTGCCTAAAGTCCCCTCATTCCCTTTCATTTCAAATGTTTGCCCTTCAGGATCATAAGTAACATTTCATGCAATTTTCAGGGTGATCCCATGAGACACGTAGCAATTTGTCTACTGAACAGTTGTTACATCATGCCACCATATTTGTGAATGTGAAGCAAAGTACTAGCTCAGTAATTGATGTGCTCTAGTGTAAAGTTGTGTGAATTAATGTGTCCATGATGTTGACAATTTCTTTTGTGGGCATTCAAATGTATGTCAAAGAGAGCAAATGTCTGATGCTCCTTCCCCTTGCTTCAATCTTCCTCCCCTCCTTTTCCTCTTCCTTAACTTTTGCCCTGATATGTCCCCCCCGTCATACTTATTAGTTCTCTCCATCATATATACTCTCTGCCTTTTGTTTATCCCCTCACTCCTTTTTGTTCTCCCCAATTGTCTCTCATGCCTGCCAAAACTGGTGCGGGGAGGTGTGGAGAAAGCCTAGACACCAGCCCGCACTACCTGCCCGCATGTGCTTCTAGTGCAGATGAGCTACGTAGGGGGATGCCACTCACAGCTGTGCCCAGATTCTTTGATTCCACATGGATGTGACACCATGTGCGGGGGAAGGTTAGCTCAAAGGGGCAGAATTAAGACCAGCAGGAGTCATGTCATGGGGACTGAAGGAGCTGCAGGTGTTCCAGTCTGGGAGAACCTGTCCCTAAGGAGGAGGGAGCACGATGCTGAGAGTTGTTTGTTGTGAAGAAGGTATTTTATTTCTGCTAATATTTTTGTTCAAACCTCCTAATGTTTCTCCAAGGCAGTTACAAAACAGGAGTTCCATATCATGAATGACGATGTTGTTTTAATCACAAGGAAAACAACCAACCCCCCCAAAATCAACCCCCCCTTTGATTCTTGTTGTATTCCCAACAAGTCCCCATCTTCATCTTTTTCAACACCAGTTTTGGCATCTCAAAATTGTTGTTTCCAGCCAACTTCAGCACATGATTGAAGGGAAGCTACTGGCCCATTCCATGCTCTCTTGGAATGAAGTTTTGTTTTTCTTAATCACACAAGGTGAGCACACACTTCTTGTGGAACAACCAGGATCAGTTCTGCAGTCTTGGCCTGATGCCTGAGGAGTATTTTTGTCATTAGCCTACTCACACTTGTTTAAGCTGACATCCATCCAGATAAATCCATTTTCCTGCCAAGCTTCTTCCTACACTTCTTCAGGAATTTCATCTCCCCCAGGCAACTGATAATGACCAAACTCTTCTTGTAGTTCTTCACACTCTCAAGAACTTAAACTTGGGTTATTTAAAAAAAAGCCATACCCCATCACCACCACAAAATTGTTTATAAAGTACTCAAAATGCAAAAACCCTAATCTTGCTGCATTCCAAAAGTCAACAAATTGAGATTTCACACCCATTTGATCTTTTATGGGTAGGCTGTGTTATATTCATGGAATACACACAGAGAATTTAGATGAAAACATCAAATATTCTTCCTAGAAGGTTGCAATATAACACTACTTTTATTCTTAGACTACTGGACAACACACAGTAATTAAACACAGAAAGAGACAAAGCAGGCTGCTCCCTAACTCAGAGTCACTACTCACCCCACCTTGTTCTAGGCTGGTTCTTTCCAGACTGATTATTATCATATACTTCCCTACAGAACAACCCGAGCCTGCAGTCAGGACAAGGAAACCCCCACTCCCACTCTTAAAGTAACAGCTTGCAATTTCAACAAAGTCCTCAATATACCACAGATTGTTCAGAGCATACTGGGCATTCGTCATGTAATAAATCCTGGCTCCTTTCCAGAATTTTAATTTCTGTCTCTCAGGGATGTGAATTTCATCTAGAGCTTTCTTTATCATCCATCTTTTTATAATCCCAAGGAATAAGACATTATTGTCAACCTGCTGTTCTCGCTGAGATTTAAGGATTGCCCCATTTGCAATCAGCCCACTCAATTTTTGTCATTTATCACTTGTATATGAAAAAAAATGAGTGTTTGTAAAGGAAAAGGGAGGGACCACTCCTCGGTAGAAACTTGTTAAAGGATGTGAGCACTGAAACACTGCCTGAAGGAGCAGTAGACAGAGCTCAATCTGTTTGTTTCAAGAGCCTCACAGATCATTCCAAACCCTTAGGTTTGGAATGATCTGTGAGGCTCTTGAAACAAACAAACAATCTGTTTTGTCATCATCTGAGTGGAAGTATCTCTTAAGTAGAAACTCTAACCGTACTCCTCCTTGTTTTTGTTCTTGCATCTCGCCACATCTCAAATGCAGGGACAAAAATTTAGTGTTTCCTTTCTTGTGATTCACAACAAAAATACAGACCATCAGTGGGATGATCTTTACCATGTCAGAATCATTTGAACCACCTGTGCTACTGAAAAGAACCCATCTGTGGTGAGATTGAACAATCCAGAAGAATCAAAGAGCCAGTGCTCCATTCAAAAATACATGAAGGCTGGGACGTGGGTTTGAGCACAAGCATAGCCCTTAACAATGAGATGGTTATGGAAAGAAATATTTTGTTTGTGAGATGGGTACATTCCCTTGTACCAACTAACTGTCCACTTTTTCTTCAGCTCATCTTGCCTGGTCATAGTGAGTGTGGAAGGGCAGGTTAGTTCCATGTGGGATGCAGCTCCAATATGTTTTAAATTTTAAAACCTCTTTTTTTCCCCTGGCCGCGCACAGCTGATGTGTTTGTAGAACAGATTACATAGGAAGAATGCACTCTTTCCCCTGATGGGATGAAAGAATGGCCTTTCATAGAACCAGCTGTGCTCGAGTTTTGTTTTGTGTGAACCTTTCCCTTTGGAGGCCTAGGAAGATTCCAGTGGCTGCTAAGGCAAAGTACAACGCTTGTTTCACTGGAAATCATTGCTCACCTCCACAACAAAAATTGACACACGTTTGGCACTCTATTAACAAACGATCAATACATGACATGACTGCAGCCAGGTTCACCACCCACTGCCTAAGCCCTTCTGCAATCCTTGCAGTCCCCCTGCAGTCTAACTCAGCCATTTCCCACCCACCCACGCTCACCAAGACTCATCTCCGCTGCCAAGCCTACAGAACTGCCAATTGATTATGCCTAGGCCAATGATGAGCAGTGACTGTTCCTCTTCCCCTTCCTTCCGTCTCCTGCTCCCTAAAAGGCTACTAAATAGGGCTTGAAATGTGTTCATAAAGGCTTCCAGGTTTGCTGATCCAAAAAAACTCACTAGATTCTACTCATCATGATGCATTCTACAAATTGACTTTTCTAAATTGTGCAAAGTGGTTTGTAACTTCCCATAATTCCATGATTTTAAGTAATAATTTCTCTTCTCTTTTTATGCTTGAAAGCTTTGGAAACTGACTTGTGGAAACCTGGATCAAGCCTTTTTGACACAGGTAAATATTTAACACAGTAAAACAGAACAGATCCACCACAACTATACTGGGACTAATCAGCTTCTACACCCTTGGGAGGAACTAACACTTTTAAGAAGGCCCACAGCACTAATGGTAATAACTTCCACTTACAGGAATGATTGTATGCAATGACAAATGTGGCTTTCAGTTTCTCTAGTTGAAACTGCTCCAATAGGCCCTATGCTTCCATCTGTCTCAAGCAAGCCCCATTCCAGGAACAGAACTGATGAGGTCTGGAGAGAGTAGCAAACCATGCTGCAAAAGGGGCTTCTAGCTACTGAAAAAAAGGGGCCTGAATGAACACTGTATTTCTTGGAAAATGCAGGCGCATGATGATGATCTGCAGAGTCAGGCTGCCAACACAAGAAAGGAGATCGATCAATTTGTCTGATATAAGAGGTTATAATGAAACATAAACTGAACACATGGAAAACTCCTGAAAGTACAACTATGATGTTATGGAATAGTGTCCCAAGGGAATTATTATTTAACTTTTATATTGCACTGGTGCCTAGAGCTCAACCAGGCCAGCGCCCCATTCTGCTCGGTGCTGTACGAACATTTAGAAAATGACAGTCTCTGCTTCAAAAAGCTTATGATCTGAAATAGACAAGACACAATGGGTGGATGAGACAAAAAAGCGAGTTTGAAGCAGGGTAACAAAAATAGGATTCACAGAATTCGGAGCCTATTGGGAGTGACTGTCAAAATGCCTTCCTGGAATTTATGGAAGTCTGTATTCCTTGGGACATTTAAAAGTTGGATCACACAAAACACTAGATTCATGGATTTCAAGGCCAGAAGGGATCATTGTGATCATGTAGTCTGACCTCCTGTTTAACACAGGCCATAGAACTTCCCCAAAACAATTCCTAGAGCATAGCATTTAGAACAGGGGTAGGCAACCTATGGCACGCGTGCCAACAGGGCCGGCTCCAGGCACCAGCGTAGCAGGCAGGTGCTTGGGGCGGCCAACGGAAAGGGGCGGCACGGCCAGCTCTTCGGCGGTAATTCGGCGGCGGGTCCCTCAGACCGTCTCAGAGGGAAGGACCTGCCGCCGAAGAAACAATGAAGCGGGGCGGTAGAGCTGCCGCTGAAGTGCCGCCGATCACAGCTTTTTTTTTTTTTCCCGCCGCTTGGGGCGGCAAAAACACTGGAGCCAGCCCTGCGTGCCAAAGGCAGCATGTGAGCTGATTTTCAGTGGCACTCACACTGCCCACGTCCTGGCCACCAGTCCGGGGGGGCTCTGCATTTTAATTTAATTTTAAATGAGGCTTCTTAAACATTTTAAAAACCTTATTTACTTTATATACAACAATAGTTTAGTTGTATATTATAGACTTATAGAAAGAGACCTTCTAAAAATGTTAAAATGTATTACTGGCATGCGAAACCTTAAATTAAAGTGAATAAATGAAGACTCGGCACACCACTTCTGAAATGTTGCCGACCCCTGGTTTAGAAAAACATCCAATCTTGATTTTAAAATGGTCAGTGATGGAGAATCCACCACAACCCTTGAAAAGTTGTTCCAATAGCTGATTATTCTCTCTCTCAAAAATTTACACCTTATTTCCAGTCTGAATTTGTCAAGCTTCATCTTCCAGTTAATTGATGGTGTTATATTAGATGATATAATAGGGAACAGTCCTGCCCTGGCATGGGGATGGACCATATAATCTAATAAATCGTTTCCATCTCTAACATCTATGATTCATTCATCTCTCCTTTGTGAAACTCTGCCTTGTACGTCCAATTTTCAAGAATTTTTACTTGAAAGGTCTAATTACTTCAGAGCTGAGATATAAATTAGACTTGCATTAGCTCCAATGAGTGGCCGAGCACATGCACATTAGAATGAAAACTCAGCACTGAGTCAGGAGAGGTGATTCTAGATCCCTAACTACGTATCATTATGTAGATGAACAGGTTTCCCTGACACAGAGCGGGCAGGCTGAGTTGGAGACAGGGCCGGCTCTAGGATTTTTGCCGCCCCAAGCAGAAACAATTTTGGCTGCCCCCCCCGTTTTTTTCTGACCCCACCCCCAGCCCCGCCTCAGGTCCGCTCCTTCCCCAAATCCCCAGCCCTGCCTCCTCCCCCCAGGCTCTCAAGCCTAGGAGGGAGGGGGAGAAGCGGCGCGCGAATGAGCTGTTTCGCGCACCGCGGCCGCTCGGGATCTCTCCCTCCCTCCCAGGTTTGAGAGCCTGGGAGGGAGGGGGAGCAGCAGCACACGAGCGGCAGCAGCGGAGGTGAGCTAGGGCGGCCGGGGCACATTTTTAGGGGCGGCATTCTGGCGCCGGCCATGCCGCCCCTAAAAATGTGCTGCCCCAAGCACCAGCTTGTGCCTAGAGCCAGCCCTGGTTGGAGAGAGGACATTTTACTGCATATTGTAGGCAAGTTCTGTGTGTCTGTTTGGAATGAGCTGCAGCACAGTGGCTAGTGGTAAGGATTTCTATTTGGAGACAAAAATGAGAGGTTACTTTTAAACTTGATGAAAATACATTGGGGCGGTCTTATTTGTACTTTCTCTGTCACCCACATGTGTGTGTAGACTAGTGATAAAGTCTGATGAATTCAGAATGTCGCTTCAAAGGCATGGTTTCTAGTGTGCATGCATCAACTGCTGTCTTATGTAAATGAATGGAAGTATTAATGAGCATGGACAGCTGTGACCATCCAGTGAAGGAAAATCTAATTAGCATGGAGAGAGCTGCCCATACAGGGAGCAGAAATTCCCATGGCAATAACAAAATTAAATTGGGGCTGGCAGAATCAGGAGGCCCATAGAAATTGACCATCTCCCCAATTAGCATGGAGAAATATTTGGTAGATGGCATTATTGTTACATGGAAAATAAATCAGTCAGCTGACCCACAACCTTCCATAAATGTTAAATTCACATGACTAGTTTGGATTGTAGGTAACTACAAAGCTATCTCAGCTAGACACGCATGTGGAGCACAGAGCCTTCCTTAAGTGCAGATCAGGCAATGAGGCACTTAACTATGACTCTGACTTAACTGCAAAGTTTGGGGATGTAGATAGGATGATAAATGTTCATAATTAATTACTCCATGGTGTTATACTCAATCTGTTGTGCAAGTATGGTGTATTGAGTGCCTTTCACATACAATGATATACAGTTAGTACACATTACACACGTGGCCATGACTGCAGAAAAAGTGGTAGTATTTGAGCTATATTCCGTGACCATGTAATTGACGATGGCAGTGGAATGCATACACACAGGTAGGCAAGGGGAAGGTTAAGGAACCTTAATGATGTTGTTTCCTGACTTGTAAGTGCAATTTACAAACTGAGGCTCTGGTTCTGCACTTACGTTTTTGCAGGATTGGGCCCAATTCTGCACCTCTTTACACCTAGGCAAAGAAAATGCAAAGCTGGTTCATAAGGGCGACTTTTTATTTTCACTGTGCACGGATTTCTGACTCCAAAAGGTGCACAGCAGTGGAGAATCAGGCCCTTCATGAGACCAATACAAAGCAAGAGGTCAGTGTAGTGTTTACGCAGGCTCATAACGGGGCCAAAGGATAACCAGTTTTCAGGAAAGTCTTCAATAGCACTTTTCCCCAGTGAGGACTACTTCCTCTTCCAAATTTCAGTTTTCTACACCCACCTGCTGCACAAGAGCTGTTCAAAACAAGGTTGCAATTTTTTTTCATAGTAGGATAAGTATTTTACCATTTGCTATGTAAAATACAATGAAAGAACCAGTTTTGCTCATATTTTCAAAAAGTAATCTTCTTCAGGGAGGGACTAAAACTGAAAAATCTGAGCCCAAAAGTTGAACATTTAAAAAAAAATTATTAAACATCTGAAAATGGGGTGAGGTGGAAACACTCATGCCCCCTTCGGTGGAGTGGTAAGTTGCTGATCCCAAGGTAAGGAATTCTCTCCTCTGCTGAATTCTCTGCCGCAATTTGCCTTTTCTGATCCAAATCCCCTTTTTGTTGTCACTTCATTGCTTTCTCCGTGGTCTCTCAGAATTTGAACTGAACACCACAGTCCCTTCATTTTAGAAAGTCCCTTGTAGCTCAACTGGTTGCTGCTTTCTGACCAGTTGCTGAGTCCTAGGCTTTTGTGCCTGCCTTGGCAGCAGTGGCTCACAGCCCCCAGCTCCTTGTCCAGCCCTCCTCCTACAGAGCTGTCAAACAAAGACCCACACAGAAATGTCCCAACTGCTCTTATTTTCAGCCACTCATCAGTCTAAGTCCAGACTTTGTTATCCCCTCTGTAATCTTCTTTGATTTCCTCCCGCTGGAAGCTGCTGCTCTCTTCTCTCACCTGTTCCGTTTAAATAAGGGTGACATGAATTCTATTGTGTTTTTATTATTTGTAGACCACTCCATGGGCGAACGTGACACTCTTCGCACTTCCTGTGTTACTTGGAAGGTTATTACTATGGCTGTGTCTACACTACAGCAGTTACAGTGGTGCAGCTGTGCCGCTGTAGCGCTTTGAAGACACTGTAAGCCAACAGGCGAGAGCTCTCCCATCGGCTTAATAACGCCTGCCTCCGCGAGAAGCGGTAGCTGTGTCGGTGGGAGAAGCTCTCCCGCCGACCTAGCGCTGTCCACGCCGGTGTTTACGGTAGTCGGTGTAATTTACGGCGTTCAGGGGTGTGGATTATTCACACCCCTGAGTGATGTAAGTTATACCAAAGTAATTTGTAGTGTAGACCTAGCCTATATTTGTTTTTCTTTAAAGCCAATTAGCCATTCCTGTGACTGCCCTGTTAAACTCTGGTGTCTGCCTGCCCCACCCACTCCTCTGCAGCTTGCCTTCGTGACAGGTAGGATGATGTGCTGTTACTGCCAAACAGCAGACTGACTTCTTGGGGTCTGGCTTTAAAGGAATGAAGTCTTTACATCGATAATTCTGTTAGCCTCACTGCAGTCCCTTCCGCCACTTCCACTGGAATTCAGGGTCGGGGCTGCTCTGATAATGATAGGTAGGGCAGAGCCAGGCAGATCTGACAGACATTACTCCAGGCTGGGACACTGCAGCAGTGAACTTCTGCCTCTTGACCCTACTGCTGAGCCAGGTCCCTAAGGGAATCTGACGGTAGACTGGGAACCAAGCCTTGTATGCTTATGGGACCCGGGTCAAAAACAGACCCTACAGCTGATGGGGGAGCATACTGATGGAAAACCAGAGGCATGTGGGGTAGACTAGGCCTGAGGGCCAATTCCAAAGAAAGATGCAGACACACGCAGACCTACCCAAAGGCACAGGGAACATGTCACTGCTTGAGGCTGAGGATCAGATATGCTACCAGTCAGCCACCACTAGTCCCTGCTTGAATGGCTGATTCCTTTCCCAGGGAATGGATGAGTTGGAAGCAGCTTCTTTGTTCCCATCAGACTTTTTGTCCCATAGCTCCCCTTAGACCAGTGAGTAGGTTTTGGCCCTCCTTCTGTAACTATGGAGATCCTTCCCATCCTCCCATATTAGATATTTTGGACTGAGATCTATTAGTGATTGTTATGGCACAGTCACCAGGTTGTGCTGTTAAACGTGAACGTCCAAGTAGTTTTTTGTTAGTGTGAGAGCAAATGTTCAGTCTTGGCAGACATGCTGTGTTGTTGTTGGTTATGCAAGCTTCTGGATAGAGCAAGCTTGTGCCAGCAGCAGCAGAGTTTGGTCTCTGATTGGAGTCAATTCTTGAGGCTTATTTGTTCCCTAGGAATGAGGCATTAGTGTTGAGCCAAGATTTCTGAAAGAAGGGCTTGCCTATTGTTGTTTGACTATCCCTGTGCCATCCCTGGTGTCAATAAAACAAGTTACACAGACTCTTTGTCACGGAGAGAGTGACCTGCAAGGCCCTGCTACCACTGGGCAGAGGGAAAACAGTGAAACAGGAACAACAGTCTGAGTTTGTGAATGGATTTGGTCGATTTTATTTTAAAATTCTTGTGCGAAGATGGTTATGACTACAGAGCCCGCTGTGTGTCATGAGAGTAGTGAGCTAATTAGGGGATACATATTTAGTACTGGTTACCAGGCAGAAACAAAAGGAGCAAGTGGAAGAGCATTTGTTGTCAGTTGCAGCTTTATATGGGAAATCTCTCTTTTTAATAAAGAGGCTTATGAACAGCACAGGTGGGAAAAACGTAAAACTTGCAGCATAACACAGGGCTCAGTTTTGCTCTTCTGTAACATTGCATTGTCCCTCTCAGTTCCTGCCTATTTAAAAATGGCACAGGTGCATGCAAGCATGCAAAAATCAGCTCAGAAATGCAGCAGCCAGGGCTCTCTGCAAGAGGACCAAGCAACTACAGGGAATGCCTATCCAGACTAGAATTGGCTCTAGTGGAGTATATCGCTTTGATATCGGTTTCTTTTAGAACCTGACCTCTCTGAGGCCTGTCAGTATTTCTCCCTCTTGGGTCTGGTGGTGCTCTTGCTGCAGCTGTGGTTAATCAGAATGAGCTAAGGCAGGAAGCAGGCCACACGACGGGTTTTATGTTAATGAATATGTTCCTGTTATTAAGTTATCTTGGTCTACTGTGTGTTGAGTGTCTCCCTGATGCAACAAAAGCATTTTCCTCTCCGTTTGCTGTCCTCTAGTTCATGGATTCTACAGTCTGGCGTGGGAGGGCTAGTCAGAGACAATATTAACAGCTCACAACTGCCAGTCACAGTACAGCACAAGAACAAAAAGCTGGGCATGGCCCTCCTTGTTTCACAAGACAAAGGGCTGGCTCTTCTAGGTCCAGGCTACTTTAGGGAGGCCTTTCTGGTGCAAGGACAGGCTATGGGTGGATGGTATATGTTTCAGGAAGGATTTTTGTCTGAGAGTTGGTCCTGTCAGAAAGTGGGGAGGTAGAGCTGCACCTGTAGGAGAACACCCCCCTTCCCTCCCAAAAAAAGGTTGTATGGTACGCTGTGTGCCTGTAGTGGGACCATTGCAACAAGGGTTCAAGTGAAGATAGCACCTGAGAGTTGTCCTAACCTGTGCTGGGAGTTTAGCCAGCTCCTGGCAGCCCCAGAACAGTACTGCCCTCTGTCAGTACTTTTTGTTCTAACGGTGTAGAAAAGACCCTGTTGCAGTAGGAGAGGGCCTAGGGAGGAATCCAGCTAACTCAGTCACAACCTCTTCTACAGCTCCCAAGGAACATATATTGGAGCAGCAGCTGTGCCACCTTTCAAATCAAATGAATGCTGTGTGTGCTCCCCTGTGTGTCTGTCCCACTCCGCTATGCAGAGCCACACCCTGCATCCAGCCGCATTTGGGGAGGCTAGCACAACGGCTGGCTCTGTCGGGGGAAATGGCTCTGCTTCCCCTTGTGCTAGGGCTGGCCCCTCCACAGGAGCATAAGGGAAGAGGGAATGAGCTTTGTACCTTTTTCCCCCATCTTACGCGTATGTGGAGCCAGCAGCAGTCTGGTCATTTTAGTTCATATGTTGGAAGCTGCCTTCCTAACTGGGAGTTGGATTTAAAACTGAGACACATTTCCCCAGCTAAGACTAATAATGATTATTATTTCTATTAACAATAATTATTTGTAACATGATAGCATGGAGAGACCCTAGCCAGGGGTCAGGACCCCATTGTGCTAGGCACTGTGTGCAGAACACAATGACAAGATGGTTCCTGCCCCAAAGGTCCATGTTTATGTGGGTGCAAGTGCTTGGAGTATATGAAGTGCTAGTACTTTGTGAAGATTAGTTATCAGAATAGCATGGGACCAGGAATTGGTCTGTAGCTACGGAGTGCTGTTGGCTTCTCCTCTTCCTCTTGGCTTGGGTCTATCTTCCCTGCAGGGTTCACCTTAGATACTCCAGGAAGTTGAAGCTCTGCCAGTTCCCTTCAGAGCTCAGAGATAGCTTCCTCTGATATTCTTGATTATCTGCTCTCTTTACGTACGTTCACACTGACACGAGTTAATTTGTGGGTGGCTGGCAGCTTTACAGGAAAGAGGAACCATGAAGCACTTTATAATTTCTAAACTTTTGCCTGTAATTAATTCACACTTTTAATGCTACCGTCTTGCTGGTTTCCTTTTGAAGTCTGCAGTATTTCCTCCGTTTGCCTGCTGGTGAAGATTTGTGGGGGTTCTCCTACTACTTGTCTCAGTGATAGACAAGTATAATAACCGGTTCACTGTCTCTTAAGGAAACAAAACAGAATTATCCTCCTACGTAGGTAGGTTTTTTCCTTTATTTGCAGTATTGCCCCAGCTGATCTTCCCATATCTTGTCCTATTCATGTGAGAAGAAATAGCTTCTTACACTTAGGCAGAAGTGAATTGCTTTAACTTGGGGAAAAAATGGACAGACATTAAAATTGTGAACTGAAGTCAGGTTGAACTCTTTTAATCATCCTTCTGCTGCTCCTACAATACTCTGTGATCCAATACTACTTCCCCAGGCCATATCTATTTTAGTTTGTCTTATGAAGGGATAAACAGACATTCAGGCTGCTCCTTTTCCGATTCCACATTTTGGCCCTGGGAATCTTTCCATTGATTTCAGTAGGGTCTGGAACAGGCCTTACTTTGTTTTCTCTCTTCCCCCAGCAGAAGAACCTAACTCTCTTAGAAAAAACCTGAAGACCTCCTTAATGACTTGCTTCGCTTACCTGGATATAATGTGGTAGGATGCTCATTGTCCTTGCTCCTATCTCCATATAGGAAAACAGGACACGAGTGGCCTGACTCTCCACTGCCTCGAAACCTTGTGTAGTCATTTACACCCGTGCAAAGGACATGTAAGCTGCTAGTAAGTCAGAATGGTTCTTTCACTTTCATTTTAAACGGGTAAATGAAGGTGCAAGGCAGTGGAGAATCAACTCTCAATTTCTCACTTTATTTCCCTTCCCTTCTAACATCCAGTCAGTATAGTAACCCTTCCTTTGCTTGCTGTGGTTTTCAGCAAAGGGAAGAAAGTGAAATATACAGATTCGAATGAAAATTTTGAATTAATCTTTGCAGCAAATTTGAGAGCTGTAGTAAGAACTACCTTCTGAGAGAGATTCCAGAAGTGTTTGTGTCATAAACAGATCACCTGTTTAATTCATTTCATTGAGGCTGGTACTATCGGAAAAGCCAAATTTAGTACCTCTAGCAAACAACACAAAATAGAACTGTACTCAGAAGAGGAACTCAGAAAAGTCTGAACCACCAGATTTGGCTGCTGGATAGCAAACCTTTTAGATGAGCCCCGCTCTGAACCATCTGGAGGTACCAGGATAGGATACAAAACGATAACCCTTTCTCCAGTCTTTATGCCATATATATTTTCTCAGACTTTAGGAGCAGATTTAGCCTTCGAGTGAATGTGTAAAAAAAATTGGAAATAGCCATGTGTTGTTGATTTTTTTTTTTTTTTAGTCTTCTCCCCATCAGTTTTAGACATGGAATATGACCGGCACCTTGGTTTAATAGTTCTCCTCTGATTAGAAGATTTCGGGATGAGTAGATGGACATCTCCCTTAAGCAAAGAACTAAGACCTAGTGTAAGGTCAATGTGAAGTAGTTACAATAACCTGATCCCAATCCTTTCCTTTTCTATTCAGTAACAGGAGTGGAGACAAGCAACATGTCCCTGTGTCCCAGGGATGCATTGTTTTACATGTCACCTGACCAAAATAACAAAAGGTGGCACAAATCTCTTTCAGACCCGTCTCCTTATTCATATGTGGAACAAGATGCATCTGTTCACTCATTACCTTCTTCAGTGAAGTCAGACTCAGAACAGTTTCTTGCACATTTAGTGACTAAACATTTTTTTAATTTCTCCAGGCTTCAGTTCAAAGGAAGAATTGAATCCGAAACCTTTGGAGCCAGTTTCCCAGGGAAACCCAAGTACGTAAATCAGAATTAATTATATAATTAAGTCATAATAATCTCGTGCTGTTATGAGAATCGTACTTTTGAGACTATAGTCAAGAAATTCACTAAACATTAGCTATTAGGGAAAAACCATTTTTGGAACATATATTCCTTTACAATAGAATAACCTAGACCTCCTTAACAGTTTCTGTTTAGCCATTTGTCATGTCTCTCATCTACTCTAAATAATAATTGTTTCTACCTTAAGGAAAACAATAGCAACAGACTCTTAACTTACTCAAAGCAAAGGGTACATCTACATTGCCTGCTTCCCAGTGTGGGTAGACAGACACGTACAAGCTCTGCTTGAGCTAGCATGCTAAAATAGCAGCATCGCTGAGAGTAGCACAGATAGCACCTTGGACTAGCCACCTGAGTACAAACCCTCCCGGACCCCCATGGTACATACTTGGGCGGCTAGCCTGAGCCATAGCCTGTGCTACCTCTGGCTACACTGCGGTTTTTAGCTTGCTCAAGAAGAGCTAGTCTGCATCTGTCTACCTGAGCTGGGAAGCGTGAGTGAGATGTTGGCTGTTTTAAATATTATACGGAGGATCGTGTGAATTCTACAGTCCAAAGGCCGTGGCTTTGCAATATGCCATCAGACACAGAATTTGGATCCTGCCAGGGGGAAGCTTACTAACTAATGCCCTGTATTTGCTGTGCCTGGGATAAGACCTAGGCAACTGGGCACTGATAACAGGAGCACTCCCTTTATCTGGGATAACTGATTGAGCAGGCCTGGCTCCTGGCATTGGGGCTCTACTGGCTTGGCAGCAGTTCTAATGGAGGGAAGAGGGAATCACTCAGAATATGGGCCCAGCGGTCACAGCAGTAAAGGGAGAGAGACTTACTAGGTACGGCTGGGAGGTAGTAGAGAGAGAGCATCTAGAAGCCCTCACCCCCTATTAGAAGGAGGTGGGAGGGCCCTCTTCTCACAACAGGCATGGCTCAGAGCCCATTGAAGTGAATGAGGGATTATCCCACTGACTTCCACAGGCTTTGGATCAGGCCTAAAAGTGAAGAGTGAGAGAAAAAGAAAGCAAGCCCTGAGTAGGGAGAAGAGATTCCCCTTTGACGGAAGCCCTTCTCTGAGCTACCACATCCCCCAGCTCTCCCCTCACAGTACTGACAGTTGTGGCAATTCAGCTGTACACGGTCAGTACCAAATTCTGCAGCAAATGGAAATTTGTGCGTCACTATGAACAGCATTTAAAAGGGATATTAAATAAATTAAATATTAAACGGAATGGCCCCATAATCCCCAATAGTCTAATACTGAATTAATTTTAATACCATGTCTTTGAATGTTAGACATATTTTATCCTGTCACCGTAATTAGGGAGGCTCACTACAAAATTATTTAGGTTCAATGTGTTGCCCTTGGCTGTGAGGAATTAGCAGCTGAACAGAGATAAAAGTATCACAGTTTAATTAGACAATTGCAAAGTAAAATGAAATAGCAGGTATCAAAATTCTTATCCCATGGACTCTAATGCTGCCCGACAGTTCTAGCCCACTCTGGTTCCTTTCTCATGCTCAGCTCCATAGTAGAGATAAACCAAATTCAGATCTAACCTTGGAAGTATTTGAATCCATAGGGAGCAGATTTGGGCTCCCCATCTTGCAAAGAGGTACACGTGCTTAAGTTTCATGCTGTAAATAGTCTTATAGAAGACAAAGGGACTTCTCACAGTTTGCATGCAAAACTAAGCATGTGCATAAATCTTTGCAGTCAGGGCCCTGATAGGTAAGAGAGTACCATTTTACACAGTCACATTACAGGGTAGAATTTCACATTAAGGAGCAGGAATTCGGGATAATGTGGTCCTTTATTAAGGTAGCATTATTGGAAGCTCCAGCCGTGCCCCATGGTTCCCTATGAATGAACACAGTTCCCCTGTCATGCGTCCATAATTCAGCATTTTTGAAATTTAGAAAAGTTTTCCCTAAGGGGAAAACTGAAAGCAATTAGATGGAAAGTCTGTTGCATAATCAGATAGGAACAATCAGTGCTTTGTAGCCTTTTGGTTATTTGATAATTAAAATACACCAGTCTTGGTCAGTCTGACTGGTAGGAAGTAACATCAAAGAGAAATTATGGGGCTTACGTTGAGGCAAAAAACCTTAATTAGCACTCTAGTTAAACCAAATTTTGGTTCCATTCAAATCAATGAGTGTTTTGCCATTGACTGGAATAGAAACAAGATCATGCTGTTAATGACCGAAGAGATCATTTGCAGAGTATTATGGATCAAGCACTTTTGTGCAATTTTTGTTTTGGGATAAGCTTGGCTTTTCTGTACAGTAAGGTATGTGGGCTTGCATAGATCCATGTAAGAGTCTATAGTTCAGTTTAAAAGCATCTACACTAAATCTGAAGACACCACATGAGATTATCGGTCTCGGAATTAATTACACACCAATCAGAGTAATCATTGAACAGTTCCGATATAAAAGACTTTAGTGCAGGGGTTCTCAACCAGGGGTACATGTACCCCTGGGGGTACACAGAGGTTTTCCAGGGGGCACATCAACTCATCTAGATATTTGCCTAGTTTTACAACAGGCTACAGCAAAAGTACAAGCAAAGTCAGTACAAACTAAAATTTCATGCAGACAATGACTTGTTTATACTGCTCCATATACTATACACTGAAATGTAAGTACAATATTGATATTTCATTTGATTTATTTTATAATGATATGGTGAGAAAGTCAGCCATTTTTCAGTCATAGTGTGCTGTGACACTTCTGTATTTTTGTTTCTGATTTTGTAAGCAAGTAGTTTTTAAGTGAGGTGAAACTTGGGATACACAAGACAAATCAAACTCCTGAAATGGGTCCAGTCGTCTGGAAAGGTTGAGAGCCACTGCTCTAGTGCTATAGCAAGCAACATTACTAGGAGTTGCTTTCAGTAGCCACTTGAAGAAAAGCCTCCCCCGCTCAAGTAGCTACACAGAGAAAACCACAATTTGTTCAGTGGTGTTACCTGTTCACAATGCAGCAGGCTGAGGAGGCATGAGACCTCCAGTAATTCAGATTCAGTGGCCCCACCATAATGCAACAGGCACAGAAGCCCTGCAGTGGCTATTCCCGCCCGTAGACTAGCAGCCAGGGACAGTAATATACAGCACCCCACTTACTGGCCCTTCATTGGGGGGATATAGATTGCACCTTCTCAGCTACCCTATACTTCACCTGCAAAGCCTAAATACTCTGGGTGAAATCCTAGTCCTATTGAAATAAATAGGAGTTTTGCCATTTTCTTCAGTGGAGCCAGAATTTCAGACTCTGGGTTTTAGCAGATTGATGGATTTCCCTGAATCTGGTGAGTAGGATTAATGATCAAGGTTGTATACCATGTCTGTTATAGTTTTTGGGTCCAATACAGTCATGACTGAGTGAAATTCTCTTGCCTGTGTTATAGAAGAGGTCAGAGTGGATGATATAATAATCCTTTGAAAATGCATAGGAATGAGAATTTTCTGCTGCAGTCACATAGTGGGATAGGTTGTCAGCTATAACGTTGATGCCCTGATTTCCTGTCAGAGGAAAATCAAATCTAAGAAACAACAAAAATACCCTTCACAGATCTTTAGTCTCTCATTATTATTTCCTGTCTCAGACTGCAAAGTTGATTTGTCCTTCTTGATTGATGGGAGCTGGAGCATCGGTAAACGCCGTTTTCAGATCCAAAAACAATTCCTCAGTGATGTGGCTCAAGCTCTTGATGTTGGCGTAGCTGGTCCTCTCATGGGCATTGTTCAGTATGGGTAAGAGAGTCTCCCCCTAACATCTGGCTCTACCTCAGTCTGTACAGGGTCACTACTACACTGTTCCCAACTCATTTTGGAGTGATCACTTCTTATTTTTACACCACATCTATTCTAAATGAGAAACTATCTAAAATTCAACTTTGGAAACTTGGAGAACAACATATTTGGGATATTATGAGACTGAATAAAAATGTCTATGGGAAAAATCTACTTGGTTATCTTCAAAGATTGAACATAGACAGAAATAAACAAGATGCTGGAGGTCAGACTAGATGATCATAATGGTCCCTTCTAGCCTTAAATGTCTTTAATCTTTTTCTGCTAACTAATAACAAAGTTATAAAAACCACTGAAATAAATGAGGGGGTTTTCTTAAGTAGCCTCATAAACTGAGACTAGTACAATATAGATTTTGAAGTTCAATTTACATACCAATAGCAGCACAGTGCTAAAAGGTGAAACAAAATTACACACCAAGCTTTTTTTTTTTAAATACATGTTGTAAAGTTATCTAAAAATAGCTTTCAAACGAGAGAAGCCCGGTAATTCATATAACGAAGACTCTGTTACACCATTACCACAGGCAAGCTAGTAGCCTCTACTACAGTGGTTTTCAACCTTTTTTCATTTGCTGACCCCTAAAAATTTTTGAATGGGGGTGCGGACCCATTTGGAAATCTTAGACCAATTTACCGGCCTTTCTCCCCACCCCCACACCCCACCAGGGGCTGTGGACCACAGGTTGAAAACCACTGCTCTACTAAATGAATTCAGAGATGTCCACTGCCAAAGAAACTTTTAAGATTCCATTGGCATGTCTTCACTAATGCCTGTTACTTTATCATTTGTGTTTTACAGGTATACCGACATGTTTATATAGAAAACACTAGAGACTTCCTTTTAAGGGTCTCCTCTGTTATTATGTAGTGAACCGCCTTACGTGATGAGTCTTCCTCTTCCTTCCCCATGAAGCATTACTAAAGCGATTATAAATGGAACCATGCTACATGTGGGGAAAAAAACTGCTAGCTACTTTTTTTTTCTTTTTTACATGTTAGCGATGACCCTTCTACAGAATTTAACCTCAAAACTCATGCAAACTCCAGGGATGTGAAAAATGCCATTGAGAAAATTCCACAGAAAGGAGGGCGTTCCAATGTTGGTATGTGGCGTGTGAGTAGCATATCCGCAGTTCCTTAGCCCGAGGAAGACTGTGGGATGTGAGATCCTAGTTCTAGTGGGCAAATAAGCTCCTTGCAGCACCGTGGAACCAGCCTTGGCAGCTGATGACCTCATGCTCAGGAGCATGCCTCGGGCACCCTCTGATGGGTATATTGCCATCAGACTAGCAAGGGTATTAGAACTTCTCTGCCCCCTCCATTGCACTGATCTGGGGAGAAAGGAGCTAGCAAAGACTTTTTAATGATAACTTATGTGCATTAGTCGGTGAGATTTTGAGCCCACCTTATGTAAAAGATTTTATTTTTTTTTATTCTTTTTTTTTTTTTAATTCTAGTTCCCAGCGCTCCTGCCTTGGTTTGGTTTTTAGGAAAGTTGAGAGTTGTGGGGTGTCGCTCTTCTCCTTCAACCTCAGCAGCAGCTCCCCTGGCACATCTGAGCCTGGTGCTCTCTTTGCTTATCGGTGCTAATGAGGAGCAGAGAAAGGGTGAAGTTTGCACCTCTGTTAGAACCGGGGTAGGGTATAAACTTGGACCATTGCAGGTGGTTCCCCTTCCTGTTTGTGTAGCCATGGCAAGTTGCCTCCACTCTGTTTTTGCTAATGCACCCCTTTCCCTGTGCTCTAGGCCTGGAATTTGACCTCAGTGTTGCACTGTCTAAAGAGACTGGTTACTGTAACTAGGATACAACATCCTCCCATTCATTTCTCTTACAGGGAAGGCACTTTCATTTGTTAACAAAAACTTCTTTTTGGATACCAATGGAAACCGAGGTGGAGCACCCAATGTGGCCATAGTGCTGGTGGATGGATGGCCCACTGATAAGGTGGAGGAGGCCTCCAGACTGGCAAGAGAATCTGGAATCAACATTTTCTTTGTCACCATTGAAGGAGCTGATGAAAACGAAAAACAAAATGTTATTGAACCCAACTTTGTGGACAAGGTACTGGGGAATGGGGTACATGAAACTAGATCTGGGTTCACAGTGCAAAGCCTGGAGCTAGGCCTCAATGTTACTAAAGTTTTCAGGATGTTTGATTTGAGCCCATCTTGTATGAGGTTGCTCTCTTCCCTCTTTCTACCTCTCTCCTCTTCCCCTACCCCCTTTTTTCCCTTCTTATGGTTATGGCTTCCCTGTAAGAATTGCCATAAGATCTAACATTTGAATGTTGAATAGCAATGGGCAGCAATGCTCTAGTCATGGGCTCATAATTACATTTGTCTCAGGCCTGAGGCTGGCTACATTACATTCTGCCTATACTAGAAAAGGACTGCTGGAATGAAGAACCAGTAACATTTTTATTGGCTAATTAATAGAGGGGGGAACTTCTTTACAGTGAGATCTATTAAACTATGAACTAGTCTCCCAAGGGAAGTGGTGAAAACCACCGCATTTGGGACTTGTAAAGCTAGACTGGACAAAGTGTTAGAAAACAGGCTGTGAGCCACAATTCTGCGCTGGCAGGCAAATGTGGACAGATAACCAAACACTGTAGGTCTTTTCCATTTCTAATCCCTATTTTTCTATATTCCATGAATGATCTGAGCTAGAAATGAATACCATTTTTAAGGCTCGGATTAAGGCTGTATAAAGCTCTTGTCTATATCCCTGCACTACAAAAATACCAGACCACAAAAATAAATAGACTGCAAAAAATACCTTTCCTTGAAATCACAGCATTCCTAATACCATCCTTCCCCACTTCAATTCTCATATGCTTTTTATTATCTTGAACAGCTACAGTAGAAACTAGTGTTGTATATATTAAAGCATGGCTGTTGCCTCTTTTAATGAAATAATTTCTTCACTATGACTGTTTCCAGTTACAAAATGCAGATGTAAATCCAGAGTAATTCCACTGAAGCTAATGGGGAGTTACTCTGAGTTTTCACTAGTGTAACTGACTCGAAAGTTTTTATTTGTACCTACACTGTGATTCTCCCATTCAACAAAGTCTGAGAAGCCCTTGAACCCCATGCTAGTACTAAGGTCATAAACAACTCCTGTTTCCACATCCAAGAGACGGCACAAAAGCCCAAAGTTAGTAAAAACAGACAACTTTTAAATGTGATTTCGAGAGGTGTCGCTGAACAGACAAAATTATTTTAAATTATATTAATAAATTAGGTGACCTACAATTTTTGATCCATTGACCATCCACTACCCAGGCTAGAAACAGCTCAGTAGCTTAATAAAAAGACTTCTAGCATTAATAAATCTGTCCAAGCCCTGCTCCTAGACCATCAGAAAGCAACACTTTTGACCCTTCCAGTGTTTCCAATGTTTCCATTATAAATCTCTAACTGGGGGAGGTTAAGACAAGGTGTGAACATCTTACCAGTTTCAAACTGCTTTGGACTGACCCATGGTGTGGCATGCAACTTAGCAGCCAATTTTGGAGGTGTTCTATGTTTTCTATGCATGGTGTAAATCTGTCAGAGCATTCTGGAGTTATGGAAAGGGAAAAGAGAATATTTTAAAAATTTCCAGACTTCTTTTTTCAAGTTCTAACTAAAAATGGCTTTATTTTAAAATGTAGGTTTCATCAACAGTTGTTAATGAGTCCTTGCGGAAGACTAAGCACTTGGGGATTATGAAAATGTTATTGAGTATAGCAGCCAATGGACTTGCATAACAGCCGTTCTTCAACCCTTTTGTAGATGTTATGAAGACATTTTTCTTAACTGCTACCTTCAGCACCCTTCCCAAAACTCAAATTTTAGTGCCTAGGATGCTAGGCCTGGGGCTTGGAAGAGCTCAGTTCATTTCCCTGTTCCCCCACAGCCTTCCTGTGCAACCTTGGGAAAAGTCACTAAGGCCTCCACTGGAAAGTTTCTGCGCAATAAAGCAGCTTTCTGTGTTGTAACTCTCGAGGTGTAGACGCTGCCACGCCACTTGGTGCGCAGAAACTGAGCAATTGCAGCGCTGTAAAAAAACCACCCCAGGCGTACAGCTTTCTGCACCAGGGGTACAGCGCTGCAGTGCAAGTTTAGACACCCTGGTCAATTACAGTGCTGCAACTGGCCTCCGGGAGGTGTCCCACAATGCCTGTTCTCACCTCTCTAGTCATCACTTTGAACTCTACTGCCCTGCTCTCAGGTGACCAACCGTCATCCCTACCCTGTAAATTCCTTTGGAATTTTTAAAGTCCCCTTCCTGTTTGCTCAGTGATCCGTGCAGTGGTCTCAGAGCATCTTTCCAGGTGGCCATGCCTGCTCCATGCACCAGGCAAATCCCCCCTTTTGGAGCAATGCTGAGCTGCTGGACCTCATCAGCATTTGGGGAGAGGAGGCTGTCCAATTCTAGCTGCGCTCCAGCCATAAGAATTATGATATCTATGGACAGATTTCATGTGGCATGACAGAAAGGGGCCATGACTGGGACACACTACAGTGCAGGAGCTGCGGAATGCCTACCACACGGTGCGGGAGGCAAACCGCCGTTCCGGTGCTGTGCCTACGAGCTGACAGTTCTACAAAGAGCTGGACGTGATACTTGGTGGCGACCCCACCTCCACTGCGAAGACCACTGTGGATACTTCGGTGGCTCGCATGCCAGTCGAGAGTGGACCGAGCCATGAGGAGGAGACGAACATAGAGGCAGAAGATGACTCGAATATCAGAGATGCATGAAGCCAGGGGGTCCTCTCTGCCCTGGAGAAGGCTAGCTAGGCACAGCTGTCAGATCTTAGTGAAGCGCAAACACGAGAGGAGGACCCTGGTAAGTGGCTTTGATTTTGGGAATCGCTGAAGTGAGTTGTTGGGGGCAGGAGGGTGGCAGAAAGCAGGCTTGTGTCTGTATGATGCACGTACCACCATATGCGTAGGCTGAGCGGTGGAACAGGCTGTTGATTGACTCCCTCACTTCACAGGAATCTGCCTCAGAGATCTCCAGGAAACTCTCATGGACATACTGGGCGATCCACTGCCACAGGTTCTTTGGCAGAGCTGCTTTGTTTCTTGCCCCATTAAGGGTAACTTTCCCGCGCTACTGTGCCATCACTGGGGGGGAGGGGAGACCATTGCTGCACATGGGCAGAAGCCACAGTCTTGGAGAAGACCTTCCTTTGATTCCCTGCTCACCCTCAGCAGCGAGATGTCTTCCATAATGAACACAGCCTGTTGAAAATGTGGGGACAGTAATGATTATAAGGCCCCCACTACAGTGCTGGCTCTTCCCAAGAGGCACGTGCCCAGTGGACAGTATGGTCCTGGAACACTTATTGCCCCTGCCCCTGCAGTTACTCACCATTTTGGGGCTCATGTGGGCTTGCCTGGGATTAGCTAGTTAGTGATAGGTATGTGAATAGTGGCAGTGGTTTAAATCAGTGGTCTCTGTGTTGCAAACAATACTGTTTCCTTAAAATGTTGCATTTTGGCTTCATGGATGACTTTGGGAGCCCAGTCTCTCTCTTCGTTATTGCTGGATGAATGGCTGTGCAGAATTAGAAAGCAGCCCCGAAAGAGGACTTTCTGCGTGATGTCATGATGCACTCCGTGGCCGAAAAACAAGAATTCAAGGAATGGCGGGACAGCGAGAAGAGGGACTGAAAGGAGAAATGCGACGCACCAGAACAAAGCCACGGAGTGGCTCTTAAACGTTATGGAGCGCCAAGTGGACATGCTCCAGGCGCTGATAGCACTGCAAACCGAGCAGATCCACACCCGCCCTCCCCTGTAGCCTCTGTCACAAAACTCTTTCCCATGCAGACACCACCAACACACTTATCCACCTCCTGGCTCCAGTCTGTACCTGCTGCATTCCACTCCTGCCCCATCACAGTCCAGCTCTGCAGACTCCCAGTACCCTCTGCACTTCTCCACAGGAGAAGGCTGGATACGATACCTGGACATACACAAATCTTTAACTGTTTCAGGACCTGAGACCCTCCCTTCCCCCATCCCCTGCGTACTGATGTGTTTTTTGTTTGTCTCCTCCAGTGGATGTTTTTTAATAAAAGAATTGTTTTGGTTTGAAAGCAATCTTTATTCCATTAATTGAAAGCAAACAGAGCCCTCCAGAGCAACAGGCAATTTTCTTAAACCTTCATAGTGCATCGTCTGCACCAATCCCAATAATCTCCTAACATTACAAGCACTACGCTGCTGAGCATAGCAACAAATATTAGTGTCTCTCACCTTCAAATTGCTGCCTCAAGGCATCCCTGATCCTTATGGCCCCCACTGTGCCCCTCTAATAGCCCTGGTCTCTGGCTGTTCAAATTCAGCCTCCAGGCACTGAGCCTCAGCAGTCCAGCCCTGAGTGAAGCTTTCACCTTTCCCTTCACAAATATGGAGCGTACAGCACAGAGCTATAAGCATAAGAATATTGTCATTGGCCAGATCGAGCCTCCCATATAGGCAGTGCCAGCAGGCCTTTAAACAGCCAAAAGCACACTCAACAGTCATTCTGCACTTGCTCAGCCTGTTGTTGAACCGCTCCTTGCTGCTATCAAGGTTCCCCGTGTATGGCTTCATAAGCCACAGCATTCTGGGGTAGGCAGGGTCTCCCAGGATCAAAATGGGCATTTCGACTTCCTCTACCATGATCTTCGGGTCTGGGAAGGAAGTCCCTGCTTGCAGCTTCCTCAACAGGCCACTGTTCCGAAAGATGTGTGCGTCATGCACCTTTCCGGACCAGCCCCCATTAATGTCCGTGAAATGCCCACAGTGATCCACAAGCACCTGGAGAACCAAAGAGAAATACCCCTTCTGATTAGTGCACTCGGTGGCTAAGTGATCTGGTGCCAGAATTGGAATATGGGTGCCATCTATCGCCCCTCCGCAGTTAGAGAATCCTATTTGTGCAAAGTCAGCCACAATGTCACATATGTTGCCCAGAGTTAGTGTCTTTCGGAGCAGGATGCAATTAATGGCCCTGCACACTTCTGTCAACATGAGTCCAACGGTCAACTTTTCCACTCCGAACGGGTTAGCGACTAATCGGTAGCAGTTCCCTCAACCTCTCCTCATAAGTCATGTGCTCCAGCCCCCTAATCATTTTTGTTGCCCTCCACTGGACTCTTTCCAATTTTTCCACATCCTTCTTGTAGCGTGGAGCCCAAAACTGGAGAGTACTCAGATGAGGCCTCACCAATGTCGAATAGAGGGGAATGATCACGTCCCTCAATCTGCTGGCAATGCCCCTACTTATACAACCGCAAATGCCGGTAGCCTTCTTGGCAACAAGGGCACACTGTTGACTCATATCCAGCTTCTCGTCCACTGTGACCCCTAGGACCTTTTCTGCAGAACTGCTACCTAGCCATTCGGTCCCTAATCTGTAGCAGTGCATGGGATTCTTCCGTCCTAAGTGCAGGACTCTGCATTTGTCCTTGTTGAACCTCATCAGGTTTCTTTTGGCCCAATCCTCTAATTTGTCTAGGTCCCTACCACTCCTCCCAGTTTAGTGTCATCTGCAAACTTGCTGAGGGTGCAATCCATGCCACCCTCCAGATCATTAATGAAGATATTGAACAAAACCGGTCCCAGGACCGACCCTTAGGGCACTCCACTTGATACCGGCTGCCAACTAGACATGGAGCCATTGATCACTACCCACTGAGCCCGACGATCTAGCCAGCTTTCTGTCCACCTTATAGTCCATTCATCCAGCCCATACTTCTTTAACTTGCCGGCAAGAATAGCGTGGGAGATAGTATCAAAAGCTTTGCTAAAGTCAAGGAATAACACATCCACTGCTTTCCCCTCATCCACAGACCCAGTTATCTCATCATAGAAGGCAATTAGGTTAGTCAGGCATGACGTGCCCTTGGTGAATCCATGCTGACTGTTCCTGATCACTTTCCACTCCTTTAAGTGCTTCAGAATTGATTCCTTGAGGACCTGCTCCATGATTTTTCCAGGGACTGAGGTGAGGCTGACTGGCCTGTAGTTCCCCGGATCCTCCTCCTTCCCTTTTTTAAAGATGGGCACTACATTAGCCTTTTTCCAGTCTTGCCAGTGTAGACATACCCTTAGTCTCTCTGGCCTGGATCCACAAATGGACTTAAGCATTACAATGCCCTGCATCACAATGCCTAGCTTTTAGGCACCTAGAAAAAATCACCGGACTACCAATGGGATCCGCAATTCCTGATTTAGGTGCCGACTCTCCTTATACAATGAATGGGGAGAGAGACACCTCAGAATGGGATCCACAACAGCCAGCAAGCTATGCAGGGAGCTGCCTAAACTAGCCAATGGGAGATATCACTGAGAGGGGTGTGTCCTCTCAGAGTTAGGTACTTATATTCAGGCTGCATGCAAGAAATAATTCTGTGCCTTAGTCCCCATTGGTAACATGGGCATACTACTACTTGTCTACCTCACAGGTGCATTGTGAGGATAGATAAATGAGATTGTGGGGTGCTCACACACAGTACAGTAATAAGAGCCATATAGATTCCTGAGAGAGACAGAAATAATCGTTTTGTTTAAAGTCTACTCCCTTCCTGCCAACAGCTGGAATATTAAGTCTCCAGGACTGTATCTACCCAGCTCTGGCAGGAAAGCCCACACATCCATGGAGAAACATCACCCCATTCCTGTGATGCTATTTGGTTCTTATAAAAGTCATTGCACCTGGATACCACAGAGACTGATACATTTTAAGATACTTGGTGCAACCTAAAAATATTACATATACCGACACACCTGGAGATCAACCTGCTTTTGTGAGATTTTTTTCAACAGAACAAAATAAAAGCCACAAACATCTAAATGAGAAATCATAACGCAGGGGCACATACTAATTATTCAGCTAATCAGGGTAAGTAATGTCTGCTCAGTAAACTTGTTTGAGGAATGTCGTCTCCATTGCTTTGTTATGAATAGATGAAACTTCTGGTTACTCTTGGAATAAGAGTGAATCCCTGCAATCTACACTATGGATGATCTAGTCTTAAACCATTTCAGATAGGCAGCCAATACTCATGTCAAGTACTGCAGGGCCAATTGGCATGAAGTTGTGACATGAGGTGTGATATGCCAGATCAGCCAGGGTTCAGGATGCAGAGTGGAAGTTAGAAAGTATTTTCAGAAAACAACTTGTTCTCTGAGCCACGCCGCAAGATGATTTTGTGCAATTTCCACTGTCACTCTGCCATGAAACACATTTCCTATGAGCTTCAAAGCCCTTAATGGCATTAGCTGGGCTGTCTCCAGGCTCCATTTGATTGGCTTATAGTCTTGTTTTCATTTATTTTTTAAAAGGGCAAAACGACAATGAGGCTCTGTGACCCTGCCAGAGCCAGCACGGAAGATAGAGAGCAGGGGGCCCAAGCAGGAAGGCAAAGCTGGCAAAACAAACATCATTCTGGGATGTATTAGCAGGAGTGCTGTAAGCAAGACACAAGAAGTAATTCTTTCACTCTACTCTGCACTGATTAGGCCTCAACTGGAGTACTGTGTCCAGTTCTGGGCACCACATTTCAGGAAAGATGTGGACAAATTGGAGAAAGTCCAGAGAAGAGCAACAAAAATGATTAAAGGTCTAGAAAACATGACCTATGAAAAAAGTGGGTTTGTTTAGGTTGGAGAAGAGAAAACTGAGTGGGGACCTAATAACAGTTTACAAGTACATAAAAGGTTGTTATAAGGAGTAGGGAGAAAAACTGTTCTCCTTAACCTCTGAGGATAGGACAAGAAGCAATGGGCTTAAATTGCAATAAGGGCGGTTTAGGTTGGACATTAGGAAAAACTTCCCAACTGTCAGGGTGATTAAGCACTGGAATAAATTACCTAGGGAACTTGTGGAATCTCCATCCTTGGAGACTTTTAAGAGCAGGTTAGACAAACACCTGTCAAGAATGGTCTAGATAATACTTTGTCCTGCCATGAGTGCAGGGGGCTGGACTAGATGACCTTTCGAGGTCCCTGCCAGTCCTATGATTCTTTGAGTTTATCTTGTGGCTGTAAATGGCAGCATCAGAATGTAAAAAGAGCAGCAAGATAGAAGAAAATAAACACGGTGAGGCTATGAAGTGAAGCCTAAACCGATGTGTACAGAACTAACTTAAAGCTGTTGTGAGATTGATTTGCTGACACCAAATGTAGCGGGGAGGACACTACTACAGAAACAGTTGAACCATCCTTTCAGGTGAACGATGAAGGGCAGACACAATCTGGCTCATCAAACGCTCTCAACAAGTTGGAACATTAACATCTTAAAGATTTTACATTTTAAAACAATTCTGAATCTACCTCTCCTACCTACAACATACTCCACATTCCATCCTCCTCCTCCTCTCTCCCTGCGCCCACCCACCCAGCCAGAAATCCATTCCCTCACCACAAGTTCCCAACTCCTCATTAGGTCTGGAAGAGCTTCCCTCCACCTGCTCCCTATGTGCATTCAGAGTCATAACTGCTTAATTTACTGACCAAGCTGTAAAAATTTAAGAAATTTTGCTTCTACTGCCCTGGGGAGCCAACACAACCATGTCGGATTCTCCTTTAGTTTATGCATCACCAACGTTTTTTTTTTTTTTTTTTTTGCCACATTTCTGTTTCGTGATCCTGATTTCTGGTTGGGATGGCATGAGCCAGAAAGAACCCAGCTTGACTCTCAGGTACCATGTCGAATGTGCAGGACTGACAGGTGGACAAAACCTCATCTTTTTACTTTTAACTGGAGGGGATGTGATCTGGAGCCACTGCCAGTCAAACAAGGAACTCCCAAAGAAGGCCACTTTGTACAGAGTATAACTCTGAACTAAATGAACAAAGATATTTGAAAATGAATTTGTAGTTTTGACACTTGGCCTAACTCTGACATAACCAGTGTACAAAACCAAATTCAGAGGGTGGTGGAATTTCATATTGAATTTTTCTGACAATTAACACTGACCGCTTCATCACATATTTTATAAATGCCGGGGCAGGATGTCCAGTTCTTTAGTTGAACACACTTTACATAACTTTTAGATTTTTCTCAGGAAGGCAGCAGAATTTGATTGTGTAATTAAACTCAATCCACATTATGCCCAATAAGTGCCTTTTTACTTTTATATTTGCATCTCTCTGCAGGCTGTATGCAGAACAAATGGCTTCTATTCCATTAACGTGCCAAGCTGGTTCAACCTACGCAAGGTAGTCCAGACCTTGGTGAAGCGGGTCTGCGACACTGATCGGCTGGCTTGCAGCAAGACGTGTCTAAATTCAGCTGACATTGGCATTGTAATTGATGGTTCCAGCAGCGTTGGCACTGGCAATTTCCGCACTATCCTCCAATTTGTAGCCAACATAAGCAAAGAATTTGAGATTTCAGACACCGACACCCGTATTGGAGCTGTGCAGTACACCTATGAGCAGAGGCTGGAGTTTGGATTTGACAAACACAGCACTAAGCAAGATGTCCTGAATGCTATTAAGCGAATTAACTACTGGAGTGGAGGGACCAGCACTGGAGCGGCCATCAACTATGCCTCTGAACAGCTCTTCAGCAAATCCAAACCCAACAAGAGGAAGATAATGATTCTCATCACAGATGGCAGGTCTTATGATGATGTCCGAGTGCCAGCCATGACAGCTCATCAAAATGGTAAACTAGTGCTATCTTCTACTACGGGGGCCCACTCCACCTATATACAGTAGCTTAACATTTATAAAGGTAAGGCAGTTAGAGTGGTCATCGCAGTATGGCAGTAGATGGACTTTTGGGCAGCTCACCACACTAAGCTATGGCCATGTTAATGGCCATAGCTAATCAAGATGAAGATGGGTGAGTAAACAGATGGGAAGTCCATAAGAAAATAGTGTAGTCAGATTTGTCAGACGGGATGTCTCTCACACGCTGCAGTGCTCAATGGGTTTCTATAGGCCTACAGACACAAGAAGTGTGTATATGAAGCTCACTTTTGCTTTCAGTGTAGGATGTTCAAACACATTCTGTGCCAGGCTTTCAGGCAACAGCCTACTACTGTTTGACGCCTTTCTGCCATTGGCAAGACTTATTCTTCAGGGCTGACACTGCCCCCCCACACCCCAGTCTGTACATATGGTTCAATTCTTGTTTGACACTCACATAGAGGCTGTAAAATAAGCTGCAATGGGACATGGAGAATTTTCCTGGCACACAAGCAACATAGGTCTGATGTATGTGGCTCTATGCGGCTCCTTTCAGAGACCCCAGTGTAAGCATTGTATTGAGGTGGGAGGGGAATTAGCTGTAACACGCAGAGTTTCAGAGCCTGCTGTACGTAAGAGCAGCCCATTGGCTGCACCTTCTATAATGTCTCTCAGAAGCCACAGCCCAGAGTCTGGTCCCTTCATTTTATGCCCTGAACATTACATTTATTGTGGGATCAGATTTTTTTTAAAAATTAATTTCAATGCAGTGACTGTTTTGAAAACACACCTGGCCATTTTAAACGCTGGTTGTCTTTTCAGGGGTCATAGCTTATTCTGTTGGAATTGCCTGGGCAGCCCAGGATGAACTGGAATCCATTGCAACAGACCCGGATAAAGAGCATTCCTTCTTCGTGGATGAATTTGACCATCTCTACAGATTCGTTCCTAGGATCATCCAGAACATTTGTACAGAGTTTAATTCACAGCCCCGGAACTGATGAAAGTAGGCAAAGCATTATACTAACGCTGAGTCACTGGGTGTCATGCAGAAGATAAACAAAATGCTATACAAGTAATGCCAGCTATGAGTCCAAGAAATACTAGAAGAGTTATTCTCTGGCATTTTTCAGTTAACAAAGCTGATTTCAGCTCTATTCCTTATGCATGATAAAGCTCTGTGTAGACAGGCATTTTCATTTTAACTTTTTTGCTGGCTTCAAAACTCTGACTTGGTTGGATAGACAAAGACAGTTACAACCCTTGAAAAGATAAATCAAGTGACTCAGCTTTGTAGATTGAAAATTTGTTTCCAGAAGAGAGGTTTGAAAAGGTTTTTCAATGTAGATCCCAGGGACATTTTCATTCGGCCTTTGTGTATTGCAGAAGCTCTCTTTAAAGACATTCTCTGTCACAGTGCTTCTCAAACTGTGGTCTGTGGAACACTGCCGGGTAGAGGCCAAGCTGCATCTATTAGAGTGGCGAAGCATCTCTGTCTTCTAGCAGTGATGCTTCCTGCTAGTTGTTGTCCAGACCAGGACTCTCAGGGTTTCCAGAGATGCTTTCCAACAACACCCAGAACACTTTTTTAAATTGGACAGCTGTTTTGTGTCTCTCTGACAGGTTTTCATTTGGTATCATTTCAAGCTGATACATACAAACACGAGAGAGAGCCAAACTGCAACTGGATAGATTAGAGCAGTGGGGTCTGCAGGCATTTACTGATCCTAATAGAGTTCTGCACCCATGGAGAGGAAGCAGCTGACACATACAAAATTGAAAAACTGGAATCCAGAATCCCCACCCATTGCGTTGGAGGGAGTTTATTTAGAATCTTGTCCTCTTAACATTGTCCTATTGTCAGTGTCCAAGCATGATAGTTACTGCAAGGGGGGGTCTGGGCGCAGGAGGCTGATACCATTGGAAGGGCCTCCGTCTTAAGTGGTACACAATATGAAAAAAGTTTGAGAACCACTATGCTGTCCTCAAACCATTCTTCTTTTAGGTTTCACCCTGAAGCATGGATGGAGACCAATAGCATGAAGAGAAAAGACTGCTCTAGAGTTGTTTTGTTAAGGATTTAAGAGAAACACAGTCTGACTGTATTATTGTGTATTATACATTGGCAAAAGCAGGACTTCCCAATGGTAGAGAGAGACTCTGTAGATGGAGTATTTGGGGTTGGTTTTGTCTCTGTTAGTTCAGAGTACGCATTGCACTGTGCTTGACCAAGCCAATTATACTATTATGACTCTGCCTTCTTAAATGAGGAACTAATCAGCAGCAAATGATGCCAGATGTGATATATTATTGACGTCTTGAAAGACTTGGGCTTTAGTTGGTGTCAGCTGGCATCTATTTTTTTCACCCACTAAAACTTGATAATATACGTTCATCATTTATCACAGCTCCTGGAGGGAAAGGGGAGAAGAGTTAAATGTTACTTGAGAAAAATGAGACTGTTCATGAACTTCACTGGCTATTGGAATTTCTAGTCCACAATGCTTGGGGATAGTTAAAAAGGGAAGGGTAAGAAATTAATGATGAAATATTAAATGATTTTTTGGTGGCTCAATTCTCATAGCTACTACACTGAATAAATAACAGGATCTGAATGCAAACATGTCATTAAAATTAATTACGACTCAAAAACATCATTAGAAATACAATCCTTCCAACCCTAATTAGCCAAAAGAAATCATTTAATCAGAGACAGAGGTGAAGGGATCTATGCCACTCTGCATTACTTCACAATACAGATAGGCTGAGATAGCATTAGTAAAACAAGGAGATTATCAAGTTATTTCATTGATGAGATTTTTGCAGCCTTCCATCAGCAAAACACACACACTTGCAAGGCACTCTGAACTCTCACTGGCCCAAATTCTGAAACCCTTCAGAAACCCTGAGTAGACCAGTTTTACACAGGGGGTCTAACATAGGAATATGAAGTTAGGAGCAATAAGGGCAATTTGCATGCGTTAAGCAGGGATCAGCAACCTTTGGCCCACGGCCCGCCAGGGTGCTTACCCTGGTAGGCCGGGCCGGTTTGTTTACCTGCCGCATCCGCAGGTTCGGCCGATTGTGGCTCCCACTGGCTGCGGTTCGCTGCTCCAGGCCAATGGGGGCGGCAGGAAGAGGCAGCCAGCACATCCCTTGGCCCGCGCTGCTTCCTGCAGCCCTCATTGGCCTGGAACAGTGAACTGCAGCCAGTGGGAGCCGCGATTGGCCGAACCTGCGGACGCGGCAGGTAAACAAACCGCGTGCCAAAGGTTGCTGATCCCTACATCTTTCATTTCTTTGAACATTTTAATCTTAAAAAATAGCAGACTTGATAAGCATTTACCATGGTGGTTTTCAAATGCTCTTCACTTATGTGTAACAAAAAGTTCAGTGACCATCCTCCATATCAAGCATGCAAGATTATTTTTCAAAAGGCAACAAGGTAAACCACTTAAAAAAACAAAACCATAAATTTATTGAACAACTGTTTTGTGTCGTGACTGAATGTCATGAGAATTTCATTGCCTAAGTCTTTGAAGTGGTCCTTAAATTGTCAGATCCCCAAAAGTGATTTTTTTTTTTTTGCTTCTTCTACAATTGTGGAATTACCACTGATATCAATGGGAATCCAGTTTATAGAACAAGTGCAAAATATATCCTGTTATACGTTAAAAAACATTTACCTTGGACAGCAACCAAAGTACAGGTCATCTGCTGAAAAGCTCCTGCAAAGAACATTTTGTTAAAACATGGGATAGTAAGTTACGTGTAAAATTTTCATAAAAACAGTTTTTTTTCCTTGTATATTTGTTTGTGAAGGAAGCAGAGTTCCTTTTGTAACACGTCGGAGCTACTTAAAGAGCTTTTTGTAAAGAAGTTGCTAAACCTTTTGCAATAAAAAAAAACCATAAAGGTGTATGCAGTACAGCTTGCATATTTAAGACAATATTTTAAAAACTGTACATCCAAATATTGTTGCTGCACTTTAGTTTTTAAAATGCAAATAGGGGTTTCCTAAACCTAGAGGTACCATCAAGATCAGCAAGACCCAAGGTGTTAAAAGCACAGAAACCTTTTTATTTTATGTTTAACATACCTAGCTGAATTACTGCAAATCTTACAAAGATCCATGGAAGGGAAAGTCAGGTCCAAGCAGTGTAAACTTGCAGAATTGGATACGTTGCACCCGAGACAGAGGTTGATGTCAGGACAGAGGGAACAAAGGGTGAAACATCTCTCACATAGTGCCTGAGGATCTGTAGGAAACATCAGCGTGAACGTTGTGGACCTCCGAGACCTGAATAGCATGAAACCCCCATGGTTTCCAAGTTGGTGGCTATGACACATTTGACTCCATTGCTGCAATTAAACTACGTACGGCTAAAAGCTAAGCGTTACTAGATAAACTAGACACCCATGCAGAGCTGGGATAAATGCCTCAGGGCCAGTTGTCAGAGATATTTAGATATCAACTCCCATTAAGTCACCTAACTACCTTTAAAAATCTGGCCCTTAGTCTCTCAGCTCCAAAAGCACAAGCTCTGTCATTTGAGCTGAAGGAAAACTCCCTTAGCTGATAGCAGCAACCAGGGCCGGCTCCAGGCACCAGCTGAGCAAGTTGGTGCTTGGGGCAGCAGATTGTTCGAGGTGGCATTCTGCCCAATCCTAGGGTGGCATGGCTGCTTTTTTTTTGTTGTTCAGCTCCGGCCGCCCTGTAGGGGGCAGCGGGGCGGAGGATTGGCGCGCCCTGCAGGGCAGTCCTCTTCCTTCCCTCCCTGCCGATCGGAGCGGAGCACTCGCGGCAGGCAGCAGGAGGCGGCGCAGCAGGAGGGGCCGCGTGGCAGCACCCCGCTGTAGCCCTGGCCGCCCCCTTCTCTCCCGCCCGCTCCCTCCCCCCACCCCTCCAGCCGGTCCCCCTGCACCCGCGCTCAGGCTGCGCCACGGGGTTTTTTTGCTTCGCCGTTTTGGCCGCCCCCCCCCTTTTTTTTTTTGGCCGCTTGGGGCGGCCAAAAAGCCAGAGCTGGCCCTGGCAGCAACTCCCTATCCTTTTGTGAGCTAGCCACTAGAGATCATAACTCATACATGTAACCAGTACATTAGTGATATACATGCTTTCTGCAGCCGTGCTGACTGGGCTCACTGAGTACACAATAGCAGCTAATGCTGGGCTTAGCAGCATTAGGTGCCACAGCAGCTAGACAGATGATCTCCCAGAACATAAAGAAATCACCTGGGAATAGCTTGGTCCCAATAGATGTGTTTACTAATTACATGCACACAGGCAAGGCCTCGCTATAGGTATACATCTGGTCTGCCGGAGGCTTCTACACCATGGTGAGTGTCACTAAAAAGCTCACCAACTTTTTAAAGGGGATACTTCCCTATTCCTATGGACTGCACATAGGTACCTGCTACTCCCCCTTCCCATGCACACCAGCCACACTCACCTGATACCTCACGTCCCCCACCAGGACTCGCCACAGCAAATACTTGATATGAAACCAAGAGGGAGTCTGTGCAAGACTAAAAGGAGTGGTGTGCGTGTAGTTGGCTCTGGGCAGAAGCGGTTCTGTGCCTGGGGCCCATGAGAGTGACATCCCATACAGCTCAAAGTATGTGGTGCAGACTGCTTCACTGCCCCACAAAACACCCTTTCCTTTCAGTTCCTGTAGTGTGCAGGCTGGGTGGGGCAGCCACTGCTGGGCCAGAAGTGCAGATTCCTTACTGCCTCCCCTGGGCTTTGTGAGGAGGGGAATGATGGTGGCACCACAACCGCCTTCCACATGGGCCAGGAAGTGGGGTTGGAGATATTGGATGGGTTGGGACTCCTCCCGCCCCTTGGGCCAGTGGCCCACTGCCCTGCTGTGACCAGTTGGTGGCTGGCATGGGGAGGAGACCCCGTACTGCTGTTGCTCTGTGGGGATTCAGCTACCAGGGCTGGCGGTAAGCTTTCAGATGGGGGCCTTCGTATTCCCTATTCGCTGCTTTCATATTTGGGAAGCCCAGGGGAAGAGATCCCCGAGGCTGCTGCTCCTATAAGAGATGCGCAGACCAGTTTTCCCTTCTCTGTGCTCATTGCAACTCTTGCATTGTATGCAATATTGGGGTAATACATTCCCAGTGATTAGGGAAGCTTTTGGAAGTAGCTAGCCCAATAGGGGGCCGTGAAAATGTCCTTTCTTCATGTCACTGAAGCGTGGATCACCATAGCCAGGTCCACATCCACACAGTCTCCTGCCCAGCCTAAGTGTAAAGAAAGCATTCCTCATTACTGCTGCTATCTGGGCACCCCTAGTAGCGAGGGACTTCCGTCCCCCCACGTTAAGTCGTAAAATGGACACTCTCTCTCTCAAGAGCAAGATCACAGTAACTGCTAGCTCCTTAAACAACTCTCTCATTTCTGGACAGAACTTGAACCAGCTATTTTTCATTCAGGTTCTTAAATGTACAAGGCAATGGGACAGCAGCGGTACAAAACTGTCCATGCTTGATGAGTCATCTATATGCTGATGGCATTATTTATAGCCAATAAAATCTCATTCGCCCCATGCAGCTGTACCTACTTGTTAAATAGAACAAGTGACAGGACTGAGCCTTGGGGGAGATTAGATTTAGCAATATCTCAGCCACATTGTTTACATCTAGCTCTTAGTCATACTGAGGGGCAGGGTCGGTGGGTATGCTCTTCCTGCTTCTACTGGAGTTCACCCCTCTTTTTGGGGTCTACTAAATATTGTCTAAGTTAACTTTTAATCCTGCAATTATTGAGAAGACTAAGATAATTTTTGTTCATTTCCATATTTTTAAACTTTCCATTGTATACACACACTTACTACCAACCTTAACGTTAATAGAAGAACAGGAGGACTTGTGGCACCTTAGAGACTAACAAATTTATTAGAGCATAAGCTTTCGTGGACTACAGCCCACTTCTTCGGATGCATATGCATATGCATCCCGAAGAAGTGGGCTGTAGTCCACGAAAGCTTATGCTCTAATAAATTTGTTAGTCTCTAAGGTGCCACAAGTCCTCCTGTTCTTCTTTTTGCGGATACAGACTAACACGGCTGCTACTCTGAAACTTAACGTTAATGGCATTTTTTGTTTTCACGGACAATAAGACTATGCACCTATTACAACAATTAATAAGGGATATACACCTTTATGCTTCAGTTCATAATGCCCTGACAGTTTGTAGTTGGCTTTGGAAGAAACCTCCCCATGTGGGCAGGTTACTGATAAACTGTACATAAGAGCATTTTACACTTTCCACTGAAACATCGGATACTCGCCATTGCTGGAGACAGGATACTGGACTACACAAACCTTTGTTCTGTTCTAGCAATTCCTATTTTCCTACAGTGGAGGGGATTGGGAAAAGTGAATATTCTCCCAGCCACTGAAAGGAGGCTGGGGCTCTTCTCTGCCCTACTCTGCACTCAGAGGAAACAGGATGAGTTTGCTAACAAGTTTTTCTGTTCAATTCAATATAGATTTTTATACCATCCTCTTCACTGAGCATCTGCCAGTAGTGCATTAAGCAACACGACTGACCTCTGTCATGTGTGGTTCATTCTCTATCATCCTCTCCATGCGGGGAGAATTGTGTGTCCACTTTTTAAAATGTACATGCTACTGTCTATGTTAGAGAAAGTAAGGTTGAAGCACATTGTGTTCTTCCCGAGATCGCTGCATCACTCTGTGATAATCAACCCCCTACACAAAGGCATTTACTCTATTGGAATAATGTGTCTCTAACTCCCAGTGAAGACCCTAAGACCTGTGTGCATTAAGACTGCATAAGTTGTAAGGTGCCACTGATGTCAAGATGGCATACTCATAATCAACAGCACATGGAAATGTAGACCAAGTACAAAGAATTGAAAGGGAGATAATATTTGGCACAGGAACAGAAGAACTGCTTTTGTAAAGGTCAAATTTAAAAGGAAAATTCAGATGATACTAACATGGCCCACAATGGAATGAGCTAATATACATCTGTAGGGCTCTTTTGGGGTGTCCCCACACTCTATATGCTTATATATTTCTTATAAATATATGGACACACTACAAAATGTTGAAAAATAGTATTTATTAGCACCCAATTTACATGTACAAGTATATGGTACAAATAACATTTACTTGCTCCTGCAACATTAAATAAAGCTGCTCTTAAAAACCATTGCTTATTTCTGGAAGTCCATGTGATTTTGCTCAGGCCAGAATGTGGGTACAGAATACAGATATTCCACTTCACTACTGCCATATCAATATAAATACCTACATGATTACCTCAATGTTACCTCATTTTAAATTGCACATTAACAAGCAAACATAACTTTAAACACAATTGCCCCAATACGTTCCACAACCAATAGTTTCATTGCAGTTCATAAAAACAGAAAACTTAGAGAACTCCTATTGAGATGTCCCAAAATGTACAAATAGGTGTTAAATGACTGCCCTGTGATTATTCAAATTTTGCCGTTTTGTATGTATGTCTAGGATTCTGAAAATGAATTCTGAAGTTCTGACACAATATTAAACTTTTAACTGATAATACAATGCTTTCATTCTAATACAAAAAAACTTCTGGTCTGTTTGATGGTAAAAGCATCTCAAAATTGTAGGGATTAGCACAAGCAGTTAGATTTTCCCCAATGAATGCAACATCCTTTTGAAATTATAGAACATTTGCAATTTATGGATTCTTATTATTGGGAGAACTAGTTACTTTGCAAATTAAAAAAATTGATATATAACTTTTAAAATAATTTATTCGCTGTGTACAAAAGAGTAGCATATATACCACCAAATTAGCATGTTTATAACTTTTACATAATCTCATACTAAACCATAGACACAAATTGACAAGCCATCAGAATTACTCAACAAATAGATATTTTCCATCTGAGCCACCATTTCACAAAGCACCTGCAGTCTGATACTGTTACACCAAAGCAGTCATTCACGACACTCATGAGTGCGCAACATAAGAACCCCAAAGTAACATGCACGCTCAATCTTTCTCCTTGTTAATTGTTTTCAAGGATGTGTTTCCCACATTACTCTTAGTAACTGGCACCCTTTCACTTCAACTTTCATTGGAGCAGCACCAAGTTCATACTTAGGAATGTGGCAGCTATAGTCACTAATATTTTGTAGTCACCACCTGTAATCTGGGTTGCCAATCCTCCAGATTGACCTGGAGTCTCCAGGAATTAAAGATTAATCTTGAATTCAAGATTATGTCATGTGAGGAAACTTCCAGGAATATGTTCAACCAAAATTGGCAACCCTATCTATATTTTAAAAGAGGCATTACCAGACAGCTTTGGTCCCAAATATAGTTTTTGTTTTAGGGAAAAAATGAAGTACAGGAATCAAAACAAGAAACAAACTGCATTAATAGTGAAACATATTTAAAATTACTTCAGTTTTAACTATGAGTAGTATTAGTTCCAGAGGCAAAGAAATTTCTTTGAAAGACTGTTTTAACTTGAGTGTCTCTTTAAGAAACCAATTGAAGATATTCATGCAAAATACACTGCAAGCAGAGAGTATACTGATGAATATCCATGTTAAGAAGTTATTATACCTATAATTAATAGAAAATATTACACTGAATAATAGTTTTATTATCCCGTATTTTTCTACAAGCTGCTGAGATGCGTGATTTAAGGAAACCACCGCATGTAGTACAAGACTCCCTCTCAATCCACTCAGGCTCCAAAGCTATAAAATGTTTTTTGTTAACATACTCTTTTTGTATTTTCAAAAGTAAGTTGCTCCAGATTGCTAATGCTGAAGTGATACCCCTGAAATCTGTTTATGTTTGTTGTAAATGCTTGTCTGAGATGAAACAACAATTTTGGGAGCTCTACATTTGAAAAAACAAGCTACATGTAAAGACCACAATTTCAATGAAAGATAGAATAAAAAAATAAATTCATAATGGAAAAGTATCAGCCTGAAGTCCATCATTTATCCCTTATACAATACTTTTGGCTGCTTTTAGTAAGTAAGCCACAAAAGTCATGAATCTATTTGGTTTGGCAAGAAATTATTCCTTCCCTTTTAGAAAAGTACAAATCCAATTGTGTAACTCTTTTTTTTAACCTTTCAGCTTAAGACTTTGGTGCTAGGACCAAAGATTTCTCAGACTCTGAGCAAGTAATTTTGGGAGCCTGCAATTCAAGGTGAATGAATGCAACCAAACAGGACTTTTAGGCCTTGTCAGCACAGGGCTTTGAACAATTTAAAATACATGCTTAAGCATGGTGTAAATATGGTTGTGATCTTACTGTGTCATAAGTCTTGGCAGTGTAGACAGGGTCAAATTGGTTTAAAAAATATCACACTAGCTCATGTAGAGACCTGCATTAAAGTATATTTTTTAATCTAGCTACAGTATGGATTGGTTTGTCCATGGCGACAAAGTATCTTTACTGAAAATGAGCAAGATTAAAAGCAGGTCGGTGAGGTAATATCTTTTAATGGACCAACTTCTGTTGGTGAAGGAGAAAAGCTTTTGAGCTACCCAGAGCATATCATCAGGACCTGAAGAAAAAGTAGAAAAGAAAAAATGTCTCTTTCACCAACAGATGCTGGTCCAGTAAACGATATTACCTCACCCACTTTGTCTTTCTATCCTGGGACCAACACGGCTACAACAACACTGCAAACACCAGATTAGAACCCTTGTTGCACCGTTCAAAGGGATTTATACCGAGAACAGAATCTTAAAGCAAGGTCTCACATTGTACAGTACTTCTCAGGTTTCAAACAGACTTCAAGCAACAAAATTAAGTCAGCAGGTAGGATACAAAAAATTAGAAAATTCACTAGAATCAGAAACTAAAATTAAAAATAAGTAGGTCCAAATTTTTTGTTCTAAATAATGAAAACTATTGTAGTCCTAGAGACCTGAAATCCCACCTGTCCTTCAGGAAAAGTGTCTAAACAGGAAGTCGCTGTTAATCAATGCAATTCACCCTCCAAAGCAGGAAGTCAAAAACAGATGGGATTTTAAGGCTCTGTGAATGTATAGTTTATGGAAGAGATTCAAATGGTAACAACAAATGAGACCATGAAAAAGGTGGCTACTCAGCAAATAGTTGTTAGTAAACAAGGAAAAGTCATCATACGCAACCTAAGAGGTTGATTTAGCAAGATTTTCACTAACAGGAGCAGACCCATTGAATGAACAGGAGTACTTGCCTGAGTAAGGATCACTTAAAAATAGGGGTTTGATCGGGCTCATGCCGTAATTTTTCACCATCCTAAGATTTCCCATTTTGTTCCATTTCACGTCAGGCCATCCTTCAAAATTCAGTTTCCCTCCAACTACAATTTTTCTGCTTTGTAGACATACCCCACAGGCAGCCTGATGGGCAAAATGTTGTCTACCTGACTATTGTTACCCTTAGTCATACTGAGTAGTACCTGACATTGAAAGGGGTTTGATTAGCAGATTACGTGCAATTTGTAGTTACACCAGTGTTGTTCTATAAACCTAAATCCATTTATACCACAGAAGTCAAGTTATGTCACTTTTCAGTGTAGCTTTCTCCACAAAATACACAACAAAAGTCAGAGTAAATGGTAAATTCTCAACTCCTTAAGGGACAGGGCACTATCCGAAATACTTGCCTCAGGGAAGAGCAATAGATTTCAAAAAATAAAACAAAAACAAAACTAAAACCTTACTACAGAGTTACTCTATGCCACTCAAGACAGAATTAGTTAATTTGACTGTAGCTTTGAAGCTCACCATCAGGAAAGGTCCAAGAGGTAACATGAATTAACTATGTTACAAATTATAAATTTTCCTAACAACAATACCGTATGTTCATTAGTCTTAATGTCACGGTCTGATTTTTCCCTTTTTAATAGTTGTGGCCAAATAATTTTCCATTTAGCAGCCTCAAATTTCAGAATGTATTTTTAAATGTTGTATTGTACTTAGGGTAGAGTTTCCACAGTTACTTCCATTTTGTATTTTCCCAATTTAATGAAGAGTTCCATTTCACCTATCTGAAATATATACATGTTAATAAACTGACTCATGAAATATCTTTGAAGCATTTTTCCCATTCATAGCTCATTTGCATGTCAAAATAAAAAATAAAAAGCTGTAGCATCATTTAGTAACATAGTAAAATGGCTAAAACATTTGTGTATCACACTGGAAATAAAGCAAAGTTTCCAAAGCTAAGCTTAGAATGGCATTGACTGTGCATTTATTTGTATGGAATGGATTGTTTATAATGAATTAAATGCAAAAATACCATAATCATTTATATAACATTGAGGTCATGATCTAAATCCACAAAATCATGGGCATTCAGAAATAAGGCTGAAAACCAGTCCTGCACTCCCTCCATTGTGATTAAGTTCTAATCCTATCACAGTACATGAGAACAAGTCACCTATTAACTTCTTTATGGCCTGATAATGCAAATTCTTACATATGTGCTTAAGTTGATGCTCATGTGTGGTCACACTGAAGTCTCTGAGGAGTATGTGTCAAAGTTAGACTGGACCTTGTATTTGAAAAATAAATTAACAAAACACCATTTTATTTTCAAAGATTTTGTTATAAGATACCACAAATCTCTTGCTACCCCTTCTCTAGTGGTATATTTTACTCTTTCACCAAACTATACTTTCTACTTTGGCACAAAAGGGCAAAATTTAGAATTTAAAATTGGGTCTTAAGATATCATGCAACCAGTGATGGGCAGACTTCATACAAATTGACATTCATTACAGAAAAGTCTTTAGAAGTGCTTGAAAAAGATGCGAGATATGACGTTTATGCTTGCCAATGAATTTTTGGTTTCCTTTAGAATGGATTCTAGTAACATGCTTGGAATCCGGTGTTCCTGTCAAAAAATGATGTATGTATTTTACATTAATGCATAGTTTTGTGGAACTCCCTATATCAAATGATTAAAGCAGCTGAGAATTAGAAAAATTTGGGATGAGTTCACACTGATGTGTTGAAAAAAGTGTGTGTTTAGTTATTTTAGATTTTATTTACTGAAAAGGACAAGTTTTTATTTATTTGGAATTTGCAGCTTCTACATCTATGGTTATGGTTATGGTTTAATTACAAAGCTGAATACTGAACAATTACACACTTAGTAACTCAACCGTATTACGCTTGGGAATACTTAAGCTGTAACATTACTTTAACCTCACTGCACCCTAAAAAAAACCCTATAGGAAGTGAGGTTTATTTTAAAGATCTCTTTCTAAAGAAAATGTTTTTTTTATTAAATGAAAAACTTAAATGTGATCTGAAAATCATGGTAGTCCTAGGTGACTTTTATAAACAATATAAATGAAAAAGACATTTGAACACTCAGATTAGGATTTTACTTGGCATGTCACAGAGGTTTGTCTTTAAGGTACCAAATATATAAGTGACTAAGACACTATAAAAGTGAAGGAAATATTTCCCATAATACTTAATCCAAGGTGTGTCCCAAACTAGTCTAATCCTTTTGCACAAGAAAGTATTTTAGTTAGCTGGATCGTAAACATACAAAAAGAGCATACGGTTTATCCTTGTAAACTGGAAGTGAAAAGGAGGATGTTTAAGCTTATTAGACCATTTCACCAGATAAAGGGGTTGTAATTTCTCCTTTCAACTGGGCTTTACTAAAAACAAAAAATAACAACACAGGTTAACCTACATTGAAATTTCTATGAAACAAAACTACAAAATTGCCATGTGAACTTGATTTGGAAATAGCATAATGGCAGAATGTAATGCATCATGGGTATGGAAATGTTTAGTGGAGATACAGCAAGGAACAGAGTTGGGTCCAATCCTGTGAATATTTTCATTATTGGCCAATACACATTAATGAAATTTACAGACTATACTGAATTGGGAGGAGTTGCACATAACTAAAAAAGAAACAACAACCTGGGAAGCAATAATGTTGAAAATTGTCTAAAGAAGATGGCAGATACAACTGGGATTTGAGTTTGCGATCTGACAGCAGCAAAAAGGCCAATAAAATTTTGGGCTGCGTGAGTAGAAGCATCACATCATAGAACACACAGGTGAACAGACCCTGTCTATACTAGTGCTGATGGCACTGCATCTGGAATGGTGTGTGCACCGTTTTGGACAGCAAGTTATGAAGAAATAAACTGACAAACTGAAAAGGCTGAAATGATCAGGGGTTGTAGAGAGTTGACTTGTGAGGAAAAAATGAAAAGAGCTAACATTTATAGCTTGCCTAAGAGACAATTAAGAAAGGGATATGATAAGAGTCTACAGATACCTTCAGGGTGTAAATACCAAGCATGGAGAGGAACTATGCAGTACAAAAGGACTGTAATTTGGAATAATGCGATGAAATTAAGAAAATAAATATTTAGACTGAATATCAGGTAAAACTTTCCAATAGTGAAATATCTAAGCATTGGAGTAGTCTTCCAAGGGAAGCAACGAAAGCCTAATCATTTGGGACATATATAAAACCTCACTGGTCAAAACGCTATTTAAAACGCACAATAGGGTAACAATCCTACTTTGTCAGGCTGATGAACAAAACGGCCTAAGCGGTCCTTTCCATCCCTAACTTCTATGATGATGTTCAGAAGAGCTGACAGGCTCATGCACAGTATCCTGCAGTCCTGCTAGTACGTGAGCAGATACAGTAAAAAAGACATTAACATCAATTATGAAGACCAGCACAAAAATATATACTCCACAACTTCTTTGTAAGGCTACATTTGTTTTTTAAAGGCACCTCATCTTCCAGCTATTGCCAGCTTTAAAAGATTCACTTTTCAGTTTGAGCAAGAGCTCAAGAGTAAGAATGGAACATCTTTCAATTCACATTTGACTAGCCGCTTTTTCTTACATTCAACTTTTAATCAGTTAGAACGACAGTCTTTAAAAACAAGCATGCTGGCCTATTAGTTTTATGTACAGCAATCTAAACACCTGTAACTATGTATTATATTTTGTAAGCAAATAGCACAACATTCATTTCATACTTATCATTATCCTTTGTATACACAAACTGAGAAGAATTCTTAATACTTACTAAAACATTAAAATGCACCCATGAAGTCTTCCCTTACAAGACAGATTTAATACATGTTTACAATATATATATACACATCTATAATATACATAACTTTTAGAATTTTTCAAATAAATCTTTGTAATTTCCTTTCCAAAAAGAAATAAAATAATGACACTGAAAGAACAAGTCAAGTACACAAATGATTTTTCACAAAGTTGAATGCTCAGTTTTGCAGCCAGATTCCCCCTTTTTATCATATAAAACTAAATAATTTGTGTTATTATAGTAATCTGTTTAGTGGTAAAATTCTAATGTTATTTAATGGAAATATATTGTACATCAATATCACAAACTGAAATATCTGAATATGCTGAGCAGTAAAAGGTATTCCAGGGTATTTAGCATTAAATATAGTACACTGCAGCCTCAAACAGTTTGGGGCAACTTTTTATCATAAAGCAACGAGTGACATTGAATGTTAATCTAAACTCCCTATTGTAATCAATGGGGAGTTCTGCCTAAGTGTGGTTCTGCTCTGAAAAATCACTCTAAAAATAGCAGTGTGTCCTATGTTTACTGTGTTTCAATGACTCCTATTTCCAACATGTCAGTTTAAAAGAAAAGATCTCTTTATTAACTTCTAGCCAAACTCAACCTGGGATTTGAGAGTCAGGTGGGGTTCTTTCCTTCTCACATCATCACCAGTAATAAAGAATCTGCAGAACTAATTACATTCCACAAGTGGAACTGAGGACACCACTGCCTTAAATGGATTTACAGAAAGGTAACCAAGTCTGATGGTGCCCAACAGAATAGAATCCACCTTACTCTTTCTCACCTGCGATACGCCCTGCAGGGACAACAGGACTAAAAACCAGCAAACTTATTTCTGTCACTAAAGTAAACAGATATACTCTGAATATAGCGAGGGACCAGATCTGCTGAGTAAAAAGGTGCCGTTTTTAAACAGTCACTTTTCACATAACCACACTTTAAAGATCAATGGCACAGCATGCCCCATACAGGGGGAACATTTCAAAAGTTCCAACGGTTTGAAAGTTAGGGAATCTCTCTAGAACAAGTAGAATCTTTCAAACTGGTGGAACTTTGTAAAGGCACCTACTGCATTAATCTGATAGCAAGGCTCACACAGAGCACTATGAAATCATGTTTATTCTTAAAATGAAATCATGATTTTCATCCACAGTGGCTCCCTTTCTTGAAGGAATGGGAAAAAATGAAGATGTGTTGGCTAAACTCTGCTAGAGATTGCTGTAGGAAGTTTTATTATAATTTCTTGTGCCTGACCAACAATAAACAGTATTATAAATTTGAATAAATTAAATCCCTTATTACAGTATATACAGACTATTTCAGCCTGTCTCCTTAATTGTGATTAGACTATGGCCTTAGCTTCTAGCCACTTGCTATCACATTCTTCCACAAAATTAATAAAATGTATACATTTCCTGCAAACTAAATATTTGCTGTATAACATAATAGATTTAACAAAACATTACTGCATTAATAATTTTTAAAATTTAGTATTTTTTTCCTTTTAAACAAATTTACCTTATGCTAGCAGCCAAGTGGGCTGAGATTAATGATCAGCTACTTTCCTCTAAACACCATCTAGTCATTAATACCAAAGGGATGAACAAGTGAAATTCACATGGTAGCCCAATGGGCATGTGAACAGTCACCTTTTTAGGTTACTTAATTTAAGTATGCTGTTTATAAGATTCCTTGATGAGAAACACTTGGAAGTTCCCTTCCCCTCTCCCTGCAGCAATCAGGCCACCTATTTACTTGACCATCCCTCTATAGTGTCCCATTTTATTAGCAGAGAATACAGATACCTAGTTTCGCCCAAGGCCTGCCTGGACGAATATTCACACCCTCAGAAATAAAAGCATTTCTTTTGTTGACATTTGAAACTGAGAGTTTCCAAGCTCTCAGCACCGGCTGAGTTCGCAGAAACCTGAAGAAACCTTAATTTAGAAAAGAGCACCCTGCAAAAACTAAACCATTACAAACGTTCTCTTAATTTCAGGGTAGGAAATGAAGATTCTTGCTCACGTCTCCCTCTCTTTTGTGCATCTGGTTAAATGTACAAGAGCTAGAGTTGAAAGGGAAGCACTGTGTCATACGAAGACCTTAGCCAGAGCATCTGCTCCTGCACTGGCAATATAACATTTGGATGGGTGAAATGCCACATCATGAATAGACTCATCAAATTTTTTGCGATGAGCAGTAAATTCTTGAATACAGGTTTTGCTTTCAAGGTTCCATAAGCGAATTGAACAGTCATGACCTACATAGAGAAAGAGGGAAATATGTTGTCTTAATTGTAAAAAACATTAAAGTTATTATGATAAAGGAAGAGGTTAACATTTGATGTACTTACTGCCAGACATCAAATACAAGCCATTAGGATCAACAGCTAAACTTGTGACTGCATCTAAGTGGGCTACCATTGCGTGGATCAGTTTTCCTTTGAAAGAAAAGATTATCCGTGTTATTTTTCTACAGTTATTTTTTGTAATTCAACATATTATGGCAATTTACTTTGTATGGCCCCACTGAATCTGAAAGAGAATGAACATTTTAATTCTCTCGATTGCTTTTTCTCACTGATTGGAGCCTTTCACATTTTATATTATATTAAAGAAAAATACTTTCTCATGACTGGGTGAGTATGGTTATGTATCAACTCATTTTATATTGTTCATTTGCTTAAGTGGTCAACAGTTCTAACGTCAACAACTGTGTTAATCCATTGCACTGCATATACAACACACACTTTGTGGACTGTAACAATCAACAGTTTTTCCTGAGCTGATGCTGCAGCCAGAGTGCATATACAAGTCTCTGCTTCCTAACTGACTTAGAGGTCAGTTATTCAGCAATAAGCCACAACAATGTGTGCATCGGTAGGCAATCATCCACATTTTGGGTAAATACAGTTGAGTGCCTTCAATCATTCCAAAACGGAATCAGTCCTTTACTACTGTTGAACCTTGCATGACTTATTGCTATTATAGCAGCTCCTTCATTTAAAACCCACAAGTGTTCTGTATGTTTTATATGGAATATATTCTTCTGTTGTGGAAGGAAATTAACACAAGAAGGGTAAAAAAACAGGAAAAAGGTTTAGGCTTTTTGTCTACTTGTTCAATTTTTAAAAAATAGGTTTATTTATTTTCATCTTTTCCCTCCAGCTTCTACTATCCCTTGCCATGAGCTCAGATGACACTTTAAGCTCTCGTGTTTTACTGTAAAAAAAACACTGGGAATACTGAATTGTGTGCACTACAACTTTTAAGAAAGTGAATTGGCAATAGCAAGAGGGCCACAGATTGCTGGGAAAGGACTGGTTTACTACTGCCATTGAATCCCACAGCACCTCTGTGCAGGTATTTGGATCCCTTAAAACTGAACTGGGAATGTTAATTCAGCTCCCCGTCCAGACTTAAACCGAATTAAAACTGCCCAGTTGTTCCTGGAGAAGAGGCCATTTTCTTTGAAGCAACATTGCGGGAGGAGCGCTCCCATTGAGTCTGGACCAATGTCATTAGTGGAACTTCAAAAGGAAACTACTGCTTCCCCAAACAGGCCAGGCCAGACCCAGTGCTCAGCAATCCTACAGAGATGCCTAGGCTGCTTTTAACTGCTTATGAGGATCCAAGCAGGCAGAATTAGGAAAAAAAAAAGATGAAAAATCAGCAAATGAAAATTTTAGACCAACATGAGGGGAAGTTTCCTAAGAATGAGTTTCCACTAGGTCTGTGCAATAGCCCTACAAGGGAAATGGAGAAATCACTACCACGTGAGACATTTAAAACCAGAAACTGCAGACTGCCACAGTGCAAGTTTCCTGACATTGCCTCACATTTCTACAGATGCAGTCTGAACCGATAGTTCGGTGTCAAAGGTCATTCAATTCTTGACCTCTCTCATGAGACTGCCCACAAATTTGAGTTTGTTGGCAGTATCTAGTGAAAGAACACTTACCTGTATTGTTGTCATAGAATTTGATGTGCCTGTCTTCATGGGCAGTGATACTAATAGGAAGCGTTGGATGGCTGACAACTCTGTTGATCTGGCAGGAAGAGTTAGCAGCTATGAAAAAAATATATAGTGAATCTCTAAAGATTGCAAACTCCAGCACACATGTTCCTTTGAAAAAATAAAATTAGTAACAAGCTTTGGGTTAAAAATCTTCCTAGGCATTAAATTTACCATGTGTCTGTAATGGAAGCTCTCTCAAGCAATAACTTACTTTTATATAGTGCCTTTTATCCTAAATCATTCCACAGCACTTTAAAAGTGACACACATGCACACTCACTGTCACTCAGACACACTTCCCTAACATTGATATGCTTACATATAATATCCATGCATGGGGATACATAGAGAAGGGGTTTTGCTATGGATTCCCCCAACCTATTTCCTCTGCTTTAATTTTTACTATTACAGCAACTGCTTAAAAATATCCCAATAGAATTATGAGTCACACAATGCATGTTCAAAATATGTATTTCTTCTGACATTTTACCAGAGATCTGTGGTTCACTGTGTTGCTGGAGCCCTGCATGAGGTCTAGAGGATTAGCTGTAAAATTATCCATCACTACTTAAAATCCAGCAACTGCATTTCACTCTATAATTTCACCTGTCACCCAACTTGCCTATTTTTTGTGAACATACTCTCATTTTGAGTAAAACAATACAAGCTTTCAACAATAAAAATATCAACCTCTCTGAATGAGGAAATGTTTTCATTTTGGATACATACTGGTATCTATGTTGGACTCCAAGGTAAGAATTCGTTGCCGTGTCTCCATGTTAAAAATGCAAGTGTGCCCACTGTTAAATGATGCTACCATGTGGCTTGGGTCACTACTCACAAGGTCCACAGAAGAAGGGATTCCCATTTCTACAGAAAAGCAGCACATTTTTCAGAAATGAATTAGTTGGTAAAAGCAAGAAACCAGGTAACATTTTGGTATAAAAAAATAATATAGTTTCATTATGACATAAGAAAACAGTTAACGCTGTCTAAAACTATATGATTTTCAAACATTACTTATCAATTGAAACACTGACTGCCATCTTGCACTTGATAATATAATAAATACAAGTCATTATTTGAAGTGATACTCTACAGTGGTTCATTGGTTTATAACAGATTTTATTATCTAGAAAGAGTAAGGACCCAGAATCTAAGCCCATATTATCTAATATGGTCACCAACTTAATCTTAGTTGGTGGATATACTATCTCAGAGAATATTTTTTATGAAGATGCTTTATTTAGAGCTTGGGCTGGGATAGGAGATCCATTTCTACTTTGAAGTATGTTCATTTCTTGCATGGAGCTCTAAGACTAATTCCCAGAGGAAAAACATCTGTAGGACAAAGTTAGAGGACACAAGTAACTTAAAGGGTAAAAATACTTACAAAAAAGTTGCATTTGTTTAAAAACTACTATTAAAACTAAGATGGAGTCTTCAAGAGCAGCATGGAGGAATGTGTGGGACAACAACAGAAATTATAACAGCTAACCTATAAGCATTTAAGTAGGAAATTATTCTGTACCTTGATTATCATTAAATATATTAAGAGCTGGAGCAATTTCTGAAGCTTTCCATAAACGTACGGTGCCATCTGCTGAACAGGATAGTAAACGCTGGTGTGCTCCACTATAAACCAAGCCCCATACTGCATCTGTGTGGCCTACAAATGCACCTCTTAGAACAGACGGATCTGTGAAAAAAGTTATATGGGATAAATGTTTTGAAACAAAATTTAAATAAAGAGAAACCAGGCATTGAATTAGAAGTTATTTCTTTGGCTGTATATAGAATCAAATATTAAAAACAGAGGATCTGGCTGGGCCTATCACTGAAGAAGTTTAGCTTATTCAGTGTAACGGTACTCAAATTTCACTAGGGTATCTGGAATTCAGTTATATAATTTGTATTTTTAAACAATAAAATTGGCTTTTACAACATCTCTAAAAATCCACTTCCTCTATACCGCTACCACTAAAACTCTTACTATCTTGTACTGACTACTGCCACCTCCTCCTTTCTGGCCTGTGCTTCTTTCCTACCCGTTCAGTATATTCAAAATACCGTAGAGCGTAAAGCACCTTCCTTTCCTGGTGCTCTCCCTGCTCTTTGAGTCTCTTTAGTGGGTTAACATCTCTTTCTAAATCAAGGCCAAACCCCTCAGCCTCATCGTAAGGCCCTATACACACAGCTCAGACCCCGCCTATATTTTAAGCTATCTTCTGCCTCCTCTTGCTCCCTATGTGCACTCTTCTCTTTAGTGTTCCCCAGCTGTTTCCTTTTCTCAATTGCAGCTCTATACCTTTCACCATGTTGCCACCAATTCTTAGAACAGACTATGTGTAGGCCAAGCAATCTTGATCCTCTTCAAATTTGTTTCTTTCCACTAGTACACGATCTTTAATTTATAACATAATCCTAAAACCCCCAAAATTTACCAGAAACTAACACACAAATGAAAAATAGGTATGATTTGGGTTTTTTTGCAAACCCATAGTCTCCCAAAACTGTATTTCCTTTCCAAAGTTTTTCTTTTGTCCCCTTTTTCCATGACCACCACTGTTATTTATTAAATTCTATAATTTACACATTTCCTCAGCACAGCTCTTGTCTTCCTACATGTTTCTACAAAGCTATTCACCCCAGTGGTATTATAAAAATAATAAGAAGCACTTAGAAAGGGAGAAACATTCTGATATCTTCATAATGTGTACAGAGGATGAGAAATGAAAGGATAATTCCATGTATTCCTAGCCTTTTCCAATCTGAAAGTGTTCATGTATAATATCAACAGAACCAACAGGAAAAAAAAAGTTGAAATTATGCTACATGAGGGAGAAATTAGCATTCAATAAGTTAAACATAAATTAAGATTAAAATGCCATAAATAGCATGTCAGCTTATTTTTCAAAAGCCAACTTTCATACAAATCATACAGGAAACATCATGTTAAGAAGTCTCTTGACATAGCCCTTGTTCTTTGTTAAACTGGCAGGTTCCACCCTTTTGCCAGCCCGTAACAAAGAGTCAATCCAAGAACTAACGCAGCAGTTTACTTATGATTTGTCTACATGGCGAGTTAGTGCACAGCAAACTGGTGTGCTGTAGATTCACACTGCAGCTTGCATGTACTAACTCACTATGTAGTCAAGGCCTTTGATACTAAAGCCAATAGTTACCTTTTCCTTTTAAGTTCTGAATACCACTACGCAAAACAGTTCACAGTGCTGCTAAATCCAGCAAAAGTTCAAGTTTTCACTAGATACCTCATTTTCACTTGCTAAGTGTCTGTGACAAAAACGTGCCAAGTGGGACAAAAACGTACCATAAGAATCATAGGGGTCAATATTTGGGTTTGTCGTATTCCAGGCCTGGATGAGGCCATCAGTTCCTCCACTATAACACTGTTCACCATTACTGCTCATTACCACACAGAGCACTGGGCCACTGGAAAAAAACCCACAGAAACCAAATTATCAATTTCAACTCTTTTTACTGATTACATGTAAGAAAAATAACTCTTAAATCTATGTTCAAACAAAACATTTGGTCTTGTGAACTCTTAACTGAGACTCACTAGATGGAAACACTGCAACAAAAATACTGCACATTTCAGGTGGTCTGAGATAGTGCTTTTGACTTTGACTAAAAAGGCTCCCCCACCTCAGTGTCCAGTCATATTATTAAAGTTAGACCAAATTAATGATTAAATCAATTGCACGAAGTACAAAAGCAGCACTAACGATGTGCCTGTTCCTACCAGTTTTAAAATATAATTCAACTTAACTATTTTGCCTGCAAACAGCTTCATACTGTACACACATTTAATAGAAAAAAAAATTCTGTACTGCAGTAACAAGCACAAAAGTTCCCTATATTTGCAATACTTATAATTAGATTTGTTTTTTTAAACTGGTAGCTTTAACAAGCTCCAACTCTAATAAAGACATTCAGAATAGATCCAAACACACATACAAATATTTAAAATGGATAATATGGAAACTAAATTAATAAAAAGACTAGCTGATTTTTTATACATGGTAGAAATTAATACTTGAAAACTACTTTAAACACATAAAAACTGTTATTTCTCAGAGTACAATAGTGTTTCTTACCTATGTGCTCTGAATGTATATATAGGTTCTACGTCAAGAGAGGCACTCCTAAACAAAAGCACAGGAGAGCGGTTTCAGAGTTTATGTTACAGTACACAAGTGTTCCCCGAAATATTTTTTGAAAACAGAATGCTGAAACAGCTAACTTGTCCAACGGCTGTAAACTCATATGAAAGTTTTCCCCAACCATCTTACATCTCCAAAAAGCAATACTGGAAAGATTTTTTTCGTAAAGCAGCCAAACAAACAAACAAAAAAATGGAATCAGACTAATCATAAGCAATCCTACAACAATCAAACCAAAAAGAGCGAATAAACTTTGAATAGATTATGTATATTCTATGGGCACATTTTATATTGTGCTCAGCCACAAGAGAGAGGGAGGGAGCTGATTACAGCTCACTGATTCTAAGGTCAGTTATGCCAAAGCCCCAAGTGAATTTACAGCAGCTAAGAACATACTCTAGACTCTGCCAGCTGGTAATTATCCCTAAGGAACTGCAAGAGTACACCATGCTCTGGCCAAGTCTCTCCCCACCAATCACTCTGATGACTCTAGGAGTGGCGGCATAGTTACTGCCCGGCTATTCAGGAAATCTCCAGCAGAGGAGATGCATCCAGATCCAGCAGCGCACAAGGTGCAGAGTGGGCCAGAGAATCTGATCTCATGTCTGTTCATATTTTTATTAGTAAATATATATCACTTACTAATGTGTGTGTGTGTAATTAAATAGGTCACACCTTTAAATAAGTTTTCCTAGTAAAATAATATAACAGTATCTATATGGAAGTACAGTAAACAGAAATCATATGGTATTTTCATAATGAAAAGAAAAGAGATTAATGAAGTTACATGGCTTCAGCCTGGCATTCTTTTAAGGTCTATATCTTACAACAGCCTCATGCCCCCTCGCAATGAAGTGAAAAGGGAGGACTCCCATTGACTCCACCTGCAGTTGGATCAAGCCCCAAATGACCTTTTCTTTGTTGCTACTGTTTCTCTAAATAATTAGTTTAGATGTTTTCACATAAACAACACTTAAATAAGAATAGCCTTACTTTTTTGCTGGTGCTGTTTTTTGTAAATTCCACATTTTTAACGTATGGTCCTCGGATGCAGTTATTAAGACTGGTTCAACTGGATGGAAAGCCAGACCTCTTATTCCATCAAAATGACTTCTTAATGTGAACTTGGGATTCCAGGTCTTCCTCAGTGCATCCTTATTGTTTGCTATCTATTTGGAAAAAATACCCAAAACTTATACTTAGTTTGGTGGACTCACAACAGAAGGAGAAATCAGAATTTTAATCTAGCATTTATGGATTACTTCAAATTGTTACTTCATTTTCATATCTCCAGGTCTTTAAACTAACTAGCACTCTATTTACCAAGCATTAGAAAACTCATATTTACATATATAGGTAGTATATACAAAAGTCAGATTATTTGCACCTTACTTTTCTTCCTCACTTTTATATTTTTAAAAAGTAGCAGTAGTTTATGACCAGAATTAAAAATAAGATCATAAATAACATAAATTGGATTACTTTTTAAAAATGATAAAGAGAAGCATCCCATAAAAACAGAGGGTGGAAGTCCTCCTATATGGACATGCCTCTGTGCAAACATGAAATGCTCTGTGAGTCACATTTATTATCGCTCAGTGACTCAAAGTTTCTCAGTTTACAAGTCACAAGATACCCTTCCTAACAACCAGCACTGCCAACTCAGCCTAGGATATGGAAGTTCAGCTGTGTTCTTTCTGGTTCACATATTAACAACAGTGGCCTTGACTCAAACAGGGTGCATTATAGGAATAGTTAGGATGCAATTGGGGTGTGGACCTTAAGGTAAAATATCTGTGATGGAAATGTGGCTAGCAATTCTGTCAATGGACAAGCCAGGAAATAATCCAATTTATTTTCTTAGAGATGTATCGGCTTTGTTGTGCTAACAGGATCAGTACAAACTTATTTTTATCAGTAAAATAAGCAGTGATGACTTGGAATTAAAAAAAGGAAGCAGAACAGTTGAGTAAGACCATATTTACAAAGGTTTCAGAGTGGTAGCCGTGTTAAGTCTGTATCAGCAAAAACAACGTGAAGTGGGTTTTAGCTCACGAAAGCTTATGCCCAAATAAATTTGTTTGTCTCTAAGGTGCCACAAGGACTCCTCGTTATATTTACAAAGATACTTCTCTGACAATAACTGCTTTTTAAAAGTGACCCAAATGATAATCCAATCTCAGTAACATAAAAGAAATGCTGTAAGGCAGTCATTTCAACACAGCTCCCTTGGACAAAGGCTGAAATAAAACATTGGATGATCTTTTAGGGCTTTGTCATCAACCACTGCCTGCGCTAAGTTTCACAGAATCACAGGACTGCAATGGACCTCAAGAGATCATCTAATCAAGTCCCCTGCACTCATTTGCTTGGCAATAACAGATAAAGTCCACTAATAAAATGTTGATACAAAAACTAAATCAGGACTAAAGGTATCATAATATTTTTTGTGAAGCACATTTCATGTAGATCCCAACATGTGTGTCTATAATTAATTGCAGGCAAACAGAGAGGATTGATGCCCCTTTGAAAGATTGGTCTTTAATAGAATACAGCTCAGAGATTTCAATATTGAAAAATCTATGCATTCTATACAGCATATCTTCAAACAGTATGTAATATGTATCAGAGACTTAAAAAGTGAAATTGTTTCCCAGAGTTTAATAAATATTGAAGTAATAATGAGAACACGCAGTTAGCATAGAAACCTAAAATTTTAGAAAACCCGGCTCAATAAGCATTAAAGGAGAAATAGTGGTTACTAAATCTGTAAACAAGGTTCTTGGAGTGACAAATTATTTTAGATTAAATTCAATGTTCCTTTTCAGTTAAAAAAGACTGCAGATCCTCGAGACTCTTCCTTTATTGCAAACAGACGAAGTGTAAGCTCTTTCATATGAATGGATTAGAGGACTCCAAAAACTCTTGACAAATATCTTAAACTCGACATTTCAGCAGTTAAGAGTCAAGAATCTATAGTCAAGAATCTATACTACCAAATGAAGAGAAGTGGGATCAGAATGTAACAGCTTCCCTCCCTTCTTGAAAGAAAATCATACGTCATTTTTAGTAGAAACAGAGGCGGCCCTGAGCCAAAGCTAGGAGATCATGCTACCAGATCCAATGTACCTAAACAGTAATGTCCTCTCTTGTTGCTAAACAAATCATGACTTGCAAAGGACAAATTTAATACCTGGCAGAATATAGTGATGGCTGCTGTTGCAAAATTACTCAATGTCTTTGAGTAAACTGCAGTCAGCTCTGTAACATCTGTGTCTGGGTGTATATGCCTTTTTTGAACTATAGCTTTAAAGATCTGCATGTTAATTTCTGGAATTTGAAATGCTGGGGATGATTTTGTTCCAGAGTTTAAAAAAAAAAAATCACACAGCTATAACACCCTATGGTAATTTACTACATGTATCAGAGGGGTAGCCGTGTTAGTCTGGATCTGTAAAAAGCGACAGAGTCCTTATAGACTAACGAAAATATTGGAGCATAAGCTTTCGTGGGTGAATACCCACTTCGTCAGACGCGGGTATTCACCCACGAAAGCTTATGCTCCATCACTTCTGTTAGTCTATAAGGTGCCACAGGACTCTTTGTCCCTTACTACATGTACGGTCAGGTTGGATGAAAACTAAAGCCCCTACCCTGAAACCTTCCATTTGCTACTGTTTGCAATTCCTTAACATCTGCAAAAGAACACTGTACTGGGATTGATCTGTGGTTGCCAGATCACCAAGGAAAGAACACAGGGACAGATGGTTAAAACAAATAATAGCTGAAATACACTTTCCTAGAAAGTAAAAGATTTTAAAGACGTGAAAAATCTGACATCTGGCTCCAAATCAGCAGTTGTGAGATTCATTAACAGGCTATACAGAAGAAACAAAGGAGGGAATCGTGGATCTTAGAATCTTAGCGAGGAGCTATATGTGCACAGTGCTATCACCTATTAAGCCTATTTGACTTTCAATAGTTCTAAGGTCTGTGGCATGGCACACAGACTCCAAGGGTATGTCTTACACTGCAATTAAACACGTGCAGCAGGCCCAAGTCGGGCTCACGGAGCTCTAAAATTGCAGTGTAGACATCCAGGCTCAGACAACTATATTGTAATTTTATACCCCTGCAGCCTGCCCAAGTCAGCTGACACAGGCAAGCCACAGGTGTTTTATTGCAGTGTAGACGTACCCCAAGAGTGGGGATCTGAGGAGCAATTACGATACATGAAGAACAGCTATTTTGAGTTAAGACAGCAGAAGACCCTTAAAAGGTCATTGTTAACTTTTTTCTCTTTTAATAAAGAGAATTATCCATCATTTTGCAAACAATGGATATTTTGCAAACACTTTTCTTTATTCTACATGTTGCACATTGGGGTTCCTCCTGTAGTCTGTACCCATCACTGAGATCTTCACACACATATAGATGGCAGAACCTCAAATGGCTTATTTTAAACTACCACTTACATCGTAAGTCAGTGAATCTGCCTCATTGGCAACTGTAAGGCCTGCCAATTCTCCAAGACCGAGCTCACTTTCAAGGGCTTCATCTGCTCCCATAATGAATGACTTCCCTGATGTAGGAGGGAACGTTAAAGCTTCCACTGCAAGAAAAAGAAAAACATGCAAAAAGTCATAGCTCTATACATACAATTCTGTGGGTTTTCATGTAAAAATACCTGTTCGTTTTCCCTGTAAAATATTATATATTAAATTATCTCAATTAGTAACCAAGGACAAAAGAGCAATAGCCATTCACGCATGCGGAAAAGACACATATTCCAAAAAGATATTCAAGGCACTTTCCAGTAAACGGAGGTCTTTGAATATGTTGCTTTCACAGATCCACACCCTTGGAGTCCATATGTCTCAGGACTGCTAAAAGCAATTGTTTATGTCCCTTTTAGCTCTTTCTAATGCCAAAGTAATAAAGAGGTGCACAGCCACTTCCTCAGTTTTGTACAGAATACACAGACGCTCCAAAGAAGTAGGGAAGGGAAGAATGGAAACGGGGATTGGTTGAGGCGACACATTCGGAGAACTTCAGGTATTAAAAACCTAGGTTTTTCCTTCTAGATACTGCTTCCACAGCTATCTTGGAAATTATAGCTATACATACCCAGAGGAGCACTGGGTATTTAAAAAGGGAGTGTTGAAGCACTCTCTCATAAGGAGCATCTGACCTAGCCTTTCAACTGACAGCAATGTTAGGTAAAAATAAAAACTGAGAAGTCTTCAAATTTCAGAGGTGATTATGTGTTGTAGATACGATAGAAATGGTATCATAACTGGTGGAATTAGCCTTCAGGTCACATGATATTCATCGTTGAGTTAACAGGAATGAAAACAGAACAATGAAATTTGGATACCATCTATACCTTAACTAATTTCCCTGTGGAGCTCACACCAAAAAATTTCAAGGAGCCTAGATGACTTATGGAAATTCTAGCCTATGCATCACATTCAACTTGAAGTATACAGCTACTCCAGGAGAACTGAAGTTTAGAAAAGAAAACTAGCAAGGAGAGGGACCAGATGCAATCAAAAATTAGACATCACTTTTGCCACAAATCTTCAATTTCTTCATTGCTCTTGAATTTCCAAAGTTGTGGCTCATACTTGATTATTATTATATTTTATAATTTGCAACAAATTTGCAGCCTTTCCTGGAAGATGCAAACTTGACTAGTCATTCATGCTTCTGCTGTCTTCAGGTTAGGCTGTTGCTGTGCCCTCTTGAGGACTAGCTGGAATCTTCATCTACAGTGCACTAAGTTGCAGCCTATTGCTTACTAAAATGGGTCAGCGAGAGCTAATTATGCCTATACTCAGTTAACTCCACTGGCTTCCCATTTGTTTCCAGATGTAATTCAATATATTGATTCTAATTTACTGCAAAAACCCATATGTAGCTTGGAAATAGCTGCCTTAATGTTTTCAGCACTGCAACTGTTGATTAGATACTTTTGCTACCAGTGTCAAGTTAGACGTTTTAGGGATTTAATGTAGGATGCTTTCAGTGGAAGGTCACTGCCACTGTATCTTGCTCTTTCAGGTGTGTCACCAGAACCTGACTGCAAAGATCTTCGGAGTGTGGGATGAGATGCATCTTTATGATAAAGCATTTGCTCAACTATGACAATCACTGGGTTATGACTGGAATGGTATTGTTAAATAGATACACTTTTAAAACACTTCTCAAATGTTAACACATTACAAAGGTACAAAGAATGGATATTTGTGTTGTCCATTGTGGGTAGTTTAGATGCTACATTTAATCTTTGTAATGCTAAAGTGACAGGCATACAAAAGGAGATGTTACTTACCCTGTACAGTAACTGGAATTCTTCAAGGTATTTGTTGGGTGTTACACTTAGGTGCACATGAACTCCATGCACCTTTGATCAGAGGCTTTTGATAGCAGTGTGCCCATTTGGTCCACACATGCATCCTAGCGTATTCATGCCCCAGACTGAGGGTATGCAGGAAGTGTCAGATGAACTGCCCTCAGTTCCTTCTCTACTACAAAGTCCTATAACACAAAGATTCTGAGGCAGAGAGGAAGAAGGCAGGTAGTGAAGCACCATAGGGTCAAACATCTTGAACTCCAGTTACCATAGAGGGTAAATAACCTTTCCTTCTCTGTCAGGTAACGTCCCTATGCTCCACTCCAGGTGACTTCTCAGCAGTACTTTCTAAAGGAGGTGGGTGCTTTGGAGTGTAGTCTAACATAGTTTGCAGAACTGCAGTCCCCAAGGCAGCATCTGCCCTAGAGGCGAGTACTAAGGCATAGTGTTCTGACAAGGTGTAGATGAAAGTCCACAGCAGCTTTGCATATTTCACCAATGGATACATTATTAAACAGGCCTATGGAAGTAGACTGAGATCTGGTGGAATGGGCTACAACCCTAAAAGGAGGTTTAGCATTAGCAGCCTCATAGCAGAAGATGATACAATTGGAAACCCACTTAGAGAGTCTTTAGGAAGAAAGAGGGGCTCCTTTAATTCTGTCCACGAAAGACAGAAACAGCCTGGGAGAGACTCTGAAGGGTTTAGTCCTTTCCAAATAAAAAGCCAATACCCTCCTGATGTCTAAGGTGCATAAGGTGCATCCTAAACCTCATCCCTAGTCATATGAGGTTTAGGATGAAACACTGGCAGCCGATGACCTGACTGATATTAAAGTCTGAGGTTACATTGGGTAAAAAAGGGAAATGTGACCAAAGACATACCTTTTCTTTATAGAAAACTGTGTAGAAAGGGACCAACCATTAAGGCACCAAGCTCACCAATTCTCCTAGTGGAGGTGATGGCCACTAAAAATACAGTCTTCACAGACAAGTGTAGAAGGACACACTTAGCTAGTGACTCAAAATGGAGGCTTCACCAGAAAGTTGAGGGCCAAATTCAAGTCCTATATAGGAGTGGGTTCTTTGACATGTGGAAGGAGTTAGCCAACCCTCTGAAGAATCTGGAAGTGATGGGGTGAGCAAACACTGAAAGCCAATCAACAGGGCAATGGAAAGCTGTGTTAGCTGCTAACAGAACTCAGAGGGAGGCATGAATTCTTCAAACTCGACAGGTAATCTAAGACATCCAAAAGGGAAGACTCAGCAGGGGATACAACAATGGTGGAATCTCTTTCATTTCTGCAGGTAAGTTTTTCCAGTTGATGCTTTTCTGCTATTCAACAAAACCTCTTGTACCTCTCTTGAACAGGAGACCTCTACCCCAGAGAACCATCTAGAAACCAAGCCTTGAGCTACTGCGTGTTCAAACTGAGATCAGTTCTTGAGTCAGCATGTCAGGAATGGTTGGAAGCTGTAGTGAGATGTGAGGTGAATCAGGCAAGGAAACCATATTTGCCTTGGCCAAATCACTGCAATTAGGATGACTTTAGCTCTGTCCTGACTGATTTTGTTTAGTACTCTGAGGAGCAGCAGTGGTGGTGGATAGGTACAGAGGAGATTCCTTGACCAGAAGATGAGGAAGGCATCTCCCTGAGATTGATGGTCTCTAGACCCCTCTTGATCCGAACATCCGACACCCTCTGCTGAGGACACTGGTGAAGAGGTCTGTTTCTGGAAAACCCCAGGTGAGGAATATATGCTCAAGAATTAGGTATTTGATTCCCACTTCTAGTCCTAGCAGAAGTGTCTGCTTGAGCCATTGGATATAGTGTTCTAAAGATTCAGTAAGTATGAGGCTGAGAAGAGAATCCGACACGCTATGTGCCACTTCTACCATTTTACTGCTTCTGCACAAAGGGAAGGGAAACTTGCTCCTCCTTGACAATTTATATAATGCACGCTGGTTCTGTTGTCTGTCAATAGATTAGCCCTTGATCATGGGAAGGAAACGTTTGCAGGCAAATCTAACTGATCTGAGTTCCAGGAGGTTACTATGGAAAGCGGACTCTTGGGCAATCCATTTGCCTTGAATGGTATGTGTTTGAAGATATTATACCGCCGACTGCCACCCTATGAGAAATGCACTGTACAATGGTGGCAGTCGTAGGGAGGTAGAATGAAGGGAATGCCAACACAGACACTGTCCAGGTCTTTCCACCAACTGTAGAACCTGATGAGGAATCAACAGTAATTTGTTCAGACTGTGCTTGTTGGAGGTGTAACCAGTTCTCAACCATCCTTGAGAGCAGTGTAGGTACAATCTGGCATGAAGTGTGAAAAATGTGCAGGCTACCATATGATCTAGGAGCTGCAGACAAATTGTGGCTCTTTGCAGATTTACCTGAACCTGCAAGATCAAATTTGATAGTGTCAAAACCTGTCAGTTGGTGGGTAAACTCTGGATATTTCTGGCATGTTAGGTTGCTCCTTATAAACTCTATTCACTGAACTGGTCTCAATGTGGACTGGTCTTTTTTGGGCTCAAGTCCTAGCTGGTTGTATAGGGTCATAGCTTTCCTCGCTGTGGAAAGAACTTTGTTGTATGAATGGCCCTTGAGAAGCCAATCATCAAGATAGCAGAAATCAATTATTCCTGATTGTTGTAGTTGAGTGGCTTCTCAAGGGCCTTCATAAAGACTCTGGGGGCAGTAGAGAGCCTGAATGGGAGAATGTGATATTGGAAGTGCTCCTGGCTGACCACGAAGGCCAAGGACTGCAGACCCATCCCCCAGATCTAGAGATGGTATTTACAGCTATGAGTGTCCCCATTCTGTGTTTTGATGAAAATGTTCAACCACCTGAAATCTAAGATGCGTCTCCATACACTCTTATTTTTGGGAACCAGAAATTACTTGGAATAGAACTCCTTTCCCTCTGTGTTTGGCAGGAACTGGAACTGTGGACTACTATATGGAGAAGGAATAGGACTTCCTGTTTCAGCAGATGAGTCCCTGAAAAAGGATGAGGAAGGAGGGTGGGGTGGGGGAATGGAGGTGAAATGGATGGAATAACCTCATGTTACAACCTCCAAAATCCATTCTGTCAGAAGTAATCTTCTCCTATGAAAATCACAAATGGGAGAGACGATCCCCAAATAATGGAAGAGAGCAAAACCTTTGGCCAAAACGTCAACATTCACACTTAGATGAGGAAGGCTGAGTAGTGTTTGTTCTTGTGGTGGAGGACGGTTCTCTCTTGTGGAAATTAGGTTTCTTCTTAGGTGGTTCCAAAAGCCTGTGATAAGCAAGGAATTGGGCTCAGTGGGATCTGTGCACCATCTATGACCTGCTGAATCTCTTATTTGCAAGCACGTAGATACTGAGGGAGCGGAGAGTAGCCCTCGAATCCCTGCAAGAGTCCACTGGTGAACTCACTAAAGAGCTTGAACCTCACAGTGTTTTTCCTAGGGAGCCCTGAGGATTGTAGCCAGAAGTCATGGCACATGACCGTTGTTGTAGAAACAGAGTGGGCTGCCATGTCAGCCACATCTAGAGTAACAAAGTCCTGGCTAATAAATGACCTTCCACAATGATCACCTGAAATCGCTCTCATTGTTCCTGAGGCAGATGATCAATAAAAACTAAATTTCTCATAGTGGGTGTAGTTATATTTTGTAATCAGCGCTTGATAATTGGCAATTTTAAATTGTAACAAAGCAAAGGACCACCTTTTTTGGCCAAAAAGATCTAGGTCCTTAGAATGTGGAATAGCCTTTGAATGGTGTTGTCTACTTTGTTCTTTCACCGCATCCAGCACCAGGGAATTGAGGGCTAGGTGCGTGAACAAAAACTTGGAATCTTTAGCAGGAACATAGTTTTTTCTTTTTTCTGTCCTCTTACAAGTTGGAGGTATGGGAGCTGGGGTTTGCCAAATTGTTTTAGCAGGTTCAAGCAGGGCTTTGTTTGTAGGTAAGACTACTCGACCAGAAGTGGCAATATATAGAACATCCAAGAGTTTGTTCTGGGTCTCCTGAACGTCCTCTGTGGGGATTCTGGAGGGAGTCAGGAATTCTCTTTGTGAGCACTTGGAAGTGCTTAAAATCATCCACATGTGATGGAGGTGGCAGCATTAATGCCTCATTAGGAAGAAATGTTAGTCTGCAGAGTAGACGGTGACAGATGAGGCCCTGGTACCAAGAGTCTTTCCATATCCGTCAGTAGAGGGGATTCCAGTTCATCCAAGACAAACAAGTCCCTGGAAAATCTAAACTCCTGTGGTACCAGGTGAAAGTGTGCAGAACTCTGATGATGCTCTGTGGATGACTTTGGCTTTGCAAACTGATCAATCAGTGCTATCAATGTCGACTTGGATACTGCAGGCAACTTGGAAGCAGGGGACTTATAAGTTCCTGAAGCCTTAGCTGAGGGACCCTCGGTATCAGGAGATCTTGGGAGCCTCAGTGGTATCCTTTCTGGGATGCGAGATCTCCAAAGCAGTGGGTCTCTGTGGTGACCTTGGTTTCCTGGCACCATCTTCTTTTTGAGGTGATCTGGAGCTCCTCTTTCTGGAAGTCTTGGTGTCATCCTCTGTGGTTCTCTCCCCAGTGAGTGAGTGGGCTGCAGAGGTTGACGGGGGGCCGTGCAAACAGGGAGACCGCTATACCTGGCAGAAGAGGGGGTATCTGGGCCTGGATCTGAGGCAAGGTGAAGGGAGCGCACCATTGTGAGAAGCCTAAACTTAATCTCCGTGTTTTTTCTAGGCCTACTCTTAAACCCTGAACAACTTTTACACTTAGATGGGAAATGGATGTCCTCTAAGCTGCAGACACAGTGACAGTGACCATCAATAACTGGGACAGAATCCCAGCAAGTGAGACAATGTTTAAATCCAGAGGATTTAGGCTTAACACAAAGATAACATCCTTCAAAGAAGGAAAGCATGCACCCACTCACCCATTCCCCACGGTGGGAGGGGGAGAAATGAGCAGTCTCAAAGAAGTTTACAAACATACAAACAAACCTTATACAACTGGTAAAAAGTAAAAAGGGGGGCTAAAGTAAGCTCTAAACAATAAAGTAAAAACTAGAAGCTATTCCCTACGAAAAAGGTAACTATGACATAGGCATCACAAAATGCTTCATCTCAGGCCTAGGCAGCTGAGAAGAAACTGAAGGCTGTTCATATACCCTCAGTATGGGGAATGACAGCTAGTGCTCATGGGTGGATTGCAAGGCACTGCTACCAAAAGTCTCTAATCAAAGGCACATGGGGCATGTGCACCTGAAATTGAGCACCCATAGGACATAAAAAATAAGTTACTAGAGAAAATTCACCAAATAACTAGAGTTCTGAAAGAAAATGAAACATAGAAAACCAATGTCTGAACAGCACTTCATGACTGAAAGTTCTATTGATAGGCAGAAGAAAATATGAACTAAAGGAATAGGAGGGCACCATACACTCCTGGTATTCAGACATGTCTGCATATATTCTGCCATCCACCCAATACTAATAGCCTTTGATGTTTGAGTGACATGTAGACTAAGAATGGGAAGCTGTGGAGGAAATGTCTTCAAGACCCACCACCTTTTAGAACAGGGGTTCTCAAACCGGGGGTCGGGACCCCCCTCAGGGGGTTGCGAGGTTATTCTGGTGGGGGGGGGGTTGCTAGCTGTCAGCCTCCACCCGAAACCCGCTTTTCCTCCAGAATTTATAATGGTGTTAACTATATAAAAAGTGTTTTTAATTTATAAGGAGGTGTTGCACTCGAGGCTTGCTATGTGAAAGGGGTCACCAGTACAAAAGTTTGAGAACCACTGTTCTAGAATCTAAGCTTGAATTAAAAAAAAAAGTTTCTAACCCTTTTTGATGTTAGATCTTTCTAATGCAGAAAACATGCTAACATCCTTCTGAGTATGCAGACATGCAGATTATTCCTACTGACTACATGTAACTTCTGCCCAATTTATCTTTATACCTTCTTCAGCTCTGACCTCATCTTACTCCTCTCCTGTCCATCCAGAATGTGGAAAGATCATCTTTCATGTGTTCTTCTCACCATTCATGTATTTCTCTGAATCTCCCTATGGCTTTCTCTTTTCTACCTTTTTCTAGTCAGATTCAAGCTTTTGGTACTCTGCTTGAAAACTGCATAAATTTAACTCTACCCACATTTCTGCTTTTTAATCATGAACATCTCTTCTTCTTTGCTCTACTAAGGAACTGATGCATTACCAGTTTCCTTTCTCTCACTTGCATTCCTAACTTATTTAATACTTCCTTATATGTAATTTTTTTTAAATGAATGTTAAACAACTTTAAATCACTAATGAAAAATGAAGTGACACTGATGAGTTTTGGTTTTGCCTTTTTCATAAACTAGTCAGATGCTCTCAATTACAAAATATATATTTTGAAAGAAAGTGAATGTGGAAAGCTCTCATCATGTTTTTTGCCACCAGTGAGGCACTTGTGCGATGATAGGAAATGCTCAGCACACACACACACACGCACACACACACAAATAATTCTGCTACATTTCAAATTGCTGCTAAGTTACCATTTTTCTTTTAAAAACATCTCTCTAAGCATGTGGGAGGTTGAACTATTGTGCTCTGCAGTAGTTAACCCATATGGAACTCTTTTTCATCTTCATTTGTTTTGTAATTTTGTCAATCTAATTTCTTACTATTTCAGGAAGAGATATGGATTATTAGCAAAAATCATGTTTTGCTCATTTTTCTAATCATATTTAGCAATCTTTTGGGCATAAATCACAGCATGCCTCATATAACACATCAGAAAAGGCGCTTTTATGCTTATTTTATTATTCTGTATATCACTAAAATAATTGAAATACTGAAGCTAAAACACTGCAATTAATAATTTATAGGTGTAGTGTTTGTGAAGGTAAGTGTTATATTCCGAATCAGAGACTGTGCACAGCATATTAGGACTTTCCACCCCGATCCTAATTCACTGAGAATTTTAGATACAGACACCACTATAACATTTAAGAAATGGGCAACCAACCTGAGCAAAAATTGCAGTCTGTCCTTCCTCTATGATTCTGGACTCAGTCACTATGTGTTTCCATGTTAGACACACCTTTTAATTTAGCTGCAGAGTTTATTCCTTATCACTGTACTCAAATATTATAAAATGCTACACATCTTCTGTACAATCATACATGGGCAAAGGATAGTTTTGTGGTTAAGGCCTGGGAGATCTGTGTTCTATACCTGACTCTGCCAGTTTTCTAGGGTGAACATGGGCAAATGACTTACGGCCTGACATGAAGCTCACTGCAGTCTTTGCACTGACCTCAAAAAATTTCAGCTCAGGACTTTAAATCTCTCTCTGAATTTCCCCGGGTGATGGAGGAAGGGGATAATGCTTATCTACCTCAGGGGTATGATGAGGCTACATTAATATCTGTAAAACGCTTTAAAAATATAAGATATAAAATGTTAGGTAATAATAATAATTATAAATATACAAACATATACACATTTATATAAACATATAAAGACAAATACTTGCCTTCATCTGTCCTGTTTATCTCATGTTCAATGAGCCTTGAGCTACTCGGCCTAGAAGGTGATGCAACAGATGGCTGTAATGAAGGTAGATCATCAACATCTCTCAAGTTTGCAAGCATGTCTTGCAGCTTTGACCTGTTGGGCCCTAACCGGGAAAAACAAAAGTGAAATGGCTTATGTAAACGTAATTCACAGCAATGCTATTTATCACATCAAATATGTTACAGCAAGACAAGCAACAATGGATCCTATCTTTGATAAGACATTTCCTAATAAACATCAGTAATGAGCGCCTACTTCCAGCAGTAACTAACCTTTCAGCATGAAATGAACATTTTGAAAAAGAAAGTGATGGAAGCAACTGAGAATTTTTTCCCCCACTTTTATGAACTCACACTGCTATTTGCATGAAAAAGTTAAATACCTTCAATTGACTCATTGCAACAAAATGATCGGTCAAACAAAATATTTTATTGCTTTCCAAGAACAATTGCAAACATTTGTGAATTATTTTAAAAATCTGTGCAGATGCTTTGTGCAGTATATTCTTTAAATAATTTGTGAATATTTTACAATTATTTGTGCAGTGGTGTATATTTGTGATGCTATATAATCTACACAATTGTTATATTAAAAATATAAATCAAACTGGATTCGCTGGCTTACTTCCTGAAGCTACATGTGGTGAAGACCCATGCCCTTCTTGACACTTACCTGTGCTTTGCGCCATCATTTTCCCACATCCCTGTTTTGACTGTTTTATATAGGATTGAGGCTGAAACATATCTTCGGTAGTTTTTCCTGTTATAAGTTTAATTAAGAATGGGAAAATATCTTACCCATAGTCCATTATGGTTTTTCCTAAACCAGTAAATAATACAGCTATTTTTAAGTAGCTTTAACACAGAGGTGTATTCTAATAGATGTATGATCTTATTACGCTACTTCACAGGAATTTTTACTACAGCCTTGCAAAATCATTATAAATGTATTAGCCCAGTTACAAGTTCTATTTTTCCCACCTGTACCATAATGATAATGAAGAAACTAAATAGTATTTTAGTTGTCTATTACAAAACATTACTTGAGTCAGGCAAAGAGTGAATAGGATTTTGCAAGATTGTTTTAATACAGTATCTGATTTTATAGAAAAACAACAACATTTTACTGAACAGTTTTATCTCTGAATACTCATCTATGATGAGATTAATATTATAAAACAGACTCCATACATCTCAATATTAAGGTGTTTAATCTCCCTCCCCCCCATTTCTTTCCTCACTCCTTTCTTCTCTATGATCATGAATGGGTGATAAATAACAGGTGCGACTCCTCCCGATTTTTCTGCACTGATGCCCTTCCAACGATGGTTTGTCCATGGAAAGATACTTAATTTCTGTAATTCTTGGTCTCCCCCAGATCAAACCTCCATCCAAAAACATGTTACTGCACATGTAACTACAATACCCTCGTGAAGTAGTGCAAGGTGCCAAATTGCAGTCTTGCATCAGGCACTTTGCTCATTAAACATATAAAACAAAGTTCCAATGATAGCTGTGCCTAAATTAATCATTAATTACTATAGTTTGATAATCAGGATCTACAAACCCAATAGCTGATTGAGAAATGTACTCATTTCTATTTATTTCTTAATTTCAATGTTTCTAGCAAGTTAGCTCATTAAAACTTTGGCCCTGGCACTGTCTACTATATACATGTACTATGACATTGTACATGTAGACAAGAAGTTATTAAAATAATTTTCTGTGTATTCCTATTGTATGAGAATCTCTATTTTAATTACGAAGAAATTCAGAATTTATTTGGTAAAACAATAACTTTTTGTGGGGGAAGCTCAACTTCTTGCTATGCTTGCATTTTTTCAGGTACCTCAATGGCACCTCAAATAACCACAATCAAAGAACACAGAATTCTTTCAAACGTCATTCATATCAGCATAGGAATCTAAAGTACATATTGATTTGCTTAGAGAAAGTAATAATGTAGGTTTAACTGCTACGTGCTATATTTGATGCTATGATCTCAAAGCTAATATTTACTGACCTGCAACCAATCACATTTAGAATTTACTAAATGCAGAAAGTAACAAAATGAAGCAACCTTGAAACAATAATGTAGAGGACACGGCATCTTTTTTGTAGGATTTTGTAAACATGCTGGAAGTGACAGTTCCCTTAAAATGAATAAGCATCTTCCCACAAAGGGAGGAGTAATGAAACATATCCTTCACATTTTCCCCTGAATTAGGTGCATTATTTTTCAATTTCAATTATTCTCACAAGAGTTCTCAACACAGCTTTATGTTTGAAATAGTTATGATTTCCATATTAAACATTTAACTTGACTCTGAAAGGTGTATAATACTTATTTTATTTAACAACACAGGTTTCACATAATGATTTCTGTTTCAGGAAATGTAACAGAGAAAGGTATGATGAACAGGGCTAGAAATTGTATTTCAGATACCTATCACAGCTGTTTGCTCGGAATCCAAATAACACCTATGACAAATATAAATTCCACAGGTAAAATGGTAGTTGATAAATAAGAATTGACTTAGAGGATGTCAGTAAGATTTATTTTCCATTTCGAGCCCTGCATAAGGAATTATGAGGACAGCATGACTTGCATGTTGTGAATATTAAGTACAAGCAGGGGTAGAAATTAACTTGTTTCTCCCTCTGTCACCTAACAGATACTAAAGAGTTGTTTGTTTTATTTACCAAACTCCAAAACAGGTCTTAAAAAACTGGCATGTTTTTAACTAAGAGTGTTCTGACATTTTCTCAGTTGAAATATACAGTTAAATAAAGTATCAAAACAATGCATTTAAATTTCATATGTCTATATATCACCACTGATTGCTACATAGTCCATGTCCAGCATAATCACTTTGAATATATCCAACACTAAACTGGTAAAAGTTATATCCCAGTCAGCATCTTCCTACTTTCTCAGGCAACTGGACTGACTATCATTAATTTCAACCCCTGAGCACTGGTGAACAGGAAAGCAGTCAGGAGTGGCAAAGTAAAAGAGTAAGTAGTTTTAGGAAAACATTGAAAGAAAGATAGAATTAGGGGTGTGAAAGAGGTGGGATTTATGATTTTAAGGTGCAATGTTTTCCACTTACTCTTCACCCCCTTTTTTCCCTTGCGCTCCTTTTTGTATTGTTCCTTGAGTTTGGTTATTACTCCCTGGTCCACATTCCAGGCTTCAGGCATGAGACACTGGTCTTCCTTTTCTAAATAAAGTAAAACAAATGAAACATCCTTTTTCAATAATATGTCACTAAATAGTTTTCACTGAAGGAGGTAGCAGCTGTTGTCAATCTTATTTATACCTTGTATTTAAAATACACAAATAGCACCGTGGTTGCAAATTCCGTGAGACTGCATTCTCACCCCTATTTTCACTTGCTCAGAATTTCTTAAAAAATCATTTTGTGATGAAATTTCAAATGCTTATCTCTGAACCCAATAAGTGATTGTTCATAGACCAGTGTTTTTTGTTGTTATTTTTTGTTTTGTTTTTCCTCTTCTAACAAGCAGGTAATACTTTTACTGCTTTAATTATTTGTCCAGAAAAATAATTATATCCACAAATACACATGACATAACTAATCTAACCTAGCACTTACAGCATGGGTGCAGCATGTCTAGAGTTTACTTAGTCATACCCTATAATTTATACAAAAAAAGTATGTTTAAATTAAAGGGGTTTTTGTAACAGTTTACTTTACATTTCACCAGGGATTTACAAATAATTTGAGACATTAAAAGTGCATTCAATTTAACAAGAGACTGGAAAAATTTGAGATATATCAGTCAGACAAAGGAAGCAGCACGTCTAGTGTCGGAAGCCTGCATTTTATACCTAAACTCATCTGAACTTCTGCCATACCTGCAGTTAAGTCACTGATTCTCAGTTTCCCCTATTGTACAACAGGGAAAATAACACTTACCCACATTTGTAAACTTTTTTAAGATCCTCCAATGAAAGGTAATATGTAGGTACAAATATTAAAGACATTTACACAGCATACCAGAAGGCTGTATTTAGGCAGCTTACTATAACATACAACTCAGAGCTGAATAATACCATTTATCATGTATGTATTTTTACATTAAAACTGTGGGTTTTCTTTAAAAAAATGTATTAATTTAAGGCTTATTTTCCTCATTCAAATTTATCATGTTTCATTAATATTTAATATAAAGTTTATTCCTTAAGCCTTATACTGGTAAAGTGTTTCTTCCTTTTAAAAACATTAAAAAGTGGTGAATTATTCTCGTGATGGTTCAGAACAGATCATTTGGCTATGATTGGTCTGTCATTTAAAGGGCTTTTCAGGGACTAATGTGCATGTTCAAAACCCATATGAAAATTATTTTCTTGTGTACACAGTGATAACTTATCTAGTTTCAAAAATCTAACATTTAAATGAATAAAAAACACTCAAGACCTTTCATGCTATGATTCAATCAATAAGTTTATGCCCATCTTAGTACAAAACTGTGGAAAGCAGGATTTCCAACTGAATGCAGACCACCTCATCTACAGCTATAATAGAACACAAAACTGTATTTCCTCAAAGATCTAGATTCAACTAACAAAAGTCAAACTACTCAAAAGTTAAGTGGCATTTTTTTTCTCAGTTAGTGTGAAATGAAAGAAGCACACCCCAAAGTTAGAAATTCAATCTCAGATTTTGCCAGTTAAAACAAACTATTAAAAAGGTTTGCCCATGTAGCATTTTCTGTTTTAATGTTTTTATTAAGCATATTACCTAATTGATGGCCATTATAGTTTATGGTGTATTATTAAAATATTAGAAGCATGACAAATAAAAAACCAGTGAGGCCACTAACAGGGAAGTAATGTAAGGAATGATTTCTGAAAGAAAATAAATGGTTGCTCACTCCTTTGGAAAGCGTATTCTGTGTTCTGCAGACACCACTCCAGACTATTCAGAAGTGATGCTGATAGCTGTATTCAGCTCTCTTTGGCCAACAAAATGATAGGTACAATACGACATGAAGGTAAGCAATGTCTGAGGCTGATAATCTAAATCAGTGGTTCTCAACATTTCCAGACTACTGTACAGACATGCCAAACCCGTGAAAAAACGCAGAAATTGGGCTTGTTTCTGACTTAATTGGTTTGTGAGTTGCTTGTTGGCTAGTTTTTGGCTTGTAACGTGTTGCTTGTTTGGCTTGTAGCTTTTTTGGCTTGTAGCTTGTTGCTTTTTTTTGACCAGCTCCTGGCAAGCAGGGGAGAGAGTGTCAGGGGTGCACAGCAGGACCACCACAGTCCCAGACTGCATGCTGGGGGCGATCTAGTCACATAGAGTGTTGGAGTTCTTAGGGACTGGCTTGTTTTGGCCTTGCTTTGAAATGGGATTAGCTTGATTTTTGGCTTATTGTGAAATTTGGCGTGCTTATTTACCATGCGAAAGTTGGTAACTACTACTGTACCCCTTTCAAGAACCTGATTTGTCTTGTGTATCCCAAGTTCCACTTCAATCAAATACTACTTGCTTACAAAATGAGACATAAGAATTAGGGCTGTCAAGCGATTAAACAAAATCAATCACAATTAATCGCGCGATTAAACAATAATAGAATACCATTTATATAAATATTTTTGCATGTTCTTCACATTTTCAAATATATTGATTTCAATTACAACACAGAATAAAGTGTACAGTGCTCACTTAATATTTATTTTTTATTATAAATATTTGCACTGTAAAAATAAAATAAATAGTATTTTTCAATTTACTTAATACAAGTACTATAGTGCAATCTCTTTATCATGAAAGTTAAACTTACAAATGTGGAGTTATGTACAAAAAATAACTGCATTCAAAAATAAAACAATGTAAAATTTTAGATCCTACAACATGCTGGGTCATCAATCCGAGACTGCTATAACATGAAATATATGGCAGAATGCAGGTAAAACACAGAGCAGGAGACATACAATTCTCCCCCAAGGAGTTCAGTCACAAATTTAATTAACACTTTTTTTTTTTAAATGAGCATCATCAGCATGGAAGCATGTACTTTGGAATGGTGGCCAGGCATGAAGGGGCATATAAATGTTTAGCATACCTGAGACATAAATACCATGCATGGCACTTTTGTAGCCGGCATTGCAAACTTCTGTTCTCACTTTCAGGTGACATTGTAAATAAGAAGCGGGCAGCAATATCTCCCGTAAACGTAAACAAACTTATTTCTCTTAGTGCTTGGCGGCACAAGAAGTAGGACTGAGTGGACTTGTAGGCTCTAAAGTTCTACGTTGTTTTGTTATGGAGTGCAGTTATGTAACCAAAAAAAACCCCCTACATTTGTAAGTTCCGCTTTCATGATAAAAAGATTGCACTTTGGTACTTGTATGAGGTGAATTGAAAAATACTATTTCTTTTGTCATTTTTACTGTGCAAATATTTGTAAGAAAAATAATGTAAAGTGAGCACTTTTGTATTCTGTGTTGTAATTGAAATAAATATATCTGAAAATGTAGAAAAACATCCAAGATATTTAATACATTTCAATTGGTATTCTATTGTTTAACAGTGTGATTAAAACTGCGATTAATCGCGATTAATTTTTTTAATTGCAATTACTTTTTTTTCAGATAACTGCGTGAATTAACTGTGATTAATCAACAGCCCTAATAAGAATACAAAAGTGTGTCAGCACACTATTACTGAAAAATTGCTTACTTTCTCATTTTTACCATATAATTATAAAATAAATCATGACACCCTCCTGGTTGAGAAACACTGATATAATATATAGAGTAGCATAAACGAGTCATTGTCTTTATGAAATTTTAGTTTGTACTGACTTTGGTAGTGCTTTTAGCCCATTGTAAAACTAGGCAACTATCTAGATGAGTTGACGTATCCCCTGGAAGACCTCTGCATACCCTCAGGGATATATGTACCCCTGGTTGAGAACCACTGATATAAATGGTTTCTTCACGTCAATATGAGGTGAAGACATTAACACATCCATGTATTTATAAATTCTAATAAACTGGAAGAGACTAACACTTGGACTTGGATAAAATTACAATACAAAAAACAGCGATCAAAGATGAGTTACGTCCATGGGTGATAGATTAATTCAGGAAACAAATAGTTGAGCTAAGAATTAATTATTTTTGGAACACCTTTGAAATGGAGAAATATCAATAGTTAAAAAAAGTTCCTAGGGAAGAGGCTAAACTATTATGGGCCATCAATGGGCTAAGTCCTTTTGACCCATGTACAGAAGGTCTACTCTATGTGTGAATCTTTCCCACATATATTGTGAGAGAGGGGAGAACGAGGGTGTATCAGTTTCTTCACTGCAGGTTTTTCCCCAGTCTCTGCAAGTCTGGTGATTTGCTGGGGTAGAAGTTAAGAAATATTCCCCACATCAGCACTGGAGTCATCCCCAGAAGTGTAATACAGAGGCAGAATAAAAACGGATCATGAAATATAAGCAGCATTACATTTAATGGCAGGGCAGGGTAGTTTTGTTTGTGGACAGCAGGCCACCATTTCTGAAATCAGGAGAGAAGTTTTAGCTGATCATGCTTTTCTTCCCCAAATTTGACATGGAATTTCTGCTCTCCTTTGGCAAAAAAATATTTAGAAATATGCAGGACATAGATGGCAGAGTTGTCAGCAAACTACTTCAGACATTAATATTCTATGGCATGCCTATGAGAACACACACTTACATACTTCCTGCACGTACCATACATCATATTTAATCCATTTTACAAAGCGGATTTTGAACTAGTATGTAAATGCTTTCTAGTTTAGAAATCACAGATCTGATCAACTCTAAAGGCTCTCAAAAGTAGTCAGTCATGGCATTCCATTGTACCAGTTTAATAAATTATTATTAAAAATGTTCAGGAAATTTTTGTTGCAAAAAATGTACTGTTCAAAGCTAGAAAGCAATTTTTAAACAACTTTACCATGTTTCCCCCTACTTCCAATATATTAAGTTATAAGACATTATTACATTTAATTTTTAATTTCATTTAAATCAAATAAGTGTCTTAAATGAATTGATAAAGGATTTATAATGACATTGTGGCAGCTTATGCTGACAGACTATTATAACTGTAATTACAAGCTGTGATATAAAGAATTGAAAACCTCCTTTGGATCCAATTTTACAAGGATTGAAAGCATACAACTATAAAGGAAATTATAACTTTCCATAACAAACATTTCTATATTTATTTTTTTTTGGAAAGTAAATCTTTTGTAAATCTGTACTGAGCTGTCATCAATGCTATTAAGAATTTATTTAACACCTTAAATTAAATAGGACTGATAACTGACAAACTCAACCTATTCACATTTCAGTGGCACAAGTGATAGATACAGTATGCTCAGAAAGCAGAAAAGATGAAGGTTTAATTATAAAAAAAAGCAAATACCAGTATGCCTTTCAAGAACTATTTTTGGGGAAGAATCATGTCCTTTTAATTACTTAAGGGAATTCTTGTAGCTATATTTAAAGTAACTATTTACAGTCCAATCCCAGGCCCAGTGATTTCAGTACACTGAGGGTTACTGCAAGCCTAAAGCTCAAGTAAAGCTTTCTTCTTCCTTGTGAATGGTGAGAGAGTTAGAGATATGCACTGGGCTTTGAGGGGGGCTTAGGGAGCTCATGTCCTCCCATCAGAGTTAACTGCAGCCTCTCAACCTTTTATATACTGGGCCAAATATCCTCAGAATCTATCAGCTTAGCATGCAGCTAGCTTATGTAGAGTGCTGGGGCTTAAGTAATCAATTCTTCAAAGTAAACTAGGTTCTGATAACCTGGCTGCAAGACATTAACTTGAACCACATATTACTAGACAATAGTTTATGAAATTCCCTTTCTAACTAAGTAGGTTTTAAATATATGCCTGCTATCTTTTCAAAGGACTTTGAGCAATAGAATAGACCAAACTGCTCAAATTGCTGCCATTTGAATGGGGGAAAAAAAATTAAATTTTTATGACTCACATTGCTTTCTGTATTAAAGTGGGAGGAAGGGAAGAAGATTAAAAACCTCTCATATTCACGTTCACAATCTGACAAATCAACGTTTTATAGAGCTTCTATAGTTTGGATAGATAGAAAAGGTATTGGAACTCTAAAAAGATTATTTAAACTATATTTATTTGCATTATTACTTAATAGAGGTAACTGAACAAAAATGTGAATATCTTAAGAATCTGTGCATAAAGCTGCATACAGAAAAGTAACAATATCTCAGTCTCTCAGTAACAGGATCTCAGTCTACCACCAAAGGATTTACAGTAGGACTCCTTTAAAAATGCTGCGATCTTGGCAAAATATTGTTCAGTTTTTGTGCTTAACCCATTTTCTGTTTTTCTGGTGTGATCCACTAAACTCCCTTACCCCAGTCAGTTCCATCTCCTGAACTTCTAGATTCTCCGTCTCCATCATCTGATCCAACCAAGAAGTCAAACTCTTTCAAAGCTTCTTCTGTATCTCTGTCTTCACTGCTATCAGACACCACTCTTCTCCTCACCATCTAAATAAAAAGAAAAAAGCTAAATTAAACTAAAAATACAACTTTGTATCTGCCAGTGCTATTTGCTTTCACATGTGGAACTAACAATTAGAACAGAGGCAGGAAAAAATTAAACATAGGGTACCTCTATTTTAGCGGTGGGGGCAGGGGGAAACAGGACAAAGTAAACACATTTGATTTATTCAAACTGTAAAGCTAAAGGAAAGTCAAAAACAACAATTTTTTTCACACTAAAGCAGTCAATACACAACCTTAGCACATTAAGGGCTATACTGGTAATTTATCAGGGATACAGTCTACAAATGTGACAGTCTGTATTCCTATGTTCACCCTTTTTACAAAACTATAATGGATTTAGTACAAAGTATGCCTTGTGAGGTATCCTTTGAAAACTCATAACGTGCTGATCATTATTGTCCTGGTAAAATATGTGTGGCAACATTGTATGTAAAGTTATAAGAGTCTACTGTAGAACATTACTGAGACTGCTTTGAATTCATTTAGCTTAAGTTCGGTATTAGATGCATTTTACCTTTTATTTACTTGTAACCAATTCTGACCTATAGGACTCACTTCTTGTAATCACTTAAAACCTTTCTGTAGTTAATAAACTTGTTTTATCTAAACAATGTGTTTTTGGATCGAAATATTTGGGAAGCGTCATTTGGGCACTACAAGACGTATATTTCTGGGGGAAAGTCTGGGATTGGTGTCGTCCTGCAATGTACTTCAGGAGTGGCTAGCTATAGCACTCATATAATATAGCTGGAGTTTGTGTGTGAGCAAACGGAGTGGTTGCTCTCAGCATAGCTGTGTAAGAGGCACCCCAGGTTTGAGAATTGAGGGGACACATTTATCCACCTGTCCACACTGTACCATGGGTAATGTCACAACAAGTAGCTTGTGTATAAACATATATGCAAGGATTTTAGTCCAAAATAAATGCATAGTGGTTGGTTTTTACAAGAGGGCAAAAGTGTACACAGCACTTCACAAAAGCATCAAGAAAGGCAAGTATCAGTGGCCAGATAGGCTCTACTATTCTGAAATCAGAGTTTTTGATATCCAGATTTGTCTTTGATGTGCCCCACCCTATAGACACACACAAAAACATAACAGGTGAGAGTCTGTTGAGTAGCTGGTGTCTTCTGATTTGTTCAGATTCATCTTTGCTGGGCAAAATGGTGGTGATGACGTTGCCTATTTGTTGCACATTTTACCATCACCATCTATGTTTTTGTCACTTCTAAATTGGATTTTCTTTGGTCACTAACACCATCTCAGTAATTTATTAAAAAACAAAAAGTTCTAAGCTACAGTAATTCATACTATACTAGTCATACAAAATTTATTTTTCCTACAACAAAAGTGGATTGTCTAGGTTAAAGTCATTTAATTAACCAGTGACTTAGATTTGTTATTGTAAATTTTAATGGAGTCTATTTAAGTGAAAAACTGCTTTTGAGCAGTACTTATTTCACTTAGGCCTGATCTATACTAAAAAATTAGGTTGGCATAATTATGTGAAAAATCCACACCACTGAGTGGCATAGTTAAGCCGATCTAAGCAGTAGTGCAGTGATACTCAATAGGCAGCCTCCGAGCCAAATGTGTTCCATCAAGGCTTCCTGTGTGGCCCATCAGCTCCCCTTAAAAATGTTTATAATTAAATTCACGAATAGTGATGCGTTGCCTACTATTTGCCTATGACTGTTTTTATCTCTGACAAATAGGAAAAGAGGACATTGTGAACCACGTGAAGCAAGTTTCCCTGCCTAATTCTATGGCAGTGTGAAGATTGGAGATAAATTACAAGGATTGTCTGTCAGCACTGCTTTATGGTTTTAAAAATGCCAAATACACGTCTCTTGAAGAGGCTGAATCAAGCGATTTAAATGACACTGCACAGCTATCACTGTTCGTTAGATTTTATGACGGTGAAATTTTCAAGGAAGAATTTTTGTGCTTCATACCATTAGAAACACACCCAGGAGAGATCATTTTTGCAAAGGTAAAAGGCTTATTGAAAAAAATGTTTTAGATCAGCAGAAAGTAAATTTGCTTGTTACAGATGGCGGTCCCTTGATGACAGAGAAAGAAAGGCATTTATTTGTACTTCCTCGGTCTATCACTATTGTACCATCAAACAACTAATTGTTCCGTTATTTTAAAATCATATTTAAATACCACTAACTGATTAGACAAACATGATTTATTAGGACAAAATTTTCAGACATTTTCATTTGATCAATTGTAACCTTACCATGCATTGTATACTCAAAAGGAAGTTTAGTCACTTTGTAGTAGTATTGTTTGTATTTTATATAATTTAGAATGAAGGATAAAGAATAATAATGTAGCATGTATTGGTGTATGATTTGATCATATCCTGCCAGCCTACCTTTTTGAATAACAGAAAGAAATAACCTAATGGGCCATTGGTAAAGATTCATCAGCCAGAATCTGTGTCTGTGCTGATTTCAAGACAGTGACAGACCTTTGAGGGTCACCAATTTGTTGTAGGTTTAGCATTTTAAAATAAGTAAAACAATGCCTGATTGTTTTCTTTTGCATTGCAACTTGATGTTCAAAATGTTCTATGTAAATTAATTTTGTTGTGTGTGTGAATGAGGAATGTGTGTGTTAAGAGATAAGCGTAAAGACCACTGCTGAACCAGATGGTCTATGGAGGAACTGGAGACAGATGCAAGGGTGCCAAGAAGCTGCAACACACCCCTATTAAAATGTCAGAGGAGGGCAGATTAAAGACTAAAAATGAGACAGGCACCTATCAATGGGAACAAGAAAGCTGTAATCACAATCAGCATGGGATAACTCCCTGAGGAACTTAATAAAAGAAAAAAAAACATTTAAAAAAAACAAGCACTCGTCAAACAATTGATTACAGCATGACGGTGCAAAACTCATTGGTCCCAACGAAGGAAAATCACAATATAAACAGGGTGCCTTGCCAAGAAACGTTGGGTTCGTCCTGCCAAGACTTCCCCGGAGCAGTGTGTCACGACCGACGGAACCCAGCTCCTCCCTACCGGTGATCAACCTAGCTGGCCACTAGATTGATCCGGACTCTGGACTGGTAACTATAACATCGCTTGGCGGGACTCTGTGTGTGTGTGTATGTGTCTGTGTGTGTGATGACTGAATGCATATGCTAATTGTTGTATCTTCAATAAACATGGTGTATTGCCTTTTCCCCTGAAAAAGATTGTGTGTGCTTCTTATAAGCATAACAATTTGACAAAACAAAAAGGGATTGGGTTAAATAATAGGGTTGGGTTAATTCATATATTACAGGTACATTTACTTTAAGATTCTCTACAAGCTGCTAAAAATGAAATGTAATACGTTTTGGGAAACTGCAAAAAGCATTTTCCTCAAATTAGTTTAAAAGTTTTAAGCCAATCTAAGCAAATATTTCGCATCAAATGGATTTCTGATTTAGCATTACAGATTATACTTCTCAACGTCAAAAGAAGGCAGAAGACTGAATTAGAAGGTGTGTGGTTCCTAAAAAATAAAATTGATCAGATGTTCATTAAAAATAATTAGGTTCACAAACTTCTGGATTCAAATAGAGAAGAAGGTGGCAGGAGGGTTATTTAAAAAAAAATAAATAAAGCTAACAGAATAGACCAAAGAGTAAAAAATAACATTTGGGGATCATTTTCAGGCTCCAAGTAGGCACGCTTACTTTGTGCACAAATTCAGCAGCGCAAATCTTATGCTTCCCAACGAGGCAGATATACATTTAATCATATATGGGGTACATTTAATAATTTGCATGAGGCACATGCAGATGCGCATGTATAAGTGACAGAGAATCAACCTGTTTACGTTTCCTTAACCTCACACTTTCCTTTTACTTTTCTGTTCACCACAAGTTTTTCAACAATGAGATTTTTTTGACCCACCGTTGAGGTATCAATCATTGTTTTCTCTCTTCCTTCAATATCTTCATCCTCATCTTCATCACTGAAATCTGCAGCTGCATTTTCAAGAAATTTGAAGGTCTCTAGCAGAGAGGCAGAGTCTGTCAATTCTGGTTTCCTGGATAAAAAACATATTTTGAATAAAGAAGAGCAAAAACAAAAACAAAAATTGCATTCACCAATCTGGTTGTTTTGTTCTGTAATGACCAATACTCTGCAAGATAAAAATAAGTCAGTTGGTAAAATTGGACAATGATTATATGTAATTATATTTGTGGGCAAACAATATAATATTAACGATGGTTTTTTTTTTTTTTTTTTTTTTTTTTTTTACCACTCTGTAATTATTTCTTACTCAGCTGCAATTCCCCACTTAGCTGCTTCAATTTTTTGAAGTATTTTAAAACAGTTTCCAGCTGGGCCCACATCACAAAACACCATCACAACTGGCACTCTTCTTGGCAGTTGCAATAGGGAGCACAAGGATTGAACAAGACAGCCAAGCTAGCTTTCATGCATTCACAGGGGCGCAGTAATGTGGCAGAGCAAAATATGACTTCACTGCTTCCTGTGATGCCCCCATCTTGCTGGGAAACAGAAGGCTCCAGACCCATCAATCACGCACCTTTGATGAGTACTAAATTTGCTACTGTAAAACAGTTCAATGGAAAAAAATCTGTTTAAGACTAAATTATGTAGTTAACTCTAAAGAGCAGTTAACATTTAACAAAATATAATTTTGCTAACATTCCTTTTGTCAATTCTGGCAAAAATCCAGAAAATGTCTCTGGAACAGGAAGGGTTGCTATGTCAACAACTGTTAAGAGAAAGAATCCAAGCTAGAGCCTGTGACCATTAATCGAGGTAATGTTGATGAACATGCAGTACAGTAAAAGAGATTCTAAGAATAAACACAATTAGTGAATCAGTACTTCAAACTCCTAGGATGAACAAGAATCCATAAAACCAATCAGTCTAACACTACTCGCACTGGGACAGAACTCTGAACAAAGATTCTGGTAGGATAGCTAAATACAGATGGAAAAGTGGGAAAAATCTCCAAACCCCAGAGATATACGGAGAAATGAAGCTTCACCTTGCAGACATATCGTCCCTGCCTTGTGCTCTGGGAGATTTGGCAATCTAATAGCATTAACACCTAATGCTTTTACTTGTGGTGTTCTTGCCATTTGGCAAATCATATGAATATCTAATATTTTTACTTGCTATTACAAGTGATGTCTAAAAATGCTGTTAACTGAAAAATATGAGAGAAAACGTATCTATTTTTTAGCTTGTTTACATTGTGCATTCGACAGCACTTTGTGTAAAGTCAGTTTCAAGATTTACCCTGTTTAGTCAGCTTCCTTTACTATTCGTATGGGCCTTCACACAGCAACAGGAGAGTGAAAATCATTAAAAATTATGAGTATGTGATTTGAAGAAAATTGGCAGGACTACTCAAGGATAAGGGTAGTAACTGAAATTACTTTTAACTCAATTAAAAAAATGAAATAGATTTCAACTTTACATTACCAATTATATTAGAATACCAGAAGAAAAAGTTTTAAATAGTTGAAAGTGAAACCTGTGGCTGACAGTTGGTTGATGTGTGACGCGTAATCGTGATAATGATAAAAGGCTGAACAGCAGGATAATGACAAAAGCAGCCGAAGTAGGGTCTGCTGCATTAAGTGAGAGGGGGAAAAACAGGACTCAGCTGAGGGCACCCTTCCCTATGGCACCCTTATGGACTCATAACTGTGCAGGGGAAATTCCTCGCACACACATTGAGGGCAAGAGGACCAGGTGGTGCAATATGCTTTTTTAATGATTTCAGATTTGGGAAATATCTGAACTCACTCCTTTTTGGAATAAAGAGCATAACTACCCTCACGGAACTCCCAATCCTCTTTGAGATAACGTAGAGCATACACCTCCGCCCCCAATTCTGTTCTATGAGAAGTACCCCATAGATATCATTTAAAGCTCTCTCTGATGTGACTGGTCTCAACATACCAGGCAACCAACTTCAATTCCTGCCCTGAATTGTTCCAGCAAAAATTTTGGCTTGGGAGCCAGTTGGTCAAAATCTTAAAACATAAGATACTAGTCCAAAACATATAATGTTCATCTGGCTTTCAAGGTCTAAAATTTAGGAGCTGGTTTAAACACAGTAAACTGTAAAACACGGGACACTAAAATTTAACTCACTGTTTTGTATGGTGATGCCAATAAGAGCATATTGAATTTTCTTTGCTGCTTCTAACATGACCCATAATATTTTATAATTTAAAATTAAATTATTTAATATTATATTACAGACAGTTATTGTCTTTGTAATGACACCTGAGATCTTAATTACTGGGGCTTTCCTGGGCCTTCCTCCCTTTCAGTTGCTGTGCCCTCCCTCCCACAAGGAAAGAGGTTAGTTCCTTCTCAGACACTCTTGTCAGTGACTAACAGTATCAAAGACTGAAGACAGGTTGTCTTAAATAAAAGCAGACTTTATTGGTAAATTACAGAAACAGAGGAAATTCACAAAATAAAATAGTTAAATACAGGCTCACCTTAGACTAAAAAATGTTTAAGCAGGCCAATACAGAAAAAGTCTGTGTCTGACCCACAGTTTCAAAGGCCTAATCTAGAGCACCAGAAAGGTTTCATATGACCTAGGGTAGAGAGAGGGGTGGGAGAGCGTGTTTTAGCAAAATCCCCTCTCCCGCTTACAGAAAATACAGCTTTTTGTTCTCCCCAAGGCCTGCTTTGGGCCTCATATATATGTTACATCACTTTCCTAAGCTATTTTTTGTTGACTCCTTGTCTCTTCCTACCAACAAAATCTGTTCAAATGTGAGGCCATAGTATCTTTAAAAACTCCCTTCTCGTGGTATGAAAGTTCTTTCAAGCCTGCCAAAATCTTAGTTAAGCTGTGTCTCAGACTGAGTACAGAAAACACATGCATACATATCAATTAGCTTATTCTTTTCTATGACTAGTGACTCTAAACATTTTGAAGAATTTTCATTACCATGCAGAGAGCCAGGCCCTTTATAATGCAGCATAACTAAAAATATGGAAATACATGTCACCAAATAAAGCTGTAGAACCACTTTAATATAATTTTTACCTTGTGTATAAATTTATGACAGGCTAGACAGTCTGTCACAATCTCTTTGAAAGTTCTAATGAATTAACACACACTATACAAGAAACAATGCAATACAAAATAAAAGTAGGAAGTAATACTTACAAAATGGTTTGGATGTAAACTGCAAGTTTACTGACTGAAGAAGCTTTCAGCCCATATAATTATGTCCCAACCAATGTACATATAAAGATAAGGCCACTTGACTAGCCAGACCACACCACAAACAATTTTTGTAAAAAAATAATTGGGGTAACTTTTAAAAGTTACTTCCTATTCATCTCTTTCCTCTTCTCTGCTTCCCTCTCCCCTATTTATTAACTTTTTTTGTCTCTTCCTCTTCACTCCATAAGTGCCTTGTATGAGGTTTCCAAGAACAAGGTACCAGTCCTGGTCACAGATGTGTGGCAGTGGAACGAGAGAGGCTTCTAAAGTGAAGCTGTTGTCGCTGGCCTGAGTGTCTTCATTGGATCAATAAGAGTGGGACTTCAAAGAACACGGTAAGGTGTTGCTTGTTGTTTGAAACATTACTCCTAATGATCAGCTAAAGCCAACTGGCCCAGTAGCTTTCCATCAGAAACCCTGTTTAAGCTCATCTGGTGTGAGTGTCTGGGTGTGGCAAAAAGAGCTGTTTTTGAAGCCCCACTCAGGTCAAAGCAAGAGGGAGATAGGAATAGAGGAAAGGAGGGGAAATAAAAAGTGATATTTAAAAATAAAAAATAGTTTTTAAATGTTATAATTGATTTTATTTACTATTTGTCTCTACTTCACACAGTATTTTGGAATTATTTCCTTTCTCCAATTAAATTCAGAGGTTTAATTTTTTTTTTCAATAAACCATTTTATAAGCATGCTAACACACACTATGTATGTTCATCAGCCAGTACAGAAAGAGCAGGTTGATTAAATGTGTAAGTGCTAAGAGGATTTATGGATGCAGGAATTACTCGGGTATTCTGCCTTTTGGAGTAGAAAGACATTTAGTTGCTTAAGTCCTGGTGGGAATGGTTTATTTTACTCCAGAAAATAAATCAGGTTCATGGAAAAATGCTTAATTATTCTCCTGATGTTAGGGAGCAGATTCCATGATGGTTTTCACTTGAGTTTATTTTGCTCATGTGCAAGATGTGAAACAGAAACCAGCTTTATTAAAATAAAAAGGTGCAAATCCAGTTTGAGATTAGAGAGAATACAGCCCAATCAGCTTTTTTTTGTTTAAAAAGTGATTTTTTTAACCAATGTTAGAACTCTTGAAATGAGCTTCGATTGGCCATTTAAATGCAATTTCTCATCTTTGAGCCCCGTTATCAAGTCCTCGGCATCATAAATTATCTATTTTATTATTAAACATTTTATTCCTTTATTCCATTTCACCAATTTTATTCTATTATATGTTTATTCTTCTGTCAATAATAAAAATATATCCTCAAAAAGAAATTAATTTGGACTACCTAGGATTCAGTTAAGGGGTAAAGTGATTAAAAATGAGATTCAAGGAATAAGCTAAAGATACTTAAATACTTTCATGTTGCACAAGGCTACACATGACAGTTTAGTGAGGCAGTTTCCATTTGTTTGGTTTAATGATATAAAACTTTGATGTGGGAAAAGCACTCATTCTGCTCACTGCAGGCATTGGAAATTTCAAATGTTAATAGAAAGTTATTTTTAGTATCTGTTTCTGAGTTCATTCATGCTGAGAAGTTGTACTTATCTTCTGTAATGCAAGAGGGTTGATCTGAAGAAAGTGAACATGCTCCCCTTTTAAATGCCATGAAACATATGGGAACAGGACTATCAATGTCAGGCTATCAAAATAATGTTTTCATAAATGGAATCAAAATCTTCCAGGAAGCATCCCAAATCCACATGATGTTCTTGAGTGTTAAAGTGTTCATGAGGATCTGTATATTAGCAGATATACAGGAATGTGTAAAAAGACAAATATTCAGCCATATGTTTAGTGACTACTGATATACTATACTATGAGCAGGAAAAACTTTAGCTCCTGACTTAAATGATTTTCAGATAGTTGGAGTAAGTTGAGCATGGTGCTCCAAAAATACTGTCCAGCCAATCTACTGGAAATCCAACATCAACATGTGAAAAGTTGAGACTATCCAGACTTAAAACAATTTTCTGAAGTAGTTAGAAACTCACACATCTTCAATTAAGCATTTCATTTTATTAGAAAAGAAAGTGACTGTCTTCACAGTACTACTGCAGTAGCAGCTCTGCCTACTGCTACCCTCATCCTCCCCACACAGGAACACTGAGATGAATAAAAGCAGTCACCCCCCAAGCATTCCCAGCTTCTTCATGGAAATTTTCCCATTCTCACAGAGATGCAGCATTTACAGCCAACACTATAGCACTGAACATTAGAATACTGGTACTCCTTAGGAAATTCTGCACTAAAAAATTAAAAATTCTGAGCCAAAAAACAATAATCCTGAGCACAATATTTTAAAATTCTGCAAAATTCTGAAAATTTTATTTGTCAATAAATAAATGTGGAAGCTCCAGGATAGCAGTGGGAAGCACAGGCTACTGGCTGCATGAAGGTGGTTGGGGTTCAGCAGGGGGTCTGGGTTCTGGGGAAGTGGGGCTTGGTGGGGTGGAGGTCTGGGTGCAGTTGGTTGGGCAGTGGGGTTGAGGGGCTCATCAGGGTGGGGGTTGAAGTATGGGAGGGCTCAGCGGGGGTGGTCTTGGCGCAGAGGTGGGGGTCCAGATGTAGAGGGGGTGGGGATTGGTGAGGGAGCCAGGGCTTGAGAGGGGGTCTGGGGCAGGGGGGTGAGGTTTGGCAGGGAGGTTTGGGTATGGGGGGGTCTGGATGCTTGGGGGATGGTCAGATGGGGAGCAGCTCCCCATACAGTGACCTCCTCCCTTCCACAGCTGAGGCGCAATGGGGGCAGGAAGTGGGGTGTGGGAAAGCATGTGGAGCTTCCTGCAGCCGGGGACGATTCTGGGGGTGGGTCTGACCTGGCCCCAACCACTCCTAGCAGGGGAAGAACAAGTTTCATCCTTCCCCGCCCCCAGCCCAGCTCGGACTAGTAGCTGAGCCCAACACAGGATAGGAGCCACCTGCTGGGGCATCCCCAGCCCCCTCCCCCCGCCCCATGGTGATTTATCTCTGCTGGCTGCTCCGGGCACCCAAACCGACGTGCCTGCGCTGCGGCTTCCCTTTGCTTCTCCACCATTTTCTGTGGGCAAGCAAAGAAATCTGCGGGGGCCATGAATTCTGCATGTACGCAGTAGCACAGAATTCCCCCGGGAGTAAATGCTGGCCATGAATATAGGTCAGGTGAGATATGATATAATGGATGTGTGCACACCAGGCACAAGAATTTTTCCCTCTTTAAAAAAATAAATAAATAAAAATCCTACAAAATAAAGTGATTACATTGTTGAGAGGAGAAGAGTATCCTCCTTTCCTCCAGAAACCTGACATCTGGATTGCATGCAGGGACAGGGGAAGAAGACAGAGTTTATCCGTACAACAGTGAGAGACATTTGGTAGAGGGCAGGAGGGAAATGAGAGATGTCTGTCTGTATGGTGGAAGGCAGTGGGCTAGTAGTGCTGATGGAGGCTAAGGGAGCAACAGCAATTGCTGCATTTGGTGCAATGGTCTTATGTAAGATACTGTGCTAGAAGCAGGCAGTATAAAAGCATCACATCTGATGCTCTTCCTGGGGATCCCCAAGTGCAAAATTCGACAGGCATTTGTCAGACAAATTCATTCACCACTGGTATGTAGGCAAGTCCTTTTATTAAACATTGACTGCCACCATGGTGGATTGATTTAAATCAAGGTGATTTAAATCACGATTTAAAAGCATCAAGTTGAAAGCCTAGATTTAAATAATCCATTTTAAATCAAATTGTACTTCTGTTATTTTCTAAGAAAGGTGCACTCTCATTCTCTGATAAAACCATTAAAATACATGGACATACAATAAAATAGAGCCTTTACGCTAGATTTGGTACACAATTTTGCTATCTAGGAGGTATACATTTATTTATATATTTGCTTAAACAATTATATAGATTAACATTTTCAGATTCATATTATTTGTACATTTTCAGTATGTTGGAAAATGTTGAGTGATATATTGCTTATTTAAAGATGCAGACTCACAGAAATGTAGAGCTGGAAGAGACCCTGAGAGGTCACCGAGTCCAGCCCCCTGTGCTGAGGCAGGACCAAGTAAACCTAGACTATCCCTGACAGGTGTTTATCCAAGCTGTTCTTTTCCTTTACGGGATAATTATCTTTTTGGTCATGATGTGTGTCAAGCCGTATTAGGATGATAATTGGAATTTAAACACACAAAACAGCACATAAAATTTATTTTTATTATTCAGAACAACCTTAAATGTTTTGGATATATAAATTTAACACATTTCACATTTACATTTAAATGATATATTAAACAGATGGACTAACTGCAATCAGTGAATTAAACTGATTATTTCAGGTCAGCCTAGGAAAATTTTCCAATATGCTTAAGTGAAAATGACTGGAACGTAATTCCCTACTTGCCTAAGACTCTTCAAAATGAGTTACTTAGGCTGACTTATTGTGCCATATTAATAAAGCTTGACCTCAAAAGCTAGAAACAGGGGGACATCTTTCTTTATATAGAAAAGCAGCCTTTAACTCAGTTTTTGATAGAGGCTCATGGATTCAGCACGTTTATTTTTTATTTAGATGTTTTAAGAGAATATAGTAAGTTTTGGCCTCAACATATTTTGTATTAAATTCAGATTTCCTTTAAGCAGATTTATTTTAAAAAAAGATATTTAAAAAAAAATTAATAATTCTATCTTTTCATAAACAATGGATTTTTATCCACCTTGATTACAAATCAATTATTTATGTGTACTTTTACTGTAACATTATTACGTAATAGGAAGGTAGTCTAGACCTGTTCAAGTCCTGAGAAAAGTTATAAGTTATCACATTACAGAAGCCCCTTTAGCATCGCATCTTATTTTACTGTATCCAAGGTCTACATTTCACTGGCTAACAGGTCTTCACTTGGCGTCCTCCAGTTTTTGTACCACCTTTCCTACAGTATTCATTTAATACAAACTGAAATGGTATTAGCTTATTACTAACAACTTACATTCCCATAATAATAAAAGACACATTTTCCACTTTTTAAAATCTAAGTAATGACCATACTGTAGCTTTAAGTGTTTAACTCTTGAGATTTCCTCCCAACATTACATCTGCACATACTGTGGTAGTCACTTTGGCCAATCTGCTCTTTCTGTAAATTTCTATATTGTTATATTGTTTTAAAGATTTTTTTTAATATAAATTAGTGTGTCCTCTGTGCTTTCCCCTTCTTTTACTCTGAGATCTGGGCATCATTTCCCCTCAAACTGTAGCATGTTTCCTTTCTTTCCTTCTGTGCCTTTCAAAATCCCTCTTTTTCCCTAGTTTGTGGTCTTTACTTCCTTCACCCATGTTCTTTTCCATCCCTTCTCAATCTGTCTCAGAGTTCCCATCAATTCTCTTTTCTTCTTCTCTGTCATTTCCTTTTGCTCTTCTTCCGCATACCCTCTATCACAGCACCCTCCAATCGCTTCTTTCTCTACTACTAACACTACCACCTCAGATGCCTTCAGGCATTGTCTCCCTCCTGCCCCCAATCACAAGCTTATTCTGGCTTCATAACCTTCCACCAACTCTCCATACACCATGGATGCGGGGAGGAGGTGCAGGTGATTGAAGTCCCCTATTCTTTCCCCCTCTTGGGGAAGTAAACTGTCTGGGACTAATGCGGTGCCTCACTCTGGGTACTCTTTCCTCTGGGCCACTAGAGAGTGAGCTGGGCCATCTAAACTTTGCCCCAGTTCTTCCCACAATTTAGGCAGAAGTGTTTCTGAGCGTATGTCAACACTGCAATTACACACTCGCAGCTGGCCCGTCCCAGCTGACTCGAATTAAGGGGCTATTTAATTGCAGTGTTCGAGTTTGGGACCCTCCCACCCCTCAGGGTCCTAGAACCCAGGCTCCAGCCCAAGCCTAAACATCTACACAAAATTAAATAGTCCCTTAGCCCAAGTCAGCTGGCACGGGCCAGCCGCAGGTTTTTAATTGCAGTGTAGAAATACTCTGAGAGGCTGATTTGCTTGGGTGTAGGGATTGACAGTATCAAGTCTCTGAAGGCTGAACAAATATTCTGACTAGGACTTGGCTCATCCTGCTTGCCCTTAATCTCAATCACGTACTCAGCACTGGTGCTCTTCAAGAGGTTGAGGAAGCAGACAGGCCGTGCAGCCCATCAGGACTGAAATAAAGGGAGAGAAGTATGGAATACCTCCTGCACTGAAATATATGATATGATGGTTGATCTCCTATGCACATATACCTTACAATCCAAAATATTCACATGTGGCTAGTTATACACTCTGCCCTGCAAGAGTTCTTCGTGATCCTTTGGTAAAACCCTGACATCCTTCACTTCTAAGAAGAGGCAAACCAGAGCTCTGAGCTGACATCTGCAAACACAGAGTAATTTGAAGAATGCAGAAACAAGCTCAGAGTACTCCACCATGAAATCCTCATATAACTGAGGGTCTATACACAAACTGAACCATAAACATTTGTCATGTTCCACACACATGAATCACCCAGATGCTCAACTCAACTCTTCTCAGCAGTTAGTGACCCTGTGCATTACAAGTGAGATGAGAACATCGCAATTTCTCAGATTGCAAATGCAATACCATAATCCTGCAACTACAAGTCTTCTAGAATGACAGATAATTGGTGGATCACTGAACACTCACAGCCAGAAATAGCCTGCAAATGCAAATGTTAACCTTATTCAAGTTTTTGTTGTAGCTGTGCTGGTCCCAGATATTAGAGAGCCAACCTCTGTTGGTGAAAGAGAGAAGCTTTCAAGCTACACAGAGCTACTCTTTGGGTGATCTGAAAAGCTTGTCTCTTCTACCAACAGAAGTTGGTCCAATAAAAGATATTACCTCACCCACCTTATGTCTCTATCCTTATTCAAAACAGACCTAACTCTGTAAGGTCAAAGCTTATGGAGAAGAAATCTGAAGGAACAGTTACACCCCCACTACATGCATAGTTCTCAAAAAGGAGAATTGAGTTGCTGAAGGAGGCAAAACTAAGTATCTGGTGCCACCAACTCTAAGGCCTATCTCCTCTAATGAGCGTCTTCCTAACAGGTATCTTTAAATGTCCTAGCTCAGCTCTATCATTCAATCCAATTTACCCATTACATATCTCCCTATCTGGAGCTCTCTTCCATTCAAACTAATAGAAAATGACACTCCACTAATCTCAAGTAAAACAAAAGGAGGGAGAGGGAGCTTAACTCCCACTTTACCTCAAACAAATCATTCACATCTCCTAAACTGAAAGCTACATATGCCGTCAGAACCCACTATTTCTTCAAGGCTGGAACAAAAATGAAAAACTATCATAGGAGAGAAATAAAGAGGATAAATATAGAAAGGGAGAATAATATATCTGCCAAACCCAATATCAGTTTTCTACAACAAATAGTCAATTCCATTAGGTTACTATCTCAGAGCAGCAAGGCTGACTTTAAAAGGTGCCCCAGCAGCAGCAGCCCTTGCCAACCAGAGGATGTCCTCCTCAGGGCAAGGTTTACTAACTATTTAGAAGTACAAAATAATTTAACAGGTTGGGGTCCCCTCATATGCCCTAATTCCTCATTTAACAGAATAATTTTAATTATAGAATGAAAATAAGTTAATTAAGTAACTTCTCTGCACACATGCCTGAGGCCAGTACAATCATCTACTGGCTGGGATTATTGTGAACTCCCTTTGGCGATTAGGTGCCACATAAAGCAGTTATACTTCAGAAGAAAAGGACACTACCTCTGCTACATTTAAACCACACCTGCTTGTGAAACAAGAGGCCAATCCTAGACAAACAAGGGTCTACTGCTTGTTGGTGATACTACTACCTATGGAAGTACAGAGCTCAGTCACACATTTTTAATTAAAATGATTCAGCATCCTTTTTATTAGTTTAAGCTCTTCAAAAGCTACAGTATTTCAGTCAAGAACCAAGGAATAATTTTGCTGAACACCTAAAGTGAGCTTCAGATATTAATGGTAGTAAGTGTGGCAAGAAAAAGATTAAAAAGTTTATTTACAGTACTTTCAGCAAAATATTATTTAGTAAACAAAACAGAAGTCAACTTGAAAGGATTAGATTTTTATTGGTAAATGTTGATAAACGTCAATTTCACTGTATACACACTAACCAGCGAAAAAATATTTTCCTGGATAATTGAAATTTACAAATAGGCAAAGAAAGAAAAATTGTGCTTGAGAACTTAAAGTTTAATCTAAGTCTAAAATCTTGACAGTGTGTTTTAATGGTTATAAAGCTGTAACTTTTTCAATCTCAATGTCAACTGTCATTAATTGTCACCGCACCACCACATTGCCTAACACACCATAATTTCCCAAACCTGTGAAAATTTAAATCAATAAAAATTAAAATCAATACTTAAATATCAATCAGTATTATCCATCAAATTTAAAAATAATTAAGTCTGGCAAAGCCTAAGCATAAGCATTGAACTTTGCTCAATTTGACTCATTGTACCACATTTGCAACAGTATTAGAAATATATCAAAAAAGGATTGGCATGAGCATATGGAAGGTACACTGAGAGTATACCCAGAATTTCACATATTTATCCATGTAAACACCAGTGACAAAGTTGGAGAGTTATAACAGTTAAAACTTATCCATGTTCAAAATGTTTTCAGATACTATAAATAAAATCCTCTGCTTACTAGAGATTATACTGTTATAACAGTAAGCACTATCTACCAGAATGCAGAGGCCTCTAATCTATATTAAGGTTTCCAATAAACCAAAGAAAAAGCTGACCCTGGCAGTTGGTATTTTCTCTTAAGCATTTAACAACAGATGTATCACAAATCAGAAGGTCTGATTTCCTAATGTCACCTTCCAATGGAAATAAAATTAAGATTCTCATAAAGAAGCAATACACTTAGTGAAGCGTGGCTTCCATATTCATCCTTTAAAAATTTAAAATAGAATTGGCTAGAAATATTCAGTCAATTTGAAGACTAAAAAGAATAAGTTTTCAAATGAACATAAACTAGATTTATAATAATAATAATAATTTGCACTTATACACAAAGATAACATTTGTTGTCTTAGGCACTTACCCAATCATTGCGTTTTCTTTAATCTCAGCCTCTGTACCATTTACCATTGATTCTTGATTTTTGTCATTTTCCCTGTCTGATGCATCACTTGAGAGGCCCAATAAAGCTCGCACTCGTTTTGACTTCACATCCAGTACAGTGTCAGTGTAACCCACCTCCTGCAGATACCTGTATGAACAGAACTCATGCTAGTCTTTCATACAGATCTCAATAATATACCCTTTTATTTATTGATTTAAATAATTATAAGCTTCTCCCTAAACTCATCTTCAGTACAATGTGTAGCAAAGCATGGTACTGCGCTAATGAAACATTCTAAGAAATTGTCTTGTACCAGCTGCAGAGGGGATCGTCTCTTGCAGTACCAGTCTCTACAGTCACTGAGAAAATCAAAGAGCCTAGTAGTCAGTGTTTATACAATACGTTATTCATTACATTTACCAAAAAAGATGGAAAAGGACTTTAACTTAAAATATCTGCAATTTATTCATACAAATGTCAGTTGCATACAACATACCACAACCCGTTTTATTCATCAAGAGAAGTTCATGGAAATCTAAACCAAACTTAAAAAAAGTAAAACTTAAATTTTGTCCCTTAGATGACCATTAGACAAAGCCTGTAAACACCTATTGTGTCAACTTCCCATTCTGTTACTGTAGCTATAATAGGACAAACATATGATTTTACGATGTAATGTATTTTGTACAGATCTAGTCTTACTTAATCATTTTATTAATCTTAAATATTCCTGCAGAATGTGCATTTGGCTAGCGTGCATAAGAGGTGAAAGTGCGATCTAATAAACTGAGCCTGGGATTGGGATGCATGAGTTCTAAAACTGGCTATACCAGTAATATGCTGCATGGTGCTGGGTGAGTCAATCTTTCAGTCTCTTTCCTCATCTGTAAAATAGAGTTAATGTTACTGACCTCACAGAGGTGTTATGAGGATTAATTGGTCAATACTGTAAAGGTCTCTGAGGATGTAAGTGTCATGTATTACATCATTTTAGTAACACACTGACTATGACAAACTAGGGCATTTGTTTTCCCCCTATTAATACAAGCCACTCCTTGCATTTACAACAACAATTACATCCTCATTGCTGCCAGTCTGGTGGGAGAAAGAGTCAGTGCTGAATTTCTGGCAGTCCCATAAGTTAATTATGCAAAAAAAGTCTGTATTTAATTTAAGCATCAATTTTATAATATATGATGCTGAATCATGTATATAACAGCACAATCTTCTTTATCTATGATTCAGAGAGGGAGACTTGTCCTCAAACCATTGAGTCATAGCCAAGAAAATATTTGTTTATTTAAAATGTGCCCATCAGAAACTATGGATACACATACAATATATTAAATAATAATCCATTCAACAAAAAAAACCTGGCCAGTGCCAAAAGTTATAAGGCCTTTCAAAAAAACAAAAAAACAAAAAAAAAACCCCAGACTTTTCTTCTACACAGTTCTGCCCACTCAGGCCTTCCCAACACAAAAGTATGGAAACACAGGTAAGCTTTGCAGCATGACATGAAAATCACCGGAACCTGACTCTGACAGAATAGGGTATAGGGTTTATGTGGGGACAGACTGGGTTACACAATAGAGGACCTTTCACTGACGTTGCTTTGCAACAAGAACCAGACCATTTAAAGCAAGGGGCTGTTAACTGATAACTGCGGTGAAATTGCATAGTTATGGGGACAGTCACTTGGATAAAATATATAAATTTTGACCCCGTTTCATCAAAGTGCACGCACCTTCCATTACAGCATTTCAAAATCACTGTAGATTACTATTGTATGTTCTCACTGCTGTTACTTTAAATGTATTGCAATAATCACAATAAATAGCAGGAAGATTATTATATGGAGCCAACTCTTGCTCTAAAAAGTTAAATATGTCAAGAACTGAAAACCACAACACAGACGGTGGTGTTCTAGTCCTTTTGGATTGGAAGCTCTTTGAAATTGAAAACAAATTGTGAAAAAGATTTTAAATTTTTCATTAGATTTTTGTGAATTTTCTTAAACCAAATTTTAACCCCCCACTACTTTTCTCCAATTTTTTTCCTTTTTGCCACTGAAAGCATATGAAAAGTGGTGAGTAGTTTGCCCCCCTCTGACTTTTAACTTTTTCTATTCTGCAACTTATCAAAACTTTTCAAACTTTGGAAAAGTTGAGTGACAAAAGGAAAAGTTAACCCAACTCTGCCACTCTTTTCATGAAAGAGAAAAGTCTAATGGAAATCTTTAAGAAAAGCCCAGTGACGCATTCAATTTCCAATCCTGTTTGTATCTAGCTCCCTTGTTTGAACTTTGACACTTACTGTCTCAGCAGCTGTCGCCCTTGTTTCCAGATTAGTTGACTATTTTGTTGGGGCTGAACCTCTGTTTCATTCCCTTCATCTGGAAAAGATTTCATTCAAATCAGGTTTTTTCAGTCTTATTTTTAAAGCTCTTAAAATAAGTGCAGCTCTGCAGTATTACCTATGAGAACATACTATAAAGACTGCCATCAGCATACTACTATATTCTGAGAACAAGTTATACTTGTCATCAGCACCTTGATATTACCATTATTTCCCAATATGGAACCAGTTAGATGATGGGTTTTCACTCCTTTTCTTCACAAGGATGCGGTCATATGCATATATCTGAAATTCTGTACCAGTGTTTTCTATAGTGATCACATATTTTAAGGTTAATTAGGTTCTTATAAAATGAACAAAATAATTACAAAAAAACCTTATTGGTGGAACCAATAAGGTGTGATATTGACACGATATCAATCCTTAAAGTTTACCCAACCAACGTCTAAGATTTGGTCATGGAGACATCTCTCAGTCAGGCCTACTTACAGATAACTTAAACTTCAGCCATATTTCAATGATTTGTGGGGAAGGAAAAAAATATTTAGCTGTTTTTGTTTAGACAATATTGGCAGTGTTCTTCCGGCCATGGTTATTTTAATAGTCATTCAACATATTTTCATCAAATTTTCACCTGAAAATAATCTTTTATTTAAAACCACAACTAAGTTTTTTCTTTAACCCAGATAAAGTTATTATGGCATAAACAAATGTGCTGCTGCCCTGTCAGCTCAGTCTTAAAAATAAATACATATAAAAGTGCCATATGAATGTTAAGTACTATTATTACTTTGAATCTACAAGCTTGCTCAGGACTAGCAATGAGAAATAATCAGTCATTTAGACATTGATTTTCTGAAGACAGCTGAACACAGCTGGATCCATCCTACAATTATCAAAACCTGTGCTAGATAAAAGCCAAGAGAATTTTATGCATCAAGACTGAAGTAAATTCATACAAACTCCTCTTCAGACAGGAAACCTGGAGGTTGTCTATATTAATGTTGAAGTAAAGACATCTCAGAGAGATCTTTGCTTCCCCCCAGAATTGATGACAGATCCATTATCCTTCAGGAAGGAGATTGAAAGAACTTGGACTGCTTGCCAAATGGCACAGAAGAGCTCTTTGAGAATGTCACCTAAATACAGATAAGAGTTGAATCCCTTGATTAGGAGAATTATAACCAGAATCATTAGAACCTCCAAGGTATCACAGAGGGGACAAACAGGATGTATCACTGGAAATAAGCCTCAACATTTTTTCTGACTTGGTCCAAGAGAAGCATGCAGATGTGCGTGGATCTATGTGCAGTAAAGCAAGGACAACTTGCATGGACTAGAAATAATAGAAAAATCTCCATCCTGAAAGCATATGAAAAACCAGCTTTATATCCCATATGGTGCAAGAACCTCCATTCTTTTAAGCAGCTACATGTAGGATGTAACAGAATTCAGTATTCTTCCAGTCTGGGTACAAGAGCCGAGTGGCACTATTTTGTAAGAGATGAGAAATAAGATGCCTCAGTTTGTGCTTCATTGTATTTTGCGTAGTTTGGGAAGGGACAAGGGTGTTGTTGAGAATTTGATAGGTAAGTGTTTTTAGACCATCTTCAGCACCCAGTAAAATAGGGATTTGCCCAGGACTCAGTTAACCAGGACAGTGAATGGCAGGGGTGAAGTGTGCAGAAATGACTTTCATGTAGGCTTTTTTTCTTTTTTTTTTGGCTGTATGAAAGAATAAAGTTGTGGAATAATTTCTGCTTATTCCTTCCTCCTCTCAAGGACTTGTTGCATAATCTGGATCCTGGGGAAGTCCATTTGGTAAGGTTTATTTTGCTGATCAGAACAAAAGGAATTCCGATTCCTCCTCTTTTGTGGCTCAAAATCACTCCATTTCTTTATGAGAAGTATTCATCTTCTGGGGGGACAACCCAAGAAAGCTATCCATAGATACACTCTACGGGAGAACTGTTCTGTTCCAAACTTGTGTTCACCATTTGTTATATATTTATTTTCCAGTTGTCATTGGAATTTTATAAAATTCTATAGTATGTACTGCCAACTTTAGTTTACCTCTAACACATGTTTGTTTCAATTTTTTTGGAATCCAAACAAGATCATGAATCAGGAAATGATGTACTAAGTATTTTGAATTCATTGCTATTGCATTACACTGTTATTGTTAATGCACAACAATTCTTCCAATATAAGATTCTCCAGATGTGTTTTCCACATCTTTCTGTGACTCCAGAACTTTCTTGAATTTTGATCTGAAGAGGAGAGAATAGATATATTCTGCAGCATCCATTTTTTACTTCAACTCATTTGATGGTCTAATTGAAGAAACAAACTGTACCTAGAATATCAGTGTAACAAACTGCATTGGCTAACATCTGTTTTTTGCAACATTAAGCAATCTTTACTATCCTCTTTGTGTCCACTAAGTTGTTCAACAAACTGTAACTAAAATTACAGGAGAACTTTATACCATATTTCCCTCACTCTTAAATTCTTACCAGAATCATAGTTTGGAGGCTTCATATCTCCCTGATTCAATTCTGTGCCGTATTTTAATTTGTGGTATTTAGCTCTGAAAAAGAAAAGACAAAAGGAACTCTATTAACACATTTAAAGGATGCTTGTAGATTCACAGATACCATAGGTCCCTGTTTTAGAAAGATATTTTTCCATTCTGCCCTCCCCCACCCCCCAAAAAACCTCCGTCCACTTTATTTCAGCAGAACTAAAAGGAAGCTATGTTCTATTTTTCTCCCCAAATCGCTCTCTATAGAGCTTTCAGATACTGGACTGTATTAGTAACTGAATAATTACATAATCAGAAATACCAATACATAGCAAAAGGAACAGAACATTTTATATATGTAGATATAAGAAAAACATTCTCTCTATAGCTATATTTTTACAGAGAATGTTTTTATTTTTCATGAACATGTGCTTCTTCTAGGCTGGGGCTGCTTTGGTGTTTTTCCCATTTTCTCTCACTATCGCTCAACTGTCAAATATCTTCTACGCTCTATGGCTAAGTCTACACTACAGATTGCTGTTGGCATTATGTCATGTCGGTCAGTGGTATGAAGAAGTGCAATTCCAGCTGTGCCATCAGAAATCTGAAGCATACATACAGCTATACTGGCAAAACTGCACTTTTACCAGTATGACTTCTTTCTCTCACGGGGGGTGGGGGGAACAGCTTTGCCAGTATAGCCGCATCCACACTAGAAGCACTTTTGCCAGTGTAATATACCCTAATTCCTATAGTGGTAAGGTGCTCCTAACACAGACATACCCATATGTCAACTTAGAATCATCTTCTTACAATTCTCATTCCTCCATGGTTAACACACATTTGGGTTCAATCAACTTTGCCTAGTTGTATTCTCCCCACTACTTCACTTTCTCCCCAAAGTATTTTTAACACTGTGACGAGATAAGCCTTGAATAGGGTTCTATGATAAGCAGGGCCGGCTCCAGGGTTTTGGCCGCCCCAAGCAGCCAAAAAAAAAAAAAAAAAAACGCAATGGCGATCTGCGGCGGCAATTCAGCGGGAGGTCCTTCGCTCCGAGCAGGAGTGAAGGACCATCCGCCGAATAGCTGGACGTGCCTCCCCTCTCCGGAGTGGCCGCCCCAAGCACCTGCTTGCCAGGCTGGTGCCTGGAGCCGGCCCTGATAAGGTCTTAAATACCTGTAGCAGTCAGTGGTCTATCAGCCATTTTCAAACTGTGGGTTGGGAGCCAAAAGTCTGTCACAGCCCCGTTTTAACGGGGGTCGCCAGGGCTGCGTTAGACTTGCTGGGGCTTAGGGTCGAAGCCCAAGCCCCATCACCCAGGGCCAAAGCCCAAGTGCTTCAGCCCTAGCAGCGGGGCTCAGGCTTCGGCTTTGGCTCCCCTGCACAAGGCGGTGGGGATTGGATTTTGGCTTTGGCCCCCCTGTCTGGAGTGGCACCACGGCAGGGCTCAGGCTCTGGCCCCACCTCCTGTGGTCATGTAGTAATTTTTGTTGTCAAAAGGGGGTCGAGGTGCAATTAAGTTTGAGAACCCTTGAAATACCACTGCTAAACTTGCCCACTGGGTCATGAGCTAGTTTTTGCAACTGTGGAGACAAATGTTCAGCATATTGAAGTCCTATGCGGACAATCAGTAGAGAGTGTACCATGTGATACGACAGATTGTGTAGCAAAACAAGGTACAAAAAAAACCAGTAGTTGGAATATCTTGCTCTTGCAGGATCAGTATCCAGGGATTCAGACATAGACAAAGTAGTAATGAGTAGCAAAAGTAGTACACATGGATATAGGTTTACAGAAAAAATATGATATTGCATTACATGACATTACCTCTGGACAAACTGGAGAAATGGTCTGAAGCAAATAGGATGAAATTCAATAAGGACAAATGGAAAGTACTCCATTTAGGAAGGAACAATCAGTGGCACACATACAAAATTGGAAATGACTGCCTAGAAAGGAGTACTGCGGAAAGGGATCTGGGGGTCATAGGGGACCACAAACTAAATACGAGTCAACAGTGTAACGCTGTTGCAAAAAAGCAAACATCTTTCTGGGATGTATTAGAAGGAATGTTGTAAATAAGACACAAGAAGTAATTCTTCCACTCTACTCTGCACTAATTAGGCCTCAACTGGAGCATTGTGTCTAATTCTGGGAGCCACATTGCAGGAAGGATGTGGACAAATTGGAGAGAGTCCAGAGAAGAACGACAAAAATGATTAGAGATCTAGAAAACATGAACTATGACGGAAGATTGAAAAAAATGGGTTTGTTTAGGAAAAGAGAAGACTGAGAGGGGACATGATAATAGTTTTCAAATATGTAAAAGGTTGTTACAAGGAGAAGAAGATTTTTTTTTTCTTAACCTCTAAGGATAGGCCAAGAAGAAATGGCCATAAATTGCAGCAAGAGAGGTTTAGGTTGGACATTAGGAAAAACTTCCTAACTGTCGGGGTGGTTAAGAACTGGAATAAATTGCCTAGGAAGGTTGTGGAATCTCCATCATTGGAGATTTTTAAGAGCAGGTTAGACAAATACCTTTCAGGAATGTTTTAGATAATACTTAGTCCTGCCATGAGTGCAGGGGACTGGACTAGACCTCTCGAGGTCCCTTCCAGTTCTATGATTCTATGATAAATGTATGAAACTCCATACAACATGTGGTAGATAATTTCCTACTTAAAAAATTGTACTAAACTGAGGCAGAGAGGTTAAATGACACACACCAACTATATGGCAAAATTCAGATCTCATTATTCTGAGTCCTGTACTTCAAACACCAGACCATGCTTCTTCACATAGAGGCAAATTCCTATACTTCACATGATGCAAGCATCAACTAACAAATCCACTCACCTACTCACATTATGCTAAAATGAGATGGTGACTGATAAGGCAGAGCAGTGTCGCAGGAGAGAAGCTCTATGAGAGGCAAAGGAGGAGTTACCCTTTCCCTTACCATGCACACACTGGTAGCAAGTACACCTCTATCTCGATATAACGCTGTCCTCGGGAGCCAAAAAAAATCTTACCACGTTATAGATGAAACCGCGTTATATTGAACTTGGTTTGATCCACGGGAGTGCGCAGCCCCGCCCTCCCGGAGCACCGCTTTACCACGTTATATCCGAATTCGTGTTATATCGGGTCACGTTATAGCGGGGTAGAGGTGTATCACAATTCTTCTAAACAGTGAGTTGTCCAGTGTTGACCCAGGTTCCTCTGACCCAAGTTTACAAGACAACACGTGTTCCTGCTTAACATCCTTAATTTAAAATGGGCTAGTATTTTCCTGGCGGTTGAATATTCTTTTTCCTTACTTCCTTTCATTGCCTCCCTCTTTTATTTTTATTTCTTTTTAAATATAATAGCGCAGATTTATCAAACTAACTAATAGAATTCAACAATGTTCATGAAAAGGAGTAATTCTTGATATTGAGAGATTCTTCCACAGAATATGAGATTACAGTGAATACATGGATCACTGAAGTCAAACATTGTTTTACAATGACAAAAAAGATCAGAGGGTCTATTTAAAATACTAAGCCTTAGGCTCCAGACAAAATTTGTCCAATCTTTAGGCTGCACTTCTTGGCAAGTCAAAGATATATTTTTGTCTACTTTATACTGGTTAAAGGAGTGAACAGAAAAGAAGTTTTAAGTTTTTCTACAATAATCCCCATTGAGAGAGAAACTATAAGAGAATTCCATTTAACGTGGTATTAGGCAAGCAATATACAGAAGTCTAATAAACGGATCTAAATTAAGTTAATTAGGACTGTCAATTAATCGCAGTTAACTGACGCGATTAACAAAAAAATTAATCGTGAGTAATTGCAATTTTTATCATACTGTCAAACAACAGAATACCAATTGAAATTTATTAAATATTTTGGATATTTTTCTACATTTTCAAATATATTGATTTCAATTACAACACAGAATACAAAGTGTACACTGCTCAATTTATATTATTTTTTATTACAAATAGTATTTTTTCAGTTCACCTCAGACAAGTATTGTAGTGCAATCTCTTTATCATGAAAATGCAACTTACAAATGTAGATTTATTTATTTTTGTTACATAACTGCACTTGGAGAAGTTATGAAGTACTTGGAGGAGAGGAAAGTGATCAGGAACAGTCAACATGGATTCACCAACGGCAAGTCATGCCTGACCAACCTGATTGATGAGATAACTGGTTCTGTGTATATGCGGAAAGCAGTGGATGTGATATATCTTGACTTTAGCAAAGATTTGATATGGTCTCCCACGGTATTCTTGCCAGCAAGAAAAAAAAAGTATGAACTGGATGAATGAACTATAAGGTGGATAGAAAGCTGGCTAGATTGTTGGGCTCAATGGGTAGTGATCAATGGCTCAATGTCTAGTTGGCAGCTGGTATCAAGCGGAGTGCCCCAGGGGTTGGTCCTGGGGCTGGTTTTGTTCAAAATCTTTACTAATGATCTGGATGATGGGATGAATTGCACCTTCAGCAAGTTCGCAGATGATACTAAGCTGGGGGGAGAGGTAGATACAGTGGAGGGTAGGGATAGTGTCCAGAGTGACCTAGACAAATTGGAGGATTGGGCCAAAAAAAATCTGATGAGGTTCAACACTTAGGAAGGAAGAATCCCATGCACAACTACAGGCTGGGGACCAACTGGCTAAGCAGCAGTTCTGCAGAAAAGGACCTGGGGATTACAGTGGACGAGAAGCTGCATATGAGTCAGCAGTGTGCCCTTGTTGTCAAGAAGGCCAACAGCATATTGGGCTGTATTAGTAGGAGCATTGCCAGCAGATCGAGGGAAGTAATTATTCCCCTCTATTCGGCACTGGTGAGGCCACATCTGGAGTATTGTGTCCAGTTTTGGTGCCCCCAGTACAGAAGGGATGTGGACAAACTGGAGAGAGTCCAGCGGAGGGCAACAAAAATGATTATGGGGCTGGGGCACATGACTTACGAGGAGAGGCTGAGGGAACGGGAGTTATTTAGTCTGCAGAACAGAAGAGTGAGGGGGCAGATTTGATAGCCTTCAACTACCTGAAGGGGGGGTCCAAAAAGGATGGAGCTAGGCTTTTCTCAGTGGTGGCAGATGACAGAACAAGAAGCAATGGTCTCAAGTTGCAGTGGGGGAGGTCTAGGTTGGATATTAGGAAACACTATTTCACTAGGAGGGTGGTGAAGCATTGGAATGGGTTACTTAGGGTGGTGGTGGAATATCCATGCTTAGAGGTTTTTAAGGCCTGGCTGGACAAAGCCCTGGCTGGACAAAGCCCTGGCTGGGATGATTTAGTTGGCGTTGGTCCTGCTTTAAGCAAGGGATTGGACTAGATGATCTCCTGAGGTCTCTTCCAACCCTAATATTCTATGATTCTATGCACTCGAAAACAAAACAATGTAAAACTTTGGAGCCTACAAGTCCACTCAGTCCTACTTCTTGTTCAGCCAATCGATAAGACAAACAAGTTTGTTTACATTTACGGGAGATAATGTTGCCAACTTCTTATTTACAATGTCACCAGAAAGTGAGAACAGGCGATCACATGGCACTTTTGCAAGGTATTTACGTGCTAGATATGCTAAACATTTGTATGCCCCTTCATGCTTCAGCTGCCATTCCAGAGGACATGCTTCCATGCTGATGAGGCTCATTAAAATATAATGCGTTAATTAAATTTGTGACTGAACTTCTTGGGGGAGAATTGTGTGCCTTCTGCTCTGTTTTAACGGCATTCTGCCACATATTTCATGTTACAGTAGTCTTGTATGATGACTCAGCACATGATGTTCATTTTAAGAACACTTTCGCTGCAGATTTGACAAAACGCAAAGAAGGTACCAATGTGAGATTTTTAAAGATAGCTACAGCACTCGACCCAAGGTTTAAGAATCTGTGGCACCTTCCAAAATCTGAGAGGGATGAGGTGTGGAGCATGCTTTCAGAAGTCTTAAAAGAGTAACACTCCGATGCAGAAACTACAGAACCCGAACTACCAAAATAAATAAGTAAGTAAGTAAGTAAGTAAATAAATAAATAAATAATCAACCTTCTGCTGATGGCACCTGACTCAGATGATGAAAACAAACATGCGTCAGTCTGCACTGCTTTGGATTGTTATCGAGCAGAACCTGTCATCAGCCTGGACGAATGTCCTTTGGAATGATGGATGAAGCATGAAGAGACATATGAATCTTTAGCGCATCTGGCATGTAAATATCTGGCAAAGCTAGCTGCAACAGTGCCATGTGAATGCCTGGTCTCACTTTCACATCTTCATTTATTAATGGATCTACTAACTTGGGCAGGTTCTTCCTCCCACCCCAATATACTTTTAAAAACCCTTCCGATTCCTTTCACACCAAGGTAATTAATTCATTTTCTTCCTGGCTCTCACCTTTTTCCTTGTGTGTTAAACTCCTATCTAGTTTTGTTTTCTCTCCCCTTCTTCAATCCCAGTGGAGTTTCTTTTCAATCCCAGAAGTTTGAGTAGATACTTATAGATCCACCATGACCACTTGGTTTTCTTTGCAGTTTCCATTTTCAGAGGGACTATAGTTTGTTGCACTTCATTTAGTCTTTTACTTTTTCCAGCACTCCTACACCAATGGATTTTAATACTTCCTCCCATTATATGTTCACTAAATTCCCTCAAAATTATACCTGGTAGTCCAACTCTGACTAGCTCCAACTGAACTACACTTAACACTAAAACTGGCTGCTCCAGATTAGAGGTCAGCTATATTAACATATATGGAGAATTATACATTGCAGCTAACTATACTTGTGTTTGTGCAGCAGATAAATGGAGAAACTTTGGTTTCCCATATGATCATTATGACAATACTGAATACCCCAAAAGAATACCCTAAAGTTTGGAGGATAAGAAATTAAACTTAAAGATATACATTATCTTCACATGAAAATGATGGTTTAGATGAGATGTAAGTCATTGAACTATTAACATCTATATTAATTTCTGAAAAGAATAATTTGTATGAACAGCAGTATGCAGAGACTGAAAAGTAAATTGATATGAAAATAATTGGCTTTAACAGACATGTTACCAAAGTTATTTTCCAACTGCAACCAGCTTTGACAGTCATTTGGAAGGAAGATATTTTTAGACTGCAAAGCTATGTTACTAAATAGACCTGCTTAGTTATTAAGATAAGGAGGATCACTACAACTGCTTTTACTTTCTCACTTCATTAACTTATTCACTGCTCTGCTTCATTCTTTTCTTCTTCATGAACTGCAAATCTGCTGTGCAAGTAATCCATATTTGCTATTCAATATGGCTGCCCCAACATCTCAATAAATTGAGAAAAAGAAACTTAGTTAAATTTTAAAAACTTTTAAACTCTCCATTTAAATGCCCTAGGATCAAAGACTTTCATTGCTCACAGACCAATTCATAGAAAGAAACCAGTTTGATTTCTAATCAAGAAATGCCGCTATTTCTTGGAAATATTTCAGTGTGTAGACCTGAAGCATCCAATCCAGCTGTGCTGAGAGTGTCTGCCAAACATCCGTAGAAGTACTAAGAGGAGTCGCCAGACCAATAGACGTAAACAAGACAGACTGCCAGGAACAGCATTGGGAGATATCCTGGCCAGGGGAGAAGGCGCCAGTCTTACTCTGACCAGACACACCATTTTAAAAAATAACAAAAAGTATTTCTAGAAAAGTGGCCTAAGAATTCTGTTGTTTGGTTAAAATACTCTGGAAAGGGAAATGAGTAACAGACGGATTATTAGTTGTTGGACATATGCTTAAAACAGATTAGCATGTTTTTAGTTAGCTCCTGAAAATCCAGGGATAACAATTTAAACAAGTAACTGGTAACTGAGCAACATTACTACCAAAAAAGTAATAAAATAACCTTGAGGTGTGAAAAAAAGTCTTACACTGCAATCTGCTGGATGGTAGCAAAATTACAACACAATTGCTTTGAATCAGCCAGGGCCGGCTCCAGGGTTTTTGCCGCCCCAAGCGGCGCAAAAAAAAAAAAGCCGCAATCGCGATCTGCGGCGGCAATTCGGCGGAAGGTCCTTCGCTCCGAGCGGGAGTGAGGGACCGTCCACCGAATTGCCGCTGAATAGCTGGACATGCCGGCCCTCTCCGGAGTGGCCGCCCCAAGCACCTGCTTGGCAAGCTGGTGCCTGGAGCCGGCCCTGGAACCAGCAAATGTATGAAAGTGTTCAAATTAATTATTGATCATCCCTCTTCTTTTTAAATGACTTCTGCATATAATGTATTAAAGAATCCTTGATAGAAATCATTATGTATTAAAGTTGACCAAATCTCTTTGTCAGGGAATAGAACCAAACACACTCCGCTCCATAGTGGAAAATTTTTACACTCCACTATAAGTAATGACTCTTGCAAGATTTTATAGTAATTAATTACAGAACAGTGACATTGATCAGAAATTAAGTTAATCATTGTCAGCGACTGAAAAAAATATGCTGAATATTCAGTATACACAGGCTTGAGAGGCAGCATATTGTTGAGAAACCAGTGCCACTCGCACTTGTCATGACATGCTGCCAATGGGTCCTAGTATGGATCAGCATTTTACATACTGGGTCATGACTAATAGGTATAGTTATTTGCTTGATAAAGATTTGGTAAATTTAGAGGGCTGGGCAGGATCGAAGTAATCTTCCCTTTATCTCTTAATTACCTGGTCTTTTTTTCTCCTCCAATCCCCAATCTTGCTTTCCCGTGCCCTCATCACAATTGGCCAGGAGAAAAGTTCTGCTCTTCCCCTGCAGATTGTCCTTTTTGTGACTCCCAGATGCTCAGTGGGAACAATCAACACAAGCTCTTCACTGAATGTTGGCTAACCCAGGTTGTGAGCTGATTTAGGAAAATACTGTTGTGACACACAGCAGGGCTTCTTGTGCTCAGTATGCTGCCCTGCTTCTAAGTACCAAACAAAATTTCTGCTTAGAGACCCTCCCAGAACAAATACGAGATTGTTTCTTGAGCAATTAGCAAGTGAAGCTTGCTATAAATAGCTGTCAGCATAACCCATTCAGAAACATTGAATTTGCTTTAAAAATGGTTAAAAATAGAGGAAGAAAGGAACTGTCATGCCAGATCAGACTAGTTGACCATCTAGTTTGATATCCTGATTGACAATGGCTAATATCACACACTTCAGAGAAAGGTGCAGGTCTACTTATTAATGGATAAACACAAAACACTCTGCCCATAGGAGGAAAAGTGGTGGTTTTCCCTAACCTATTAGTGGTCATTTTCTGCCTTAAAGCATAAGGGATGAAATGTCCCTAGTACATTTCTAAGGCTATGTCTACACTAGCACTTTTGTCAGTAAAACTTATGTCACTCGGGTGCGAAAAAACACATCCCTGACCGACAGAAGCACTGGTGTGGACAGTGCTATGTCAGCAGGAGATGCTCTCCTACCAACATAGCTACTGCTGATTGTTGGGGGTGATTTAATTATGTCAACAGGAGAGCTCTCTCCCGTCGGCATAGAATGGCTACATGGGATATCTTACAATGGCACAGCTGCATCAGTACCACTGTAAGGTCTCTAGTGTAGACACAGCCCTAGAGAGACAAAATGGGTGAGGTAATCTCTTTTATTAGACCAACTTCTGCTGGTGAGAGAGAGAAGCTTTTGAGCTCACACGATTTCTTCAAATCTGGGAAATGTACTTAGTGTCAAAGCTAAATTCAAGGGTCAGATTGTTTAGCACAAGTATTTAACACATCTCAAGGGACCATTCAAGGTGAAGTGGCCAGTTAACACCTCTCCAGTCAAAGGGGAAGAGGAGAGGAAAAAAAACTCAGGGAGCGGTTTACTGGATTATAGGTTGTTATAAATCCAGTATCTTTATTAAATCCATGATTTTTAGTGTCTAGCAAAGTTATGAATTTAAACTCCCAGACTTGTCTTATAAAGGTGTTATGAAGATTTTCTTTAAGGATGAGGACCTCTGTCAGACCTCTGTGGAGAGTGTTCACCAACAGGTGATTTGGTATTTTTGTCCTTTATCATTTTTCTATGTGAATTCATTTGAGAGCATAGTAATTGTCTGGTTTCAACCATATAGTTGTTATTGGGGCATTTAGTTCACTGGGTGAGGTATACCACATGTTGTGATAGACGTGTGTAGAACCCACAGATCTTGAAAGGTGTGTTTGGGGAAAGAGGGGGAGTGTTGATCATCGTAGCAATGCAGATACATCTACAGGTTTTGCATCTGTTGGCCCATTTCAAACAGTTGACAAGAAGGTGTGAACTTAACAACTGGGAGTGGATGGGTCATTATAAAACCTAATTTCCCCTCTACGCAAAAGAATTAATGGACACGAATCTGACATCAGGAATCATAATACTCAAAAACCAGTGGGAGAACACTTTAACCTGTCTGGTCATTCAATGACAGACCTGCGGGTGGCTATATTACAACAGAAAAACTTCAAAAACAGACTCCAATGAGAGACTGCTGAGCTGGAATTGATATGCAAACTAGACACAATCAACTCAGGATTGAATAAGGATTGGGAATGGCTGAGCCATTACAAACATTGAATCTATCTCCCCTTGTAAGTATTCTCACACTTCTTATCAAACTGTCTGTACTGGGCTATCTTGATCATCACTTCAAACGTTTTTTTTTCTCTTACTTAATTGGCCTCTCAGAGTTGGTAAGACAACTCCCACCTGTTTATGCTCTCTGTATGTGTGTATATACATCTCCTCAATATTTATTCCACTCTGTATGCATCCGAAGAAGTGGGCTGTAGTCCACGAAAGCTTATGCTCTAATAAATTTGTTAGTCTCTAAGGTGCCACAAGTACTCCTGTTCTTTTTACACCTTCTTGTCAACTGTTTGAATGGGCCACTCTCATTACCACTACAAAAGTGATTTTTTCCTCCCTTGGTATCCTACTGTTAATTGAATTGTCTTGTTAGACTGACCTCCCACTTGGTAAGGCAACTCCCATCATTTCATGTGCTGTGTATTTATACCTGCTACTGTATTTTCCACTCCATGCATCTGATGAAGTGGGTTCTAGCCAACGAAAGCTTATGCCCAAATAAATTTGTTAGTCTCTGAGGTGCCACAAGGACTCCTCATTGTTTTTGCCGATACAGACCTAACACGGCTACAACTCTGAAACCTGCTTCAAAAGAATTGATCTGGGAAAGCCATGTCCCCAACATCCTCTGTCATTAAGCATAATGCAAACAGATCTACACACCCTGCTTGCACTGGTTTAAATTGCTGGAAATTTTTGATCAAAAGATACCTCACCTTCCCATGGGTCACATATATATTTGCTTTCTTTATGAATTAGACAACAATGAAAGAAGTCAGAATGGGACTTGCTCATAACAGCATGCTAAAATTACTACATAGCAATATTCTTTCACTGGGCCTTTTTCTGAATTTTTCAGTGTCCACATTGACACTCAGTGTTAATACACTTTCAAGGTAATTACAAATTCTTCCTGTCCCCGTGAGTTTAGCCAAAAGTAGTTTCTCTAGTGATATGAACTAAACTGCATTTATGATTTTACTTATGGCTTTTACTGATTTAAACTGTTTTAGAGATTGTACATTTAAAGTTGTTTAATTCTTTTCTTATTGAAAAGTGATTAGGATTCTTTAGTGGCCAGATGGTATACAAATATTATTTATTATTAATAGTAATACCAGACTCAATAAGTCACTAAGGAAACAAATACACCTCTATCTCGATATAACGCTGTCCTCGGCAGCCAAAATATCTTACCACGTTATAGGTGAAACCGCGTTCTATCGAACTTGCTTTGATCCGCCAGAGTGCGCAGCCCCGCCACCGCCCCTCCCCCCCCCCCCCGGAACACTGCTTTACCGCGTTATATGAGAATTTATATTATATCGGGGTAGAGGTGTACTCTTATCTCTGAAAATATTATTACGCCATTTTACAGATCACAGGTACACCCTCACCTGGAATTCTAGGTTCAGTTCTCATCGCCTCATCTCAAAAATGAGCAAACAAAATTAAGGGCGGGGAGGGTGTGACATGATAATTAGGGGCATGGAAAAACTCACATGAAGATAATATGGAAAGACTGTTTACCTTTGCAAGAAGACAGGATAAAAGCATACACAACAATGAATGGTATAGAAAAGGTAGATTGGGAACTTTTATTTACCTTCTCATACAAATACACGGGGACATTAAATGAAAATCAAAAAGTGGCAAAACTCAAAACTGATATAAGTATGTACCTTTTCACCCAGTGCATAATTAGCAGGTGGAACTTCTTGTCACAGATTATTATTGAGGTGAAGAGTTATCAAGATTTAAAAATATAGATATTTATGTGGATAACAAGAATTTTTATTTAGTTTATTAACAAACACAAAACCTTTGAAAGAGAAAAAAAATTGTGCTTCAGAATATAAAACAATGTCTTCTGGGAGTTAGAAAGAAACTTGCCCTGAGAGATGTTATACTGTAATTGTCTAATTCAAGGTTTTTTTAAAACCTTTTTCTGAAGCATCTGAATAGTGGTCACTGCTGGTGACAGGATTCTGGATGAGATGGACTGATTCAGTATGACAATTCTTACATTCATAATTACCAATTCAAGATTCAGATCTCCAAAAAAATATTTTTCCTCTGATGAGCCAAAATGATATAAAATATTAAAAGACAAATATTAGTAAGAGACTTTTTAAACAAAATTCTCTATTATCTTAAAAGTGATGTACCTTTCCTGTTTAAGAGCATATTCCAGCATTTTGATTCTCCGCACTAGATCCTTCTTCAGATTTTCTTGTCCCTTTCTTTCCCCTTGAAGAAAGGCAATTTGGGCCTGGAAAAGACAAAACTCTACTTAGAAAAGTTCAAAAAAAGGCAAATTGTTTCCCCAATATATTTGCATGACAGATATATTAAGGGTCCCCATCCACTCCCAACCCCTTCTGAATCATTTCACAACTGATTCCATTTAACACTGTTTAAAAGCAGTTTGGCTACTGCAAACCAGGCACAACTATCATTTTGACCATATCAACTCTCTTTGAATTCCTCCACTGGCTCCCCCTTCTCTATTGCCTCAACCATAAGCAGCTCATCTTTGCTTTCAAGACTCTTTACACTCAGTCCCCGGCATATCTGTAATCTCTCATTCACAAGCAAGCTACCAGTGCTCATCTCCAATTAGCCCATGATGCCAGCCTCCACTGCCCATGTTACATTTTCAAACAAGCATCTTTGGACATTCTTCTATGCTTCTACAAGGCACTTCAGCTGAAGTATTCTCTGTAAAAATCCAACAAATCACTGGCTTATCCATCTTCAAATCCCTCCTCAAAATATCCCCTTTGTTAAATTTCTTTAGTAGGCATCACAATATTAGGTTGCTAGTATTCAGAGACCAGTGACTATCATGCTAACAAACATTATCTCATAATCTGTCGTCTCTTGTCTTATATAAGACTGTAAACTCCTTGGGCCAGGAACAGTCTTTTTGATCTGTGTTTATACTGTAAATTATTAATAATAAGTGTTATAAAACTATCCATAGTTTGCATTGACAAACCCTTTAAACCATAGCCTCTTTAAAGACTCCAAAATAATAAACAGGAGTTAAAGAAATATAGTAATTTTTAATTGCCTCACATAGCAATTAAGTTTGGTCTGAGGGCTAAGCATTCAAGCAAATATAAAAAACAGATAAGTAGCATCCAAAAAAAATTAGGCAGAAAAAGACACAAACAACATGTAAGGGGAGAATGTCTTGAGTTGAATGATAACTGAAGTAGTATGTAAATAGGTTAGATATTTCTATATTGCAGGTCAAGGGATTTCTTTAAAGTTAATGAAAGGAAAAGGAAAACTTAAAGGCTGAGCCTTTATTTAAATGTTGGAAAAAACAGACTATGAAGTTTATTCAGAGACATTGTTTATAAGAAATGTCAGTTGAACTAATACAAAAGGTTTTTGGATGGAGGTGGGAGATTTAAAGACAAATGGCAGATAGGTGCCTAACTCCCATTGACTCTGAATGGAAATTAGCATTTAACTACTTTTAAAAATCTCCTTTATGTATAAAATTGTAATAGAGGATGTTCATGACCAATCATGCAAAAAGGCCGCCAACTGGTGCCCAAAAGAGTTATCTCTGGTACAAAACAGGTCCCTGAGCTCTTTCTAAACCAACTCATGGAACTCAGATGTTTGAAGCCAAGCATATTTACAGGCATCCACCCCCCGGTACTAGCCCTGACCTCAGTTTCACCCACATTCTAGGCTGCCCATACCCAATGTCAGGCCATATCCTTGTGAATAAGCTGCTTAAGCTCCTGACATTTTTTTAGGGAGGAGAATCAAGCAAGATGGCGGGCTAATACTCTGTAATATGAAGGGTTTTGGCTACAGATCAGTAAACTCTTCCTCCAAGCTAATCCCATCATGATTATGACACCAAGGCCAATTTGTGGTGCTCTACTCTGGCAGCAGTTGATCAGGCCTGACATACTGACTATGCCTAACACACTGTTGTCATAATCTGTATCTCAAAGGTGACATGTAAGATATCATTGGAAAACTAATAACTCACTGATCATTAATATTCTTGTATGATGTATGCACAGGATGTGTACAAAAAGTAATGAATATATGCTAGAATCATTCTTAAAATGTGTTTGGCAAGCAACGTATAAACACAGTCTGTATTAAACAAAGGAATATGGGTTTACCTCAATTTATATATAAGCAACAAACAGAGTCATCAAACAAGACAGGAGATTGCAGAAACAGAAAATTTGCATTTTAGCAAACACCAGCGGAGGAAGAAAGAGCATGGAGCTTCCATCACCACCAGACTCTATGTTGCCTTCCTCAAAGCTTAAAGAAGCTTTCCTGGTCACTAAAGACAGGTGGCTGAACCTCAAAGCATTAAGTAATTGAATCAACTTTTTTTTTATAATACAGTAATATTGTATACGAAGTGTATAGAGAGGTCTTTTTTAAAAGCTAATGAGACACTGGTGATTAATGTATATATGGGGAAATTATATACATTTAATGATATTATGCTTTAAAGCCTGTGACCAAACAGGTAGAAACAGTTTCCCTCCCAGGCAGGAGGAAACATCACTGCTATCTACCTGTCTCCAAAGAAATTAAACAAGGTGTGACAAAAAACAATGGAAGCCCAATTTCCATAAACATCAGTAGGGGGATGGGAAGATAACAAGGGAAGAACAGCATGAGGTCATCCTGTCTGTAGAAGCAAGGTCACTGAACTTTGAGAGAGATGCTTTCAAAGGTTTATGGCACTACAAAGGGAGGAGAAGCAAACCCCTAAGCTACTGGTTTGTTATTTTCTGTTTGCTTATTTCGGGAAAGGGAAATAGTGGCTGGGGAAAGCATTGAGGTAAAATGAAGGTATTGCCTTTTGAAGTTTTCTACATCAGGAGAGACAGTTGGTTCTTTGTGTGTGGACTACATGACTGGCCAATTGAGGGCAAAAGAGTGAAAACTGCTCTGAGGGCTTCTTAGGCCCACAGAAGAATGTGGCTGATCCTGATGAGGAACTCCCACATTCAAAGATGTGGAATGTAGGAAAGTATTGTTTCTCATTTCATAGTGTTCCCCGAAATGTTGGTGTTGAAGGAGAAGAGGGAAGCATGCATATTGGAGGAAAGTTTTGAAGAACAGACTCTGTAGATGGTTTTTATCCAGATGTCTTGAGTAGTACTGGCCCAAGTTAGTAAAATTACTACTATATTGTAGCTTTTTCTTGTTTCCAGGTTTCTGAAGAGCTCCTGGATTTGTCAAAAAAGGAGTAAAAGAGGTGTTTGCGGGAACAAGAGCTCAAGTCTCCAGACTGTTTAAATATTTGACTGAAAACACTACTTGTTCTGCAACAGCTTGAGCTTGATCAAGTCATAGGATTCTTAAATCACTGCATCCAGTGCTTCTGCAAGAAGTGTAAGGCTGCGAAAAAGAGACTGAACTAGATAAGATCAAGAAATGATGTCTGCCACTTAGGCTTTGTGGTGGTAAACACAAAACAGAGATGAAGAATGGGATGTAGCAACAAAGGTCAGAGGAATGATACAAAGGTTGATAGACCTTTGAGCACCTTTCAATTTTTTCAAGCCCTTGGGTTTAGACCTTTGCAGCTTACCCCAGGTCTAAACCCTGGAAAGAGAGACCATGAAAATTACCAGGCAGGCCAAGGCTGCAGACTGAAGTCTCATTTCCGTGCATTCAAGCTTATCAGGATTCTTCGGAGTGACTGCCTATTCACTTGATTGGTAGTTTTATTGGTAAGTCCGGGTAATGGACAAGCCCACTTTAGGGACGATGAAAAATGTACGGCCTCTCTTTCTTAAGACTATATAGTTTCTGGCATAATTTGTTCATGCCCCCCACTCTCTTCTTACAATGTCCTTCCATGCAGGTACACAATATTTCTGTGGGATTCCCAAACTGGAAATAAGGTACTGGTGTTTCATTTGGTCATTTTCATAGGGTACACTGGAGGAACAGGGTAGATCTCCAATTCTTGATTATTATTATTTCCAAGGCTTTAGTGACCCTAATTTTTTGCCTTCAATTGATAAATATACACTGGAAAATTACAATGAAATCAGCTTACTGTACAATGAAAAACCATTGCAAGATATGTATCTAAGCTTACAGAAAAAAACTGATACTATAATTGAGAAATTTTAAGCATAATTAAAGTAAAATTAAATGTAAAAAACACTGTAATGCATATACAGAAAACACAACATTGAGGTTACACATCAAGTCTTATCACTGGTATTTCCTGACTTGAATGCTTAAACATGCAACTGTAATGTTTTCTTAACAGTATCTGTATGCAATATTACTTAATATTTATTTAACAAAGACAGCTACTTGCACCTTCATCCAGTCAGGAGAAAACGATAGGAAAGAAAATTATCACAAGATGCAAGTCAATAAAGAAAATTAATTACCGTATATTTCTACAACTTCAAATGGAAATATGCCATATTTAATCAAAGTCTCTATGATAAGAAATTGATATTTCTAAGTGTCACCTCTGATCAAAATAAATGGCCAATATCTGAGTGAAATATGTAAACAAACATGCTTCAAGGAGTAATGTCCAATGTAGGTGATCAATGAGATAAAATGATAAAAGGCAATTAGAAGAATGAAAGATTCACAGAATGTCTGGAAGTAATAGGAAATATTCTGTAACATCTACCCCACTACCAAAAATTTAAATGTTTCACTGTTAGTATCAAAGACACCTTACTTAACATGCACACCACATTAATTAGGGTCCGTGCCTCCATAACAAATTCATTTCTACTTTCAGCCACAGCATACACACACAAATCCTGTAACTCTATGGTGCTGGTGGCTCCCCATATCCAGCTGCTAAACTGCGGGAAAAGGAATCTAAAAAATATTAAGTACTTATTTAATATTACTTTTCTATGTACATTTCTGAAGTTGCCACAGGGATAGGACTGCAAATGGGAGGGGAGATGATCTGCAGCATTTCAAGTTGAAGGGAAAAAATGGTTCACAAGACAATATCTGAGGTACACAATATGGAAGAGTTTGCGAAACCCCAGATTAGGTTGCTTTGTTTTCTCTCATACACACACAAATGCACAATCAGATTTTTCTTTAAATTTCCTCTGCAACCATCTCAGATTTTTTTGATGATTATTTGGAATCAACATGGTATTTCCCACTATGACAGTTTTAATGTGTATCAAATTTTGAATCTAAATTATTTTACAATACTGTAAATTAAGGAAGGAATACCTTAGTTGTGAATATGCTATGTCACAACCTTCGCATTGTACCCTGGCCACTCCCAAGAAAGCATGCCAAAGTCTCAAGGATTCACACACACACACCCCATAAACAGGTTTTTGCAGTAACTGACCTTCTAGCCAAGAAGGGCTGTGTCAAGCAAACTTCTGGGCTAGTCATCACTACTTCTGAAGTGGCCTGAAGGGTTGATGCAGAGACATGTAATGCTTCTTTCACTATGGGTGGAGCACTCTCTCGCCATAGCACTCCGAGCTCCTGCTGGCTCAGCAATGAAGACTCAAGGTGGAGTCAGGGTATGTCTACACTACAGTGACTATACCAGGATAGCTACACCATCATAGACCCGTACCATAAACGTAGTCTAAACTGACAGAAGGGGTTTTTCTGTTTGTGTAGGAACACCACCTGCCCGAAGTATGTTAGCTACACTGATGGAAACATAGTTACATCAACATAGCTGCTTCCACACTGGGAGCTGCATCGCCAGTGTTACATGGGTCAGAGTGTGGACATACCCTTAGAGAGGGAATGAGAGAGACAGATACACCTAAAAAACACAGTCTAAACACCCTTTCAAAAAAAAATAAACAAACAAAACCCCCTGCAAGAGTAAAAATAATGCAGGCAGAAGTCCAGCAGCAGAATGGGGGCTATCCAGTTTATTGCACTGAATGCAGCATGTATGATTACCTGCCTTGTGGGCAGGTGCAAGCAACTCCTGGCCTTTTAAAATTTAGCCTTTTAAGATCAGAGTGGTTGAACTGGGGGAGCTAAGGGAGACAGAGAGGTACACAGATGAGACTTTCAAGGCCACAATAGAATGATCCCATCCCCCGCACTTCTGTGCTGTTCAGGAGGATGAACATCTCAGGGAACAAGAACATTTTACCTTTTATTTTATTTTATTTATTTTGATGGGGGGGAAAACTGTCATGCTTAATTATTATTTGTTTTACCATAGTTCCTAAGATACCCAGTCCAGACCAGGATTTAATTGCGCTAGGTGCTGTACAAGCAGAACAAAAAGACAGCTGCTGACCCAGAAAATTTACAATCTAAGTATAAGACAAGACAGATACACACAGATGGGGAGTACAAGGAAAGAGTATTAATCAGCATGACAAGCAGTGGTCTCAGCATATCAGCAGTCTAACCTTTGTCAAGTTTTTTGTACGCTATTGTAAAATGGTCCAATATGCTTTGAAGTTCACACTACATTGAAACTGATTGGAGTGGCCAGGGGTAAGGTCACACTTTTGGTACTATTTTGCTACAAACAGTATTTTTACAAAGTTGTATTAGGAGGGCAACGGCACATCATCTTACATTTTATGGCTTCATAAAGATTAAAATGTAATATCTTTTTAAATTAAAGCTTAGAATTTGCATAAAACTTTACATTAACAAAAACTCCAGACCCTAAAATTCACAGGATCTGAAATTCTCATCCCCCTCCACAGATTTAAGTTTAAAAAAATACATAAAACTCTTAAAGATGCTGTTAACAAACCCCTTGATATGATAGAAGAGCAAAAATGAAAACTATCTGCAGTTTACCTTTAATATGGGATATTCAAGAAGAGGCAAGGAAGCTACATTTTTAATGAATCTGTAAACTCAGGGGTTGTACCGTATGACTGAAGAATTGCTAACATAGTTCCTATCTTTAAGAAAGGGAAAAAACGTGATCCGGGCAAATACAGGCCTGTTAGTTTGACATCTGTAGTATGCAAGGTTTTGGAAAAAATTTTGAAGGAGAAAGTAGTTAAGGACATTGAGGTCAACGGTAATTGGGACAAATTACAACATGATTTTACAAAAGGTAGATCGTGTCAAACCAACCTGATCTTCTTGGAGAAGGTAACAGATTTTTTTAGACAAAGGAAATGCAGTGGATCTAATTTACCTCAATTTCAGTAAGGCATTTGATATGGTTCCACATGGGGAATTATTAGCTAAATTGGAAAAGATGGGGATCAATATGAAAATTCAAAGGTGGATAAGAAACTGGTTAAAGGGGAGACTAGAACGAGTCATACTGAAAGGTGAACTGTCAGGCTGGAGAGAGGTTACTAATGGAGTTCCGTAGGGATTGGTTTTGGGACCAATCTTATTTAATCTTTTTATTACTGTCCTTGGCACAAAAAGTGGGAATGTGCTAATAAAGTTTGTGGATGACACAAAGCTGGGAGGTATTGCCAATACAGAGAAGGACATCATACAGGAAGATCTGGATGACCTCGTAAACTGGAGTAATAGTAATAGGATGAAATTTAATAGTGAAAAGTGCAAGGTCATGCATTTAGGGATTAATAACAAAAATTCTTGTTACAAACTAAAGACGCATCAGTTGGAAGTAACAGAGGAGGAGAAGGACCTCGGAATATTGGTTGATCACAGGATGACTATGAGCCGCCAATGTGATATGGCCGTGAAAAAAGCTAATGCGGTCTTGGGATGCATCAGGCGAGGTACTTCCAGTAGAGATAAGGAGATGTTATTACCGTTATACAAGGCACTGGTGAGACCTCATCTGGAATACTGTGTGCAGTTCTGGTCTCCCATGTTTAAGAAGGATGAATTCAAACTGGAACCAGTGCAGAGAAGGGCTACTAGAATGATCCGAGGAATGGAAAACCTGTTTTATGAAAGGAGACTCCAAGAGCTTGGCTAATTTAGACTAACCAAAAGAAGGCTGGGGGGTGATATGATTGCTCTCTACAAATATATCAGAGGAATAAATACCAGGGAGGGAGAGGAATTATTTAAGCTCAGTACCAATGTGGACACAAGAACAAATGGATATAAACTGGCCATCAGGAAGTTTAGACTTGAAATTAGACGAAGGTTTCTAACCATGAGAGGAGTGAAGTTCTGGAACAGCCTTCCAAGGGGAGTAGTGGGGGCAAAAGACATATCCTGGCTTCAAGACTAAGCTTGACAAGCTTATGGAGGGGATGATATAATGAGATTGGTCTTTGACTATTAGCGGTAAATATGCCTAATGGCTTGTGATGGGATGTTAGATGGGGTGGGATCTGAGTTACTATAGAGAATTCTTTCCTGGGTGTCTGGCTGGTGAGTCTTGCCCACATGCTCAGGATTTAGCTGATCACCATATTTGGGGTGAGGAAGGAATTTTTTTCCAGAGCACATTGGCAGAGGCCCGGGTGTTTTCCGCCTTCCTTTGCAGCATGGGGCACGGGTCACTTGCTGGAAGATTCTCTGCACCTTTAAGTCTTTAAACCATGATTTGAGGACTTCAATGGCTCAGACACAGGTTTGATACAGGAGTGGGTGGGTGAGATTCTGTAACCTACATTGTGCAGGAGGTCAGACTAGATGATCATAATGGTCCTTTCTGACCTTAAAGTCTATGAGTCAAAAATCAGAATTATAACCCGGAGGTCCCTCGCTCTCATTCCTGTGTTCAGTCCACTAAGAATAGTCCCCCAAGTACTCCATCTGGCCTGAAACAAATTCCCAACAGTTCGTTTCAGGTTTACACCCAGTACAGGTCCTGTATTTTACAGCAGCTGATGAAAAGCCAAACAACACAGTGAGTTACAGTCAAGAAGCAAGATGAAGGTGCTGTCTAGCAAACAAAAAATATTAATTTCTAATTTGCAATTGGATTATTTACCCACTCCAAATTCTACTATGAACTTGATTGGAAAAAGAACTCTACATGTTTTTAGGGCAATCTTGCTAAAACTGTTTAAATAGCAAAGATCAATAGATTATTCTAGACTAACTCAATCACTGAACATTCAGTCCTGCATCACATCCAGCACATATTTAGAATATGAAAAAGCATACAAAAAATCTTAGAATTTTCAGTCCTCTCCACCTCCTCTGAAAATGAAGAAGGTTCTCTCCCCTCTCTTCTTTCCCCCCTTAACTGGTTAAAAATGTTGCATTATCAACACTAAAATCTCCTCCAAGAAACAGGTTATTCTAGTAAAAAAAAATAACTTCAGTCTAGACTGGGACTCTTATCACAGACCTGTTTTAAAAACAACTATAATATTTTTGAAATTTAGGGCATTGTTCCTGGTTCTCAGCATAATACATGACTCTCAAAATTGGAGCAGTGTGAATGGACTAGAGACAGATGGAGGGGGGCACCAAACACATGAAAGCTAAATTTGGCTGTATAACATTTATGAAGTCGAAGTGGAAGTTGATCTAGGCCAATGCTAATAAATAATAGTTAAAAAAAATTATACTACTAACACGTTAAAACATTTCAAACCTAATTGATTGTTAGGTACTTGCTACTGGAAATCCATCCAAAAATTGTAGCATTTCTTGTTTATGATTTATTACCATTTTAATGTAGACTTCTCATGCTTCTTTGTCATTTAAGTGCAAAGGTCCAATGCATAGTACCTTGGCTAAAATAACTCTGTCTTATTACATATTATATACTGACTAGAAGCATTCTACCTTAAAAGCTCAGGCCTTCTCTGTGCTTTCCAATGTTTGCTTAAAATTTCAGAAACAGGACTTTGGGGCAGGGACTGTCTTTAATTGTTGACCTGCAGAGTGCCAAGAATTTTGTCAATGCTGAACAATAATTTTATGGCCATGAAATTTGAACTTCTTTCTTCTACACAGCTATTTTTAGAGCACTAATGTGATTCCCACTAGCCCAAGTATTGTTGACCCAGACTGGGGCGGGGGGGGGGGGGGGAGGGGAGAAAATCACTCCCGCTTATTCCAAAATGTTGTGTAGACATAACCATAGCGGCCTAGCTTCAGCAGGAGAGACAACCATTATGCATAGGAAAGGAAGCTATATGCAACGAAGTTTGCAATAGTGTCTATTGTGGCTTAAGATAATTAAAGATATCCGAGAAACACTAAAATAAAACCATAAATTTAAATAAAGGGGATATATATTAAATTCTGTACCTCATTCAACTCAGAAAATGCAGTGTTAATTATATGGAGCAGATACTCAATATCCCACAGAGATAACCACTAGTCCATTAGTTCATCCACTTAAAATGTATATATTGCCACTGATTTCAGCTTGTTGAGTCATATTCTGAAATAAATCTGTGATGTAGGCAGTGTTAACTTACTGTAAGCAGATGCTTGTGAAAATGAATTACTTAGGCCAGGTCTACACTAACCCCCTAATTCGAACTAAGGTACGGAACTTCAGCTACGTGAATAACGTAGCTGAAGTTCGAAGTACCTTAGTTCGAACTTACCTTGGTCCACACTTGGCAGGCAGGCTCCCCCGTCGACTCCGCGGTACTCCTCTCGCCGAGCTGGAGTACCGCAGTCGACGGCGAGCACTTCCGGGTTCGACTTATCGTGTCCAGACTAGATGCGATAAGTCGAACCCAGAAGTTCGATTGCTCGCCGCCGAACTACCAGGTAAGTGTAGCCAAGGCCTTAGACTCACTGATAATCATCAATATGAATGGACAGATTCAGTTTTCTTCAAATAACTTCTTTGATAGAAATTACAGACAAAAGAGCCTATGAGGTCAACTAGACCTTCCCTCTAGCAGTGCAGGTTTACTGATTTATTCCTAATACTTTGTTCAATATAGTTTTAAATGTCTCAAGCAAATTAAATGGATTTGACTATGAAGAAATTTCTCTAGTCAGTCAGCTTTTCCTTTATTCACCCTTCTAACTATACAGACTATCACTACTGTAAATAAATTTCTCTCTTACCTTCAAATATTAAATAATTGGTTAGCCAAGCTATGTATATTCATCTCTGTTAATCATTCCTCATAAACCAAATCCTTATAGTCCTTCAATCATTTCTGCAATAAGTTTTGTTTAATTGGAGGGCTCTAATTTGTTTTAAGCACTATCGGCATGCTCATCAGCATACTGTGTATGCACAAAAACAATGAGGAGTCCTTGTGGCACCTTAGAGACTAACAAATTTGCCGCAAAGGTGCCGCAAGGACTCCTCGTTGTTTTTGCTGATACAGACTAACACGGCTACCACTCTGAAACCTGTGTATACACAGAAGGCCCAAAGAAGAATATCTAAATAAATATGGTACACCTCTACCCCGATATAACGCTGTCCTCGGGAGCCAAAAAAATCTTACCGCGTTATAGGTGAAACTGTGTTATATCAAACTTGCTTTGATCCACCGGAGTGCGCTGCTTTACCGCGTTATATCTGAATTTGTGTTATATCGGATTGCGTTATATCGGGGTAGAGGTGTATTAACAAAATAGACAATGACAGGGAGTGACATACATATCACAAAAAACACAGTACATTATAAGCCACAGCCCAGATGTAAGAATTTCAAACATACTTCCATTTAAACTTATTGCACAACGTCCCGCACTGAGCAGGGTAGAATGGAGATCATAGATCAGATGGGTTGATGCTAACATTCAAACTAACATAGTGGAAGCTCAGGAAAGAAACAATTGACTGCTCAGGTTAGGGCAAGACAAATTAGATCATAAGTGGCCTCACTAACAAAATGTGAACAATTGAACCAGCCCCAATAGTGTCTCTGCAAGGAAACTAGAAAGGTACACTCTGGCTATGTCTACACAGCATTTTGGAACAAGCCTCTCAGCCTGGGTTGACAGAGTTGGGCTAGCGGGAATCATGCTAGCGCTCTAAAAATAGCTGTATAGTATATAGACAGTGCTTTGAAGTTGTGGCTCAGGCTGGAGTATGAGCTCTCAAGCCTGGGTTCTGAAGCCCCCACCCCAGGCTTCAAACCCAGACCTGCAACTTCAAAGCACTTTCTACACAGCTATTTTTAGAGCACTAATGTGATTTGCTATCCCAAGTCTTGTTGACCCAGTCCTGTTCATTCCAACATGTTGTGTAGACATACCCATAATGGCCTAGCTTCAGCAGGAGAGACAACCATTGTGCAGGGGAAAGGCAGATATACGCAATAGAATTTGAGTCCAAACTATGTATTTTCCCACAAAAAATGACTAACTGCTTTCTATAGGCTTCTGTTGGGGTAATCACACAAGACCAAACAAGTCCTTGCAATAATTAATTACATCTGAACACGTAATTAAGATTTTTTTTAAAGGACTGAGGTGGGAGAAAGTGATTTATCTTGCTACCCAGAAACTATACCTGTATAAACACTGAGTAATTATGTTAATGAAACAATGTCAGAATCACCTTTTCACTTAGAAAGAGTCCAAAACCTTTTAGGAAGCCTAGATATTGGAGATACTTAATCTAGTGGAGTCGGATCACTTTCATATCTGAGCATCTCACCAGTATTTAAATATAGAAACAATCACAATCTCTCTTTCCTCCTTCCAAGCCAAAAGATGTCTAGAACTCGCTGAGGAAGGTGGGAATGAAGGATTGACAGGCAAAATAAGATGGACAGCCTGACAGGCCATGAGGGCCTGAGTCATTATGCTAACAATGTGGGAATAGGTAGCTTTCTGATTTCTCATCTCTCCCATATAAGTCTGCATGCATAAAGATTAAAGACTAGACACTCACATATTGTTTGCTTTTAATATTGAATCAAGATGCAAGAGAAATTTATAAGATTCTTGTGGTCTTGGGAATTTCACACAGTCCATCCTGGAAGTAGTAAATAAAACTTCAGTGTCAAAAGAGATGTAATGAATATGTGCTCCTGGAGCCTACCTATAATTAGAATGTCTCGGTCAGATGACATAGGCAAAAAGGATCTATCCCACAATGTAAGTGTCATGTTATAGCTCCAGTTGGTGCAGACAATGTAAAATGTCTACTGAGGAGAACAGACTTTAAGTATGTAAGATATCAACGAAAAGTTTATGTATCATGTATCAATACACAGACTACAAATACACACTATAAAAATACACACTTAGCACTTTGAAATATGTACCGAGTGTACCTATCAGTTTTTATCTTTACTTATAAGGTACAAAATATATTCCATTGGCATGTCAGTAATATTCAACAATGCATTCTGTACCAAAATCATGAAAATTTGACAATATTTTAAAGGAATATTTACAACACTGAAAATAACGTTTAGGACTTGTACAACAGTTTGGTGAGACGACAAAATTTGTGATCCTTAATATACATTAAAAAAAGTTACAAAACCACATTCACAATGTTAATTACTCTGTAGAGTCATTTCTGTAAGAAACAGTTTGAACAATAAAAACAGACTCAGACTTCAAGGTCAGAAGGGACCATCGTGATCATCTAGTCTGACCTCCTGGTCTCTGCCAATCTGACCTAGGGGAAAATTCCTTCCCAACCCCAAATATGGCAATCAGTTAGACCCTGAGCATGTGGGCAAGACCCACCAGGCAGATGTCTAGGAAAGAATTCTCTGTAGTAGCTCAGAGCTCTTCCCATCTAGTGTCCGTCTCTGGACATTGGGGATTTTTGCTACTGGCAGTTGCCAATGGGCCACATGCCATTGTAGGCAGTCCTGTCATACCATTCCCTCCATAAACTTATCAAGCTAAGTCTTGAAGCCAGTTACGTTTTTTGCCCCCACTGCTCCCCTTGAAAGGCTTTTCCAGAACTTCATTCCTCTGATGACTAGAAACCTTTGCCTAATTTCAAGCCTAAACTTGTTGATGGCCAGTTTATATCCATTTGTTCTTGTGTCCACATGGGTGCTTAACTTAAATAACTCCTCTCCCTCCCTGGTATTTATCCCTCTGATGTATTTATATAGAGCAATCAAATCTCCCCTAAGCCTTCTTTTGGTGGGGCTAAACAAGCAAAGCTCTTTGAGTCTCCTCTCATAATGTAGGTTTTCCGTTCCTTAGATCATCCTAGGAGGCCTTCTGTGTTCAAGTTTGAATTCATCTTTCTCAATGAGACACTAGTACTGCACACAGTATTTCAGATGAGGTCTCACCAGTGCATTAGTCTTTTTTACAGCCGCATCACATTAACAGCTCATATTAATCCTGTGATCAACCAATACATCCAGGTCTCTCTCATCCTCTGTTGCTTCCAACTGATAAATCCCCAGTTTATAGCAACAATACTTGTTATTCCCTAAATGCATGACTTTGCACTATTAATGGGTTCATACATGTCTTTAAGCTTAACAGATCCTGGGCCCAACTTTGGGAGAACGTGCAAAGATGATGGTGAGAAAAGTGGACAGTCATTGGGTACTGATGCAATAAAAAAATATATATATAAGAAGGGGCAGAGATATGAAGGGCCTTGATAATCCCTTCAAATTATATTCAGAAGTGATTTAGTTCTTAAATTTTCCTCTGCACCTAACAATCAAGCCTGTACATTTTACTCCTTACTCACATTGGTGAACAGTTACTTGCACAAGTAGTCCCATGTCTTAAATGAGGCTACTCATGAGTGTAAGTGCTCATTTGTGAGAACTGATCAACAAAAAAACCCCAAACCAATGACATACCGGTAATAAAATAACCTTTCCTCCTCCGCTTCAGGTGAATGCTCTAATTAAAATGTCTGCAACTGGCAGATTTCCCTTCACTGTTAATAATTTTTCAATTACTTTAAGGTCCATTTAGCATCTTTCCAGACTAAATAAATTTAGCTCTTGCAACCTCTTTTCATTTTCCAATATTCTCTATCTTCTTTTCACTTCTTCGGAGCACTTCAGTCTCCACTGTGCTTAAGAAATTTAAAAAATGGACACTTCCATATTTTTATCCTTCCAAAAACTATTAACCCAACTATTATTTGCCTTTTTAAGCTATTGCTTCTTATTCAGCAAACATCTTCAATTAATTATGCAAGACTTTTGCCAAATCATCTTCCCCAAAGGGTCCCAAAAGTTCAGTTCTCATCAGCATATAAGAAGTTTGGGGTTTGTTTTTATTGTTTTGTTTGGGGGGGGGATGCGGGAGGGCTCCTTGGAGCTAAGATCAAAGTGTAATATCTGATTTCTGCAAATTTTATTTTGTCTTCCATTATTCTGTTCAAACTCCAAAAATACTTAAATTCATCTGAAATTTTACACTTTTTAAAAAACTAAATAAATTCAACTTCATCAACTCACTGTCCATTTTAAGATTAATATTTTTACTTTTTCAAAGTTTGACTGAATTAATTTTGCAATAAAAGGCTGTCATTCTGCACCAGTTTATTTATAAGGTATCACCTGAATGTCAGGGAACAGTATATGTGCATTTTTTTTTTTTTAAGACAAATAGTGTTCTCAAAAATATAAATAGCCATGCTCATCCATTTGATTACCCCCTTTTCCTGACTACTATAACTCAGTTGCCTCGGATGGCCCAATCCTACCACTCACTAGACACTGCTTCTGTTTTATAGCAGAAGAGGGAAACAGAGAGGAGCTATCTCTGTCACAATTCCAACCATCATTGCTTCTCCCCAACCCCTAGAGACCCGAACACTGACCCCAATACGAACCTCCAAGATGCTCCTCTATCACTTCTCTCCAATTCAAACAGTACCCTTTCACACCAGCTATTTGTTATGACGTCACACCATTTTAATCTCTGACAAAGCTTAGCCCTTATCTTTTTAGTTGTTTTACTCATTAATATCTTACATGTGGTCTTTCTGAAAACCTTTCTGAAAACCCAAGTAAATGATGTCCACCTGATCACCTTTATCTATTTGATTAACGTTTTCCAAAGAACAGGTTACTTATGGACAAACAGTAAGAGAGCATTGTCCCTTACAAGTTCCACTACTCACAAATGTCCGACTGTTCTCTTTTTATAAAAAAAGTTGTCTGTTGTAAATAGTGTAAATTTTAATAGTAAAAAACCTAATCTAAGTAAAATTTAATTTAAGTAAAAACCCAATCACAATGAATAATTATTTTTGAAAACCGATGGAGAACTGAGCAGTTACCCCAGAAGAATCTAAGAAAAGTTAGCACTGCTTTTCAAAAATTGATGTGCAATGATGTCAATTTCTGCTCTATAAATCTAGCTTCCATTTCTAATAATAATAAATCACCAAACTAGAAGATAATAGAATAAGCTATAAGCACAAATTATATTTTGCAATACTATCAAAACACAAAACAGGATGAAGGGAATGAAGCTGATTAACACTTAATTTCGGCAAAATGTTTGACAGTGTCTCACAATATCTTACTCTTTGCATTAGTTTATATCAGCTCAGACATGAATACTCATGTGCACCGAAAACTCACTACAGCAGAACCCCAGAATGATGAACACCAGAGTTACAAACTGACCAGTCAACTATACACCTTATTTGGAACCGGAAGTAAACAATCAGGCAGCAGCAGAAACAAAACAAAACAAAAAACAAATACAGTACTATGTTAAATGTAAACTACTAAAAAAAATAAAGGAAAATTCAAAAATATTGACAACGTAAGGAGATGGTTTCGCAGCTTGTTTCATTTAAATTAAGATGGTTAAAAGCAGCATTCTTCTTTTGCATAGTAAAGTTTCAAAGCTGTATTAAGTCTATGTTCAGTTGTAAACTTTTGAAAGAACAACCATAATGTTTTGTTCAGAGTTATGAACATTTCAGAGTTACGAACAACCTCCAATCCTGAGGTGTTCATAATTCCGAGGTTCTACTGTAAATACTTGTAAGCAAATAGCAACAGTATAATGGCAAAGTATATAATTAGGGGGATATGCATCTATTGGCATCATGCATGAATCTGTGTTAGTTCTGATCTTACTGAACATCTTCATTAATCAGAAGAGGGAATAAACAGCATATTAATTAAATTTGCAAGTGATATTAATGTATAAATGTTAAGAACCCCAGCAAAGAGAGAAATGACAAGAAAGATGACAACGGGGCAGATCACAAAATAAGACTGAACTTGAAAAATGTGAGCTAGTACATTTTGGGGGGATTCTTGATGGGAAGGATAAACTTGGGAAAAACTAATACTGAGAAAATCCAACAGGTGAGAGTGAAACAGCAAATTAGAAAAGAGTTTGCTATGCAAGATGTTAGAAACCTCAAATGAAAGCATGAGAAATTAGCATAAACATCCCATCATGCAAGATGGAATTTTTTTCTCTTATGCATATTTTATTTGTGAGGTACACTATCATGAATAGGGCCCTACCAATTCATGATCCATTTTGGTCAATTTCACGGTCATAGGATTTTTAAAATAGTAAATTTCATGATTTCAGCTATTTAAACCTGAAATTTCACAGTGTTGTAATTCTAGGGATCCTGATCCAAAAAGGAGCTTTGGGGTGGTCACAAGGTTACAACTAGTGGAGTTGCAGTACTTTTGCGCTGCTGCTAGCGATGACCCTGCCTTCCGAGCTGGGCAGCTGAAGAGCGGTGGCTGCTGGCAGCGAGCCCAGCTGTGAAGGCAGAGCCGTTGCCGGCAGTGCCGCAGAAGTGAGGATGGCGTGGTATTGTATTGTCATCCTTACTTCTGTGCTGCTGCCTGCAGAGCTGGGCCCTCAGTCAGCAGCCACCACTCTCCAGCTGCCCAGCTCGGAAGGCAGCAGTGCAGAAGTACGGGTGGCATGGTATGGTATTGCCAACCGTACTTCTGTGCTGCTGGTGGCGGGACACTGCCTTCAGAGCTGGGCACCTCGCCGCTCTCTCGTCACACAGCTCTGAAGGCAGCACAGAAATAAGGGTGGCAATACCACGACCCCCCTGCAACTCCCTTTTGGGTCAGGACCCCCAATTTGAGAAACGCTAGTCTCCTCCATGAAATCTGTATAGTATAGGGTAAAAGCACACAAAAGACCTATTTCATGGAGGGAGACCAGATTTCACGGTCCATGACACATTTTTCATGGTCATGAATTTGGTAGGGTGCTAATCATGAATACATACATATGAATATCAAGACAAAGTTTGCCAAATCAATCTATTTATGGGATTCCACTGTACGTCGCCTGCCTAATGCGCATATTATATCTGTGCCAAATACATAGGTTATTTTTAACAGTTGTTTCTGTTAACTTGATACAAATAGATAATGAATCAGTTACTAAATGACAAATTCTACAATTAAGGTCAATCACTCCAGGTTAGAATCACGTCCTACCTGTTTCCCTTGTCCCCACAAGCATTTATTTTTTAAACTTGTGCAAGGGAACAGATGCAATAGAAAGGTAACAATCTTTCGGTTTGGCTTTGGTGAGAGTGGGTATGGAATACTGCATTTAATTCTGGGAATCTCATTACAAAGAAAATATTAGCAAATCAGAGGAAGGTTGGAGAACACAACCACAAGTGAACAGGGATCATAGTGGGATTGATTTATGAGGAGATTAAAAAAACCTAAATAAGCGTAGCTTGGCTAGGCTATGACTACAGAAGGGAAGGCAAAGGAAAACATAACAGTATACACTATCTCAGGGGTGGCCAACATGCCACATGTGGCTCTTCACAAGTTAATATACTTGTATAGGCACAGACTCCGGGGCTGGCGCTACGGACGCCATGTATAGGCACAGACTCCGGGGCTGGCGCTACGGACGCCAACTTTCCAATGTGCCGGAGGGTGCTCACTGCTCAACCCCTGGTTCTGTCACAGGCCCTGTCCCCACTCCCCACCCCCTCCTCTGAGCCTGCCATGCCCTCGTTCCTCCCCCGCCCCGAGCCTCCTGCACGCCACGAAACAGCTGATCAGGAGTGCGAGGAGGGAGGGGGAGGCGCTGATTGGCGGGGCTGTCGATGGGCGGGAGGTGCTGGGAGCAGGGGAGCTGATAAGGGGCTGCTGATGTATTACTGTGGCTCTTTGGCAATGTACATTGGTAAATTCTGTCTCTCTCTCAGGCTTAGGTTGGCCACCCCTGCACTATCGGAAAGGTGTAAATACCATAGTATGTGAAGAGTTAGACTAGCACAAGAAGCATATGTGAAATGAGATAAAATTGAGAAAAAAAATGATGTACTATCAGGAGCTCAAAACAGTCTCCCAAGAAAAGCAATAATTTAACATTTAAACTAGGCTGGATGAAAAACTAGTAAATGTACAATAGGGAACAATTTGGCATCAAGAGAAAGATAAACTATATGACCTCAAACTTCTATTAAACAAACACACACACACACACACACACACACACACACACACACATATGCATGCCACCTGGAAGGCTTCAGAAGTCAGTGGAATTTAGTTTTAATTAACACTGCTTATAATTCAGCTATATGGATCAATTAATTTCCAAAAGCCATTTCCCAGTAGCACAAAATACAGATCAGAGAGCAATCATTTGTAAATTGTCAGATAGGAAATAATTTTTGAGTTTTCCAAAGGTTGCAAAGAATTTCACACCTTTTTGAGTATCACTCTCTAGCAGATAAATGTTTTTACAGCTTGTGGCAGTGCCAATCAAAGCTAATTATAACCTTATTGAGATGCTTTGGCACAGAGGCAGCAGGCCCAGGGGATGAAGCAGATAACTAGTAGTCAGAAAAAATAGGTTATATTTAGGGCTGTTGATTAATCGCAGTTAACTCGTGCAATTAACTAAAAAAAAATTCATCGCGATTAATAGAATACAATAACAATAACAATAGAATACCAATTGAAATGTATCAAATATTTTGGATGTTTTTCTACATTTGTATATATATTGTATGTTTTTATTGAAATCAAAGTTTATATTATTCTTAATTACAAATATTTGCACAGTGAAAGATAAACATAAGAAATAGTATTTTTCAATTCACCTCATACAAGTACTGTAGTGTAATCTCTGTCGTGAAAGTGCAACTTACAAATGTAGACTTTTTTTGTTACATAACTGCACTCAAAAACAAAACAATGTAAAACTTCAGAGCCTACAAGTCAACGCAATCCTACTTCTTCTTCAGCCAATCACTAAGACAAACAAATTTGTTTACATTTCCAGGAGATAATGCTGCCCTCTTCTTATTTACAATGTCACCAGAAAGTGAGAACAGGCGTTCGCATGGCACTTTTGTAGCAGGTATTGCAAAGTACTTACGTGCCAGATGTGATAAACATTTGTATGCCCCTTCATGCTTCTGCCACCATTCCAGAGGACATGCTTCCATGCTGATGACACTCGTTAAAAGAATATGTGTTAATTAAATTTGTGACTGAACTCTTTGGGGGAGAATTTTATGTCCCTGCTCTGTTTTACCCGCATTCTGCCATATATTTCATGTTATAGCAGTCTCGGATGTTGTTCATTTTAAGAACACTTTCACTGCAGATTTGACAAAATGCAAAGAAGGTACCAATGTGAGATTTCTAAAGATAGCTACAGCACTCGAACCAAGGTATAAGGATCTAAAGTGACTTCCAAAATCTGAGAGGGTTGAGGTATGGAGCAGGCTTTCAAAAATCTTGAAAGAGCAAGACTCCAATAAAGAAACTACAGAACCCAAAGCACCAAAAAAGAAAATCAACCTTCGGCTGGTGGCATCTGACTCAGATAATGAAAATGAACATGCATTGGTCTGCACTGCTTTGGACTGTTATCGATCAGAACCCGTCATCAGCATGGACGTATGTCCACTGGAATGGTGGTTGAAGCATGAAGGGACATGAATCTTTAGAGTATCTGGTACGTAAATATCTTGCGGCGCTGACTATAACAGTGCCATGAGAACGCCTGTTCTCATTTTCAGGTGACATTGTAAACAAGAAGTGGGCAGCATTATCTCCTGCAAATGTAAACAAACTTGTTTGTCTGAGTGATTGACTGAACAAAAAGTAAGACTGAGTGGACCTGCAGGCTCTGAAGTTTTATATTGTTTTATTTTTGAATGCAGTTATTTTCTGTACATAAGTCTACATTTGTAAGTTCAACTTTCATGATAAAGAGATTGCACTATGGTACTTGTATTAGATGAATTGAAAAATACTATGTTTTTGTTTTTTTACAGTGCAAATACTTGTAATCAAAAATAAATATAAAGTGAGCACTGCACACTTTGTATTCTGTGTTGTAAATGGAATCAATATATTTGAAAATGTAGAAAACATCAAAAAATATTTAAATAAATGGTATTCTATAGTTTAATCACGCGATTAATTTTTTTAATCACTTGACAGCCCTAGTTATATTACCAATTCTGCCGTTGACAAGATGGCAAGTAGTTTAACCTCTGTACTTCAGTTTTTCCATCTAGTGTATAAAATGGGTAATCATCTTTACCAACCTTTTAAAAGTATCTTGAGATCCTTTGATGAAGCGTGCTACATAAGTGCAAAGTAGTAGTAGTAGTGAAAACATTATTACTATCTGTTTAAAAAGCTTAGCACGATTAGGTTCTTGCAAAATGGACATTTTTCTCTCATGCCCATTTTATTTGTGATGCACACTGTAATGTGAATACATACATATCATATGATTATCAAGATAAAGTTTGCCCAAATCAAACCTTATTTATGGGATTCCACTATACATGTGGCCTGTCTGATGCTCATTATATCTGTCCCAAATACACAGGTTATTTTCAACACGTTTCTGTTAATTAGACACAAATAGATAATGAATCAATTACAAATTCTGCAGTGAAGGTCAATCAGTTCAGGTCAGACTCAATCACATCCATCCTTCTCTTTCCCTTGTCCTCACAAGCACGTCTTTAAACTTGTGCAAGGGAATCACCATAGAAGAACATCACACCTGCAATCCTTTTCAGAAGACCTTCCTGATAATCCCACAGGAACAGAGAGTGACAAAATCAGGAGATACTCCTGCCTATAAAAAACAGGGAGCAGCCTGCGTTGCGGCATGTTGGGGAAGGGATATGAAGAGAAAAGAGGACGAAGGGATAGGAAGCGAAAAACAAAGAGGGAAACCTAGAGAAAAGGAATGGGTGGTAGGTGCTTAGTCTCAAACATGGTCACTTTGAGAACCAAGTAGTTAGTTATTAGGAGTCTGACAGAGATGTGATCTACGACAGATTCATTCTTGCAACTCACCTGTAAATGGTTGGAAAAACCACTCTCCTATTACAGTTCTTACAGCATGCTAATCACTGAGGCTATGTCTACACTAGCACTTTTGTCAGTATAACTTATGTCACTCAGGGGTGTGAAAAAACACCCGTCAGACCGACATAAGTTACACTGACAGAAGTGCTGGTGTGGACAGCGCTATGTATGGGCGGGGGGGAAGCTTCTCCCATGGGCATAGAGCAGATACATGAGCGATCTTACAGCGGCACAGCTGCATTGGTATAGCTGTGCCGCTGTAAGCTCGCTAGTGTAGACATGGCCTGATAGAAGTGGCTCTAGATAGTTTGTGACTGACTAGAGCTCTAACTCCTTAGCCTAGGAAGGGATGGGAGGATGAGGGTCCTCTAGCAACTTGCTCTGACCAACTGAAGGCTAAGAGGTCTGGGCCTTGTCTACACAGGAAAATTAGGATGCTTTCTTCACTATGCAACTATTCTGGGAAGCATCAACAGCAGAAGCTGTAGTGTAGTGTAGGCAATACTACAATAGCAATACAATAGTAATATAAGCAGTAGTCAACGATGGGGTTACCCAATACGAGATTAACCACCATATGGATCTTGAGGTACAGAGGCTCAGTCGTAACCAGCGGCAGCATCCAGCTACCTAGGCACTTCATGTAGCAAGGATTGGCACTCTCGCATCAGTCTTTTTAACCACAGCCATACTCACAAGACATAAAACTGTTGTCAGGTGTCATCTTCGGTCAGGAACAACAACAATTGTAATGTAGAAAATAAAGATGCCAAGGTCTTTTCTCTGCTACACCTTCTACCATTGCTACCACTGCTGGAGAACTAATGGTCCCAGTTATTCTAGGATGGACAGGGCCCAGGATTCAGCCTCTCTCAGCACACATAGGGAGAGCAGAAGAGTACATGGCATCACTCCTCCTCCCTCCCTTTCAGTTTAAGAAAGAGACAGGAAGAAACTGAAGCCATTCAAAGAAACAAGGGAAGATAAAATGGGAGAAATAAGAGAGAGTGGGACCAGACACCCCAAGCCCCAGCGCAGCAGAGGTCCGCAGAACAGCCACAACTCACAGGTGAAACTGACAGAGGACATGACAGAGCCTTAGGGCAGCACTGTGACCTGGGTGCCCCCGGCTGCCAAGCCCTGGGGCACATAAGGCTCAGCGTCCTGCCACCTCAACCGCTGAGACAGTGGCGGTCTCTCCCCCCTCCCCGGTGCGGGTGCGTCGGGCTGAGGGGGCGCAGGCGTCACGCCCCCCACACGCTGCGCGGCCGGGGCGGAGCTGCCAGCGCTGCCCTTTCCCGGGGGGTGGGATGCGGGGCAGCTCAGACGCCAGCGAGGACGGGCGGTGTCCGAGGGGCTCCAGGCTGCGGCTCTGCCTCCCCCATACAGCGGCCGGACCTCGCAGTCACTGCACGGGGGGCGGCCGGGCCGGGGAGCGGGCCCGCGGCGCTGGGAGTCGGGCGCAGCGGGGCGGGCCCAGGTCCCGGGAGACGGTCGACGTTACCTGCAGCTCCGCCCGCTCCGCCTCCCACTCGGCTCGCTCCGCCTCGAAGCGGCCCCACTCGTGCTGCAGGAAATGCAGGATCCCGGGGACGCTGTACTGAGCCCGGGCCGCGGACACCGGGGCTGGGGCGGCCGCCGCCAAGGAGCCCCCCGCGGCCGCCTCCCCCGGCTCCAGCCCCGGCCCGGCCCCGCCCGGCGGCAGCAGCAGCGCGTTGTTGTTATTGTTGTTGCTGAAGAAAACGCCGGGCCCCGCCTGCTCGTCCATGGCCAGAGCCGCCGCCCGCAGCCGCCGCGTCCCGGCAGCAGCAACAACCTGGGCGCGCCCGCCCGCCGTCACCGCCTGACAGGACGCCCCCGCCGGCTGCTACCGGGGCCCGGCGGGGACAATTCCAGCGCGCGATCGCACCGGCCGGCTCGCGGCACTCTGGGAAATGTAGTTCTGGGGCCATTCTGCCGGGGAGCTGAGCACAGACAGGGCAGGGTCTGACTCTGTCCCGCCCTCGGTCGCCAGCTGCTCTGCTCCCCAGTTCTGAGAAACGGAAATCACACTAGGGAAAGGATCCCTATGTCAGCTCCTCAGACAAGCGCTCTACCCAGGGCCAGGAGCGAGCAGGCGCCTTCCAGGCAGATCCTCACCCACTTCCGTTCCTCCCACCCCGCAAAAGCCGGGGCTGGAGGAGACAATACATGTAACCCTCGACCCAAAACCAACCCCTCTCCCCAAGTGTCTTCGCTCCCTGGGAGCTGGCAGAGGCCCATGACAAGTGCATCAGACAGACGTACAGAGCCACACGTGTCAATAGCACCGTGAGAAATGTACAAATTCCAGAGGAAATTAACCATTTTTCACCCCAGCCCTTAATCACGAGAATTACTCTTGTCCTCTGTAAGGCTGGGTGGCACACTTTAGCACAGAGGACAGTCAGAGACAGAGGCTGGCAGTTGTATCCAGAATAATCACTTTCTCGGCAGCATGGCAAGATTTTCTGCAAGAGCAGCTTTGCATAAAGCTAAGGCAGGTCTGTTCAGTGATGCATCCACAGTACAGGCACTTTCTACTCAGGACAGTCAACAGCCTTTACCATGGGAGGTAGTGAAGCAAGTCTGTTCACTGGTTACAGTAGTCTCTGAAGACTAGGTACTAGATGGAGGCACAACACAATGCGGCTCAGTCTACAGCCCATGGTTAGGTCAACATAAGCAGCCTTCACTTAAAGTTGGTTCCCAGCCTCTCTGTGCTGATTTAGTAACACCAGCTCTTTGAGTTATGTAAAGTCAGTCAATGTAGTTAGTTCAACACAGTGTCAGTGTAAACACTGCCTTGTTACTGGCTTTCAGGAGCCATCCCACTATGCCCCACACTGACCATACAATAAAGTGCTCCTGATGAGGCTGTGCACTACTACCACAAGGAGCCAAGTGTGCACACACAAGCAATTTAATAACTGCGGTGGCTGGCTGTAGGTTGACAATTTTGTAGTGTAGACATGGCCTTAGCCAGCATGTTATAAAACTACATTGTTAAAAAATGGCTGGAGTAGAAAGGGCCATTTTCCTCAACTGTAAGGGGATGGAGACAGGGAACTGGGCACTGAAAATTATGGTGCACTGTAGTCCCCTCCTCCTCAACCTTAGGGAGGAAAACTCTAGGATGAGCTGCCTGGAGGAGGAGTTTTGGAAGCTGTAAGGGTTCAGCACAGGAGGATCTTCTGACGACTGCTCTTCCCTGCAGCAGAAGGAAAAGCTGGAGTGCTGAGACCTGTAAAGCCACCCCACAGACCTGCAGTAGAAGGAAGCTTGTCCTGGAACCTCTGTTCTCCCTAGAGGGGGAATGCTGAGGAAGGTCACTGGATCATATTGCAGGAAGTCTCATGGGAACCACAGCCTCCTCTGAAAGGACAGTGAGAGCCTAAACTTTTAAAATTGGCTCCTCATGAGAAGCTGGGCCAAGGGGATGGATTCACCAGCTGGTGGTTGAGGAGAGCCAGAGCCTCCTACTCTGCTGCAGCTGCCGTGGCCCTCACATCCTATCTCATAGCCTGGGGCCACTCAAAGATCTACTACAGATGCACAGAGATATTAATGAAAGGAGCCTTGCTTAAGAGGAATGGGATTGCCAAATCCAAAAGAAAGCTAAAAAGACAGAGAACATGTGAGGCCACTAAAAATGCTGCAAGCTCTGTAAGCAACAGTCCCAATATGTCACCAACAATACTGTCTTGGCATAAGATGAGCATTTCTACAGGCCCATCAATGGTGAAGGCACTGAGTAGTCCCAGAGCCTTCACCATATTTTGTAGACTAGGAGTGTTGCTGAGCTTTTCAAACCAATATTTCTGGTTAGCTGATGGCCATCTATCACTTCTTCAGAAGGCTAGTGCTTGCCTGCTTCCTTGCCCGGCCGTAAGAGAGATCACTACAACTACAGAGAGGAGCATACTAGGTGATTTCTTCACTCTGGCTCAGAGGGGAAAAAACTGAAGGAGCTTAGAGACAGAGAAAAAGGAGAATGAGGTATAGCAAGGAAGATGGAAAAAGCAGGAGAGGTGAGAAAATATGAGCTGGAGAAAACCAAGCTCATAGGGAGCAAAAGTAAGGAGGGTGGTGAGAAAAACAGGAAAGAGTAGAGAGAGAAGAAAAATGGAGAGGGGAAGTGGATAAGTTAATTCAGGGGAAAACCAGACTGCAAAAAGACCATTAAACCTGGGAAAGGCAGAGAGAGGAAAAGAGAGGAAGAACAAAAGCGAGGAAGGCATGCCAAGTTACTTCACCTTTTAATCAAATGAAGTTTGGTGCCAGATTATTATATAAAATAATTTTTTTCCTGAAGAGCAGGAAAAGGACAGGACAATGTAGATAGGAAACTTGAGAGGCTTGTTTCTAAATGAGCATGAGAACCCAGTATGTCTGTAGGTGGTGGAGGAAAAGCCTTTCTTTTCATCTGCCTCTGCCTTTCCCTTATCCCTCAATCTCTGTGTCTGTTTTCCCTTCAATTAACATTTTTCAACCATTATACTTTTTTTTAAACTGGCTTCCTATGGTGTCCCACTTTTGCTTGGCTGGCTCTAAACTTGCATTTTAAGATTTGTTTCTTTGCCTTTTCTGAGTTTCCAGCCATCTTGTTTAGTAAGACATTCAATTCTAACTGGGGAAAAAGTGCTAGGGTAAAAAGACTATTTTAGGGGAATTAGGAGACAACAACAAGAATTCTTGCTGCTAGTTCAGGCAAGGCAGAGAGAAACTGGCAGATAGCTCATGACAGAAGGGAAGACTTGTCCTCAATGCACAACAAAAAAAATCCAGCAATTTCATTGGGGTTCCTACATGTTTGTTGCATGGCACGGATAGGAACCCAGTAAGCATAAACTAACCTGAACCAATCAGAGAAAGCATATCATATTGTTTTTCTCACTTCCAGCTGTTTTACGTGTTCATATGGTTTCTCTAAAAATCTTGCTGTCACATTTTTGAAATTCACCTTCCCTAATGAAATGTTAAAAGGCTTGTATGTTTTTATTCAAATGAGCTTTTAGTGTTTCAGCTTTGAAATTATGAATTATATTGTAAATTTTAATTAACTTAATCACTATGTATAGAAAGGAAGAATAAAGCAAATAATTCTTTGCTGCTACTCTTTCCTCACTTTGGGCTTCATTCTATAAACAGTTCATTACTCTATATGTCTTTACGCTCATGTCTAGTCCTATTGCATTAGTGGAACTAGGTGTGGGAGTAAACATGCATCCTATAGTAACTGTTTGCAGGAAAACAGGGCTCACACCATTCTTTGTGATCTTGAATAATGGTCAAGAACAATTCTGAATTAAAAGCTTTTCTAAACATAACTTTATGTTAAAGAGTTTGCACAAACTAACTGTGACAGGGTGAAAGAGAACTATCCTGTTCTTAGTTAATTGGTTTTAATTACAGTTGATCTTTCCCTTCCCCTTACACAGATGCTCAAAGGAAAGGCTACCACAGTGGCTATTTAGAAGAAAGAGATAGGTAAATGCCTACGGCAAGATCAGAATCCATACATATTTCAGCCAAATATCAATCATACGATTAAATTCTGATTACTACTAATTTCCTATTGTGAGGTTCAAACAATAGAAATTTTAGGATCCACTTCTCAAATTATATAAATAACTTGTACATTGACTTGTTCCAGGAACACCTGAATGGACAACAAAGATGGAGGGATAGAAACATGCCTACATTCATTATGAAAGCCCTATAGGTTGTATGACACAACAAACCTATATAGGAAGGGCCCCTGATTTATGTGGCAAACTGGGAATTCTAAAGCAGTGTAAAAGACATTAAAATTCAGAGATTTCAGCTGACTATTAAAATGGATAGGAACAGAGGCATTAACATATAATTCAATAAAAATACTGTACTTCAGGAAAACAGCACTATTGCATTGAATAAATCAGGACCCTTCCCAGAAATTGTAGGTCTGATATGCACAGAGTATATGGCCTTATGCCGTTCACCTCTTCCTGACTCTAAGAAAGGTGTGTGAGAGCTCTCGCCCCCTCCCTATGGCTGCAGGAAGAAGGTTTTCCACCAGCCCCTTGTGAAGTCTGGCAGGAGAAACAGTCCAATGGCTCCCATTATAGTCAAATCTTGTAGCAGGTAACAGTGCTCTTCCCTCAGAGAATCCAGGCAAAGTAAGCAGAACACTGAACTGTGGAATTTGGGCAGAGTAGGAAAATAGTTTACCACAGGAGCCTTTGCAACAGGCAAATTCCAGAGCCACAGAAATGCAAATGGCATATGGTCCCATTTATAAACCTTATTTCCAATGCATCTTTTTATTTATCTTAGTGAGAGATGGGGGAGGGGGGTTGGTTCTTTGAATCCATTTATTAACTCTCGGGCATGGAAACTGATCTGAAAGAAAGAGATATACCACAAAGTTAATAACATCTTATTTTGACAGCATGTTTGCTTGTTTATCTTGGAAAAGACTGCAATCTTTTCCAGTTCCTGCTTTTTTTGTATTTCATGTGACCTGAAATGAATTATACATCTGATACACCCCAACTTCACTAGGTTTGTGTTTTTTTGTTTTTTAAGAAAAAAGTGATTATTACACCTGAAATTTCCAAAGATAAATAGTAAATACCGAATACTGGTTTCTCCACCCACTCCAACCCTGCTGTGTTAGTGTGCTGGTACAACAGTTGGATAGCATTAACTAGCTTTTAAAAACACTTACATTTGCTAGGTTTGACTCAGTGTTCTAAAAATAAACAACACAATTTAGTAGGACAGATGATACTTTTTTGGTGGATAATTTATAACACAGATTCACAAATATGATCAAACAAATTCAATTTCTTAAAAATTTATATAAATACTTGTAACACTACTTCCCTTATAATGCACAAATTTCAAGTAATTACACATAAAGCTATTAGATTGCCTCTGACATACAAACAATGCAAAATACAAACATATATGCAGTAGCACATAAGGAATGATGTAGTGCTTCTGACTTTTAATTGTAGGTATGATCCCAAAAATAATAACTCAAAATAATTCAAAAAAAGCTAGTTTTAAGTTTAATTGTTGGGACAGAATGTATTGTGGGTGGTGGTTGCCTGGCAGCTGCTTTTGCTTTGCTGGCCTGACTTGCTCGGACTGCAGTTTCTAGACGTATTTTCAATTCAGGAGCAGCTCCCATTACTGTCTTGAAAGCATGAGGGTAGAGGGGACCAATGTGCATTAAATTCTGGAGTGCAAATTCATGAAGATCTTTCGATATTGTAGATGCAGAAGCAAAAGCATTTTCATTCAGTAAATAAGAGATCAGAGTTGGAACTAGAAGAGCAAGCAACTGGACTCCTAAAAGTGAAAGAAGAAAAAAGCATAATAGATTAGAAATAAAAACTATATGGAAAATGAATTGTGGCAATAATACTGTTCCTATAAAAGAGCCATTACAGTCAAAGTTGAAAACAAACACAGCAATAACACTGCTCTACAGCCAAAAGTTGAAAACAAACACAGCAATAACACTGCTCTACAGCCAAAATGCTTCTGAAATAAATGTAGTCAAACTTTACTAATTCTGGGTCACTGAGAACAAAAATGATGCTTAAAATTGTTGATTGGCTCTAGTTTTCAAGATATGCTATTGGGTCAGTATATACGACCCTTGACTTGGGAATGGCGGAGGATAAGTGAGTTATAAAGGGAAGGGATCTCAATTTAAACCAGAAATGACTAAAATACATCTTTGACTGGATCTATGAATAAATCTATGACTGGGTTTGGACAGTACTTGCTTTTTAGGCAAAACAATGAATGATGCAATCTGAAGCTGGTATTGCGTCATACATGACATGAATTGCATCATGTTATTCCTAGAAGTCATGGATGATGCAATCGCAACGAAGCTTACATCACTCTGCTGAACAAATTGCCCTATATCAGCTCTAGAAATCATACAGTGTCGTGCTCTCTTATTTGTCAGTGTTTGATTTTGCAAAGGGACACATTTCTGTTTAGCCAAAGTGAGCAGAGATGCCTTGTACTTGTGTGAACAGTGCAGATAACTTCTGCTATGTTTGTGGTGAAGTGACTTTTGCATCACAAAAGCGCAGTATAACCACTATGGTTAAGAAAGCCTATCACCTTTATTTTGGCTGCAAAATTGGAGATCAGGACAAGAGGTGAGCTCCACACGTATGCTGTAACACTTGTGCAACAAATCTTCGCCAGTGGTTGAACAGGTAAAGAAAATCTATGCCTTTTGCAGTGCCAATGATTTGGAGAGAGCCAACAGATCATACCAGCAATTGTTACTTCTGCATGGTGCCTCCAGTTGGGAAAGGTGTGTCAAAGAAGAAAAAGTGGACTGTGCATTATCCAAACATTCCATCAGCTATATGCCCAGTACCCCATGGAGAAGGACTGCCGGTTCCTGATGCACCAGACTCATTCTCACTTGAGTCAGATGAGGAAGAGGAAGAGGATGAAACTTCTGGTCCTGAACCATCAATGTCACAGGACCCACATTTTCTCCCATCCTCCTCCTCTGAACCACACCTCATAACACAAGGTGAACTGAATGACCTTGTCAGGGATTTGGAACTACCCAAGGGTAAGGCAGAGCTGTTGGGCTCCAGACTACAGCAATGGAATCTCCTGGCAGGTGATGTTAGGGTTTCCATGTTCCGTGACTATCAAAAGGATCTTGTCCCATTCTTCCTCATGGAAGGTGATCTTGTAGCCTGCAACAACATCGATGGTGTGATGGCAGCCCTCAACATCGTTCACGATCCAGATGAGTGGAGACTGTTCATTGATTCATCAAAGACGAGTCTTAAAGCTGTTTTACTGCATAATGGCAACGTTTTGCCATCAATTCCAGTTGGTCATGCAGTCCATATGAAGGAAACCTATGACAACATGAAACAACTTTTGAGGTGCATAAACTATGACCAACATCAGTGGCAGCTTTGTGGCGATTTGAAGGTTGTTGCTCTCTTGCTTGGTCTGCAGACTGGATACACAAAGTACTGCTGTTTTCTCTGCGAATGGGATAGTCGTGCAAGAGATTCCCACTACATCAAGAAAGATTGGCCACTCCGACAGTCATTGGAGCCTGGGAGGAAAAGTGTTCAGCATCCACCACTTGTTGAATCAAGGAAGATTTTGTTACCACCCTTACACATCAAGCTGGGTCTGATGAAGAACTTTGTCAAGGCCTTTGACAAAACACAAGCAGCTTTCAAGTACCTCCGTGGAAAATTTCCAAGGTTAAGTGAAGCTAAGATAAAGGAAGGTGTCTTTGTTGGTCCTCAGATTCGTGAACTTCTTCGAGATAATGCATTTGACCATGCACTGTGTGGCAAGGAAAAGACAGAATGGAAAGCCTTCCAGTTAGTGGCAATAAATTTTCTCGGAAACAACAAGGCAGACAACTACAGGTTGTTGGTGGAAAACCTCCTCAAGGCATACAAAAGCCTTGGTTGCAACATGTCACTAAAGATACATTTTTTGCACTCTCATCTAGATTTTTTTCCCACCGAACTGTGGAGCAGTGAGCGACGAGCACGGCGAGCAATTTCACCAGGGCATTGCAACAATGGAGAGACGCTATCTGGGCAAATGGAGCCCATCAATGCTTGCAGACTATTGCTGGACAGTGACAAGAGATGCTCCATTTAATGAATACAAGAGACAAGCCAAGAAGCGCCGAGTAGACACTGAATAGGACTAAACTATGTACATAATAGTTTTTGCCTTTTGTTTCATAATAAATTTTATTTATATAACCCTTTTGCTGCTTTTTAAAGTGTTACAGAAACAAGACAGGTGAAATATTATCACGTAAAGCATAAACACATGAAAAGACCTAGGTTTACAATTTATGATTAAAACTCTATCTACACAATATACATAGACATAAAATGTAAAAGCTTAAATATCTTAGAAATAGTAGCCAATCAGTTGTTTTAATTGTCATATTTGAATTCAGCACATCAAAATACAGAATAAATAGCACATTTTATCTCTGAAGCAGACGACTTCTCAAAAATTGTAGACCAGTATAATATAATAAAATCAAAGGAGTCTAAGATGCAGAAGACCTTTTTTCAGGACATCCAGTCTTTTTCCTGGCCAGTGTAGGATTTGGCTGTATTCCACATTTCCTAGAGTTTAATACACTTCGGTTCTGTTCCAGCCACTTCACTGGGGAGATTAGTACACAGCCTGATAGTGCTCACTGCTAAATGTGTTAAACTGGTACAGCATCTTGTACCTCAAAGGATCCTACAGGACTTTAAAGATTGAGAAATCACTTCATCTTACTTCTGTAAAGCACCCATCATGGGGAGTATGACATACCAGTTTAGGACACAAAGTGAAGAGTACCTCCATATCAGTTTGAAAATGCAGCAGAGAAATATAAGTATTGGTAGGATAATATAGCTACCATGTATCAGAGGGGTAGCTGTGTTAGTCTGAATCTGTAAAAAGCAACAGAGGGTCTTGTGGCACCTTAAAGACTAACGGAAGTATTGGGAGCATAAGCTTTCATGGGTAAGAACCTCACTTCTTCAGATCCAAGTAATGGAAATCTCCAGAGGCAGGTATAAATCAGTATGGAGATAACGAGGTTAGTTCAATCAGGGAGGGTGAGGTGCTCTGCTAGCAGTTGAGGTGTGAACACCAAGGGAGGAGAAACTGCTTCTGTAGTTGGATAGCCATTCACAGTCTTTGTTTAATCCTGATCTGATGGTGTCAAATTTGCAAATGAACTGGAGCTCAGCAGTTTCTCTTTGGAGTCTGGTCCTGAAGTTTTTTTGCTGTAAGATGGCTACCTTTACATCTGCTATTGTGTGGCCAGGGAGGTTGAAGTGTTCTCCTACAGGTTTTTGTATATTGCCATTCCTGACATCTGACTTGTGTCCATTTATCCTTTTACGTAGTGACTGTCCAGTTTGGCCAATGTACATAGCAGAGGGGCATTGCTGGCATATATAACATTGGTGGACGTGCAGGTGAATGAGCCGGTGATGTTGTAGCTGATCTGGTTAGGTCCTGTGATGGTGTTGCTGGTGTAGATATGTGGGCAGAGTTGGCATCGAGGTTTGTTGCATGGGTTGGTTCCTGAGTTAGAGTTGTTATGGTGCGGTGCGTGGTTGCTGGTGAGAATATGCTTAAGGTTGGCAGGTTGTCTGTGGGCGAGGACTGGCCTGCCTCCCAAGGTCTGTGAAAGAGAGGGATCATTGTCCAGGATGGGTTGTAGATCACTGATGATGCGTTGGAGAGGTTTAAGCTAAGGACTGTAGGTGATGGCCAGTGGAGTTCTGTTGGTTTCTTTTTTGGGCCTGTCTTGTAGCAGGAGTCTTCTGGATACACGTCTGGCTCTGTTGATTTGTTTCTTTATTTCCTTGTGTGGGTATTGTAGTTTTGAGAATGCTTGGTGAAGATCTTGTAGGTGTTGGTCTCTGTCTGAGGGGTTGGAGCAGATGCGATTGTATCTCAGTGCTTGGCTGTAGACGATGGATCGTGTGGTGTGACCGGGGTGGAAGCTGGAGGCATGAAGGTAGATGTAGCGGTCGGTGGGTTTTCGGTATAGGATGGTGTTAATGTGGCCATTGCTTATTTGTACGGTGGTGTCTAGGAAGTGGACCTCCCGTGTAGATTGGTCCAAGCTGAGGTTGATGGTGGGGTGGAAGCTGTTGAAATCATGGTGGAATTCTTCCAGGGTCTCCTTCCCATGGGTCCAGATGATGAAGATGTCATCAATATAGCATAGGTAGAGAAGGGGCATGAGTGGACGAGAGCTGAGGAAGCGTTGTTCCAGGTCAGCCATAAAAATGTTGGCATATTGTGGGGCCATGCGGGTGCCAATAGCGGTGCCACTGGTCTGGAGGTATATATTGTCACCAAATTTGAAATAATTGTGCGTGAGGATAAAGTCATAGAGCTCAGCAGTAAGTTGTGCTGTGTCATCATCAGGGATACTGTTCCTGACAGCTTGTATTCCATCTGTGTGGGGGATGTTTGTGTAGCGAGCCTCTACATCCATGGTGGCTAGGATGGTGTTTTCTGGGAGGTCACCAATGCATTGTAGTTTTCTCAGGAAATCTGTGGTGTCACAGAGATAGCTGGGAGTGCTGGTGGCGTAGGGTCTGAGTAGGGAGTCCACATATCCAAACAGTCCTTCAGTGAGAGTGCCAATGCCCGAGATGATGGGGTGTCCAGGATTTCCAGGTTTGTGGATCGTAGGTAGTAGATAGAATAACCCCGGTCGGGGCTCTAAGGGTATGTTGATTTGTTCCTGTGTTAGTGTAGGGAGCTACCATGTTTGGAATTTGACTAGGACATTGGCATACCTCTTACTCTGAATGTATGGTTTAGTGGTGAGAGTAAGGATTTTATTAATCAGAATTCCTGCATTCTAGACCCAGTCTTTGTCACTGACTCATTCTATGATTTTCAACAAATCACTTATTCTTGTTATGCATCTGTTTCCCTATCTGTAAAATGGGCATACTATTAATCTCTCAAACAGGGGGCTTGAAATGTATTTGTATAGTACTTTGAGAGCCCAAAATAAAACATGCCTTGTAAACACAAAGTAGTAGTATTTATTACCATTACTTTTGTGAAGAGCTTCCTGGTATCTTTAGTGACTACACTTCGTTAGGACCTTAGTTCTACTTTTTGTTTGAAAGATTATACCTCCAATAGAACAGCCCCCTCCCCCCACCTCCGCCCACCCCCCGTGTTGGTGCACTGGTTCAGGAAAGACTCATCTACTAAATTGCCAAGACACTAAAAGTTTCCCATCCAAGTTCTGACAAGCCCAAGTGTGCTTAGCTTGTGAGATCAGATGAGACAGCAACCCAAGGAAGAGACTGTTCTTGGAAAAAAATAAAAAGTAAACTAAAGCAGTCATTGCTGCTGATTTTTTGAATAAATAATTATGTTAGACTATAAATTTTAAGTTTGTAATAAACCTTTTTGGTTAAAAGATTTTTCAGAATATTACTCATTATGTTCTTATATTTTGGGGTAAATGTGAATTGAGCTCTCATGTAAGTAAGGGGACTGATATGTTTGGCTCTAACTAATGTTAACAAAAATCAGACGTTGGACAAATTTCCCCCCATACATTTCTACGAGTCTATCATTTCACACCTGCTCAGCTCAGCTATTCCAAAACCAAAGTGGCTCTTGAGTAAGTGCTGCCAATTGTATGTGGGGTTTTTTGTTTTTAAAATAGATGAATATCACGGGGAATATGTTGAAAACAGTAATCTTATTTACACATATCTCTCGGGTGTCAATCGGTTTCCGAATGCGGATTCATTTTTAACTTAACTGAATTTTAAGATATTATATGAATATTCTTTTCTGCGGAAAGAAAGTGATGTTACTCTCTGCAGACTTGCCCACAATTTCAAACAGCCCTTCCAAACCCAGCATATCTTGTTTCTCAAGATAATCAAATAACTTTGGTGATGGGTGTAGTATAGGTAGAAATACCTAGATAAATAGGCAATAGGTCTACTAAAATGGTCAGTAGTGAAAGAGGTAACAATTGGAGCAGTTCACAGCTCTGTTACTTTTTTCCATATGCAGGCACAAGAAGACAATACTACACCCCATTTAGAAGTTTTCTTTACAACCACAAGAGGTAGGAGTGCTAGCGCAATCCTGGCATACAACAACCCTTGTCATGTAAAGCTATAATACAAGGACAGGTTTTTGCATAATTTCAACCACCATTTTAACTGTATCAGCTCCACTACCAAATCCCTAATTACAACATTCCTGATGTAAAATATTGTATTTCAGAGTTATTAGTGTTCTACAGAAAAAAAGATACTTACTATTCTGCTCCTCACCAAGGGCAACCAATGTTTCAAGGACTTTAATTCCTTCCTGGACTGCTAATAGCTCTGTGTTGCTGATTAGACGGTTACCTTCTACAGCTTTCAGTTTCTCAACCATTATTGGTGCCAATGAATGGATGTATGGAGTTGACAGGGCACGGTTGGTGTGTTGGAATACAGAAAGTAGCAGCTGATAACACTTGGCTTGAACCTAATCAAGATAAATGCAAATCAGATAACTGCATCCCTGAATTGCACACTCAAAATGTGTTTTGTACAAGTAAGTAATATAAACACAAATTTTGTACATACATAAGTAGGAGAATCACTGCAAATTTGGGCCCTAATCTTTATCTATGGAAACAGGAGTAGCATTATGAGAAAGTAATATTAAAATAAACCAGAGAAGGTCTAGATTTTTTTGGCCCAGTGGTCCTTTCCTTCCTAAAATTTCTTACATTAACAAAGATGTAACTTTTATAAATCTATATAAATCAAGAATTTGGCACAAGTAACTTGAAAATCGTACTGCAAAAGTGCCACGTTTTGTTATAATTGCCATTGATGCAATAGATGTGATGGTTAATTTGTTAATTTGACAAGCAGGATCTGGTTACTTTTTGAAGTGAAGAAATTATAGATTTCAGGGAATTCAGAAAATGTAACGTTATTCCTTGTTACTTTGTGTCAAGCATTTAAAATATTGTGCACACTCCCACATGATGAGCTTACCCAAGGATCACAGGAATTCAATGCATTTTTAAATCTGTTAATGCAGCCATTCTGTAAGGACTGCACTCCAATTATTTCTGTACTTGCAGACCAAAGGAAGAGTGCAATCGCTGTAAGCATGCTTACTTCATCAAGAATAGACTTAGTACCCTCTGAAAAACAAAAAGAAAAGCAGGCTGAGCTTATTGTGAAAAGGTTTTGGAGTTTGTACTAGTGTACTAGAATAATTCACAACAAAGAGATGTACCAGAAAAGACTTCAATTACACTCAAATACGTGCCTATTCACCACCACCAGTCACAAATTTTTACTATTAGTGGTAGTGACTGATATAGTTGAGGTTGTTTAAAAGAGAGGATAGGACTAGAGTTAATGATCTTAAACTGCTTAAAACTTCCTGAAATTTCCACCTATGCAGCCAAAATTATTCATGCTTGGTCTCTGACCACAGGTATATTTTTATTGTTTTTAAAGTTTAAGCAAATACAAATATGCTATTTTTGAGCAGAAAGATGGTGGGGGAAAAAACATTATACTGTCCCCATTATACCCAAGTCTCTTGCAAACCCTTTCAAAACAGCCTCTGCAGCTGAAATGGCTGGAATGTAGAAACCTAAAATCTAGATTGGGAGTAGCCTGCACTAAGGAGAAGGGTTCTTTAGTGTTCTGCTGAAAATTAGTTACGATTTGACTGTGTTAATAAGCCTGTTAAAAGCACACCGTCCATTTTACTAAACTGGTGAAGTGTGCAACTTCATTCTGTCCTGAAAAGTGAACTGAAGGCATGCAAACCTTGCCTCAGTGCATGCACCTTGCAAGGAGTTAAATGAAGTCTCCTAAAGTCCACAGAAGGTCTACAATAAGTGCCAGTGGTGCTTGTGGAAGTGGCCCTTGAGCCAAGGTGAAGTTGGGAGAGATAAGTTTGATGAGACATATAACTAAAGAGGCCACTGAAAATTAATATGGGTTTGGCCTGGAAACCTTAATCCAATGATTGTTTCCTCTCAAAGATCTGAAAGGAGGGCATTGTGTAATTATTCTCTTGGCCCTTCAGATTTCACATGACCACTTCTGCCAAACTCTCCCCCCACCCTCCTGTTCAATCTATATTTCAGGCTATTTGGGGGTGTAGTGAGATGGTTTTGGCAGAGATACTCTCGGTAGGTAAATGACATGCATCTCTGGATCTCTCTTTTGGGTCAGACAACATGGATTGTACCGCCTCTTTGTTCTTCTAGGGCAGAGAAGACGCTTGGATTAGAGGAAGCTGATTGAAGTCAGTGCAGACAAGATGGTGATGCTGCTGGTAGGCCAGGAGAAGCATCTAGGGGTTGTGGCAGCGGTATGGTTTTTCCCATTACTGAAAGGGTCACTCAGTCCTTTGTCAAGGAGATTTACAATCTGGAGATGCTTTTGGGTTCTCACTTCTCTTTGATTCCCTGGTGATATCAGTGGCTAGTCTTTTACCCCTCTGTATTATGCTAGACTATATTGTGATCAATTCTCTGATGTGAATTTGCCACAGTCATCCATGCCTTTACTACCTTCACACTGAATTACTGTAGCGCTCACTATGATGATGACTATATGAAGCCTATTATACCGATTCTCTTAAAGCATCACTGGCTTCCAGTTTCCTTGAACAACAATTCCAGGTATTGAGTTTGATCTACTGCATACAGCTCGATACAATTATGGCTCTGACTACCTGAGACACTGGCTCTCTCCCTATGCGCCATTTTGATCGCTGAGATCTGATTCTCTCTGGGCAGGCAGATATTTTGGGGTAAAAGGAAAAGAGGGGCATAATCAAAGAGGATTCCTAGTTTATGGGCGTGGGTGACATGGGGGAGGATGGATTGTCAACAGTAACAGAAAGTGAGGAAGAGTTTGGGAAGGAAGACAAGGAGTTAAGCTGGTTGTGAGACGTCCAGGAGTTTTCAGAGAGACGGGCTGAGATGCAGGATTGGCAGAAGAGAGACAGGTCAGGAATGGAGAGGTAAATTTGTGAGTCAAAGGTACAGAGATGGTAACTGAAGCTGTGTGAGTTGATGAGGTTACCTAAAGAAAATGCACAGAAACAGAAGGTAAGTGTGCTAAGCCCCATGAGAGACCTATGGAAACAGGAGAAGGGTGGGAGGCCTGCTGAAAAAGACACTGAGGAAATGAGTGGAGAGGTAGAAGAGAACTGATTTGTAAAAGCCAAGTAAGGACAAGATTTCAAGAAAGAGAGTATGATCAATATTGCCAAAGACAGCTGAGAGGTCAAGAAGGATGAAGATGAAGTGTGCTGCCCTGAGATGAGGCTGTATTATTCTAAAATCGGCATTGTATTCAGCATTACATACACAGTTCACTATAATGCAGAGAGTTAGGCAGGCTTGTGTTAGCACTTAGATCTTTTCTCGGTTTTACAAGCTATGCTATGTTAATCACAGCTTTTCGTCCCCATAATCCTAACCTGATATGTAGCCTATATTATATTATATACAAACACGTAACATTCACTTCTCCGTAACAGAAGCTTTAGCTTTAAGATGCTCAACTGGTTGAGAGTAAACTGCTTACCTGGTTGGGAGTATTCCAAGACAGATGCCAGTGTGCTGCGGATAAGACTGGTCCATTGCTTATGGGTTTCCTCAGTCTTGGCCATTGGAAGAGTTACAATAGTTTTTATCGCCTGAAGAGTTGCACTGACTGGTGGTGAGACCTGATTATCCACTGATTTTACTGCAGTTTCCTTCAATACTCTTGTAATCAGAAACAGGATTGTAGGTAATATTGTCATACATCCTGAAATAAAAAATAAAGTGCATTCTTGCCTTTAATTCTAACACCAGGTATGGTCCACAACTTCTTTATATTTCCTTAGTGGAAAATCTCTTGCTAGCAATAGATATACCAAAATGTACTATAATTTATTTATGTGGTGGTAAATATAATTCAATAATATTTTAACAATTAAGAAACATCTTATTATAGTCCAAATATATTATATGACAATTTACTTCATTTGGAGTCATTTGTGCTAATGTAGTTAAAAAGCTGTCAGCAATTCAGGGATTTATAACTCAGCCATTAAAAATCTGCTCTAGGTTGACAAGGAATGATTTTTAAAAATTCATTAAAGAGAGAAAGGATGGTCCAGTGGTTAGGGTACTAGTCTGGGACTGGAGAGATGCAGGTTCAATTCTTTCCTCTGCCCAGACTTCCTTTATAAGCTTGGGCAAGTTACCTAGCCTTTTTTATGCCTCAGTTTCCTATCTGTGAAATGGGGATAATAATACTTCCCTACTTCACAAGGGATAAATACAGTAAAGACTGTGAGATGCTCAGAAATTATGGTAATGGGGGGGCCACAAAGCACCAAAAAAAGATAAATAACTGATTCTTCCCCGATTAGGGCTTCTTTTGCATCCAATTGGGAGCTAAAAAGAGCCCATACACGTAGAATTTGTACTTATCCTTCCCCCAGCTCATACTTAAAGCCATGAGTCTGGGCAGATAGCTTTCTGGCTGAGAAAACCTGGCCAAAATTCCTTGTAGCGGCCATCAATATAATTCCTTAACTGGTCTGAAAGGTCACTACTGAATGCTCCTTCTCAAACACTCCTTTACTCAGTCATCCCTGAAAGCAAGAAAAAATGGGACCAAGAATCAAATCATAGGTTCCTGTATGGCAGCAGTGCAAGACTCTGGGCTAGCTTATAGAAATTTTTTATTTTTAACTAAACATTTGCCATCCATTAATCACTAATTTGGACTACAGGCCAAGTATTTTTCAGAAATTATTTTTTCTACAATTGTTATTAACTTTGCACCTCACTAAGGACTCAGCCTCAAGAAGTGCTAAACATCTGCAATGTCAATGTAATTTCTTGCAGATGTGAGAGAGGCCTCTGCTGTATTAGAACGAACAGGGCATACAGTGCAAATTTTGATGTTGCGCGTTTCCTGATGTCCTGTGACCTGACAAGCGGGCACCCTTAAATTGCTCTAGAATCTAAACCTCACCATCAATAAATTAGCTTCACTTAAAGTGGTCTGCAACGGAGGTAACATTTTTAGTTACTACTGTGTCATTTGGTCATTTCAAATGACTGGATTTGTCTTATATTTCTCATAAAACCCATTCATTTATGCATATGAAGTTATAGTAGAGTACCGGCTGGAGAGCACAGAGAAGGCAGGTCAGATAGGATAGTAACTGTGGCAGCCACAAGGCGAGCACTTTCTTCAGAGAGCTGGGGTTTGGCAGAAACATGACTTGGAGAGTCAGACATTTTGGGGCTTAGATGTGGCATGTGCCGTACTAGGATAAACATTAGTAGTTCCATGGCTGCAAAGACGAGAGATTTTCCAGGCACAAGGCCACCACTCTCACCACCTTCTCCTAACACAAGACACGTTTCTTTTTCCTTTATGTCGTCTTCATCTGCAGTGAAAGACAATTGGTTAAATAGTAAAAAACCCAAATAAATATTAGATAAAATACACTGAAAGGTAGATAATACTTTGAGAAGAGCTAGAGGTTCACATTAATGTATAATGTCAGACAGATCACACAGGTTAAGAAAAATACTACTTTTAAAGTTAAAATGTGCTGAAGGAGTTTTAAATTGCCTTAAAGGTTTTGTGATTGTAACAATTGACTTTAAAATTCCATAACAAGCCCAGAAATTGATAACATTTAATAATTACAATGTCTGAAAACAGTTGCTGTGTTTCATACTTCTTAAAAAACTCATGTGGTAAAATTATCATCAAAAGATACCAACTTCTGCATGTTGCCAGGCACAATGTCGTGTGAATTGTTTTTTTTCTTTATCTTAGTTATAAACAAATAAGATTTTTGTAGAAAAAATATTAAAGTGCTATTCCAATCTGAAATGTGACTCTAAAAATAGTATTGTGGGATTCTGTGTACTGTCTTTATGATGTTAGTATCAAATGTGCTCAGTTTATAAGATTTTCTTCTGAGTGGCAGACTTACAAGCTATGTTCTCTCCTTTGCCATTGTCAGTACTAAAGTCTAGTAATTATGCCCTCAATACCCCTATGCAACTCCACTGAAATCAAATGATGCTTTAGTGAACACATGTGCTGTCCCATTGCCTGCATGGGTTTGGAAAGACGTAACTTATTGGGTTTTAATAAACAATTCTATTGATGCAGAAAAAGGAATAAAATGCATTCCACTCTCTCTTAGCTGTGTTGGTTCTTTCTACAGCACTAATGGAAGTAAAAAGCAGTAAGCCCTTGCCCTGCCCCACAATCACCCCAATAAAAGGTGTCAGTGAAGATAACTGAGGGTATAACTATGAATACATTGAACAGATCTGTGGGAGAAGTAGGAGCCATTTTTACCTAGTCAGTTTTCAGAGAAGAACCACACTTTAATAAATCTGAGTTCTTCTCCCAATTAGGAAATTTGTTGCTTTTTTCCTCTGTAAATGCAAACAACAGTTTTAAATTTGTTTGTTTTTAAACTCTTACTTAGAGTGTTCCTTTTTTCTTGCAAGTAATCTTGAGCTGCTCTCACTATCTGCTGGACAACTCCTGTAACTAGCAGCTGGACTGAAGGAGGATCCCAGGTCAGTAAGAGTCGATGCAGCACACTCAGAAGTTCAACACCAAGGAGCTAGAATAAATTAAAGTTTTTTTTTTAATTTAAATTAAAAGTAAATTGTTCACAGACCCCTAATTATCAGCAAAAATGGTTTCTGGTTAATTTACTGTTATTCTTAGCCATAGAATATTTTTTTCTCAGTTTTAAAAAGCACAGTTCCTTTGGTACACACTAATTGTGTTTTTCAGTTCACTTCTGAGAGAATCATTTTTGCATATGCCCCACCCTTTATCCTGTTATATCACTTATTTACTCTAAGGGAGTGTTTTTCACTCACCATAACCTGGGATTTTTTAAAGAACAAAAATGGTTAAATCTAATCACAAGAGCATTCAAACTGTGGTTTAGGAGGTTTACACACTTGAGAAACACAAAGGATTGCTAGTAGGATTGTTCTCTCATTTCTGTTCTAATGGTAAGATTTAAAAGGAGAACAATTTTTAAAAATGGGCAAGTGTGCTGATAAACAAGCCTAATGGTATTAAATGGATGTATTGGTTGAGTTTGGCAATTTACTGTCTTTTAAAAAAAAAAAAAAAAATTTCACCTCAACTGCTTGAAAACTAATGTTAAAGTCTGCTGGGGGATATGGAGATCTGATGCTGAAGGGAAAGCCTCCCACGGCCAAAGTAACCAACCACACACAAAAGGTGACAATGATATAATTTTGCCAGATTTATCCAGTAAGTAGTGTATTTCCCCCACAAAATAATAAATAAATTAAAGCCCTCGTAAACACCATAAAGCTGCTAAAGGATGAAGACCCATGAAAACAAACTGTCTGAATACATCTGGGACATGGTTGTGATACTATGAGAGAAGTGGCATTAGGCCCACTGAGCTTATGTGAACTGAAACATCTTCTGAATGGTTGACCATGGCTTTTATGCCACTTACTCAAGAGCAGGGGAGGGGATAACACATAATTGTTCACCCTCAACTCTGTGAGTAGCAAAAATCGAAGTAATTGTAAATAAAAAACAGAAAGAGTACTTGGTCTGCAGTGTTACTACAGGACTTCCATAGTACTTTCCTTATAAAGCTTTCTGCTCTACAAAAGTGTACAGTCTCTGTCAGAGATAATCATAAGATAGATCATCTGCTGTGATTTATCAGGCATTAAGGAAAAGAAAATGGGGTGATAAGTCGACTGCCATGATCTTCAGATTTACTGAATTGCTATTAAAAATTAAACATGAGCCACCAATTAAAATGGAAAAGCTTTTTGCAGATCCCACTTATTCCTACACCAAATCATCATGGCAAATTGAATAGATCTCCTAACCTCCAAGATATAGCAATATATTTCTGCTATGTTTATAACGTTTTCCTTCTTGGATTTAGAATTCATATCTCTCCCTAGGAGAATCTAGTATGTTAGATATTGAACATAATGAGTGAAGAATATTTCCAGTAGAGCTGCTCACAATTTTTTGACTGCTATTATTTTTCATTGAAATCTGTTCTTCATTCAAAAATGGAACTTTTGAAAAAACATTTCTAAACTGCCTACTTTTGGAAATTTAAGAAAAAAAAATTTAAATGAAAAAAATGTAGCACATTTTGTATTTTGCAAAACGTTGGAGCTTTTCTGTTATTGTTGTTTTCTATTTGCAACTTTAATAGGTCAGTTTTAAAAAAAATCATTGCTGAAAATTTAAGGTAATAACCAATTTTTTTTACATCTACAGAAAAAGAAAAAATTGGATCATTATGATAAACAACAAAAACACTTTGAATTTGCCTATTTCAGTAATGTGTTTTCCCCCTAGTTTTGGGCCAGCTCTAATTTTCAGGGATGCGGAAGTAAACAGAATACAGATTAATCACTGAACATTTACACACACACACACACACACACACACACACACGCATCTAAAAACAGAATAAGCCACTGAGATTCCAACATCAGTAACATATTATTAGGCCTATGTACTGTACCTGATCCTCTGCAATATGAATTCTAGCACAAGGGGAATCCAGTAAAGTATGCAGTGCCTGTAAACAAGACGTGACATGTTCAACAGGCTCCTCAGGCCTGGGGGAACAGAGGAATTGTATACTAACACCTGAAAAGAAACACACAAAATCTCATTTCTATACCAATATGATGAGAGTTGTTTTATAACATATTTAAGTATTTAAATGATGCAGAAATTGGGTTTGTTTGAGGGTTTTTTAAAACACAAAAGTTATACTCATGTTTTATTTTTGCCACTGAGAGATATTCTTTGTGTTAAAAATGTCAAACCAGTCAGTCACTTTTTTCCAGTAAAACCAAGATTGAGACAGTAAATAGTAAATCATGGTCACTAACCTATAGATCTTGAAAGGAAACTAATTTTTGTCATTTGCTTTTGCAAATCTATACATTAAAATCTGCCACTTTTAACTCTTTTTCAGTTTCTTTATACTACAATATTTTAACTGGAAAAAATAAACTGCAATAGAAGAGATTTTATTTTCGAGTATGACCTAGATATACAACACAATTCTTCAACAAACATTTGTATTATTATTACAAATGTTTAAAATTCAAATACTCCAATTACAGTACTTTCACATGCAATCTCTATAAAGAACTGCCACTATTTAAAGAAAGAAAAAACAACATTTATCTTTTAACAAATAATATGTCTCTGAGTTTATTGTACAAAAGTCTCAGAATTAATTATACGACTGTCAGTGCAACACTGTTTTACTAGTTATTTGTATAGCATGGATCAAAAACTACTGAAAGATATACACAGATAAACATAGAGCAGGGGTTCTCAAACTGGGGGTCGGGACCCTCAGGGGGTTGCGAGGTTATTACATGGGGTGTCACAAGCTGCCAGCCTCCACCCCAAACCCCGCTTTGCCTCCAGCATTTAGAATAGTATTAAATATATAAAAAAGTGTTTTTAATTTATAAGGGGGGGGGTCACACTAAGAGGCTTGCTATGTGAAAGGGGTCACGAGTAAAAAAGTTTGAGAGCCACTGACAGAGTGTACTGCATGGGCATATATTCCAAATTCTACAAATCTATACACCTAGACATTTCCATAGCCCCCATCACTATAGTACCTGAATGCCTCAATTACTAACGGATGCTTTCCTTACAATACCCCTGTGAAGTAGGAAGTATAGTACTATCCCCAATTCCACACATGACGAACTGAGGCACAGCATAGACCAAGTGACCTGGCCAATGTCACACAGGTCTTTACTGAATTATGATCTGATCAGGAGGTATAATCAGGAGTGCTGGAACAATTTTTAGGGGGGAGGAGGCTGCTGAGAGCCACTGAATCAAACTGTAAACCCTGTATATGGTGGAAACCACTTCAAGCCAGGGGCTGCAGCATAATCTAGCTCATGATTCTAAAATTATAGAAAGAACACATGTCTAGAGAACATAATTTGTATCATCTGAACTGTAATAAATACACGATATGTAGATATCTAATGACTTATTTTTAAACATAATGTAAAAATCAGATATAAAACTAATCTGGAAGATTTCATTAAAAGGACATGGAGCAGTGTTTTTCACAGCTATAAAAATCATTTTGGAGAGATGGGTTGCCAGGCTGTAAGTGTTGGGATGGACATATGGTCCATTTTAAACTGGCTAGATTTCAAGATGATGGTGTCCTTTTAATGCAACCACACTGTGGTATTAAACTTTGAAATATGATATCATAAAGCTCTTACCTAAAATCAAGTGCATTCTATCTTTGTTTATCTCTGGCAAAGATTTAGTGGTAGGTGGTGTTCCAGGTGCCTGGTTTAACATGATGGACGAGGCACGTTTCTGTGAATTAGGCATTGCTGCAGCTGCTTCTTCTGGTGACTCAGAAGCATTAAATCCTGCACTGTTTAGCCAGAGTGCCACTGCATGTAGGATTGGAGCCCAAGAGTTCCGGTAGTGCAGTCTAGCTGTATCAATTGTCTCTGGAGTGTAAAATGCTCCACCTGTTAAATTAGCATACAAAGTACATGTGTGTGTGAGAGGGCGTATATTGTAAGTATACATTTATAGGGTACATTTACTGATGTAGATATTCAAATTTGATCATTGTTACTGCTACCTGCAGCACAATTCTCCATGTCAACAGGACTAGCAGGCATCTGTATCATTATGGCTGTCCCCATACCACTTCCTGTTCTTTGATATATTTTTTGCTAGTAGATGATAAAGTGAGACTAAATTTCCTCCCTGTCCTAACTTTTTTCTATGCTGCATAGGACTGAGGGAAATCCACAAAGACCCCAGAAACTGACAAAAAGAAAGACAAAGGACCAGGAGGATACAATGCAATCCAAGAAATATCAGCAAAACAAAAGAAATATTAGCCACCCTAGAAACCTTAGCCATAAAAAGCCAAGTACTGGCTCTATATCTGAGTCTCTCTTTTCCTTATTTAAGAAAAAAAAAGGAAAGATTTCTTAATTATGTCCCAATTACAAACAGCTTAAAAACAAACACCTAAACGTTTGAAAAATCTGTTACATTCGTCATATAAACTCTCATTAATTTATAATTAATTTGCAAAGTTATTAAAATCCAACTAAATCTTTTCAATGGAACCTTAACCTGGTTCAGCTGTTTAAAATGTTATAGTACACTGTAGTTCTATGGATATATTACAGCCTTCCATGGATTAGAATACAACATTTTATTGATTTCCTCACCAGTGGCCCCAAGCTTTCTTACATTTGAACCAGTGTTGCATGTATATATCAGTATTTTTCTGAGTTGGACTGTGAGCTTTTCAAAGCAGGGACCTTGTTTCTTCATGTGTTCGGTAAAATACAATATATGCCACTCAGTCTAAAAGACCCTCAATCCTGCAAACCTGCCTATGCTTAACTTTAAGCACAAGTTGACGCATTGACTTCAATTAATTTACTCACATCTGTAAAGTTAAATGCATGCAAGTGTTTGCAGGACTGGGGTATGTCTACTATTATTAAAATAATCAGAATGTGATCATTTATATTATTGTTGATGCATGTATTATAATCTATTATTCAGTTCTCAGACATTGTTTACTAATGTATTCTCATCTATTTTAATTCTCAGTCATTAATATTTTCAGTGTATTTTTATGTTTTTATTATTCTAAAGTACGAATTTAGGCTAAAATTTCAAAACATGTTTGACTACCTTTAGGCAGCTAAATCCATGTCTAGTCATCTAAAATAAAACTGCCTGGTTTTCAGAAATGCTGAGCATTCACAACTCCCACAAGTCTATGAAAGCTACAAATACTCAGTACCTTTGAAAAATCAGAAAACTTTATTTTAGATAACCCTAGACATGGACTTAGGTAATCCTGGAAATGACTAATCGTGTTTCAAAAATGTGTACTTTATATTTGATATAAACTATAATCAGAGAAAAGGATAGTGTAAATTATAAGTTATGGGGAGACTTTGGGAATTAAATATATTTCAAAGACTTGTTTCATTCAATTTAGAGTGAGCAATTTTAGAATGAATTATACTTAGAAAATCTTTGTGTATTTTACTGTTGCTATAGTGCTCTGTGGAAATAAGAATTGCAATGAATGCTAACAAAACTTGATCTGTGTCACTGAAATGCCAGAGAAAACTATGACTAAGTTTGAAATTCAAGTTAAATATGTTGGATTTGTTTCTGAACAGAATGTAGAAACTTCACTTGATTTTCTTTGGGCATGATCCTGCACTCATTCAAGTCAATGTCAAAGTTCCCATTAGCAACAATGGTGAAGTTTCAGAACTTTAGTGAAAATGCAATGTTATGATTGAGATATAGTTTTATGAGTTAGTTAATCACTAATTTTACATTATTTCATCCCATTTATAGAACAGTTATTATAGGTAGTAGATATTTTAACATTTGTTCTACTCCAGTCACTTCAAAGACTGAACACGGCACCTAACACAATCTGACTCTAGAGACAAAGTGATATGAAATATAGCACCAAAAGACATTCTCAATTGCTGTACATTTTTCTAAAGTAACTTTTCTGAAAAAACAGAGGCATAAATGAAATAAAAGATGTTTGGGATGACATACAAAACTCAGTTGTCGTTTCACCACACAGCAGTAATAGGTCATCTCAAATGCACGCTCATGAAACTTTATACCACCACACAAAACATTTACTTCAGCCTTAGGATTTCTGTCTATACATAATGAAAAAGGTATACATCCAAGTGTTAAAGTTATGTTAGAGTTTCTGTAAATGCAAAACTAATTTGGGAAGCAAGTAATTTATAGAAGAAATTCAAAATTCCTCCAACAATTCCTTACCAAGATGTTCATTTTGTCTTTCATAATCATAAAAAAAATGAATTGCTGTGCTTACCATCTGGTGGAAGCTGACTAGCAAATTCAGCTGGTAAAGTCAAAAGAGCATAGTCTTTCAACGCAGCTAGCCAAAGGCGACTCAGAATAGGCAGTTCAGGTTGTACAAGTGTTATCAAACTGTCTGGAGGTAGCTCATCTACAGTACCAAAATCCTCCTCCTCATCATCTGTATTCTTTATTGCTCGCTTTGGTTTGGTCTCTGCTTCCTTTTTAATTTTCATAGCTACAACATATACCTATAAAAACAGATACAAAATTTTTGCTTTAAAATTCTAAAAAGAAAAAGAAAAAAGCCTTCTTTCAATAAAATGACAAATTGCACTTGTAAATGACCTTTATTTTAGCTGTTATGGAATATCATGAAAAGTTTTACATTTTTTGACAATCTGAAAATACTGCAAAAATACTGCAAAATATCATACTGGAAGATTTTATGCTATGCAATAGATGGAAATAAAGATAGGAAAAATGAAAAAGCTATTAGGTTTTATCAGTCTATATTTCCAAGTTAAATCTGAGTTTGTTGCTAACATTCACAGCACAGTAGCCAATCTGGCTACTAACACTTTAACCTGAAGAGTGCCAGTTAGGGCTCTTCTCACAGAAAATGCACCAATTTAAATAAATTAAATCTATTTAGGAATCAGTTTAGTTACATCAGTGCAACTCACTTGTGGGTTTACTCTTAAATCAGTTTAGGAAGGAATAAAATCAGTTTAGTTTCATTCAGGTCACTTTCTGTGTGTAGCTCAGGCCTTGTGAATAAGTGTTCTTTTTTTTTTTGATTGTGTAGTGTTCTTTAAAGGGTCTGTAAATTGGTATCTGTGGTACCCAACATGGAGAGGCTGAGGGAAAATTTTAAAGCACTTACACAAGGACACATTTACGCAAATAAGGAGAAAAATTGGGGGGAAAGATTTGCAATAGGAACAAAAAGCAGTGTTTTTAGAAAAGAAATATAGCAGACATAAATGTCCCCACACAACAGATGCTTTGCTTCAGATGAAAGCTGAAAATAGCTTAACACTACAGAGCTGAAGTGCTAATACTTTCCTTATTTTCTCAAAATAACTTCCAAGGAAATTAAATGCAAGAGAACTACAGTATGTTAATGCAATAGAGAAAACAAAGACCTGCTTGTGCTCAGCTTCTTCAAAACACTATTCACTACTTCTATTCAGTAAAGTAACACTTTATAAAACAATGCACAATGGCATGTATAGCAAAGTTCACACAAAGCAGACTCTTTAATCAGTACTTTTATTTTTGCATTATAAAATGTATAGTGCAAATGGTTTCAGAAAAGCTTTAGAAAGACCTGGACCAATCTGTGTTCCATTTGGCACACCATATTCAGGGTCCTCTGTAATAGCTTTCACATCACACATGCTCATTAAATACACCCACATTTAAAAGGTTATTCACAATACAGTAGTTCCAGCCAACAAAAAGAGCATCATCACCATTAAAAATACAGATAAAAATGTTAAATTAAACCCGAACATTTTTATAACAATATTTCATCATTTAGACTGTCTTGCAGCACAGTATTTAAATTTTAAGAATATTTTCTGTCCAATAATTTCTTATGCTCACTATCTCATCTGACTCCTATATTAATTTTTGGCCTGATTTTCAGAGTTACTAGACTCCCTCTGCTCTTATCAACTTCAGTCATAGCTGTGGGAACTCAGCCCTTCTGAAAATGAAGCCATTTTTCTACAACTTCATTAAACTATTCACACTGCTAGAATGACAGTTCATAATGCTTAGCCAAACATTCAGATAGTTTCTCTTTCAAGTCCCTTTTAATTTAACCCATATGGACATCCTAATTAATTACCATACACAATGTTATTTGTGAAATCCATAATTTTTAGATACTTGTATGTTCCTTGGTATCTTACATTCCCAAATAATGACTTCAGTAGCCCCGTAGTTTATTATTCCCTGTTTGGGGAATTCCTGGCAAATTAGTAGGGCCCTACCAAATTCACGTTCCATTTTGGTCAATTTTATGGTCATCGGATTTTAAAAATCATAAATTTCATGATTTCAGCTATTTAAATCTGAAATTTCCCGCTATTGTGATTGTAAAGGTCCTGACCCAAAAAGGAGTTGTGGGGTGGTCACAAGGTTACTGCAGAGGGGGTTGCAGTACTGCTACCCTTACTTCTGTGCTGCTGCTGGTGGCAGCGCTGCCTTCAAAGTTGGGCAGCTGGAGAGTGGCAGCTGCTGGCCAGGATCCCAGCTCTGAAGGAAGCCCTGCTGCCAGCAGCAGTGCAGAAGTGAGGATGGCGTGGTATTGTATTGTCACCCTTACTTCTGCACTGCTGCCCGCAGAGCTGGGCTCTTAGTCAGCAGCCGCCACTCTCCGCCCGCCCAGCTCTGAAAGCAGCAGCACAGAAGTAAGTGTGGCATGGTCAGGGCCGGTGCTACCATTTAGGACAATTAGGTGGTTGCCTAGGGCGCTAAGATTTGGGGGCGCCAAAAAGCGGCGCCCCCATTTTTTTTTTACAGCGGCCATTGCGCTGGGAGGGAGAGGGAATCTGAGCCGCCGGCAGGCAGCCCGGGGGGTTGCCGCAGGGGGGGGTGCTTCAGGGCGTGGGGGGGAGCTGCCGCACAGCTCCCCGGACTGGGGGGGGGGGGGGGGCCTCAGAGCAGGGGGGGAGCTGCCGCGGGGGGGGGGGGGGGGGCCTCAAGGTGGAGGGGGGGTGGGGAGCTGCCGCAGGGCTGGGGGCGCAAGGTGGAAGTTTAGCCTAGGGCGCGAAATTTCCTTGCACCAGGACTGGGCATGGTATGGTACTGCCTCTCTTACTTCTGGACTGCTGCTGGCGGGGCGCTACCTTCAGAGCTGGGTGCCTGGCCAACAGCTGCCGCTCAGCTCTGAAGACAGAACAGAAGTAAGGGTGGCCATACCACGACCCCCCCTAAAATAACCTTGCAACCCCCCTGCAACTCCCTTTTGGGTCACGACCCCCAGTTTGAGAAATGCCGGTCTCCCCCATGAAATCTGTATAGTATAGGGTAAAAGCACACAAAAGGCCAGATTTCACAGGGGTGAGGGGGGGGACCAGATTTCACAGATTTGATGCTTTTTTCATGGCCTTGAATTTGGTAGGGCCCTACTAATTAGCTATGCTTTGATTTAACCAGCTCATCCTTGAATTTTAACAGGCAAGGGCATGGGAAGGAAATTAACATTTGACAGAGTCTAGAAATTCTGGAGTGTGCACAATGGGTGGGATGGAGGAAAGGTGGAGCTGTGGGGCAGTCGTGGGGAGGAGAGAGAATAGAAGCAATGTGACAAATGTGGACAAGTTAGATAGAGAGAAGATGAAGCACTCCAGAGACAGACATGGAGAACCAAAAGCCTGGAGAGGGTGGGAGGAAGTCAGAGTAGCTGGAAAAGATAGAAGGTTTGGGGCTGGCTGGCCGGCCAGCTGGCTAAAAGGATGAGACGTTGCAGCTATGCTACAGTAACTAATCTGAGGTATAAGGTAAATATTAATGCTGAATGTTTACCTCAGCCCAGGCTTTCAGGACTGCCAGTTTTTCCATAGTCGTGGCACTCTCTCGGTAAAGCTGACTGGAAGACCCCTTTTTTCCCGCTTGCACTTTGTCCAGGGAGGAGACAAGGAGATTGTGAACTCGGCGAAGATCATTCAGGTCACTTACAACCTCACTTCCTATCCATGTGCTACATACCTAAGCAAGAACATTTAAAATCATTCTCAAAGGGTTTTTTGGAAGAAATCATGCACAATGATACCTGCTCAAGCAAGAACAGATTTTTATGCCAGGTTAAAATCTTTCTGTAACATATCCTAATAGCCCCCTTTGACAAACAACAGCCTAGCTAAGTTTTTCCTTTTCATGATACTCTAGACCGGCTTAAGTCAGTAGTTACGAGCATAAGATGATGTTTGCAGAGCTCATGGCATCTGCAATTTATAATGTAGATACCTGTAAAGTATGCCATGCAATATTATGCAGAGATGTTTGTGTTTATTTATGAACCACAGTAACTAGTAGAAACAATAACATTTTTACTCTGTTTTTGAGTATGTCAGCCTAATCACGCAAAATACAATTTTTTTCATTACATTTGTTTTGAATTGTGTACTGGATACTAGCCCTTTTAAAAGTAACCTATAAACAACTTTTTTTTTTAATCTAGCAATTGTAAAATTACATACTAAATGTCCCCAAAAATCACCAGAATAAGAGGGGCTTTAAAGCACACTAACAACTTCTTTCCTGTTTCAAGTTACTTTTTAAAAAGGGTCCATTTATCCATATGTTACCATGTCTGTAAAAGTTTTTTTCCCAAAACCATGTCCTAAAAAAGTCAATAAAACATTTTTTGGAACTATGAGTGGGTTTTTTTTTTTTAATTAAACAGATCCTTAAGATTCAGACATCATGTAGACCACCTGTTCAGCACTATACCCCAGCAATCATCCTCTTAAATACAATCACACCCTCGAAGCTGTAACACCACAGAAAGGAGCCAATTTATAGGGGTTCCGTAAAGTTAAAGATTTCCAGTGGGGATAATGTCTGTGACAGGCCTTATTACAATTATTAGCTTTGTCTAAACTAAGCTGAATAATGCACCTTCCCCCAACTCCTTTCCTGGAGAGAAGAACTGTGAACTGGGGGTATTTTCCAGTATTCCTGCATACTGATAATGTGTCTCCCATGGGAGACACATTATCTCTTTATGACACCCAATGCCACCTTTCCCATTTTTCCCCAATGGGAAAGCAGTTTTCCCTCACCTTTATTACTGAGTCAAAAGGCACCTAAATTCCTCCTCTCCCCAACAACATCTGCACCTCAACAGGTTCCCCAGACAAGTTGTAGGGAACAGATGTCGCTATGCTTCTTCCCAAGTAATGGAATCTTCCACTCCTCTGCAAGGGCCGTGTTACAGTGTAATTTTTGGTTTCAGAGTATCCGCAAAAAGAAGAACAGGAGGACTTGTGGCACCTTAGAGACTAACAAATTTAGAGACTAACAAGTGTAATTTTTATACCTCTATGTCATATAGAGGAGGTGACAGCAGAATATTCACACACATATGAACATGAGAGGTAGGCACAGTAGAATCTTAACCCACTCCATTGTAAGCAGCAGTAGCAGATTCCCCTCACACCTGGAGGGAAGGCAGTGGAAGAATTTTGTGTATCTCCTTCCCTCAATACGGACAGGTTACAACATTTTCCCCTGGACAATGGCAATTCTTTAATCCTAGTGGGGACTGTTGGGCAGGGAAGGGGGAAGAGGTAGATTCATGGGGCTCAAGTTTAAAAGAAATGTGTCTCTCTCATAGCTTTCTGGTGCAACTGGTTAAAAAAAAAAAAATAAATAAAAATAAAAAAAAAAAAAAAACATTCTCCACACAAAAAAATTGTCAATTTATTTTCTGTGTTTCTTTTAAGTTTTCCAGACCAGTTATACTTGCTGGTCAAATTCTAGGGTGGCAATGGGGCTCATTCTACCAACACAAGCTCCCTGGCTTCGACAGGCATAGGGAAGACTTCTATAAAACCTACTTGTAACAAATTCACAAGCCATTAGAGGGAACTGAAACACAAATGCTAACCAAAGGCCATCTTCCTCCTCCCTAGCAAATAGCAACCCCATTGCAGTATTATCAAAAGAAAGCAAAAAACACAGTTCAATGCAGCTCATATAGGCTCATCTCACTTGGATGAAATTAATTTGCAGAGTTTGTGTGAAAACATTTAAAGCTCTTTTTACTGTCCAAACCTTGTCTCCCCTATTTGAGTCCCATTTGATTTGGATGTTTTGGTGCTGGCTTATTAGCAGTCATCTAACCCTGCAAACTAATTTCCTCATCCTAGCACTGAATGCAGAAGAAACTTTCAATAGGGTGAAATGGACATAGGTACACATGGTATCAGAATTAGATTCTGATACCAGAGATCCACAACCTGAGTTTAAGCCCTATATTCAATGGTAAATCACCATTACCTCAAATTATTTGATCAGATTAAAGATACCTATTTCTCAGCAGATCTGTTAGCCTCACAACAACCAAAACAAAACAACACTATATGCAAGTCCCATTTTCAATTATGGTTAGTAGCAGAGAATTGTCGAAGTGCCTACTAGCCCTAGAAATGGACCAGGACCCTTCATTTAAAAACAGAGATCAATTAAGTTACAAACCAGTATTTACATGTAGCTATTTACTACTGGTTGCAGAAAGGCAAAATAAAAAGATTTCTTAATGTAATGCCCCAAAGGATTTCTGCACTACTGAACAACAAAATATATTATCAGGAGCCTCTTTCAATGCTCCTAATAAATAAAGTTACATCATAAGTTTCAAAATTTTCCAGTACTGGGGATATTTACTACTATTTTTCCTTTCTCACTATTTTCTAAAAACAAGAAAAAAAATCACACACACATACTTTTGAAATATGTCAAGTTTTTACTACATAGTCTTAATAGTTTTCTCTGTACCTGGCAGGCTTTTGCTGTTATGTCAGAAGGAGTATCTTGGGAAAAAGCTGGTCTTAGAGCAGCTCCAACCTACATAAAAAGAAAAATAATCAGCTTAAATGAGGCTTACAAACACACACAAAATGTATAGAGCATAACAGAGCACTGGATTTGGCATCAAAACTCCATCAACAGTTATCATTGTTTTTTGTTGCCTATAGAAATTTATAATACTATGCCTTTAAAAATAACAACTTTTGTACTGCACCTTTCACCCGCTCCTCCCTACAAAGAGCATCTCCTTTTTGAACCACATTTATCTTTGTCACATACAAACATTGTGTCCTCTCATATTATTGAGAATCGTTCACATCAGAAATGCTGAATCATGAAATTGCTATTAATTATCATGGAGATATTCCCATAACAGCTACAGCTATCTGCCCTGTTACTATTTTCATTGTCTTTCTATAGATGCACTTAAAAACCATCTACCATTTGAGAGATATTACCATTGCTATTGGTATTCCTCATTTTAACTCTAATTATCTATCAAACCAATAGGATCTTTCAAAAGAGAAAATAATTTAAGTGCAACCATTGTAGATGTCCACGGTTCTTTACACATAGTTTAAACAGGTCCCTGGTAGTGGGGAGCTTACAGCCTATACTTGGTCAACTACTGCTGTTTCTAAGGTTCTGTGGCTACCAACACTACACATAAGGATTGGTGGAACCCGTAGCCTGAGATAGCTGAGCCCAGCAGTTAAGGGCAGAGTAAGCCTGAAGCTGGGAGATACTCTGAATGAAGTCAGTGTTCCAAAAGAAGTGATCCCTTGGTTGGGAAAGTTTGATACTAAAAAGTTTCAAAGGGCGTCACTGAAAGCACCTAACATGCAGTTTGAAACAGTGCTGAGGCACCGGGCTGTGGTAGTATCTCCCCATAATTTGGATACACTTCTGCAGAGCCCTGCATTCCCTCAGAGACATTGCATGGAGTCTCAACTCATGTTTCCTCAAGACAGTTTGAACCTTTTGAGATTTTCATAGCTCGATTTGCACTGAATTGACAGGAATTATGGCGAGGACCAGGGGACTTTCAGGCATTTTTTCTGGGACAGGATTGTTCATGGCAACATCCGTGAGCAAATCTCACAGGCTGAGACAATCAGGAGTCTTTCTCAGGCACAGCATGAATTGTGCAATCTATCAGGGACATTATTCAACTGAATTCTGAACATTTATAGTCACTGAGACACTTCTGTTTTGAGAAGGAAAGGCAGAGAGAACAGAACACACGCACACAAATACAGCAAAAGTCATCTCAGAGTTTGATGTGCCAGAGAACTGCTTTGACTGGTAATGTAGACTTGGAGGTTGAGAGTGAAAACAATGGTCTCAGTGGAATGGGAGAAGGTGGGCATAAAATACAGGATACATCAATATGGAGGCAGAACTTGGGCCAGAGCACAGTAGGTATTCTGAATGCTGGAGAAGGATAAGTGGACTCAAAGCTCTGGATGCACTGACAACTCAGCACTATCCTCAGGAAGAAAGGTCTCAAGGAGTACGAAAACATCCCAATCAGGAATGGAAGAAGGAGACGCAAAGACTTAAAAGAATTAATTACACTTCATTCTGGCAGGAGCTGGTGTACCACAACTGAATTTTGTTTTCTTTTTAAAGGAGCAGAGCAATGAATACCAACAATGGAGCACTTGCAAAAAGTTATGGGGAAAAGGCTAAGTAGTAAAGCATCATGAGATTCTAGATGCTCCAGAGCTGAAGAGCTGGTTGAAATCCCAATGAAACAGAACAATAGAGCAGGGAGGATAACTAAGCAGCTCAGGAGGTGTGTTATTAAATTGACCAACTGGAATCAAACCTTAGAACTCTGAGACAAGTATCGTCAGAGAGTAATTCCTTGTATTTGGGTATCAACAGGTCTCTGGTAATCTTTGTGATTGCAGTTTCACTGAAGTGAAGAAAGCAGAAGGTAGATGGAAATGGATTGAGCAAAAGTGGGGGGAGGAGGGGAGACAAATAAACCAAAACGAACAGCACTATCAGGGAGATTCTAGGTACATGAAATGAGAGGGTAGGTGAAAAGATAGCCGGAGCCAATGGCAGGGCTCTTCAGGATAGGGGAAGCAATGTGGGAAATCAGCAAGAGATCAAAGAGGGGTTGAAGATAGGGGGGCAGGTTGGTGTTGAGAGAGAGAGAGAGAGAGAGAGAGAGAGAGAGAGAGAGAGCGTGCAAGACCAAGGGAGACCCTGAAGCAAGAGGGACTGGGTCTAAGGGACAGGAGTAGGGGTTATAGGCAGACAGAAAGACGGAGAGCTCCAAGTCAAAGACTGGAGTGAAGGAGGACAAAGTTGAAGAGGAGAGTTGATAATTCCCTGACAGATCGTGTCAATCCTGTCTTTCAAAGTTTTTGACAAGAGCCTGAGCAGAATAGAATAGAGAAGGGGTTCTCAAACTGGTGGTCGCAAGGTGGTTACATGGGGTCATGGGCTGATAGCCCCGAGCCCAGCTACGCTTGGGGGACTGTCAGCCTCCAGCCCCTGTTAAATTAAATTAAAAAACCCAGAGTTTAATTTATAGGGACCGGGGTCGCACTCAGAGGCTGTATGAAAGGGGTCACCAATACAAAAAGTTTGAGAACCAATGGACTAGAGGAAGAATGAAGGAGTGAACAGGACAGACGAGAAAGTCAAAAGTGCAGAAGAGCTGCTGAGTGAAGCACGCATGGGACTTATTTAGGGAGCACAAAGCAAAGCCAAATGTACAGTTGTTGAAACCAGCATAGTCATGAGACTTCCACTACAGTTGCTCCAGTCCCTGTTGGAGTTGTTCTGTCAGGTGGGAAGAAGCCAGCAGAGACCCCTGCCTCAACAGTTAGCCTTCTCCTGCAACAGATTTCCCAGGAATTACAGAATTAGGAAGCTGCACTGCCTCTCTACTTCTCTGACCAGATAATCCCTCCCATTCAAAGAGACAATTCTATATAAATTAGAATCGAGTGTCCTGTCACTTCTAATTCCATTCCCATTGGTTCTTCCACAGAAGGGGATGAAATGGACCAGTTAATTAAGTTTAATTATAAATTGGAGATTTTATATTCCATATTTTGTACATATCAGCAAAATATGCGTTCAAGTCAAGATTGGTAGACTCTAAGTAGGGCTCAGTTTTATACCTTATGCCAGGGGTGGCCAACCTGTGGCTCCGGAGCCACACGTGGCTCTTCAGAAGTTAATAAGCGGCTCCTTGTATAGGCACTGACTCCGGAGCTGGAGCAACAGGTGCCAACTTTCCAATGGGCCAGGGGGTGTTCACTGCTCAACCCCTGGCTCTGCCACAGGTCCTGCCCCCACTCCACTCCTTCCCGCCCCCTCCCCATAGCCTGCCATGCCCTCGCTCCTCCTCCTCCCCCCCAGAGTCTCCTGCACACCACGAAATAGCTGACCAGGAGGTGCAGGGAGGGTGGGGGAGGAGCTGATCGGCAATGTACATTGGTAAATTCTGGCTCCTTCTCGGGCTCAGGTTGGCCACACCTGCCTTATGCCATAAGATTGTGAAATCAAACACACAATAACTTCAAAAGTTAAGGTCTCCAAAACAACATGAAATCAGTCATGCAGCAAACGGTATTCTTTTAACAAAATAAAACCATAAAGACAGGAATCAGAATAATTGCATACTTTGCACATACATATCTCCCTTCATCTAAAGATCGTAAACCGCTTTATAGAAACAAAAACCGGGGAAACTGACCAACTGAAATCCTGATCCGGCAAACATTTACATATGTGCTTAAATTTTGCACTAAAGTCAATGAGACAAGATGTGTGTAAATATTTGCAGGATCAGGACCAATAGTGAAATTGACTATATAAGCAAAGTGTTATCAAATGCACAAAGTAAACAAACAGAAAAAACAGAGGAAAAATGTAATCTCTTCCAGTTACAGTAATTTTAGGGGTAACCCACTATTGTCATAACTAACTAATTCCAACCGAAAATGGTTTTTATATTGGCTGTCTCCTTTAAACTCTCACAACACTCCTGTGAAGTAGGGGCTCAATATCATTTTAAGAATGAAGAAATTGAGGCACAGGGTTTGAGGGACTTAATCAACCTCACACAACAAGTCAATGGTATCCAGGAATAATAAGCTCAGATCTCAACTTCCATTCCTGTGCTTTCACAGATTTCTGGCCTACTTTACAGAACAGGGGCACATTCATTAATCCCTGAGAAAAATAGATGTATTCGGTTCAATCTGGAATGGAATCAAAGTGCTCTTTTCAAATTTCTAATTCTGCCAGAGAAATGGCCATTACGGTTGCCAAAATATAAATGTTCACCTAATATTTGGATTTCAAGGATCAGTGGCTATTGATTTTTTGGAACTTTTGCCAGGTACTAAATTATAACAAACAAGGTAGAGGAGATGCAGAAATAATTTTGAAGGGGTAAATAAATTGGTGTCTGCAGTACATTCTCACACACACACACAAAACGTTCCTTCACAAGTCATTTAAAACTACAAACTGTTCTCAAAACTGACACTGGGATATTGACAGAAAAATATACGATTTCCTAAACATATAAAGAAGGACTCACATTAGCCTGATACTGCTCCAGTATCACATGACCGGGAAACTCTGGCTCAGGAACTGATGCAAATTTCTTGATAATATCTTCAAGTGCCTGGAGACCAGCCATCCGCAGCTGGTTGCTGTGATCAGTTGCAGCCATGAATGCCATACGGATGAGGTCGGAGAGATGGAGCACTAAAAGATCATCTGAAAATAAAAATAATAAAGCCATTAACTAAGTTAAAGATATCCAACTGATGTCCATATACAGACACTTGTAACTGGTCACAAATTTCTAACAGGAAGAGTATGTTATAATATGTAAATTTTGCCCAATCTTGAAAAAAAAATTAGTTGCATATTTTGAAAAAAATTATTTCATTGAATATACTTTTCTTTTGATTATTAATATAAATGATCACTTCAGATTTCTGAAATGCCTGTTGTGAAAAACTAAGTGTTATGAATTTGAATCAAAGTAAAAGGAAAGGTCATGAGAAAAAATTGCTCTGAATGCTAAAATACTTCATGTCTGCTTTGAGAACATTTTGCAAAAACAGATTTAATGACTTGTTCCTCATGTCCACAGAAAACCTTGAATGCAATTGCTGTTACAATCCTATGCCTACAGTGACCCCTGCTGATAAAGGAACATCTGATCAATTCTAAAACTCAGGTACTGTAGCCAGTCACTGAGTATTGCAGGTGGTAATAATATTTATTTGTCCCAAAGAAGTGGGGGCAAAACCCCATTTGCACCCAAACAGTTGGCTCCAGACCCTGGGTAAAAGAAAAATGTGTGACGACGGCAAGGGGTAGAGGAAAATAATCCAGAAATCAGTAACATTTCTGTGGGGACTTTTCTTCATTTGTTTTTCTTAACATCCTAATCTTAGTTTTTAATGCCAGATATTGTAAGTAATTATTTTTAAAAAATGAATTTCCTTAATTTATTAAAATGTGATATTGAAAAGGAGTAATAAAAATCAACAGAAAAGAAGTAAACCCTACAGATATTATTTTCAAGTCTCTAGATTTTAAAAGAGTTTGTATCTGGTTATGCGAGAATATCTGTGAAGAATATAATGTGAGGAAACAGCACACTATTTCTGAAAAATTGCTTACTTTCTCATTTTTAGCATATAATTATAAAATAAATCAATTGGAATATAAATATTGTACTTACATTTCAGAGCATAGTATATAGAGCAGTATAAACAAGTCATTGTCTGTATGCAATTTTAGTTTGTACTGACTTTGCTAGTGTATTTTATATAGCCTGTTGTAAAACTAGGCAAATATTTAGATGAGTTGATGTACTCCCTGGAAGATTTCTGCGTTCGTGTGCCCGTGGTTGAAAACCACTGTGTTAGAGTGTAAGGAGACTTATTATTGAGGTGTGGGGTCTGTCAGGGAAACTAGTCAATGTGATATGTGGTGATGAAGACATGTTAAAGGAGGATACCTTAACTGGACATTTCTTTGCTTTTAATAGTTTGCATGCATACCTTTAATAGTTTGAATGCTCCCCTTACTCAAGCTTACCTGTTCTTTAACAAAGTTTTCTCTTTGTGGGTATCTAATACCCTTAATATCTCTCTTTACAGTTAAGTTAAACAAAAACACATGCAAATCCTTTAATTACTTTTAGGGTTTCTGAGTTTGGCTGAACGGGCCATGGCCAGATCAAAGTGAGCCTTATTCGCATTCTCACACAGCATGATAATTCGACACAGGCAATCGGCAGCAAATACACGAGTGGCCCAGCGAGGAGCCACAGAAGGCTTCGATTTATCCTCTTCACCCAGAGTGGTAAACATTGTGTCATCATCCATCTCATCTTTCTTCTCCGATTCTTCATCCTTTCCTCCTCCCAAAGGCGCTGCAGTGCTCATGTCTACAACAGAGACACAAAGTTATAAAAGTTAGCAATTCCACTGTTAGTAGTAATTTTTCAAAAACAATTCACAATGTGAAGTTGTCAACTCTAACAATCTATTCAAAATTAAAATGGAGACTAACTTTTCTATAGAAATTATGGCATTTAAAAATGGAGAAGGGCACAGTAAAGGAATATTAGTAAGTAAAGATGTTTTTTCCCTTCAGCATACTTAGAGTATCCTTCATCTTTTTGACAGATAAGAAAATGACATTCATATAACCCTAGCTCTCTGAAGGTATCTATTACAAGAAATCCCCACTTCCAGGTCCTGTAGCTTAGAAATTTTAACTGTTAAACTGTCAATGCAGAGGATACGGATGTTACACATGCTTGAACTCTCATTCTCTTTTCAAGTAAAAGATAAAATGCATATTAAATGAAAACAAAATGAAAGGCCAATATTGTGAGAAAGGCAAGTGGGCAATTTATTATAGCAATACACACAAACATGTTTTGAGAACAAGCATTACAGGTACTGAAAATAATTTTTTTTTCTCCAAATTTGACTACTGTAATAGATTCCCAGTTCAGGAAATGAACAAAGCGTCAGGGATCTCAACAAAAAGGCTATTAGCTAGAAACTGATATGCAAAACCTCAGTGTCCAGTTCTCAGAGTATCAAAACGATAAGGGAGTACACCAAAGCTACCACAGCAACAAGAAGAAATTTATCAGAGGGATAAACTATCTCAACTGAGTCACCCCATTCCTAAAAAATAATACACTTAGGCTGCAGAAGAATTGGGGCATTTTAGGGTGAGAAAGGCTGTGCAACCTTTGCAAAAACATGCCAGAAAATACATGTGGCTGACCTGAAAATTGGCTTTGCACATGCCAATACATCTCGAACCAAAGAGATCTCAAAATAAATTTGAAGTTACTGGCTTACTGAAGAGCAGCAGTGAGAAATGCATTTAAACATGGTTCTCTGGAAACTATTTGGCCTACTGTACAAGTGTCAAAAGAAAAAGCTGAATGCATATTTTACGGATTTTAGAATCTACTCCAGATAAAATGAAAGAGGACCTTTTAACATCAAGCCCATTAAATAAAGTGCCATGACAACAGGGATGTGGGTGTGAGGAAAATGTTAGAAGGATAACTCATTTGTAAGAAGAAATCTGATAACACCTTTGGAAGGGCTCTCATTTGAATCCATAGCTCCACATTGTACTTATATAAAATAGTGTATGGGAGCAGAGTAGAGAGACTGATTTACACTTGTTCTGCAAGGTGAAGTCAGGAATAAAATCTTCCAGGAAGGAATTTTGAGTGAACGAGTAGCTCAAAAGGAGGTTTAATCAATGTAGTAAACACCACATTAATAACTCACAACACCTCATAATCAGTAGCGTAGCTAGCGGGGTGCAGGGGAAGCAGCCGCTTCCCCTCACCCCTTTTCCCACAAGCGGCACCTGCCGGGCGGGCACCAGGGGCAGCACTGCCGGAGGAGCCATGGGGGGTGGGGGGGCGGCAGGCGCGGCCGGAGGAGAGAGGGGGCCGACTCCTCGGCCATCGCGCCCCACGCGGCCCCAACATCGCCGCAGGCGCAGCCACCTCCTGTGGCGGCTCAGGACTTGGTGGCCACGCACTCCCCACCCGGAGCCGGGATCGGCCCGTGGTGCGGGGCCGGGATCAGCCGGGGACAGGCGGCAGCGCAGGACAGAATGTGAGCGGCGAGGGTTCGGTACCTTGCACTGGGGGGGGTCCCCTCCGGGCGAGGGGCTCCCCGGGGCCGGGCCCGCAGGGCAAGGGCGCAGGCCGCGCTGTCTGGATGGGGGGCCCTGGCGCGGCGCAGGAGCCTGGAGCCCCGGGCAGGGGGGACAGGACCCTGTGGGTGGGGCCGGGCGGTGCAGCCTGGCGGGGGACACCTGCAGAGCGGGCTGGGCAGGAGAGACTCTCCCAGGACTGCCAGGGGACGGGGGTATCTGCACCCCCGGGAAGCCTGCAGGAGTCCTGAGCCAGGCCCCGGGGTTAATCTGGGGGGGAAATGGGAGGAGCCAAGGGGACATGGCCAGAGGAGGAGTCAAGGGGGAGCGCCTTTTTTCTGTTTGCTCCCCCTACACTTAGACCCTGGCTACGCCACTGCTCATAATGAGAAGTTTTAGATGCAAGTAATACTCTTCCTTCTGTATAAACCAAAAGTACATGAAGGATCACCTTCATTTTCAGGGCATCTCCAGTAGTTGCCATTAAGAAATCAGAATTTGGCAACAAACATTAGACAGTGGTATTTGAGATAACTTCCCCCAGACTCCAAACAGGAAATAACTGTCAAGTAGTTATATTTTAATTGAACCACTACATGTGAAGACTGGATTCCTATGAACACCAAGTGTCCTGAGTATTGAAATTTTCTGTAACAATATCTAGGCACTGATTTTATAGCCAGCCTGATCTCATCTGGTTTGTCCCAATACATCTCAGGCAACAGTCATATCTGTCTGCAAATGGGACTTTATGACTGCACTTGGAACACCTCTTAAAGCCTCTGGATTGCTTCTCTGATAACCTGAACACTAAGGAAGAAAAAGAATAAAAATTTTATACAGTGAAACAGATCCTTCAGCTGATGTAAATCAGCTAAGCCCATGTATCCCAGCTGAGAATCCAACCCAGTATTATAAAATCAAAAATCAGACTAGGACCCCATGAGGTGCCAAGCTCATTCAGTCTCACAAAGTAAAACATCATTCTTAAACGTAAATAAAATAAAGAAGATTACCAATCACTAAAGGCACACAAATGAAATTTAAAAAAAACATGTTTCCTATCACAAATTGTGAAGTGATGTAGGTAAATGTAGTGTAGGGCAGAAAGAGCAAAGCTAGAGCTATCAGCAGCAAAGGAAGAAACTGAAGTTATATGGCCAAAGTAGCCATTACACTCTTTAGGAGAAGCATTTTAATAGTTCAGCATTATAAGATACAGGAATTGTTGCCAGTCAACTGCTTAATGCAGAGTCCAAGAAAGTGGGTTACCTATTGTAATACTCACCCTTTAAGAACTACCTATGTATACAGTACCAGATTTACTTTAAAGTGTGTGTGTGTGTACATAGACTATTCAAAACTGACCATGATATTTGCCATTTTCTCTTTCTGAACAAGCTAAAATATTACAATCCAAGATCTAGGTGATAAAACTAAGCATGGATACCTATCCCACACAACACAAGGAGTCTAAATGAATGTTATCAAAAATAAATTAATTCTAAAGATATGATGTCTTAATATATGAATGTTGTCAAACACTTACCACTGGAGGCTGCTAGGACATCCTTACATAGCATTAGCCAGTGTGAAAGTTTTTCCACTGCCAGGGATGAAAGCATATGTCCCAAGGTATCATGAATATCAGAACACAGCTTTCGATCAGTCTCCCGGTCTAACATTCCAAAAAGAACCCCCTCGAGGCCAGTCTCTGTTATATTAACTCCTTGATGCCGGCAATGAATATCCCGCCGAGAACCAGCTCCTGGTGCAAAAGGGTTAATATCTGTAAAATGAGAGACTTTTCCAATAAGAAACTGAATCATATTTGTGCCTTGAAATTAGGGCAATAGCAGTACTAGAAAAGGACATTCTGCATTCACTCTTAGTTCCACAGATCACAAACACAAAGGCAGTACAACAATTTGTTGTCAATAAACTCTAACATAGTTTAATATTTTAAACTTTTTAGAAGTTAGATTCTATGAGATACTGAGCATCTCCCATGAAATGATAAACACTGTCAATTACCATTAAAGTAAACAGGAGTTGAGAAGAGCACTCAACACCTTCCAGGAAATGCTCAGCATCTAGCCGCATTGGATCCTGGAGAATCTCTTCTGAGTTAAGTCTTAATTGTGCCCCACAATACTAGAATGCACATCATTCTGTGGCAGAGTGGAAAAATCGTTTGTGTGATAATCCGTTGAAAGAAGGCAACATCAGCGCCAGATTAAATTTTTACAAATTTGAAAAACATTAAGTATATAACTACCAGCAGACAATTATATACTTACTATGGACAGCTTCTGGATATTGTACTTTTTCCTGGCCATTCAAACAGGTGAGTAGGAATCATAACTCATTTGAGCAGCAGCAGCATCAGGATAAAATTATATATGTAAAAATTGGGGCAACTGGGAAATCCGACTGGCTACTAAGGATGTTGCTAACAGAACAGGTCAAAACTGAATATCCTACTCACAGTATACAGGATCATTATGCCCTGTGATGGGGTCTATCAGGTCTTTTCTGCTCCCTGCTACAGGAATTGGTGCCCTAACAGCCCCTACTTACAGAAAACCCACACAGACCAGGCTACCAACAAGACTTCATCCTCCAGAGGCCTAAAAGAGCCAGGAGGAGACATTGACCAATCAGGTGCCAGCACGTCAATTAAAAAGGCTTGCCTGTGCTTCTCCGAGGTAGGGGCAGGATGTGATAGGGCCAGAGAAGTGTTATCCCAGAACCCGAGGGCCAGGTCAGGGCCTTGTCCTCAAGCACTACAATTAAGATCTTGCCTTTAAAGTTATGTTTGTTTGTTTAAAGGCTCAGAGGGACAAATTCTGAGGTTATTTTTATTCATCAGTTTTAGACTGACCCTAAGTTTATAGCACAGGCCACTTGGCTCTGAGCAGTTGGCAGTAATTTGTGGACTAAGGCAGGGAGCACCTGAAATGCCATTCTTGGCCCCGTAAGAAGCACTATGAGTCATACCCCACCCCATCCCCTCCGTGACATGCCCGTTTTCAAAACCAGAAAAAACAAGAGAGGTAAGAGAGAGGAACAATTTAGAACAACATATTTTGGGGGGGAAATTCCATTTCTAATTTCTTCTCAATATTTAAGAGGCCAGGGCTACTGTCTTTACTTTTAGCTGGAAGTATGGAAATGGCAAGAAACTCCAAAGATGGATGGGTTTTGTTTGTTTTTGTCTACACACACACACACACACACACACACACACACACACTATTAGAAAAGGACACATGCAGGTAACACTTACTGACGCCACTATTCTCTTTGTCGCCAGCATTTTTTGCTAAGCTCATGGCATATTCACACACTTCTGCTGCTTCCCTCTGCGCAAGCTGCCGCAAACATGCCACTGCAGCCCGACGGAGCAATAAATGAGAACTGCACAAGTGAACCTGCAATCAGAGACATTGTAAACCGGTAAATTGCTGTCTTTATTTAACTGAATCAAAACTGCTAGTGATTAATAACCGCCCCTTGCTCAGCTAAATCAAGTGTAGGTCACGTAAACAGTTACAAAGTAGCGTTGCACTTGCACAGAAAGTCAGAATGCAAGAAGCCATTTGGCTGTAAACATGAATTAAAATGGATAAGTCCCTTAACTTACTGAAGGGCATGCAGCTAACTAAACCCAAACACGATCACGTCCTTTGGAAATGAACCTCTGCCTATCAGAAACACGTAAGAGAACTACCTGTACCTGCTCACTGCATTTGCACATAGATCTTGATCATCTTTCTCCTGGAGAACCAGCTTGTTGAATTTTTTTCTGAGCTTAATATAATGAGAGAAATTCTGTTCTATTCTTCTATGTTTCCATAAAGTAGCTATTCCCCCCTGCAGCATTCAAGATTCTAAAGAGTTTAATTAGAGGAAGTTTGAGTGTTCCAGGTGGGGTGTATTAGCATCCCAGCATGTTGCCCCATCTCCCAGATGGAAGCACAAGTGGGAAATTTAAAAGGCAAAATTGAGAAATCTTATTAATAAAGTTTATTATTCAAGCTTTTAAAATGTGAAACACAAATTAAGCCTCACAGACTGTAAAGGTGAAGCCAATCAGGAACTCTGGAAACTCTCTTCGCTTCTCTCCCATTTCAGCTCTCAGACAAAGACCACACTTTCACCAATGCTCAGCAATAGGCAGCTGCAATTGTTCTCAGATGTTTATCTGGAAGTCTGGGCACTTCATTTGAGTGCTGAAATGGGAGGGGACTGTGACAGAGTGCTGGGCAACAACAGCAGAGCCAGCCCTCTGGTCCTTGCAATTCTAATTAATTACGCTAGAGCTAGGGTGACCAGACAGCAAATGTGAAAAATCGGGACGGAGATGGAGGGTAATAGGAGCCTATATAAGAAAAAGACCCAAAAACATGGACTGTCCCTATAAAATTGGGACATCTGGTCACCTTATCTAGAGCAGATCTTGTTAAGAAGAGTTGTGCCTAAGTGATGGGCTGAGGAGAACTAAGAGGTTATTTGGACTATTAGGAAGATGATACAAAAGGCATAGAAACGGAGGAAGAAGAAAGAGAGAGGGAGAGCTTGCTCTCACCCCTGCTTGCCTCAGGACAGAGCTGAGGGCTCCCTAGGACTGTAGGGGTGAGGGTAAACAGCGTATAAGGGTGGAGAAAACTAATATTGTAAATAAACTGCACTGGGTGTTTTACCAGCAAAAAGGTCTCTGAGCTGTTTGTGGACTGAGCCGAGGCAGGAGCAAGGCAGGCCTGCCACAGGGAGCTCTTTGGAAAATCTGGTCACTTACTTAGGATGGCCAAATGTAAGCTGTTGGGTGCTGAGCCCTTTGAAAATCTGGCTAAAAGTGCACAAAGAAGCACTTCTCACAACATTTACACTTGAAAATAAAGTCGATATTTCCATAGTTGGTGTAGCCATCTGGCTAAAGAAGGATAACACTGTGACTGGAAGCACAGGGAATAAAATTTGACTCTAGACCAGTTTTTCTCAACCCGTGGGTTAGGACCCAAAACTAGGTTGTCAGAATGTTTCAAAGGGTGACGTGGCAGCTCCTCTGGCTCTGTGCCACTGGGCTCACTTCCCCGCTCCAGGCACTGCAACCTCTGGGGTCCCCGCGCCATTCAGGTTTGGCCCAGTCGTCATGATGACAAGAGTCCCGGTAGGCCAAATTTGAGTGAGTGGCACTGCAACCCATGAGCCAGGTGACAACTCCACTCACACAAATTTAGTCCAGTCAGGGGTGCGGGAACAAAGCTGAGCGGCACTACAACCCTGGAGGTTGCAATGCCCAGAGCGAAGAGGCAAGCCCAGCCAGCCCCACAGCACAGGAGCTGCAGGAGCCACCACTGTGGAGTTAGTGCTGGGCAGGACCAAGCCAAAACCACCTAAGGGCCTCCACCACCAGACTATTTACTGGGTCGTGACAGACCATAAGCATTTACAAATGGGTGCTGAGCCCCAAAAGGTTGAGAACCACTGCTCTAGTCCAGTTTACATCATGCTTTAACATTGGTTACAAACTGTGAATACTAGGATCCTGTATTCTTCCAGTGACAGAAATTACAATTTTCAATAAAATGGCCACCAGCAGTCATTGAATCACTCATGACAACTGTCATTAAAACCTTCTATGTTCAAATCTAAACCACAGTTTATACCACATATGTCAGTAAGTACTTCTCAACATGAGAGCTTCCAGATTTTTGTGCTAAGTAACATTTGCTTGTAATATGCTTTGAATCACCTCGAGTACAAGTAAATATTTTTCTTCCAAAAGAATTCTGCAAGCGCCCAACTTTTCTTGAGAGGAAGTAGCTATACAGGAAACTGTATGTTCTCCAAGGGAGGAGAAAAAGAGTGCTCTTTTAGAAACTCTAATCCCGAGTTACCCCGGGGACATATTTTTTAATAAGTTGAATACACATTTGCTTTCCCTCTATTAGCTTGCTAGAAGGGTGGAAATTGCTTTCCCAAATGAAAGGTCATTGGGAGAACAAAATATTTAACACTAGGCCTTTATTTAATTCATGAATGTCTGAAGGTTTCAATCTTGAAAAAGAAGACTTTAAGAGATCCTCTAAGTATCATCCTGAAGTTGTTTCAATAGAACTACAACAGAGAAATTTAGGATTTACATTATTGGAAAGATTATTCCCTGCTTTTAGTTAAAAAAAAAAAAAAAAGAAAGAAAAGAAAAAGAAAAGATGATGAAGTATAAAGGCAGGAAGGAATCTGAAAAGCATTATGGAAAAGATTGGTTTAAGTTTGATACATGGTGTTGGTTCCAAACAGAAGACAAAAGCTTGTCACTGTTTTCTCCTTCATTTAATGGGGTAGGATTTTCAGCCAGTCCTCTATTCAGCCACCAAGTCCACATTTTACTTGTCCAAACAGCTGTGGGAGCATGTGCAAAGCCATTTGCAGGTAGGCTTATCATGGAGGGAACAAGATTTTGAAAACAAAAGGGAGGGAAGGAAAATTAGGTGGTTGAGGGTTTATGATGGAGCAGGGAAAGGACAGCAGAATGGCATGGAAAAAGATTTCAATCAGCAACAATTACACCTTGGGTTAACTTCATTGTCTATAATATTCCCACTGGGAGTTCTAGTCAAAGGAATTGACAGAGAGAATTATTTGTCACAGGATGTGGTACATATCAGCCTGTTATTTACACTTAACAGAAGGGCCCACCTACATCAGTGCTGAGCAATACCTTTCCCTTGGAATTCTCTGCACTCGGACATATTACAGAGTATGGGTCATACGGAATAAGAGTGCACCAGTTACGCAAGACAAGGGGACATGTGCTACGGGGGGGAAACTCTAAGGAAAAATTGGACAGTAGATTACACAAACAGGGAAAGTCCCAGCTTCAGTATAAATAGGCCTGGGAGTCCTTTGGTCATGATCGGCCCTTCAATAAGATCTGTGAAGAGTCTGGGATACAGGTGGCCAAGGATGGCTTAAAGGGAGGGTCTCTCTGAATGTCTGAGCAGAAGTATACTTAACTCCAATTTATTTTTTAAATTTTCATCCAATAGTTTTGTTTAGATCAAATTTTGGATTTTACAGCCCTTGCATCACTTCCTGGCTTGAGGCAGAAAAGTTGGTGCCGTGTTTATTGAGACAAGTGACAATACTCAGCTGAGCAGCAATGGAGGAACTTGGGGACAACAGCAAGACAGACTCTGCCTAGGACTCTGATAGAAGGAGCTATGCCACTTTCCCCACATACACTTCCTTTCTAAGTAGCCATAGGAGACAGGGTCCCCCAAAGGTCTCCTCTTTTTCATTCATACACTTGTTATTGTGTATTCCTCTCCTTTCCAAGATAAGCAGCCCTAGGGCCTGATTCTCATTTAAACTAAGGCCACTTTACACCACTCTGGCAGAGTAAAGGGATTTAAAGTGAGTGTAACTATAATCTAAGCCCACATTAAGGCCCCTCTACACACCCAGAGCAGTGTAAAGTGGCTTTAGTGTAAATTAGAAACAGGTCCTTAGTCTTTTTAATCTTGGATAAATTTTTCAAAAGTGCCTAAATGACTTAGGTGCCAAAGTCCCTTCATTGATTTTCAATGGGACTTCTGACTTGGGAGCCACTGAGTGCTTTTGAAAACTTTGCCCCTCAACACGTATGTATATTCCCCCATAGGTTGCTAGCCATTTCTCTTTCCTTTCTGCAGGCCTTAATGCTGAAGTTTCCAGCATTAGGGATATAGGACAGGACAGACATATTTTACACTCACACAAAGGCTGGGAACCAGACTGGATAGGTTGACATGGCGGGGTGCAAACATGTGAAGCTGTTGAAGGCAGGATATGGCAGCTGCCTGAACAAGAGAGTCCGAGTGATCTTGTGTGATCGCACATCCCACCAAGCATGAAGAGCGGATTGTTGAAATAGTAGCTCCATTACCTAACAGAATAAAGAATCCTTAAAAAAGCAACTTTTTTGTATAACTGTTATAGATTTTAACCTTTTAATCACAAAACTTCAGAGATGTGAAGTCTTTGTAAATTACATACAGCATCGCTCTTCTAAATACCTATACAGTACTTGAAGTTAACAACTGTATTACTTCAAGAGGACTCTGTATACAGGGTTAGAACTCGCTTTCCATTTTAGCCCGATTTTGATACTTACCCCCTTAAAGTTCCAAAGCAATCAGCTAGCCCCAACAGTCCTTTAAACCTCAAAATTTTACACAAGTGATCATTAGCCAGAAAAATGGTGCGGACATTGTTCAGTCAGTCAATATTTCTCAGATATGGCATTTGTTAAAATGAATTAAGTTTCAGGTTTTGGAAATCTATTTCATTTAGTAATCTTGGATAAGATTGCATGCATAGACCCATTTCTTATAATATCAGATATAAAATTTTAGAGTTATTTGCTATGGATTTAGTTTTAAACTCTGAATACTTGTCACATTTTGGAAGACTTTAATATTTTTTGCCAGTTTTGGAGCAGTTTAATATATTAATGTACTGGTGGAGTTTCTTAGCTCCCTCAATTGCATCACTTGAATTCAACAGATTACAGACTACACAGAATATCTGATTTAAAGACTATGTTGTCTTGCATTTCAACAAGTACCATTCATCATCTTTACAGCACAACTATAATTACAGCAAAATGTTGTCTTTATAAGAAAAAATTCTGAAGTCTACATTTGTATATATCAATACTTTTAAAATATCTCCTAAAAAAATCAATAATGAAATTCCTAGGCAAAAAAGTTAAGATACAACTACAAGACTGTAGTTAATAAACATATTCAAAAGGCAGGGAATTTATAATTGAGGTTTCACTACCAGCCTCATCTATGGCACCTTATCAAAGCCCATACCATGTATATCCACCAAAATCCCCTTTGCACCTTAAAGAAAAACCACCATACTTCATTTTTATTTCCAGTTTGGACCACATACCCTCAGATACCACACTGTAAATATGGTCAAGGTATAAAGATCTGAGAATACTGAGACTGGAGTTAGATCGTTTTGGCACCAGTTCATATAGCCACCTGTTACATATATGGCAATTTCCTGCAATATCTTTGGGAGTTCTTACTATATTAAGCTTATGTATCATTGTGAGCCAGGAACTGTATGCAATTCCACAGGGAGGGTGACCACAGTTCAGTGGGGAGTGATTAGGCAAATTCACTCAGGTCTAACACCTCCAGAGAAGTAGCACCACCTGGAGAGGCTCACATATACTAGTTCAAACTGGATTCCTCAGAGACCAACAGACAAAGAAAGGAGTTTTGGAAAAATAGCCTAAGTTTAAACTATCTCAGGGCCTTCTATCTGATCTAGCTAAGAGACAGGACCTTCTCTGACCAAGGTGAGCCTGGGGATGGGGGAAATCCTTGTGAAGAGCTGGAAGGGCTGACACCTACCAGAGCCTAAGGCTGAAGTTGGGGTGACCTTTGGTAAGCTTTTTAGCATGCATATAAGGGTTTTTTTATAGCTTTTATATATTTTTTTTCTGTAATGCTTTCAACTTTATAAGCAAGCACATTTATTCTTAAGAGCTGTGCGGTAACTTGTAACTGCTGGTGATTACAATTGTTCACAGCCTTCAGAGAGAAAGCAAAGTGCAGATGCTGGACTGTTTAGGCAGTCTGGCTTGCTGGAGATATCACAGAGTGGGCAAGGAATTGTGTAGCCTTGAAAATCCCCTGTCACGAGGGAGAGAGATGAAGGTCTTTACCCAGGAGAGTTGACAGTTGAGGAGCTAGGAGCCTAGAGTGGGTGCCCTTGAGGGATCATGGAGGAGGAAATACAGGTGCAGTTGCCTTGAACTGTGTCACCATCAATACACACAGTGCAGATACAGTTCTACAGACCCTACACACCAATCACAAATGCCTCACTATCTGCCACCATGCAATACTTTAACAGCCAGCTGACATTAAGAAAAAACAGCATCTATCCTATTTATAACCGTAACTTTATCTTAATTAAATTGCAGATTAGAACTTACCTTGCAGCTCAGGGCCAACCGTAGTTATTATAGCCCCAAGACATCGGCCCAAACACTGATGTACTTCTGTATGCGATGGTGGAACCGTCAAGAGCAGGGTAAGAACAAGAGACAGAGTAGGCTCCACATATCCCCGGTACATTGGCCCACTAGAGTCCACTATCAAGGCAAGTGAATGGAGAGACCAGGTCTATAATAAATCAAAGAGATTTTTGATTTTGAGTCATACAAGTTTGTTTAGTTTAGAGTTTTGAGGATTTATGTATAGTGGCTATGGCTCTGACCACCCTTGTCTAAACATTTCTATTTTAACCCTCTGTTTTTAAGAATGTCTTCGTCACCCCATAATCTGGAACATTCACTTCTGGGCTGAACTTTCCCAGGTTTGGTCTTTGCCTGCAGGTGAATTTTTGTTTGTTTGAATAAAAATGGCTAAGCTGTTTGAGAATGAGAAGAAAAGGATGCATGTACTTTTTCCACTATATAAAAAAGTTTGACACATTTTTGCATAGTTCTAAAGCCAAAACTGGGATAGAAAATTGAAATTAGACACCGAAGTAGTCCTCAAGAAGAAGTGCCTGAGCCAATGGAAATAGGTTTTCATTTGATAATGTTATGGCCAGTTGAAATTCTCAGCTTGCATATACAGTACATTTTGCACTGAGTTTTCTTTCTAAACTCTTAAAAGTGCAGCTAAGGAAGGCCATGCTGCTCACATGTAGTTAACTTAGCTGCATTGGAGAAAGGTAGTGAAGGGCACAGCCCTGGCCTCATTCACTGAACACCCTGTCAGATACACTATGGATGAAGCAGGGTGCCCTCGTCTCATTTTCTACAAAGGTTGTAGGGAACAAGTTTCAGGACTGCTAATGTTCTCAGGAAAAGGATTCCCTCTCTTGTAGGCTGCAAAGTGTGCAGGACAGTGTTCCAGTGGCATTTACCAAAATAATTTTACATTATGATTTTTCCCCCATTCAAAAAAAATGTGGGAAGTTCCATAAAAAGAAAAAGGACTATCGTAAGAGGAGGTTACAATTGCACAGTTAAACATTTAAGTTAGCTGGCCACACTGCCTTTATTCTGCTCCTACAGTCTAGTTACATGATCACATAATCTCTCTCAAATACATAACACTATTTATTCTACAATGTTAGATACTAATGTTGCATCTGGTAAAAAATTTTCATTCTTTTTACTGTTTCATTCTATTTATTGTAACACTGCAGTATCTTTTTACTGATTTAGAGGGAGGATTTTAAAGGTTCAAACGGCAGTGTTACATGCCTAATTCCCATTTAAAGTTAACGGGGATTAGGCACCTAACTGCCATTTGTATCTTTGAAAATCTCCCCCTTTGATTTCTTATATTTTTATACGGTAGTAAAAAATTGATTACATTTTATTTGTGAAATAATATGCAAGCCTTTGTTTAAAGACTAACACGATGCATTCACAGAACAGCAGAAATAATATTTCACATGCAACCTGAACTTTGTCAATATCTAACTTTTGAGAGCTTAACTATGGAAATTTATGAGAGTTGGTTTTATACATACATATATATTAATCACTAAACAAAGCAAATCTTGTTTTTCCAAGTGGCAAGTTATGTTTAGAAAAACTTCTCTCAATCCTGTCTCCTCAGAAAGAGGATTACCTTTACTCCATGTTCTCTAACGTTAATAACTGAAACAAGACACTGGTGGTCTGCGGTTCCATACGACTGAGGTAGCAGAGGATGGGGGTCCAAGCTTAAAGTTCTGAGCCATTAAACTGCCTCTTTCTGTGGGTGAGACACACCTTCCTGCTGATGAGGCATAATAGTCAGTAACCACTTCAACTAATAATTTACTTTGGAGTAATGGGGAAAAAGAATGAAAAAAAATCTCCTGATATGTGGTGCAGTTACACTATAATCTTTTGAGAATAATATTTATAGGCAAGTAATTTTCTTTTATTCAAAGTTTTTATTTATATCTTTCTCCAGAGGGTCTTTTACTATTTTATTTAACTGGCTTTGTAGAATTCATTGCCAAGGGATATCATGAATGCACCTACTTTCCTTTAAGATTCTACTTTAACTTACAATACATTTGTTTTCCCAATTGTCTTATAATTGATTTTAATTCATTGTTCTATAGAATGGAATAACTTATTTACATCTTCAGATGACTCAGCATAATTAGGCACTTGCCTAAAGTAACTGTTCAAAGTCAGGTTAGTTTGTTGTTCAGCACACTGCACCATAAAGTCCCTAAAGAAACTGTATTTGGGACAAAAAGATCTCTCCCCCCCCATTTAGACTTATACTCCTTGGGACATGGCCTGACTATTTTTTTCTTTTGTGCAGCATTTTCTTTGCTGTTGACAGTAATATATTAATCTTAAACCCTACTGGATGGTTTTAAAATGCCTTTTTGTTTTATACCTGGACTTCAGGTGAGGTCCCATCTTGTGCCAACGCCAACAGAATACTGACACTGGTTTTCAGATGCTGTCCAGAACCTATTCCACCCACATAACGATGGAGACAGCCAAGAGCCAACGAATGACCAGTTCTTGACACAACATCTCGAGCAGATTTTAACCTATCAAGATTAAAGCATAAATCAAAGTGTTTGCTAGATTTGTAGTTGAGGCAAGGATTGTTCAAGTGTCAGAAAAATAACAAACCTCAGCTCCCGCCTGGATTTTTTTTTTTTTGAGTTAACAAAGTAGAGACTTTCTGAGAAGATATCAATGAAAAAGACAGGAAAATATTTAAAACTTTCTCATTATTAACTCCTCATATTCAGTTGCTTGTAAAGTTATTCTGATTTTACTATAGTTCCTTTCTTCTCTTCTGGGAAGTATTTATTTCTGACATTTTAGATAAGGAATATTTTTGTAACTGACAGGACACATGATTCTCTTAAACTGTCTACTCTTCGCTTGAATGAAAATATGAAGAGACATGGTGGAGGACTGACGGGAGTGCAGCTGAACCCTCTGATATAGTGACAGCTCACTTGTTAAATCTTTTTAGATCCCACTGCTTATCACTGCTATGAGTTTTATTCTGAGGGTTTATTTAAATAATCTATTATTCAAAAGAAATAAGGGAAAGTAGCAAGACTTTGAATCACCAAATTACATAAGTAGTGACATGATAACTTTTCTGATGGATGCTTGGCAAGATATGAGCCCCCCACCTCCCCATCAACTGCAGCTATGACAACTGTAAATAATTAGGCTGTTATCTACAATTGTTCTCCAGTAGTCACGGAGAATGGATACCTGTAAAGAAGGAAGTGAAGGGTAATTTCTCTTCTTTCTGTGTGTAAGACCTTAGCACTCTAGGCAATACACAAACATATAATAATAAATAATAAAAGGCCTCCAATAGATAATACAAAATTACTTAACAATATGGACAAATTGAAAAATCCATTTGATAAAATTGATCTTGGAGGAGAAATTATGGACAAAACCATAGCAGTGCTTGGAAAATCATGGGTTCTCAAGGGAAGAAAAATCCCAAAAAGCCGAACATGTCCAGGAAAATAGGGACGTGCTGGGCTGGGGGCCGGGCCAGGGGTGCTCGGCCGGGGGCTGGCCCGGGGGTGCAGGGCCGGGGGTGGCACCCCAGGAGCCGAGCCAGGCTGGGGCCGGCCGCCAGAGGGAGCCGCTCGGTTGCGGGGGCCAGACTGGGCCGTGCCGCCCCCCCCCCCCCCAGCTTACCTGCTGCCTGCTTCAGGCTTCCCGCGAATCAAATGTTCGCGGGAAGCAGGGGAGGGGGCGGAGTTGGGGTGGGGGCATAGGCGGGGCTGGGGGGCTGGGCCGGGGCCCCGTGGAGTGTCCTCTTTTTGGACACTCAAAATATGGTAACCCTACTCTTACCTATAAACACAGAATGAGAGCATGTGTGAATCTAGGTGAAAGCAGGAAGAATCTGAACTCTCCCTTACAGTTTCTGATACTGCTTAGTTTGCCGAGATCCAGGGGTAAAACTCTAGGTAACTTTTGCCTTATTTATGATAGAAACAGAGTCTTGCCTTGAAATGACATCACTGAAGAAACAAATTATTTCACAAAAAGAATGTCCCCAGATGGTTTTTGGCCTATTTGAGTTAAGCTGATTCCTCCTTTATAAGAAAGAAAGTTTTTATACTTAGAAGTTGCAATCTCTTTTGCATTTCTGCAAACAACAACAACAAAAGACTTTTTATCTTTTTAGAGATGGACAAGTTAAAGCCATTCATAAAAGGGAAGCTGAATTTAACGTAACTGGATCATCAAAAGACCAATTTCCGTTTTAAAGGAAATACACTAAAATATAGTTCACGTACTCATCTGAGGAAAAATTGGACACACTTATCTTCCTGAATCTTTAATACAGACAGATCTTTAAAGGGCTAATTGGTGATGGGGAGTCCGATGGAGTAAGGAAGCAAGTCACTGTGGGCCAACAGAGAAGCCAACTCCTAGGTGCTAAGAAGAGGCGTTGATGACAAGCGGCTACCAATATGCATTGTTCTGGGTAACCCCACACTTTACACATACTTAGAGTCAGCCATGTTTATTTTATCTGAAGCAGTTTCTTCATCCTTAAATAGATCATCAAGAACTATTCAACAATATTGTTCCGGAGTCCAAACATTTCAATTAGTTATTGTTCACTCTTGGTAACAACATATGAAACAACTCAGGATCTATAAACCTGATTAGGCCTCCCAACCCAAAGTGGTCAGGCATGAAGGAAATGTACTTAAAACTATCATTATCATATTTAGCAGAGACATTTTCTGAACATGTTTGAATTCTATTTTTATTTCCTTTCTTGAGGCAAAGTGACAACAACTTACTTGTCAAAGCTGAATTGAGCCATTCTGGCGATGAAAGTTGCTTCTCCAACTACCTGAGCCATTCTGCCAAGTGCCTCTCCTGCTGCACATCTCAAAATGGGATTAGGATTGTCAAGGGCACCCATAACCAACGTCAGAGCAGATTTGCGGACTTCTTCTGGTCCTAATGTGCTTTTATTCTCAGCTAAACCCTATATGAACAAATGAGAAAAAATATTTGACCAAAAGAAATAAAAGTATGTTTTGACATCGGTTGCTGAAATCAAGTTTAAAACAGTTTAAACTGATATTTTTACAAGAAGAGAATTCACTAATAAGACAGGCTACGTAATTTTTGAAGTGATGTCTTATACACAGCTGGACATATCTTACAACTCACACCTTGAGAAAGGTGTTTAATTTCTACTTCTCTCCCTATTTTCCAAGGGTTTTTTCTTTTAAATAAGATTAAAATAATGTTACATGTTAATACAAATAAAGAAACAAAATGAAGACTACACGTCCACTCAACTACCACCAAAACAATATTCTGCTTCTGCCCCAAAAAGCAAAGCAACTAGTTTCCTCCAAAACCAACAGCAATCGCATTGCATGGTCTTTGCTAATTGTTTTCCATGAGCCAGTTCCAACAATGTTACTGAATTAGATTAGCTTTACCTAGGACACCCAGGCAGGGGAGGCTCCCCCACCACAGGATCAAACTCCATCAGACTGGAAAGCTGAAAATTGTAGGTGGTATGTCAGCGTGTTGCACTGCAACAGTCACTAAATTAAAGGACATTTTAGCTACATGAAGAAAATTTTGAAACTATTTTTCTTTTTCTAATCAAGGTAGCAGCAAAATCACATCTTAACATACTGGATGGGAGTGAAAATACTGGATGACTGCAGCAGCCCGTTTGGTCCTCAAATATGTGAAGGACTAGGAATATACTATTACCACTCAGAAAAAGAATCAAGTCACTTTAGGAAAAACACCCTTCCCCCCAAATTATAGGTGGGGAAATAATATGTGATCATGTAGTTAAAGACAGTATCATAACACACATGCATAAGGAGCCCAATTAAGAATGCACAGGCAACCTTAATTCTGGCTTTTCCTAACTTTTGAGTGCTTGATTTTGCAACCTTAGTAATGATCTTTTAATGTAGTTTTTGTGTTTAACATTATATATAAAAGTCTATAAATCTGAGAATTTTAGTATCTGTCAGTTACAAATTTTTAAGCAGTTTTACCTTCAATGCGCTGAGAACAGCAGTGAAGATATTAAGCTGCACAGCTTGTTGGCGGACACCTTTAGCCTGTTTGACACATTCAGCAAAGTGATCCAACATTTGTAGCCTACAAAAGAACAATTAACATCATCACTAAGAGAGACACACTTCCAAAAAACATACTGAAAAGACACTAAATTTTGCCTAAAGGGAAAAAGACCAATGCAAAAGAGAAAAAAAAAAGTAGTAGAAGGGTTTAAACAAGATCCTGTGAATTCTGCTATTTGGCTGCAGAATGTATTGGGCCCTATGAAAATCTTTCCCTGTCTCACCTGGTGGCCTGAGAACATGCTGCCAGGCAGAGGGGGTAAAGACCTCTGATTGGCTCTCTGCTGGCTCTGCCTTGAACTCAGCCACAAGCAAGAGATTGTCATTTCAGAAGAAATGATTGCTTAGAAGAAACAGCGACTGCAGACAGACTTTGCAGTATGACCGGAACTGTGGGGACAGGAGAGAAGAAAAATTCACTTGCCGCAATATCCTCCACCTTAGACACAATGCCGGGAATAAGGAGAGTGCAAAGTGTAATTCACATTCTCTCCTTCCACCTACATGCTGCTGAGAAATTAGAGGAGGGGAGGAGAATATGAACTGGCTTTGTGCCTCACCTTTCCCCTAGAGATTCCAGGAATAGCAGGGAATAGAGCCAGCAGGATCCCTATTCGGGTAGCAGTGGTTTGGCACGTAGGCTACAGAGTCTTTTCATTCAGATGCAGATAGACTTTGTCATAGTTATCCATGTCACTGCAAAGCTGAATTACTGCAAAGTGTTCTACATGCTAATACACCTTAAATCAATTATAAAAATGACCTCACCAGACATTAAGTTGAATTTTCAGGGCTGTAAACTTGGAAAAAGATCTTTTACTTCTAACGTGAGTACATGTGATATGGAACCCACTGAGAGAACAGAACACCAGAAGTAGATTGACTTTCTGAGAGAACTATAATCCCGTTAAATTAAAAAAGGAAAGACAACCATATATTGAATTGCACATTAACTTAGACTGACCTGTGTTTGTAAGAAACATGAGGAAAAACCACACCAAAGAGCGCCACAGAGGCATCAATGACTGATACTCCCAGGGGAAGGGGGCCAGGCACAGCTTCACCAGCTGGGATGCGCAAATAAATGGAAGACGGGTCATGCTCCAAAGCTCCACTTCCAGATGCACTGTTTGGCTGAAGCTACAAATAACCACAAGATATTAATACCTTCTAAATACATATTTGCACATACTTATACTGAACATACTGAACTAACCAAACTACATATGCAGCAACTTAAAACTACATTACTCACCAGCAGTTAGAATTCTCTAACTACACTCCTACAGTCTCAGTCACCCTTGGTACAGATGAGGTGGGTGAATTAAAGACAGTGACAAAATTTGGTTCTGACAGCTGCTCTGGAAGCAGTGAACACAAAGAGGTATTTCAGGGCAAAAGGTTAAATCGTCATTTCCTCAGCCTGTGCTAGAGGCGGAAAGCCAGCGTAAATCCTGTAACAACTCAAGGAGTAATGATTCCCCAAACAGATCAATCTGTGTTCTAGAAATTGACTTCTGTGACATAAGATAAACATCTCTTTAAACTCACCCTCTTATCCAGGTATGCCATCAAACAGCAGCAACCATACGTGAAAAAAAGGTGAACTTTCTCATATCAAGTATTTATTGTTATTTAAGTGATAAATAATGTATGAAATATAGTTCGAGGCTAGTGCTTCTGTTGTCTCCTGGGCAGGCAGATCAAACAGAAACTGAGTAGTCACTGAGACCTCTTCATGCCTCTTTATACACTGCTTAGATTGTAGTTCCATGCAGACAGTAGGACGCATTCAGCTCCAAACATTAAAAGCTATGAACACTGCTAGGTTTCATTGATCAGGACATGCAATTCCAAGACAAGGATGTATGGATGCAAGTATTGGAATGCAAATTTATAGAGAAGAGTGGGACAATAAAACAGACTGCTCACCCCAATAGCCTCAAAGGTGAGGAGGGTTAGCCTGGGCCAGCAAGGGAAAGAAGGTCCTTTCCCCTCCCACTCCACATGGGAGCTCAGCTTCCTTGTGGGCTTGAGAAGGGGGAGGAGGCATCCTAACTGACTTGGGCTTCCACTGTACCTTTCAATCCAGTCATTGCTTCCTGTGCACCCAAAGGGAGGGTTTATAAACCCTTACCTCCACCCAGTGTACCATTCTACTTCTGGGAGCAACAGATCCCCTTCCCCCTGAATATTAGGCTAGGGCTGGGTTTTGGGGGCAGCTGTGGGCATCATACTAGTCACCTTTTAGGGGCTGAGGAGTTTTTCCCACACTGCCAGATTGACCTGGACAGAGAGGTATTTTCACCTTCCCCTCAGCAGTCCAGGGACTATGTGGGCAGGTTAGGTTATAGAGTTCATGTTGTCGCAACCTGACAGCATAAATGCTGGAACTAGGGTTTCTGGGGTGCTGCTGCACCCCTAGCTTTGAAATGGTTTCCATTCATAAACAGGGCTTACAGTTTGGTTCAATGGCTCTCAACACCCCCACTATACAAATTGTTCCAGCGCCCCTGCCTAACGGATGCCTAAAACAGAGGAGTTGGGACCAGAATTACAGGAAACATATCCCCTAAGGGTGGGAAATGGAGCTGGGCCTCCTAACATCTGGTACAGTGAAGGATCAAACCCCTTTCTCCCCTCCCCCCTTTAAACTTTGTACAAGAGGAAGCTATTGGAGTCCCAGCATTAATGTTGAGACCAGGATAAAAGTTTTGAGTGAAGAGAGGGGAGGGCACTGAGGACAGCTCTCTTCTAGGTGGCACTGATGACCCGTGCACTGGTTGAGTTATTGACAGATAATTTCCCAGATGCATTTGACTAATAAAGTTGTGGCCTCGTTAAATAACATTCCCAGTGTCTTATCTTTCTTCCAGTGATGTCTGGCACAAAACACAACTGGACCAATGTTAAGAGTTGATTATCTGCAAAAATTCATTAAAAGGGTCTTCAAAAGAAAAATTTCCCCAATTATTTTATTTTTCACATGCCTATCAAAGTTTCCAATAACCAAACAGATTTCCTTCAAAAATGTAAGAAGTTCCTCCTACTCCCAATAAGACTTTGCACATCACCATCCAGATGGAAGGATATGATTTCACACTGTTGCTTTAAGAAGAAAAAAAGTCCCTTTTTGGTATAACACTAGTTGCAATGTACATACTGTGACAACAGTTCCATTATAAACTCTGCTTCTTTTGCATTTTAGAATACCTCAGCTGGAGGAAAAAAATTATGGGACTTATTGCTAAATCTAGAAAGATTTAATTCACCTTTTAAAAGCAAGGATAGTTGACTAACCACAACTTGATAAACTGTGCAATGATATTCTCTACTGATCTCTTTTTTATTTTATTTTTTTGGTAGCTAGTTTTACCAGAAATTTACACGCATATGGCAGGCTTTAAAACCTGTAAAATCCTTTGAGACAAGCTTGGAAATCAGTAGAATTACACTGGTCTTCCAGATCCATAGTAAGAGTGCAGTTTCAGTTTTTAAGATTTTATTCAATAGAGCCAAGGATAAGAGGAATTTTATTACTGATTTTTTTTGTTACCTGATCTTCAATTGATTTATGATCCGTTTCCTGCAGCCAAGAGCCAAGAAGAACACTGTCATCATAATGGCAAAGAGATCTAAGCAGCGATGTAGTTGTATTAGCAGAATTGTCTGTCAAAGTGAATTCTGCCACTAGCTCCCGAAGGAGTGCATTAAATGATCCTAGAAAACAGAACTGTACATTAAACCTAGTAATAATTCTTGGCTCTTCCATAGACTTCAAGGCATTTTACAAATGCAGGCAAGTAGCATTATTCTCATTTTACAGATGGAAAACTGAGGCAAAGAGCAGTAAACTTGATTAGCACAGGGTCAGTGGCAGACCTGCACACAGAACCCAGAAAGGACCCTGACTCCAAAGCCCAGTGCCTCACCCAGGGCATCATGCTGGCTCCTATAAGATCAAGATCCCAATCTTGCAAACACTTATGCATATGAGTGGTCCCACTGAGTTCACATAAAATTACTCACATGCATAAGTATTTGCATGATCAGAGTCTATTTTTGTAAACATCATATTGCCACAGAAAACAAATGTACTATTGCTCTTTGCCCCATCTACTAATATTGATCTAATACACTTGTTTCATAATGTAATATATTAGCACGTCTAAGCTTATTAAACTCTGAATTACTGACATGCAGAATGAAAAAAAAATAGAATACAAACAACTTCTTTTGGACCAGAAAATATGGCGCATTTGAAAAATACAAAATCATTTTAACGTTTGAGTGTATTTATTTCCTCAAGGACTGTGTGTACTTTCTAACATTTAGGGAATCTAAACTGAATAAATGATCCTTCATTAGAATTCTCTGAGAAAATTCACACACGTAAATAAGAAAATAAGCATTTTGTCCTAAGTGCAGTTACATTTACATTTACAAGTTAGATGTCAACTTAATGATGCTAACCTTTTGAATACTTGAAATCAATATATTTTATACATCCACAGTTTGGATTGATTTAAATCAAAGCTGATTTTAATCAGCAAACAGGAAACACTAATTTAAATAACAGATTTTAATCTTGTTTTTCCATTTAAATTTTTAGTTATTTCCATAGAAAAAGGTTGATTCTCATTTGTGGGTGACCATTAAAGCATGCTGATTTGCAACTAAATATAAAACTTTTATACCAGATTTCTTTTTTGCTAAGCAAGAGGATGTATACATATACACATTCATGTAAGCAGTTATATATCTTAACTTACATTTTTCAGATTCCTAAATTTTACATTTTTTATTATCGTGAATGGTGTATTTACTTACTAGATGATTACTAATTTTTTACTTGTGATTTGTGTCAAGGTCTATTTGGATGGAAATTCAAATTCAACTAAATATGCATAATAACAGCATTTTAATTTGTATTTATGTATTTATTAGTAGTAGTTAAATAAAACTACCTTAAATGTGCAGGATACATAAGAAAAAAAGTTTATCAAATCATGTTTTGCATTTAATACTAACTGATTTATTAAACAAAGAATCTGTAATCAATGAACTCCAGTGATTGTTTCTGGTCAACATGTCCTTCAAGATTTTAGAACTAGTAGATCTCATCCTTTCACACCTAGTTTCTATTCACAGAATGAAAGAGGAAAACAAGCTTTCCTGCTTTCCCAATTGGTGTCTTAACTTTGAATGAAGTAATCATTGAACTAACCTAGCTGAATAAACAGAAATGAAGAAAATATTCACTCTGCACTGCAGAAAAGGCTGTCAAAAGTTGGTTTAACACTTCAGTAAACTCTGGTTCCACATGCTTAGCCAGTGACTTCCCCGGTTAAGTGGTTTGACTTTCTTTAAAACTTAAGCAGCAAACATGTACTGCTTAATATTATTTTTTAATTTAATTTAAATGATTGTAATAACTTATATAAATTTAGGCCTAAAATAATTTTTCAAAGTTTCAAATTTCATTTTAAATGTTTATTTAAAAACATAAATCTGTATTTAATGTAAATTAAAGGATCCAATTTAAAGAAAAATATCCAATTTTAATTTTTAAGGTTTTTTTAACTATGGATTTTTATCCGCTATGTATATCAATCTAGAACTGCATTAATGTTAAAGACTAGGAAACCATAAACTTAAAACCACGAAATGAGTCTTATCTCTATCCTTGGTGTATCAGCCTTAAGATATCATTCTGTATCTGCCTCTTTATATCAGTTTATTGTACTTGTTAAATAAAACATAAAATACTACAAACTTAAAATTCTCCTAAAACTCTACAAATTGGAACTTTATCTTCTGTACATATACATTACATACACTGTATCTGTTGTGCTGTACTATGCAGTATACAAATTATGCATCTAAACTGATAATATAATATTTAAAATTGTAATACTATATTCTTCATCCTCTAGAGTTTCCATTTTTATCTTACTAATGTTATCTTTTATTTTGAAACAATGACATGGGATCTTCTTAGCCCTGTATTTGCACTGAAATCACAGAAATTCAATTGCTTTGTGTTAACAGAAATAATAAACCAAATACATATGGAAGATTTGTCACACCTTTGAACTCTATCATTTCTTTTAACCATTAATTTAGATCTTAAATATTTAAGCTGCACTGTAAAGATTTTGAAACAATGATTTCTTTTCAACTGGCATGGATCTAAGCCTTACCCACCAAAGAATCCATCAAAAGGCATAACTACACTTTCTTATTTGGTAACTCCCTTTAAAAATATATATTTATTTACCTTCATAAGTTTTTGGAGGTAACAAAGCCAAAATGTCATAAAGTCTTAAACGGACCATAGCTGCGCTAGCTTTAAGATGAGCTCCATGGGCTTTAATTACCGATGGAATGCTACAGTGTGAAAAAGAAGAGAGTTATGTACAATCAAGCATTAATTATGTTATGATATAGGGCATTTACGAATGTTTTTAAAGTAAGTGGTAGTTGAGATAACAGTACACTGCTCAGAAAACTATTCTGAATAAAGTTACTCAGATTATTAATTTGTTTTCAGAAGTAACAGTACTGAGAGCATCTTTAACCCTGTACAAATCAGATCAAAATACATTAGTAAACTATTGCTACTTTAAATATCTTTTTTTGTTTTGTTTTCCGTATTGTATATTTAAAACCTTTTCATCTATTGCATTGTAGAATAGGCCACTTTTATTAACAAACTTCATTTTTACTTCTAATTTCTTGATGTTCTTATTCTTTGTGAAGGGATTAAGGAATCAAGAATTTATTGAGCTGGAAATCCAAAATCAAAAAGGGAGTTTAAAATGACGAAGCCAAGTCAATTGTTGTATGCAGTGTTGTTGTAGCCATGTCTATTAGTGAGAGAAAAATCTTTCAAGCTTACATAGAGCTCTTTTTCTTCTTCTTTCCCAGACCTACCTTGTCTCTCTAAAGAGAAGTCAAAACAGGCCCAAAATATAAAGTTATGTTTTGTAAAAGTTTATCACAAAAGACCAAAATAAGTGTTTTCATGAAATTAAAAAAAAAAAAAAAAATCTTACTTCGAGAAAAAGAAATGAGCACTGCTCTGTGGGCAATCCAAGGACTACAACATAAGGTCACAGCATGAGAAACTACAAGTAAAACTAACTAGAAATACAAGTGAAACTTACTGAACCAATTTCAATATCCAGGCTCAATGAAAAGTAAAACTCAGACCTGAAACAGTGACAACTTAGATTTTTTTTTTCCATTTTGATAATGTAAGCCATTGTTTGTAATAGCAGTAAAGATTGTTTTAACAATGGCATTTTTAGCCTCAGACTGTCCCTTTAAAAATTTATGCAGAAAGGAAGAGAATTTTAAAAGCTGTCTACTTACTGTGACATCATTGTCATGGCACATTCTATAGGTGTCATTAATTTTCTGATCACATCTTCAGTAAGGAGCTCAGGACAGTGAGCAACGAAACTCCTCATAGCTATCAATGTAAAACATTTCAGTCAAAGTTAAATTGCAATAGAAATGGAAATAAATTTCAGCAAGTAACCAAGCTACAGATGTTAACAGGATATCAAAAAAGAAAACGTTTAATCACATTTTAATTAACTCATAGGTCATAAAACAATTAGTAAGATTACACACTGAAAAAAATTAATTATGTAACAAGTTTTGTGCATGCTTTTTCAATTACTTTTTGATAGAAAGAGGTGAATTACAAATTCTCTGTATGAGTATGTTATTTGTGATGTTGAAATTAGCATACATTTAATGAAACAGGACATGAACTTTCACCACTTCTTTGTGATCCTTACCGCACAAAGCTCCAGCACGACCTTCCAATGTTACTTGCCAGGTAAAAGAGTCTCCTCGGGCTTTCTCTGCTTCTAGCTCCTTTAGAGAACGAGGAAATACATTTCGCCATAGCAGCAGCATCTTAGGTAGATGGTACCGAACAACTGAAGGACCTAGCCAAGGAAATGTTTAGCTGAAATTGCAGCATCTATTTATAAATATATAAATAGCTATATATAAATTGCAGCAAGGGTGGTCTAGGTTGGACATTAGGAAAAAGTTCCCAACTGTCAGGGTGGTTAAACACTGGAATAAATTGCCTAGGGAGGTTGTGGAATCTCCATCTCTGGAGATATTTTAGAGTAGGTTAGATAAATGTCTATCAGGGATGGTCTAGACGGTATTTGGTCCTGCCATGCGGGCAGGGGACTGGACTCGATGACCTCTCGAGGTCCCTTCCAGTCCTAGAATCTATGAATCTATGAATCTATGAATGTTCAATATAATAAAAAATAAGGATATTTCAATTAATAACTTAAGACTAAAATAAACTGCAACGCAATAGAGATTTCTGAATACAATTACTTTTTGCTGATTGCTTACTTTTTGCATTTCCTCCTGCTAGAACAATGAAAAATAAAGGAAGTCATTCTCATTTTTAGGTTTAAAGTGCTGTAAATAAACTGCAAGGGTATTTTTATTTGTTGACTAACAACTGTTTTTATTAGAGAGACAAGGTAGATGAGGCATAGCTCGAAAGCATGTCTCTTTCACCAACAGAAGTTGGTCTAATAAAAGATTTTACCTCATCCACATTGTCTCTCTAATATCCTGGGACCAATATAGCTACAACAACACTGCAAACAGGGCCAGCTCCAGGCACCAGCTTGGCAAGCTGGTGCTTGGGGCGGCCACTCCGGACAGGGGCGGCAGGTCCAGCTATTCGGCGGCAATTCGGCGGACAGTCCCTCACTCCCGCTAGGAGCGAAGGACCTTCCACCAAATCGTCGCCGCAGATCACGATCGCGGCTTTTTTTGTGTGTGTGTGTGTGTGGCTGCTTGGGGCGGCCAAATCCCTGGAGCCGGCCCTGACTGCAAACAACTGTTTTATTGGCTATTTTAATTCATGGAAACATATACATTAGCCTTAGGTTCTGCAGAGTCTTGTTTATACAAATGCTAAATTTGGGGGAAAATTTAAGTTGACAATGTCCCTTTAAAAACCTGGATGTTTTTATAATAATATATTAGTGACTTCTACAACCAGTCTATATTTTTCATCGTATTCTCAGTTTGAGCAAGACATGTTCTTTTAACTAAGCTAAATTGTTCACATTACAAACAAACAAAGTTAATAACTACCAGTTAGTTTTTAAGTATCTAGCTTTAATGGTAAGTTTTTCAAAACGTATTAGAAAAAGTTCTGGAGGGCATAAAATCCACTGTTGCAAACTTTTTCCTTAAAAAAAACAAAACAAAACAAAAAAAACAGAAAAAGTCCCCAGAAGGGCAACCAAGCTAAAATTTAATTTAACAATTAAAAACTAATTGTTTAATTAGTTGTTACTATGCATATTTAGTTGAAGTATTTCAAGGCTCACACATGACAACAAGTTTGCAAAACGCAGGATTACTTAGAGCAAAAAGAATAGACTTGAGAAAGAACCTGATTGAGAACAGTGAATAGAGATCTGTCCCCTTTTCAACTTGTGTCATAATATAACTAGAAAATTGTTACTGGATCACTAAAATTCAAAGAAAGGATATTTAAAACCTCTCAGTGTATGATCAATTTGCAGAATGCAAGGCCACAGAAGGTCAGAGTCAAATACTGGGTTGGATTTTAAAAAGACAACTAGATAATTAAGACCATTAAGAGCTGTAGTTGTTCAGTTATAATTATTTATACTGTTCCACAGAGATGAGATACTGAGATGGGTAATCACATCTCGTATTTATAAAAGCAATAAAGAATTCCTTCTGTCTGTATTCAGCATTATATAATTAAGTAAGGCACATTCATTATGGAATGCGGGGGAGGGGTTTGCCTTCCTCCAAGGCATCAGCTACTTGCTATTGCTAAATGCAGAACTAAACAGAAAAATGTGATCTGGTTTGGTAAATCAGCTTATATAAAAGCATCAGTATACCACTCCAGTTTAGCTTAAAAAGGGATAAATGAAAATGTAACTACTGAATTATGAACATGATGCTGTACAAACAGAGTAATTTCCCCCCTAGAATAAATAATCTTGTGCTAGGTTTTTGATTGCTCCAGCACAAAGTGTATTTACCACAACAGATGCATTACAAATGCTGGACAAGAATTAAAACAATATAACTAAAATAAAAAGCAACTACTAGTACAAACCTAAAGTCATAAGTGCACCAAGTAAAAGCCACCCAGCTTGAGTGCGCTGTAAGGACAGTCTGCTATTTTGAGCAGCAGTTCGTAACAGATCCTCAGCAATACTGACTACCATCTGCAACAACAGGATAAAGAGTAATAGATTTCAAATCTAAGTTAAATCGGCTAAGGAAGCTGCCACAAAGTAACCTATTACACATGCTCTACTGCAGGGGTAGGCAACCTATGGCATGTGTGCCGAAGGCGGCACATGAGCTGATTTTCAGTGGCACTCACACTGCCTGGGTCCTGGCCACCGATCTGGGGGGGGGCTCAGCATTTTAATTGAATTTTAAATTAAGCTTCTTAAACATTTTAACATTTTAAAACCCTTATTTACTTTACATACAACAATAGTTTAGTTATATATTATAGAAAGAGACCTTCTAAAAATGTTAAAATGTATGACTGGCACGCGAAACCTTAAATTAGAGTGAATAAATGAAGACTCGGCACACCACTTCTGAAAGGTTGCCTACCCCTGCTCTACTGTATGTTAAAATGTTCTCAAATAAACAATCTAACATTTTGTAAAGACCAGATTACTTTTTAGGCAGGTTATCTACTCCTATGTATGTGCAATGCTGATACAGTCAACTTGTCTGTGTTATCAATTGATTCTTGAAACAGAATTTAATGAAATCACAACGAGAAAACAAAGCTGTGAAACAATAACTAAAAGCACACAAAAAATAACTTTTGTTCTTTATCAGTCATTAGTTAGGTTTCAACGATGTTTTAAAGGTCAGAGTCCCGCAGTCAGCTGGAACATTTATTTCTCAATACAAATATCTTTCACTACAGTACAATTCCAGAGATTAAACGTTCTTCATCATCAACTCACTTTTCCCTTCGCATGAGGAATACCTAAGGGACACTGATGCACTCCACCTAGTAAAGCAGCCATTGCAAAACTGTAGCCACTAACTGCTTCTGGTGAGGTCTTCAGATTGTTGAGCCTTTCAGCGCACCTATCCAGAAATGGAGTCAACTGAAAAGGCAATGCCACAGCTACACAGCGCAAGCACCATGCAGCAGCTAGCCGAGCAGCCATGCTTGGATGAAGAAGAACTGAGGTTACTGTCTCCAATAGCCCTGTGGAAAAAACAATACATGATCATTTCATTAAAGACTATCACAAGGTATATCTACAAGGGGGCCAACTCAACGTTGCAGAGGCAGCCTTAATTCTGGTGTTTCCTAACTTCTGAGTGCTTGATTTTGCAACCTTAATTTTCTTTTAATTTCGTTTTGTGTGCGTTATTTCCTATGTTTTTAAAAAATAAACTGAAATAAATTCTATCATATGGCATCATACTGATCCTCAAAAAGTTCATCAGAAAGACTGGAACCTTTAGATCCACAATACAGGCCTCTGACACTCGAGTTCAGGATGACAGAGCACCAGTACGCTGTCATCCTAAACAGCCACTAGAGGGGGATGAGACACATATTTTGCCAGTAGGTTTCACAGATATTTGATGACAGAGATATGGCAAGATTCAGAAATCTTAGGTTCCATTCCAGGTTCTGGATAGGAGTGTGCTCTAGGGGTCATAGACTCTTCTACCTCATCCCAGTCCTGTCTTCTCCCCTCCCCCAAACACTGAACTCTTCATCCTAGTCTCAAGAGCACCCTCCTGATATAGCCAGGCCCTGTCTCTTCCCCTAGGATCCTCATCCCAGTCTCCGTTACCAGCCAGTCCCAGTCTCTCTTCCCCCACCATTTCCCACTTTTTCTGTCACCTGCCAGCCAAGTCTCCAATAGGCTCCATGTCCCAATCTACTCCCTCCATCACCCCCATGTCCAGCTCTTATCCCCACCTTCTTCTCAGTGCTTGGGTGCCAGCAAGGGGAGCACTGAGAGCACAGGAGTGAGTATCCTTGCCCTTAGTTCCTATGCTCAACACCACAGTACCCCTCAGTAGCTAAGAGAAGCAACTGCAGGGAAAATCCTGCAAAGCCCCTGCACTCCAGCATGCTCAGTACAGACACTTTTCAGATAATCTACCTGTTGTTAAATGCTAACAACTCTCCACTGAACATAAGCAAACTGAGCTTTTTCAAAGGCTTATAATTTGGCCAAATTTGGGCAGTTTTTCCTGGGAACAGCAAAAGGCCCATCTAGGGTGACCAGACAGCAAGTGTGAAAAATCGGGACAGGGTGTGTGGGGGTAATAGGAGCCTATATAAAAGGCCCAACAATCGAGACTGTCCCTATAAAAAAAATCGGGAAATCTAGTCACCCTAGGCACATCCCTGGCACAAAGACAACACCCTCCCCTTGATACAAAGCACGGAAACACCAGAGCTTCTCAACAAAACCACTTTACGAAAAAAAAATTTAACATGAGCAAAACAACTTATTTTCCCTTTTCTCAGCAACAGCTAGGCCACTTTCAATTAACTTTCCTAAAAAATTTCACCCTGAGGAAGATACCGTGTTTCTTAAATGATTATTTATCCATTATATTTTGCCAGATTTTAACCGCGTTCCATATAACTGATGAAAATGTCTTTTGAATTGCTATATAGAGCTGCTGAACTCCATCCACATACCTATAGAGGGTTCTTGTATGAGTGGCGATGCAGTGGCATTCAGGCTCTGAACCAGGCTACCTAGTTCTTGAAGGGCACACACCATCACATGTTGGCTTGCAGCTACATCAGCAGCTCCGGATTTATTTTCCCCGTTAGTATCATTCACAACCGCTTCTGCAAACAAAGAAAATCAAGTATCTTACTAAACTCTAAAAAGAACAGGAGTACTTGTACTTGTGGCACAGCCCACTTCCTCTTCTTCAGCTGTAGCCCACGAAAGCTTATGCTCAAATAAATTTGTTAGTCTCTAAGGTCCACAAGTACTCCTGTTCGTTTTGCAGATACAGACTAACACGGCTGCTACTCTGAAACCTTACTAAACTCTGTCACTTGACTCACACTTGAATACAGATAAGAATCACTACAGAAGCTGGACAGAGACTATTTAGTTTTGGCAACAGCCTTAAAAATGCAAATACAACCACAAGTTTTCTACCTACAATGACATGGCAAAAAAATCCCCCCAAAATTTAATATCTTTATGGTTATTAGCAAACGCCAAAGTAAATAGTCCAACCAAGCCCCATTTACAATGGATGACCAGAAATTATTCTGGATACTAGAAATAATTACAAAAGTCATTTAGCTCAGAAATGGAGCAGTTCTAAAATAGCAAAGGTGACTATAGAGGAAAATATGGACATATGTTTATTTTATAGATAGATATAGATAGATATAGATATACATACATACACACACACCCCTATATATACACAAATTTATAAAAATGTAATCTTAATATATTTTTGCAGAGTTTTAGATTTTGTTTCTTTCAAGAATTTGCATGCACATGTATATGGGGGTTGCAAAAAGCAGGCTTATAACAAAAAAGAAACCTTAACTATGGGATAAAAGAAAAAAGTCAGAAATGTAATTTGGTGCTTTCTGCTCTGTGTATTTCAAGGAGACATTTCCACTCTTCCTCCTGCACCTTATCTCAGCAGCAGTCCTAGGCTATTCAGACTGGGCAAAGAAGATATACACTGTAATAACATAAGAATGGCCATAATAGGTCTGACAATGATCCATCTAGTCCATTATCCTGTCTTCCAACAGTGGCTGGTGCCAGATGCTTCTGTGAACAGAACAGGGAAACTTATCAAGTGATCCATCCCCTCAAAGACTCTAAGGCGGGGAGGGGGGGCAAACTACAGTCCGTGGGCCGGATCCAGCCCACGCCACTCCTGGAAGCAGCCAGCACCACGTCCCTGGAAGGTGGGGGGAGCAGAGGGGAAGGTACCCACAGGCAAGGGCAGTGCACAGAGCCCTCTGCCCCCCCTCCCTCAGGGGCCTCAGGGACATGGTGCCGGCCACTTCCAGGAGCTGCACGGGGCCAGGGTAGGCAGGTGTGCTGCTGCTACCCCGGAGCTGCTCCAGGTAAGTGGTGCTGGGCTGGAGCCTGCACCCCGAACTCCTTCTGCACCCCTCACCCCAACCCCCTGCCCTGAGCCTCCTGCTGCACACCTCCTCCCTCCCAACCCCCTGCCCTGAGCCCCCTGCTGCACCTCACACCTCTCCTGTGCCCCAACCCCCACCACACCCCACCTGCACCCCAACCCCTGCCCTGAGCCTCCTGCCGCACACCTCCTCCCTCCCAACCCCCTGCCCTGAGCTCCCTGCTGCACCTCGCACCTCTCCTGTATCCCAACCCCCCGCCCTGAGCCCCCTGCAACTCCCAGCCCTGAGCCCCCTGCCACACCCCTCCTGCACCCCAATCCCCTGCCCTGAGCCCCCTGTCGCACCCCCTCCTCCACCCCATCCCCTTGCCCTGAGCCCCTTCCTGCACACTGCACCCCCTCCCACACCTCCGCCCGCACCCAAACCCCCTGTCCCAGCCCTACCTTTTCATATATGGAGATATACCTATCTCACAGAGCTGGAAGGGACCCTGAAAGGTCATTGAGTCCAGTCCCCTGACTTCACTAGCAGGACCAAGTACTGATTTTGCCCCAGGTCCCTAAGTGGCCTTCTCAAGGATTGAACTCACAACCCTGGGTTTAGCAAGCCAATGCTCAAACCACTGAGCTATCCCTCCCCCCTGCATGCAATTGCCCTGCATGCAATTTTCCCACCCAGATGTGGCCCTCAGGCCAAAAAGTTTGCCCATACCTGCTCTAAGGCCAGAAGGGACCATCATGATCATCTAGTCTGACCTCCTGTACACTGCAGGCCACAGAATCTCCCCCACCCTGTAACATACCCATAACCTCTGGCTGAGTTACTGAAGTCCTCAAATGATCTAAAGACTTCAAATTACATAGAATCCTGCACTGACACTAGTTTAAACCTGCAAGTGACCCACGCCCCATGCTGCAGAGGAAGGCACAAACCTCCAGGGTCTCTGCCAATCTGACTCAGGGGAAAATTCCATTCCGATCCCAGTCATCTAATCCCAGTTTCTAGCTGTCAGAGGTTTAGGGACATCAGAGGGGACATTGACATCTATTCAAATACTGACAGACAACAAATGAGCATGCTCAGAAGTGATTTTTCAGGAACATAACTTCATTTCCATCACACCACAAAGCTAACAAAGGGGTGATTACAAAATAAGGAAATGCAAAATTTGGAGTTTCTTTGTTCAGCCATTTTTGGATTATTGGTGAAAAAAAATCAAATGTCTCAAAAATGATGAAAAAATTATTTATTGCTCTTCCAATAATTTAAAATTTCTGAGGGAATTTTCTGCTAACTACAGTGGGGAAGTAATTTCTGAGATGAGACCAATGACAGAAGTATCATCCCCAAAAGGAGAATTTTTCAGTCAGCTATGACCATGGAAACAGGAATTCTGATGAAATTTCTGATATAATCTTAACTGTAGTTTTCACTATGACGTTATACCCTGAAAAGATTATTCTGTGAAAATGTTACAGTGCAGTTTACTGTCTCAATCTCCAGTCCAAATTTTCTCATTTTATAAGTAAAATTATTTATTTTAATTGCCAGCTTTGTAAAACTTTCCATGGGATCTTTGAATCTTTCCTTCTCAGACACTATCACAAATAATTAAAGATTCTGCAAGCCAAGTTATGACCACATTTATCTTTTGTAACTCCATTGTCTTCAAAATATGCTCTCAGTTATTACAGCTGTAAAATCAAATTAGATTTCAGGAAGAATGCATGGGTTTATTTTAGAGCTTAATATGACCTGTGCGATTAGTAGAAGTAATAATGCATAAGAAGGAAAGAACCCAGCTTGATTTTTTGCGACCATAAGGCAGTTTTCTGAGATAGCAGTTTGGGGGAAAAAAAAATCTTTTTACTTGTAAACTAGATGACAAGATGACAAATGCCACTCTCCACAATGCCACTTGTGCTGAATCACTATTCAGAGTAGAACCAAATTTTTAATATGGATAACTTAACATTGCAAACGGATTGAGGGAAAAAACAGCTGAGCAGTTTAACAGCATAACTGCAGTAATCATTCACTAGTAGAGAAGAAACATTATTAAAGATTTGCTCCACTTGTTTTCTAAATATAGAAAAAAGTTTCTTACCCACTGCCTTCATTTGTTTACCAATGGCTTGACAAATATCTTTGGCAGCTGCAATCTGTGCTTTCTCCCCTAATAAACTGCCTACGGTTGCTCTCAGGATAAAGGACACACATCTTCGAGAGTATACTGCCTCAACATGAGTCTGAGTTGCACGAGGATGGGACACCAGATCCAGGACATGGGACAAAAATGTAGCAAAATTGCGCTCCAACCACTGGCCTCCTAGCGTTGTAACAAAGACAACATATGCCTGCAAATACAAGATATATATATTCAATGCAAACAGAAACAAAAGGATACTGTTGTTTAAGTGAGACCCCCATTCAGAGTAGATGCATTGGAGGTAAATATTACTGATGGCATAGTGAAACTGAATGGTATACCTTTCATCGCATTTAGACTGTATGTCCACCATGTCAGTGTTGTTAACTCCTACTGTGGAATTACCAATTTGCAATGTGTATTGTCTATGCCTGGTTTGTAATTTCTCCCTAGCTAGTGCTGCAGACCTCTCTTTCAAAGATTAGCATGCGGGGTCTCTGATATAGCTGATGCTAAGAGACCCATTAAATAGAATAAAAATAGTATTGGCTGTTGAGGAAACTGCAGTAGGAGATGTAAAGATGATTTTAATTTTATAAACCTTTCTTCTGGAAGAAAAGCTTTTGCTATAACTGAGTCCAATATGATCCCTAGGGAAGGGATCCTTTCAGTTGGATTTAGGAGTGATTTTTCCCCAATTTATACACAATTCCAGACTGGAATTTACATGAAACAGGGTCTCTTCCTTCAACAAAATTTTATTAACCAGTCGTTAAGTTAAGGGATATACATAAATCCCCTGCTTTCTCAGCTATGCTGCTACAACAGTGACATTTTTGAACACTCTCGGGCTATAGAAAAACCGAAAGGGAGGACCTTATACGAAAATACTCCTCTCCTACAATGAAACACAGATATTTCCAGTGAGATGGCCATACTGAAATGTGGAAATGCACATCTTAAATCCAGAGCTGCAAACCACTCCTGAAGGCACAGAGAAGAGATTATAGAAGTTAGAGATAACATGCAGAAACTAGACTCTTTAATAGACTCATCCTCTCTGAGCAAAGCCAAATGAACGAGGTCCTTCATTGAGGATAGAACAGGAGAGAGGGGTTGGTGAAAAAAAGGGATTTGAACTGTACCAAATAACCACATTCAAAAACTCTAGAATCCAGCTCCCAATGTTATTAATTCCCACTGCTGGTAAAAACGGGACAGGTGGCTCCCCAAACAGAGGATAACAGAATCTAACAAAAAGAACAGGAGTACTTGTGGCACCTTAGAGACTAACAAATTTATTTCAGCATAAGCTTTCGTGGGCTACAGCTCACTTCTTCGGATGAATAGAATGGAACACACAGAAAGAAGATATTTATACATACAGAGAACATGAAAAGGTGGAAGTACGCATACCAATTGTAAGAGGCCAATCAATTGAGATGAGCTATCAGTAGCAGCAGAAGAAAAAACTTTGAAGTGATAATCAAGATGACCCATAGAAGGTGTGAGGAGAACTTAACATGGGGGAAAAAAGAATCTAACGAGGCTGACTTGTAGCTGTGACTTTCTGCCAACTTTGTGATCTTGGAGGAACTGCAGAAGACAACAATGTTGAAGATTACCTTTCTTATTGTGATGCTTAAATGACCTCTTTTTGTTTTGCTGTTGTTGTTGAGAGGAATGATGTTGAGGTTGGTAATAATAACTCTTCCTCTGTTAGGAATATGGAACCAATGACAAAGAAAGTGGATATTGTCTCCGGTATAGGAAAAATGGAACTGCAGATGATCCTGTTGCTGTATCAAACTCCAAAGGTCTAACTGTAGATCTGTCGTTCTTCCTTTTCCCTAGCAAGTCATCTGACTGTGCACTAAGCAAGCCATCTTCAAAGGGAAGATGCTCAAATCTCATCCTTGTCTTCTGAGAAAGACACACTGATCTTCCCCAAGCATGTTTTCTTAATGCAACAGCTGAAGCCATTGCTCTAGCTGATGCATCTAAAGAGTCAAATGCTGCTCTCAATGGATATTTAGCCACATGTTGCCCTTCTACTAAAAAAGCATTTATTAATCTTTTATGCTCCTCCAGTAGTGCATTCAGGAATGTCACAAAGTTTCCCCATAAATGATATTGATACCTAGCCATGACAGCTTCATAATTTACTATTCACAAACCTAAAGGAGCTTAAGAAAATATTGTCCTCCCAAACACATCCAGTCTTTTCCCTTCTTTATCAACAGGGTGAACTTGTGTACCCTTCGACATCAGTAGTGCAGCCTCTACTACTAACAAATTAGAAAAGGAATGAGAATGGAACAAAGCAAGACCTTCCTGAGGGAACTGGTACAATTGTTCAGCCTTTTCGCACAGAAGGAGCCTCAGGTGGGCAGGAGCAATGGAGAAATCGTGACTTCTTCAACTCTCCATCTCTTCCCTGGGGAAACATCCATTTGAATTGGTGCCAAGAAAATGTCCAGGTCCTGCTCAATTGCAACACAAGCGTTAATCACTGACGGAGTCAGAGATGGACCCAAACTATGTACCTGGCGTTGTGATGCTGTGTCAATTCAGTTATCAGATCCTTAATCTTTCCCCCAAACCACTCCTTCCTTAGCTTTAATTTTTGGATCCGGCTCATTTGGATCCAACAGAATTGGATCGGAAGAAGAAGAACATCTCCTGATTCTACCTCAAGAATCTGTATACCCAGTAGGTTCCCTGAAGACCCTCTCGCAGACTGGCTCTTTTCAAACAGGCTGGCGCCAATGAGGATAGAGCATTCATGCGCCCCCTAATGTCAGTCTTTTTCTTGTGGATTGGCTCTGGAAACAGAGGCTAACACCACAGTAGGAGAGACTTTCCTCTTCAGACCCTTCCTATTTCCGGATCCGTTAGTGCTGAGTACTGAGGAGGCAGCTTTATCTTTCTTCCTTGCAGATTCGCTCAAGGCCTAAACTGGTTTCTGTGATGAACCTTGCATTTGCCTGGTTTCGGATGGTTTTGCTGACAGCTTCTCGCAGTAAAATTGCTTGAAGGCTGTTCTGACTCTCTCTTTTTCGCTCACGTTGCAAAAGGTTGAGCAAATCAAGCATTCCAACAGGGAGCGTCCCTCATTCCAACATGCCAGGCATCTGGCATGTGCATCAGATGCCGGACACACAGCCAGACATGATATGCACATTTTAAATCTGGGGGTTTTAGTCTTTGGTTCCACCACCTTTGCACCAAAAAACTTATAACTAACTTACTCTATAATACTAATACCAAAACTATTAACTACTGGACTAACTACCTAACTATGAACTAACTAGATCAAACTAGCTACAGATCTAGGAACACCCTGGAACAGTTCCTAATCTGTTCAGCTGGTGACGGCTGGAAGGAACTGAAGCAGCTGGAGAGTCACCCCCCTTTTATGCCCTCACCCTGGAATGTTCACTGAGGCGGGGGGAGGGTGAGGGAGGTACATGAACACTCCAATAGCAACTGCTAGCTAGAATTCCATAACTCCGGCTGCACTGGTCGGAGCATTCAAAGACTTGGAATATGCAGGGGACCCTTCGAGAAAAACAAATGAGTCTTGCGTAGCGCACTGAGCCTCAACAGATCACGGCTCTAGCAAGCTGACTACAGGAGGAAGTGTATTTCAGCGTTGAGGACCCATACTGATGCCCAGCTCTATTTGTTTTAAACCAAGTGACTGGGATCTTGAGTACCTCAGCAGATCTCAGTTGCTACAGTACCATGAGGGAAGAGAGATGGTCTAACAGGCTTGCCAGGATCCAAACGATTTAGGGCTGCAAACTTTACCCAGAAAGCCAATTGGTAGCCAATGCAGATCACAGAGAACAGAAGTAATGTTCTCTCTAGGGGAAATACAATTTAATTACATTCTGAACCATCCATTTTTCAAATGGTTTTAAGGACTACCCTTAGCACACTATGACTGGATGATATTTTTCATATATCCAGTATACATAGCAAACTCTAATCTGTGGTTGTCATATTCTCTAATTTAAAAAAAAAAAAAAAAAGCTCTCAAAAGTCAGCCAGTACTACTAGCTAAAAAAATAATAGCAATGTTTATGTAGTGCATGGAACTAATGTAACTATCTCAGGGTGAACAACAGGAAAGTCAAATTGAATTCATAAATAAGTTTATACAAATTGCCAAATTAAGAAAGTTCGTTATACATTTATGCAATCCTACTGTGCTGGGACAAATAAAAGAACAATAACTTAATAAACCTATATATTCACATTTTTCCCCAAACAGGGCTAACAGCTCCACGGTGTATATTGTTACTATATTTTCAGAAAACATGAGAGGGAAAAAACTTCTAAAATTATCACAAACCTGTGTGACACCAACTCGCACTTCTCGATTGACAGACCCTCCTACTTTCAACATCTCACCACCACTTTTTAGGAATCCTGACCCTCCTCGAAGAAATCCTGTGGCCATAAGTTCTAGGACTTCCTCCAGCGTAGCCCGCTTCACGTTCTGACGCATCACTTTTGGAAAGAGAACAGTAATTATTTAATTGTATACTTTTTAAAACAAGACAATCTAGCCATCTTAAGACGCACCATTAAATTTTCACATCATTCCTGCCACCATGAATCCATTTTTAATCCTTATTTTTTCTGCATTTTTATTATTTTGAATTCTCAGTGGAAGACTCCCACCTGTGCTCTTCACCATGACGCTCACACTGCTGCCATAGCAAAAGCAAAAACAAACTACAAGGATCAAACCATTCAGATATGTCTCAAACTACTGCTGCCAGCATTCATGTACAGAACCACAGGTCTACACCCAGATGTGCAAATTCTTGAAGGGAGTTGAAATGAAGGGAGATGGCCAAGTCTAGCCTCTTAGTTGCCCATGGTAACATGGTTTGGGGGAAAAAGAAGCCCTCTGCATTTCTCCCCAGGAATTCCCTGTGGCTACATTGAAGGAACAAACCTGATATGCTGCAGAGGATGCCTCACTCAGTACTTCTCAGCCATATTACATAAGTTCATAAATAAAGCCTTATTTTTAAAATAATAGAATCCTCCCCCCTTTGAAAAGGTTTATGTTTCAGGTTTATATGTGTGGTGATGGTGGGGGTTGAGGAAGTAAGTAAGAGAAAATAAAATAAGATATACGGACCTAATTCCAACCTTCAATATCGAGAGAGATGCATCACTATAAATCCACACATTTTAAATTACTCATGACTGTCCTTTCACATGCATGCACAATAATAGCTTTTTCTTACATAAGGCAATATACTAGTGCACATCTGAGAGATCAGAATCTGGTTCTCAAGTCTTGTCTACACTAGGAATTTTTTGGACCCATAATTTCCAAACGGATGGACTCCACCTGTGGTAGTACCAGTGGAGGATTTAACATAGACAAGGCTCAGGTGTTTTGACTGCCATGGTTAGATCACACAACCGCAAAAATGCCTAAGCCAGTCTGACCCTTGCCTACATTACATCTTCCATGAGTGCTATGGGTGTGGAACTATGCCCCTTTGAGAATGATGGAGCCAATCAATGAGACCATAGACAGGGTTTGAATGTGCAATTTCAAGCTTTTTTTTTTTTTTTTTTTTTAAAAGGTAACAAAAAAAGAGTATTTTAGGTCCCATTATTCTGAGATTGTTAAACTAGATATTTACTCTTCTACATATTTACCACAATATCTGTCTACAAGGGGCAGAGAATGACATAGGGGGGTATTCCAGCAACTACACATTTTACAAGGTGGATCAGACTAAAGTTGTGATGGGTAAGGTTATGATTTAGTCATGGGTATTTTTAGTAAACGTCATGGGCAATAAACAAAAATTCACGGCCCATGACCTGTCCATGACGTTAACTAAAAATACTTGTGATTAAATCTTGGGGTGGGGGGAGGTTGGGGCTGGAAGGCCGCGGCTGATGGGGGGAGACCAGGACGCTGCTGGGGAGCCATCCAGGGCCAGCGGCACCAGATGCCAGGAGCCGCAGACCACGGCTGCTCCAGCCGGCTGCCCGGGGACCACTGCCTGGGGCCGCAGACTGCAGCTGCTCCGGCCACCCCGGGACCACTGCTGGGCGCCACCGGAGCAGCTGCTGGTGTGGCTGTCCCCGGGGCCACTCCAGCAGCGGCTTATGTAGCTGTCATGGGGGCCACCTGAGCAGCTGCCCCCGGAGCCAGCTGCTTGGGCGACTGTGGGGTCAGCCACACTGGCCCCTGAAGAAGTCACAGAGGTCACGGAAAATCATGGAATCCATGATTTCTGCAACCTCCGTGACAGATACGGAGCCCTACTGATGGGTGGGAACAAGTTGGAGATCTATATGTACAACACTAGTCTTGAGGAATCATAGCTGAGATCTTAGCTACTGTGCTTTTGTTCACAGTTTTGTTTTCATGTTTTATGCCAGGTGAATTACCTTTTTGTAAGTTAAAACTAAACTATTGCCTTTATCTCCTTATGGGAATTTAATAGGAAATCCACAGACTTCACTCATTTTAGTTTATTCATTTTAAAATTTAAGTCTTCCAAAAAAAAAAACCTTCCATGAACTGAAACAATAACACACCATGCCATGTGGTCATATAATGCAATACCTGTTGCTTGTTTTGGTATCAACGCTGTAGCCATGACTGTCCCCAAAAGCTTCGACACTGCAACTCGTACACCATAATTTGAGTTTTCCAGAGCTTTAAAGCAGAGTGTTGCTACATTTTCTAGCTCAGCAGTCCACATAAATACAGCTTCATTTTGTAGTTCCAGTAGGCACTGTCGGAAAATAAGAATTATTGAATACTACTACAACCTACTTTTTCCCTTCTGTCATTAAGCCTATGCATTAGGTTTATTTGGCAGACATGTTAATATGGACCCCTTCGGATTGGCTTTTTGTTTTTGTCTCTCTCATTAAAGCCCAGATAACTTGGCTAGAATAACCACTGAAGAAAAAACATGGGACTATGCACCTCTTTTGTTTTAATATACTCAACTAGCCTTGAAATATCTGAAGTAAATCACACTTTCAGCCTCCTTTGTGTACAAGACTGTAAGGGACACCTAAGAGATGAAGACAGATCCAATAGTCGAAGGACCTCTGATACTCTAAACTGAGCAGACTGTGCTAGTCATAGCTGACAGAGGCCCTCTTCAGGCCTTCTAGGAAGAAATATTATCCTATTCTACATGTCAAGATCCATAATGTGTACAGTCTCCCCAGTCTAGTGAGATTTTAACATCTTAGACTGACTTCTTGCTGAGAATTTGTGTAACTCTCCACCTCATCCATATTCTCCACCAGTCTGTGGGCAAAGCTTGTACTAGTTCTTTTTGTGTGTTTTCATTGTTGATTTGGAGTAATTTTGTCAAACAAAGTATTCTAGTGAAAAATTAATATGCTGCATGATATATATCTGGCTTTAACAAGTATTGTACAACTGTAGGAATGGTTCCTGTCTGAGGATTGCGGTAAAATCTAGAACTCCAAACATACATATGTAAATAAGTTTGGATGTTGGAATGTGCGAAAGTTAAACTGAAATTTAATTTCTTATGTCCAACTTGGATTTAGAGAGCAGAAAAAAGACCGACTAGATCATCTGCTTCATCTATCTGTCTGTGCAGAATTATTCCCGAAAATATATCTTGAGTGCCTTGTTTTAAATTACTAAAACTGGAGAGACTAGCTTTTGAGGAAAGATTAAAAGAATTATTTATAAATAGGGTATCTTGATCAAGAAACAATAAAAGAGCGACCTGAAAACAATCAATAAATATTTGTAGGATGTAAACATCAGAGGACAGGAATTTAAGATGGAACAAAAAGTATAGAAAGATACAATTTAAAAAATGTAGCTGAATTTCAGGAACTATCAGGAAAAAAAATGAACATGTTGATCTATTAAAAAGTGGAATAGTCTCTTAAGGGAAGAGATAGAATCCCAGTTACTTGGAACATTTAAAGCTAGACTGGACAAGGCACTAAGAAGTGTACTGTAGAGATCAATTCTGTATGTGTAATTCCTATAATTCTGGGATACAACTTTAGAAAGACAGATTCACACACACACAAAAAAAGGCAGCTTTCCCCCAGCACCACTAATTATTTACCACTAAACAAAAAAATAAGTGGATTGTTATTTATCACATTAATTACAATCTAACATAAATACACAAACATCAGAGTTTATGGAAGTACAGAAAAGGCACCATGGCACAGTGAACAAATATTCCTCACGACACCGACCTCCTTATTCAGGGGTGAAAGTACTATAAAAGACTTACTGGTACGGGGGCGGAGCTGCGGGTCAGCCTCCCCCAGCCAGCCTTTCCACACTGCCTGGCCTGCGCCGCCTGGGGCTCCAGTGGTGATTTAAAGGGCCTGGGGCTCCAGCCACTGCAGCAGCGGCCAGGAGCCGCGGGCCCTTTTAAGTCGCTGGGCCCTGGGGCAGCTGCCCCTTTTGCCCCCTCCATCCCCCCGTCAGCAGCCCAGGGGGGAGGGGAGGGCAAAGGGGCAGCGATTTTGAAACACTGCCACGGCAGCGCTTTAACGTCAGCTGTGTACGGGCCAGTACCGGCAGCCACTTCTTACTGATACGCCGCCCACTTTCACCTCTGTCCTTATTCCTCCAGACTGAAAATCATCAGTATAAACTCAAAAGCAAAAACTGCCATTTTCCCTATAACTCACTTTGTGGCTACCAATTTTATATTCAAATAGCACCAAGTGCTATGATTTCAGAAATATACCACACTATACAATAAAGAACAGGCAGCAAGCCCAACGACAAGGAACCTAGCATCCAGAGCACAAAGAATATTGGATTTTTAAACCTTATACAAAATTTACCTACCTTAGCTACTGCACATCGTACAGCCATAGATCTATCCGTCAGCAGAGATCGTGCATTCTTATAAATATCACGGTGGCATGAAGCTGCTGCACCACCCAGTCCATTTAGAACTTTCTGTAAACTCATTAATATTTCACTTCGGCCCTGAGACTGCATACGTGAAAAGAAAGCAAAGGGTAAAAAAAGCAATTCACAATCAACAGCTCTTCATAGTTATTTGTACCCCAAATATCAGCATTATAGTTGTATCACCTGCTCTTTTTGTAGCAGTATATATTGGTGTGCATAGATGAAACAAACTCATCAATTCAATAAAACCACTTAAGATAGCTAGAGACTGAACAAATACCATGAAATTATTGTGTAGTGTTCATGTAGTTGCAAATGCTACATTTAAGTATGTAAAATGGTCTCAGTTGTTATAAGCCATATGGCACATGTGTATGCTCAAAGTATAGCAAGAACCCCCTGTCTTTCCTGGCTGGTGTAGCGAGAGCTCCCTCTGCTGTTTCAATCTACTTCAAGCACTGGGTATATGTATAGTAATAAACATATGCATAAAAGTGCACTTTCAATCAGGGGTGCTGGAACACTTTGTAAAATGGGGGTGCTGAGAACCACTGAATCAGATTGTAAGCTCTGTATATGATGTAAACCACTTCAAGCCAAAGGGTTCTGAAGCACCCCCCGCACCCTTAGGTCCAGCATCTATGCTTTCAATATGAAACAGGAATAGAAAATAGTACACATGTAGATGTTGCTATTGTAATTGTGAAATCTTAATGTTGGATTCAATCTTCTAGTTTAATTTTTTGCATTTTATTTCTCAGCTATATTAACAAGGAAAAAATGGGGGAGGGAGAATCTAGAACTATTTGGTTTACATAGTTCATAAGCTCCATCCACAAAGCTTTCAACCTGCCAATGCACATTTAACTAGCTGCACACATATGCATTTTTCTTAAATGTGTAATTTTGTACTTGGCACATTCAGTATACAAACTTCAGTCTATGACAACTGTGAAATCAAACAATTTTTTTTTTTTTGGAGTCTAGCTAAATTACTATTCCTCAATGAGCACATGGAATGTTTCCACTTAGACTGTAAGCTCTTTGGGGCAGGGACCTAAGTTCCCTGTATGCTGCATGGCCGCGCAGCAGCCTATTTACTGCTGCACAGGCACCTAGGGAACTTGCTGGGCGAGGGGCACACCTCCCCCAGCCTCCTCCTAGCCCGCCCCTCAACCTGTGATGTGTCACACATCACCTTCATATCGGTGCACATAACAAAATTCATTCTGCACATGGGTGGGAAAAATTAGAGGGAATGCTGGCGGAGACTGTCTATTTTGTTCTGTGTTTTTCATGAAAACTAAATAGCTGTAAGACTAGGAAACGGTGTTTGTCAAAAAGAGTTCAACAAAATAAGCTCAAATTTCTCTCCCACTACCCCCCAAAAAATATTAAGATGACAGCAAACTCAATAGCCTCTGTTGAAAAGTTTTTTTCTGCAAGTCCAACTCAATACAAGACTGTTTGTCGGGGGGGGCAGATTCAGTAGCCAGCACAGTCCAAATAAACCCTATGTACTCAGGCTTAGGTCCAAATCCCTTTCTTCAGGGTCAGGTTTACTAATCAACAGAAGACACAAAGGTTCAAATATATACAAAACACTTGAGAATAGATACTTTTCCACTATCTGCCAGCTGGAAAGGGGAGAGGACACATCCTTCTCCACAGGGCCGGCTTTAAGCCAATTCGGCCAATTCCCCGGAATGGGGCCCCGCGCCTAAGAGGGCCCCGCAACGTCCAGGGCTGCCGGTGGAGCGGAAAAAAAAAAAAAAAAGAAAAAAAAGCCACGTCCTGCTTCTCCCCCCTCCCTCCAGCGCTTGCACTGCCATACAGCTGATCAGCGCAAGCCTGGGAGGGAGGGATGAGAAGGAGGAATGCGGCATGCTTGGGAAAGACGCGGGGCCAGGGCGGGGATTTGGGGAGGGATCCAATGGGCAGGGAGTGGCGGAGTCAGGGCGGGGCCAGGGCGGAGGGGGCGCGAGACAATTCGCGTCCTGGCGTGAGGCCCTGCACCTGCTAAAGCCGGCACTGCTTTTCCAGGAAGATAGCCCTTCCTATCTGCTATGGAGAGCCTTTCCCACGTCCTTCCCTGACGCTGGGCTCTCAGTAGTAGGGTAGACTGCCTGTTTACAGCAGCTGCTGCTTGCAACTTAGGCCTGTCTACACTACAGAGTTAGGTCGACGCAAGGCAACTTACGTCGACCTATGTAAGCATCTACACTAAAATTTCGCTCCCACCGACGTAATTGCCCCACTACATCAACTTAATAACTCCACCTTCATGAAAGGTGTAGAATCAATGTTAATGTAGTTAGGTAGACACTATGTTGCTTATATCAACTGTTACTGGCTTTAAGAAGCCGTCCCACAATTTACTGGCTTTAAGAAGCCATCCCATATTGACAGTACAATCAGTACAAGTGCTCCTGGTAAGGACATGCACTGCCAACACAAGGAGCAAAACTTGTAATTACTGTGGTGGCTATATGCCAACATAAGTTAGGTTGACTTAATTTTGTAGTGTAGACATGGTCTTAGAATCACAGAACTCTTGTCATGTGCTCCCTGAACTCAGTCCCCTCAGTCTTAAAGGACTGAGCATTGAACCAGGGTGCAAGGACATGTACATGTGACGCAGGACCAGCACCCTGTTACAAGGGCTATAACAGTATTTGAAACCATTTTGCAACTTTAACAGTTGCAATCACAACTAAGTGACTGCTATAATATTCACATGCCAAAATTTTAAGCCACTTACATAGTACAACTATATGTATACCTTTATACTGATATGAACCATAAAGACAGTATCTGTTTGCCCAGTTCAGTGAAAAGCCATGAAGACATTTTAACTTATATATATATATATATATATATATATAGTTTTGGCTTTTAAAAAAATCCCTAAATGTGTAGACCTAAAATGCCCCTGTAACTTACCTCTGCACTTTTCAGAGACTTTAAGAGATTATTAACGGTTTCTGGAAAAGAACTGCCCAGCATCCTGCCCATTTTTTCATAAAAAGCTCCAACACATGCCACTGCAGCCCTACAAAGACAAGATGTCCCTTAGAAACCTCTTTGTCAAAGTTTAACATACAACTTAAATGGAAAGCATCAGACTAGGAGATAAGGAAATTTATTTTTTAAATGTACCGTATGTTGTTAATCATTTTTTATTACTAAAATCTATTTATTATTCAGTGGTTAAGTCGGTTGTTTACTCTATATTTCACTCAACCTAGATAGTGAAAATAGAGTTATCAACTATATGGGGTTTGATCCATTGGCAGGATTTTTTCCTTAGGCCCTAATCCTGTGTAAAATTAAGCATATAATTAAATCTTTGCAGGATTAAGGCTTTAAATGGTTGCAGAAAATGGTCTTCAGCCAGACAGCAGAAAACTGTTAAAGGTCAGCAGTACGTTCCTTACGCTTTGTATACATGCCCCGACAACTGAAAAAAGATAGACATTTTGTTGTTGGGTTTTTTTACATAAAAAAAAATCAAAATGTGTACAATGCAGTTAAATTTAGATACGCTAAAATCACTGGGTCAGTCAATTTTTTGCACCCGCATTTTTCCTGATGTTCAGGTAGTAGAATAACTTGGTTTGTTGGAGTGGGGGGGTTTGTTTTGTTTCATTCTTTTGGAGCGGGAAAAGAGGAGAGTTGAGGTAGAAAGGATTTTAAGCAATTTTGTGTTTCAATTAGACATATAAATAGTTCCAGCAGCAGCTTGACAAAAGCAGCTCCTGTGCCTCCCAGGCTCCTGAGAATGTGTAAACTGATATGACTCGGCTTTCTTAGCTTCAAGTTTTTAAACATATACAACTGAGAATGCTTGACAATAATTTTTCAATCACTGATAGCATATTATCCAGCCAGCTGTTCATTTCAAACTTATCAAAGCACATAACTCCTCACCAAGGACACCTTATATAAAAAGACTGCCATTTCAAAGTTCAGCTGTTTTTGAATAACCTGAATGGGGGAAAAAGGCTGCTGGGATATTCTTTAAGCGGGGAAAGTAATATGTTTGGGAATTCATAATAAAAACTGTTCTGCTCAACATTTCTCATAAAAAAGGCATAAATCAAGCAAGGAGAGTTTCAGCTCAAAGGATCAATATTTCAGATAGTTGAGTATGTAAAAACAAAGGGTTATAACAAAAATGGTTTTACAACCTTAACTAGTATTTCCTACCAGTGAGACTGCTAGGACAGTGTTTCTCAACGACCAGTCCTTGGACCAGCGGCGGTCCCCGAGATCTCCCTGACACAGTTTAGGAAGGCAGCAAGCCAGTCGCTGTTATCAAAAAGGTTGAGAGACACTGTGCTAGGATACCTGAAATGTGAGCTGAAGCTAAACACACACAGAGCACAGAGATTATTTATTCAAGAGACACACACTGTACAGTAGATGAATACAAACAAACAGTGAACACTCTTTTTGAAGAGTACCTAACATTAACAATTATCTCTTGAAATATAAAGTCCATGTTAGGGTTTAGCCTGCAAGGTTCCTTGCACCTTTTAATTTGGGAATCAGAATGTGCCTGTAAATATTTGACAAATTCCAAGTAGAGGAATTTGTCCATTTGTTATTCTGTCAGGCATTAGCTTTCCTCTGGATGACATAAACGTAAAAATTAGCCCAGAGTAGAAGACATTTCCTTACCTGGAAGAAAGACTCTTCAACTCCAGACAACCACATGAATCTGTTAGCTCTAAATCCTTCCCTCCACACTCCCAATCCTGCTCTTGTTATGTCTCATTTATTTTTATATTATATATACATATGTATATGATACACAAATAAAGATTAATGTAGAGATATGAAATACTTTATTTATAACAAACATTCCCCCTCTTAAGGCAACATTTTACTTACAGTTTGGTCGGTAAATAGGCAGCAGTATCATCTTTATTCTTGATAATGTCATTACACTTATCAAGTGTCTGAAAGACAGTAAATGTATCGCCAATGCTATAAAGAGCCGCAAGATTTTTTGCGAGTAATTTACGTGTGGGTGGCCCAGGGGAACTGCTGATGAGGCCAGTTAGCTGTTCCACAAGCTTCTTTTGTTTTTCCTTGACATCTGTCTGTTAAAGGAACAAAATTTATGTTATTATAGTCTTTCCATTCATATGTAATTCAACATTTCTACCAGTTTCCACAAACCTTGAGGGAGATGTTTTATGTTTCAATCTAAAATACTCTATACTATACTCAACACCTGCACATACAAATGCTAAATGGAAATATACAAATGGTTGCTATTGCTGAGTTCTTACTGTTTCTATCATATATAATTTATTAATACAATATTACTTCACAGAGGGTCCTTTAAGCTCCCAGGACTGTCCTCCTTTGCCATTTTTCACATCTTTTTCCTCATCATTAAAAGGTCCCGCACTTGAAGAGTCGAGCTAAACTTTCCAAGGTATACATATTACTGAAGAACTGTAGATCCTACTAAGTATTCTAGTTTGTAAATCTATAATTTCAGACTGAGCACAAGCAACAACAAGTAAATTAATAAGCACAGGTATTTACAAAACTACAAGATACAGTTGAAAGTTTATATATGCACTTATAGTTAGTTAGGGCCCTGTGTAAAGCATAAATTATTTTGTTTTAGAAAATTCAGGATAGTGTAAATGGCAAATTACTGAATTTTATGAAGTTTGCATGGAATTAGTTTTACAAGTAACATTAGTCAATTTCAAGAACAGAATGAATTTCACAAGTAATGTCAGTCAATACCAAGGTGTCATTCCATCTTTGAAATTGACTAACACGATTTGGAAAAAAGTCATCCAGTCCTTGAAATTGACTAGCTAAGGTAATTTTTTTTTTTTAGTATTACAGACTTTCTTGTAGACAGTTTTCCTTTTACCTTTTTTAAAAAAAGATCACTGTTGGAGGCATTTTCATGATTTCAGTACACTACATGAAATCGTGATTTACACAGGGGCCTACTTCCTACTTACAGTCACTCTGAAGGTTGGCTCCCAGATCCTACTGCCACTGTTATGGATGTCCATCTGGTACCTTTTCATGAGTATGAAATTAACATGACATTTTTAGAAAGAGAAATGAAGAGGGAGAAATAAAGTTACCTTGTTGGCAGCTACAAGCACTTTATCCAGAAATCGCAACCACTCAAAAATGAAGACCGGCCTCTTTGCTTCTGTGATTTGAGCCAAAGCTTCTTCATTTAGCAACAAACTATGAGCCAGCTCCATCCTTATTTAAACGCTGACTTCACTGTAGACTCCGGTGTTGTCTCTAAAATACAGTTAATGTACAATGTAAAGCAATAAAAAGCTTTGCTACAATATTTTTTATTTAATGCAAATTACAGTTTTCAGAGCAGAACTGCGTTTTAAATACAGACTACAATCCTGTATACATTTATGCTTGTTTTAGTTAAGTAGTCTCAGAGAAGTCAATGGGTACATCTATACAGCCTGAAAGAGTGAGCTTCTCAACCTGGGTTAACAGAATTGGGCTTGCAGGGCTCATGCTAGAGCTCTAAAAATCGGTGTGAACTCTTCGAACTTGCAGCTTGGGCTGGTGCTCAAGGTCTGAAGCCTAGGAAGGGGGATGAGCTCCAGAGCCGGAGTTCCAGCCCGAGCCACAACTTCAAAGAACTGTCTAGTGCAAGCCCAAGTCTGCCAACCCAGGCTGCAAGGCTCATTAGCACAGGCTCTGTAGACATACCTAATGGGACTAGTCACATGCTTAAGATTAAGCACATGCATATGTATTTGAGGTATAGGGACCTTAAATGTCAAAAACAAAGTACAGGCAGCTTCAGAATTTCAGAGTTTTTTCTGCCTGGCAAAGAATAATGTTGAGGTCCCTGTAAAAAAGTAGTAAAGAGCAAAAAAGAAAGTTACCAGTCAGGAGAGACTACTTCCCTTCCCTTCCCCTCCAAGATCTTACTTATCCCTTTAACCTCTCCAAGGTAGTGGATACCATGTAGAAGAATACTCCATGGACCTTGTGTAAAGGAGTCTGGGGAGCTTCTCTTTGATTTGTGAGGAGATCCAGGATACCCTTACCCCTTCAGTTGAAGGGATCTCCTGCACAAAGTACATACTCCATAAATTGTGTTTCATAGAACTAGAGCAATATAGTTGTATGAAACATGCATTTCACCAAGTGTAACTTCATCCACATACCAGGCAATTTACAAACCCAGAGAGAAATACTCTGCAGGCCCTATACTTTTTACTTTTTTCCTACTTTTCTATTTCTCCTATTCCCTTCTCCTTTTTTGTCCTTAAAGATAAAAAGCAGGGAAATTAAATGGAAGAAATGTGCATTAATCCTATTAAAATGTGTAAATCAGGATTCTCATCACATTATTTCTGATTTGTTTCATAGATTTTAAGGCCAGAAGGGACCATTAGATCATCTAATCTGATCTCTATGTCACAGACCATAGAATTTCATCCAGTTACTCCTCTATTGAGTCCAATAACTTGTGTCTGACAAAAATATATCTTTCAGAAAGGCATGTAGTCTTGATCCAACAGTTAATCATCCTCACTGTTAAAAATCTCTGTCTTATTTCTCATTTGAAATTGTTTGGCTACAGTTTCTGGCTGTGGTTCTTGTTATGCCTTTCACTGCTAAATTAAAGAGCCCTTTAATATCTGGTATTTTCTCTCTGTGTTGGTACCTATCCACCATAATCAAGTTACCTCTTGATTCTTTTTTGATAAGCTAAATAGGCATTTTCTCCAGACCTGCAATCATTTTTGTGGCTCTTCTCTGCATTCTCTCCAATTTTTCAATATCCTTTTTTAAAATGTGGACACAAGAACTGTGTGCAGTGTACACAGAGGTAAAATCAGTTTCCTACCCCTACTCACTACCCTCAGTTGACACATCCAAAGATCACATTATCCCTTTTTGCCACAGCATTGCACAAGGAACTCATGTTGAATTGTTTGTCCAATACGACCACTAAATTCTTTTCAGAGTTACTTCTTTCCAGGATACAGTCCCTCATTTTGTAGGTATATGAGTTTTCATTTGACTATATTAAAATGTGTTCTGTTTGACTGGGCCCCATTTATCAAACAATTCAGATCACACTGTATGATTGCCCTGTCCTCATTGTTATTTACTATTCTCCCAAACTTTGTATCATCTGCTAATTTTATCCTAACTGACTTTATACTTACTTCTAAATCATTGATAAAAATAATGAATAGCATCAGCCCTAGTACTGATGCCTGAAGAACTCCCATTCTATGATGATTCCCCTGTGACAATTACTTTTTGTCAAGCTTTGTTGTAGGCATCATGGCAGAAGAGACTCTTGTGGAGGGATGTCAAGGTGAATAATGAGGTAGCTTTGTGAATGTTCATACGGTGCTCCTCCCAAGCATGAGGGGCAGCAGAGGAGGAACAATGAAGGTGTTAAGTTTTCAAACAAGCAAGCAGGCAATGGAGGCTGGCACCATGGCTGATCGGAAATGAGCACCGGTAGCTCAACAGCAAATGAGAGATGATAGGTAGGGTGGGGAATTACTGCAGCTAGCCTTGAAAGGGAAGACAAACAGTTTATGTTGGATGTGACAGAGAAGGGGGAGCCAGTGGGAGAAAGAGAGGGGTGACATGGTCAAAGTAACAGGCTAAGAAAATGATCTTTGCAGCAGCATTCTGAATGTATATGCATTATTTGAGACCAGTATATAGTTGAAAGTGGGAGTTGTCTGGTAGTTTTAGAACAGTGGAGATGGAATAAGGACATCCAAATTCTATTCCCAGCTCTGCCACTAACTTGTTGAGTGACCCTTAAACAAGTCACTTACTCTGCCTATGCCTTGGGTTCCCCATCTGTAAAATAAGTATAATACTTCCTTACAGGGGTGGTATGAGGATAAATTAATTAACATCTGGGCCCTCAGATACTACAGAGATAGGGGCCACAGAAACACCCAGGTATACAGGAGTAAATCTTGTTTATTATTGTTTAGTCCCAACATGGTGCTCCATACCATTAAATATATAAACACATATCCCCTGTCCTTATTAATACAGGTGGTCAGTTCATTCAACAAACCAACTGTTGCTTATGGAGTGGTATGATGCAGCAGCCTTCATCCTGAATATGGAGGTACAAGCCCTGGAAATCACAAATCCTAGGATACAACACACACAGGCCCCACAACATTGCCGCAGAGCCATGCTACACTCCAGGTCCGTCATCCCTGCGCTATCAGGTGCCAGCCCCGTGGCACCATATGCCACCTCTGCAGGGCCACTTCACCCATTGGGAAGCGCCATCTCCGGTGCTACCAGGTCTGGTGAGTTTCATCGCCAGCCGCTGCTGGAGCCCTGCCACCGGGCCAGGCTCTCGGCGAGCCCCGCACGCAGGGCCAAGCTCGCAAACGCGCCCCGCATCTGTCATTGGCACCAGCCAGGCCCGCCTTAGGCTCTCCGGGGCTCGAGGCAGGATTTATGGCCGCCGGGAGTGGGCGACCCTGTCCGCTACCCTCTTCCCAGCAGCGTCTTCCTGCCCCCGGACCGCGGGCACCAGGCACCCACCGCCCCCCGGCCGCTCCTCCCCGCCCCCCTCTCATAGCAGCTCCCCGGGTGCAGCCGAGCCCCCCGGCCCGCACTCACCCGCAAGCAGCGGCCCCAGCAGAGCCCGACGGACCCGTGAAGCAGCGCACCGGATCCCCTCCAGCTGCAGGAAGAGCCGGGTCGGGCGCAGGCGCAGCCCGGGACCTAGGAAGCGCCTGAGCAGAGAGTGCGCAGGAAGGAGCCCGAGAGAGAGAGCGGGGGGTGAGTGAGAGGCAGAGCGGGGTGGTGGCTGGGGATACTGGGGAGTGGCTGGGGGATGGTGGGAGGTTTTGGGGAGGGGTGGCTGGGGATACTAGGGAGGTGACTGGGGATGGTGGGAGGTTTTGGGGTGGGGTGGCTGGGGATACTGGGAAGGTGGCTGGGGGTCGGAGGTTTTGAGGTGGGATGGCTGGAGATATGGGGGGGGGTGGGAGGTTTTGGGGTGGGGTGGTTGGGGATACTAGGGAGGTGACGGGATGGTGGGAGGTTTTGGGGTGGGGTGGCTGGGGATACTGGGAAGGTGGCTGGGGGTCGGAGGTTTTGGGGTGGGATGGCTGGAGGTATGGGAGGTTTTGGGGTGGGGTGGTTGGGGATACTAGGGAGGTGACGGGATGGTGGGAGGTTTTGGGGTGGGGTGGTGGGGATACTGGGGAGTGGCTGGGGGATGGTGGGAGGTTTTGGGGAGGGGTGGCTGGGGATACTAGGGAGGTGACTGGGGATGGTGGGAGGTTTTGGGGAGGGGTGGCTGGGGATACTGAGGGGTGGCTGGGAGATGGTGGGAGATTTTGGGGAGAGGTGGCTGGGGATACTGGGGAGGTGACTGGGGGTGGTGGGAGGTTTTGGAGGGGTGCCTGGGGATGCTGGGAGGTTTGGGGGAGAGGTGGCTGGGGATACTGAGGGTGGCTGGGGGATGCTGGGAGGTTTTGGAGGGGTGCCTGGGGCTGCTGGGAGGTTTGGGGGAGAGGTGGCTGGGGATGGTAGGAGGTTTTGGGGTGGGGTGGCTGGGGGATAGTGGGAGGTTTTGGGGTGGGGTGGCTGGGGGTGCTAGGAGATTTTGGGGTGGGGTGGCTGGAGATACTGGGGAGGTGGCTGGAGGTCGGAGGTTTTGGGGTGGGGTGGCTGGGGATACTGGGGGGGTGGGAGGTTTTGGGGTGGGGTGGTTGGGGGTGGTGGGAGGTTTTGGGGTGGGGTGGTTGGGATACTGGGGGGATGACTGGGGATGCTGGGAGGTTTTGGGGGTGGGGACTGGTTGTGTAGGTAGTAATTGGGGGTTGTAAACTCTTAAGATATGAAGCAAAGCAGAAGCCACTGAACATCAGACTGGCTTTATTTTTTACCTGATTTTCAGACTCTGAGGGTTATAACTTCCAGATTTTCACAGCTGGAATTCTGCAAAAATGTCTTGTTTATGGTAAAAATGGAAAATGTTGACTCCATGCTTTAGCCCTCCTCCCTCCCCCTTCAAAAATATGTCTGTAATTTTACGTAGAGAGACAAGGTGGGCAAGCTAATATCTTTTATTGCACCAACTTCTAATTTTAATTTAATTTTACGTAAGTGACACTTTTTGTAAATTTTTATTTCAGTGGGACTGCTCAGGATAGTAAGTTAAGCACCTGCCTAAGTATTTGCAGGATCAAGACCCTGTAAAATACAAAAATATATTTAATTTATTAGGGCAATTTTCTAGGGAATTCAAGATTAAGATGGATACTCCTTTTGATTTTTATAGAGTATGCTCCAATAAAAAACATCAGTTTGTCTTGTGAGCTTGAATGGCTAAAGAAATTTTGAGATTAGAAAATGTAGGTGTAACTGCCAGGTTAGGTGATCTACCAAATGGGTCATTTCCATGGTAATGGTGCAGAAAGTTCAGGAGATCTGAAAATTTTGCCTAAATTCACAAAATCCGAACAAAGACCATCAAGCAAGAACATTAACGGGAGCCTAAACTTCATTAAATAAAGAGTGAATTGCCTGATGCCTAGTTTTTCAGTGCCCTGGATGCCAATCCTGGCAGAAAAAATATGGACAAAGAAATTGTAATTCTCTGATGATGTTTAAAACCTCACAAAAGATACAGATTCACCCATTTGTCATGTGATATTTATTCAGCCCAAGAACTGTTTAAAACTAAAGAGGAGTACAGCTTCTTTGAATTGTAGACTGTATGGGCAACCATGGAAGAAAATTAAGCCAAAAATACCAAGTGTGGATATCGAGGAAAAAGAGGGTCAAGTTAAATCTAGATAAATGCATTATCAGAGCAACTGACATAATAGTCATTTTTTTGAAGTGTAGCCCTGCTAAAGCAACAGTAATCCCCAAGGTGAGGCTGCCATAGAACTATACTGAGCAAGAGACGAGATCAAGGATGATAACTGAAACGTTCATTTCTACCCCCTGGTAATTCACAAAATATCAAATAATAAAACTGCTGTCAGTTCCTCAGTCTAGCAGTGTTTTTTTGGCACTTGTCCAGTACTGAATATAGCAAACCTGAACCAGTAAGTTTATCTCAGCCCAAAAATAGTCGTCTTATTTCATTTCAATTCATTTTAAAAAGGTAAAATCTGTAATCAAATATTTTCATTCATTATAGGTAAGAGGATCTGAACAGGGTACACGTATTAAACATGGAAGAAGAAGAAGATGACTATATGTCTGATTCTTTTATTAATGTGCAGTAAGTAGCTTGCCTAAGTACATCATACACATCTACATCCAGTAACAATACTGATCATTTTGGGGATTTAGTCGTTGAGTTTTTCACTAGTGTTTATGAAGAGCCTGTCATCCCTGAATCAACCATTCTGTCAATTTCCAGGCATCTCATTAAAGGCCAAATCCTCTTTTCATTACTCACACAAGTCACAGGGAGATTTCACTGGGATGATTCAAATGAGTAAAGCAAGCAGTATTTTAGCCAAAATGAAAATTTAGGCCTAATTTTTCAAAAGTGGCTATTGATATTGGATGCCTCAATTTAAATATTGGATGCCATTTTAAAGGGTCTTGTTTTCAGAAGCTGGTTGCTCAGCACCTTCTGAAAATCAGGAGGACCCTTTAAGGTGTCTCAGGTTGGGCACCAAAAATTCGAGGCACCTCAGATCACTAATTACTTCAAAAAATTGGACCTCCCCCACTCTATGTACTTTATTTTTGCATTTACCATGCCTCTCCTCCCAAATATAAATTATTTGTAGGTGGCTAAGGTGAAAAGTTGAGGAGCACTGTATTCCTTACAAGTCCTCACCAGTTCTGTTGTGGAGACATTATATGTCTAGGTGGAAATGGAAATGAGGCAAGATGGCTGCTAATGAAACTCTTCTGGTAACTGCTGTTTCCCAGCATCAACAAGGTAGCCTGAGATCCTAAACAAGAAAGAATCCATCTGAGCTGTATAGTAGTCTAGCAGGCAGGATAAATAACTCTTTCTAAGGATTCTTTCCTTAAGAACTAATCTTTTAAACTGGTTAGTTCTAATATAGACAAAAGCATTTCTGTAAGGTGCAACCAAACACTTGCATTGAGCTGTGTGGGATCCCTTTTGATATGTCACTTGCATTGCAGAGGAGGAGAGAATGGGAAAAGATGCTTTCTATATGAGATAGGAGAACATCCAGATGGAAACACCATTTTGACTGTGTTAAAAGTTTAAACATAGTCTCTATTTGCAATTATATTACAGGATAAGTAATATAATTATTGTCATTCTTAAAAGCCATTTAAAGGCTTTTTCAAGTGAAGCATGTGTGTTTGCAAGATGTGGTAAAGCTACAAGAATTAGCATGGGGGGATTAAGCAACAAGTTGTGTAGCTGAAACTACTTTTAACCCTTTTTTAGTCTAATTGAGTGGGTTTCAGGTTCTCCATTTAAATGTCTGACCTTCACCTGTCTTATTGTAGGGAGATTGTTATGGAGGAAATAATTTAATTTCTTTTTTAAGGAAGTTTAATGCAGATTATATTTGACATTTTAGTCATACATCAGAAAAATCAAAGTTATGTTTTCCATGGACTAGAGCAGCCACCATTTTAGAACAAAGTTACTTGTTTTCATAGTGAAAAAAAAGACTATGGACCTATTTTCTAAAGGTTTTCACATATTATAGTTCAAACAGCACAATGAATTGTATTCAAATTCCTTCCACAAACAAATAGTATGAATTAGAAGTTTTTGCCCAAAAGATAATTTTTTAGTCCATTACAAGCAATTGAAAAATAGGGTATTAGAATGGAAGTGCAGTGATTCAAAGATATGGAGAAATCAGAGCTTAAGATTTTCAATGTAGGCCTCCCCAGTCTTAAAGTCACTCCCCATTCTCAAGTGGCAGCTATATATTTTCTCTGGAGTTTGGACCTTGACAAAAAGAAATTTGACCAAGAAATTTGGACCTTGACAAAAATAATTGATTACCCCTGCACTAGAGGTTGCTTATACAAAGCTGATTCTATATCCTCACTGTTTCATTGTAATGGATTATGCTGCCATTAAACATTTATTGCCTCTTAATTAAAAAAAAGACAATATTAATACTTATTTTTTTCCTTAGACAGGATATCAGGCCAGGATTGCCAATGGTGAGGCATGTGAAAGAAGCTATTCAAAAAGAAGAAAAGCAGAGGGAAGCTAACCAGAAAAATAGACAAAAGAGCCTAAAAGAAGAGGAAAGAGAGAGACGTGACACTGTGTTGAAAAGTGCTTTAGGAAATGAAAACAAAGGCTTTGCTTTGCTCCAAAAGATGGGGTACAAAAGTGGGCAGGCCCTTGGCAAGAGTGGTAAGTTTGTTAACGTCTAGAATTTAGATGTATGCCCATTTTTCAAAATGTGGGTTTAAAAGGGTACCTGTTACTAATACTGTTCCACCTTATCTCTGGATGAATTCAATGAATACCTCTATAAGAACTCCTGCCTGTTAGGGTAGTTCTTAACTGCCACCTTGGCACAGCAGAAGAAAGCACAGAAGGTGAGAGCAAGCCCTTAAAATCTCTGAAATAAAAAGGGTGAGGGATATGGGGGAATTGGAGAAGGAAGAAACAGTACTTGCTGCTAACTAAATGGTATTTCAGATGTGGATGATGTTTTACAAAAATCTTACTATCTGTAGCAGGGCATAGCCTTTTGATTTTGGTGTTCCTTCCAAGTAAGTAACTTTTAAACATTAAAGAACCTATCTCCAATCTGCACAAATTTACAGCTTGATTCTGGAAAGGGATCTGTGCACACAGACGCTAAGTCCTTCTGCACAGAGCCCTAGTGAAGCAAAAATGTCACCTGGGATCTATCAAGAGTAAATCACTAGGGGATGAATAAATGTTGCACTCCATGAGTGAATAGTGAGGCTTAGTTAGTTAATGTTTGTAAAATGTCTCAAGATTCTCATATGAAAGATGCTACAGAAGGGTGCAATGTATTATTAATTATTATTGTTATTTACTAATATGTTATACCTGTCAAATTAAGCTGTCCTTCTTTGGTGTATAGGGCAGCAGGCTGAATGCAGCACACAGCAACACTACAATTCAACAGAGAAAATAAGGAATGCCTGATCCACTGGTCCACTGTCAGTGCACCTTGATGCTTGATTTATCCATCTGTTAAAAAAAAATTACCATAAAAGCTAATTATTCAGTGGCAAAATCTTGTGTATACTTGGATAGGCTGTGTTTATGATTTGGGGAGAGACCTGACTTCATAAGCTGTCTGCCTTTTTTCCTACAGGAGGCGGCATTGTTGAGCCTATTCCTCTGAACATTAAAACAGGTGTGTAATATTTACCTCTTCTAATTATCATAGAATCATAGAATATCAGGGTTGGAAGGGACCTCAAGAGGTCATCTAGTCCAACTCCCTGCTCAAAGCAGGACCAATTCCCAACTAAATCATCCCAGCCAGGGCTTTGTCAAGCCGGGCCTTAAAAACCTCCAAGGAAGGAGATTCCACCACCTCCCTAGGTAACGCATTCCAGTGCTTCACCACCCTCCTAGTGAAAAAGTTTTTCCTAATATCCAACCTAGACCTCCCCCACTGCAATTTGAGACCATTGCTCCTTGTTCTGTCACCTGCTACCACTGAGAACAGTCTAGATCCATCCTCTTTGGAACCCCCTTCAGGTAGTTGAAAGCAGCTATCAAATCCCACCTCATTCTTCTCTTCTGGAGACTAAACAATCCCAGTTCCCTCAGCCTCTCCTCATAAGTCATGTGCTCCAGACCCCTAATCATTTTTGTTGCCCTCCGCTGGACTCTTTCCAATTTTTCCACATCCTCCTTGTAGTGTGGGGTTCAAAACTGGACACAGTACTCCAGGTGAGGCCTCACCAATGTCAAATAAAGGGGAACGATCACGTTCCTCAATCTGCTGGCAATGCCCCTACTTATACAGCCCAAAATGCCATTAGCCTTCTTGGCAACAAGAGCACACTGTTGACTCATATCCAGCTTCTCGTCCACTGTGACCCCTAGGTCCTTTTCTGCAGAACTGCTACCTAGCCATTCGGTCCCTAGTCTGTAGCAGTGCATAGGATTTTTCCGTCCTAAGTGTAGGACTCTGCACTTGTCCTTGTTGAACCTCATCAGGTTTTTTTTTTTTTTTTTGGCCCAATCCTCTAATTTGTCTAGGTCCCTCTGTATCCAATCCCTACCCTCCAGTGTATCTGCCATGCCTCCCAGTTTAGTGTCATCTGCAAACTTGCTGAGAGTGCAGTCCACACCATCCTCCAGATCATTAATAAAGATATTAAACAAAACCGGCCCCAGGACCGACCCTTGGGGCACTCCGCTTGAAACCGGCTGCCAACTAGACATGGAGCCATTTATCACTATCTGTTGAGCCTGACGATCTAGCCAGCTTTTTATCCACCTTACAGTCCATTCATCCAGCCCATACTTCTTTAACTTGGCGGCAAGAATACTGTGGGAGACCGTATCAAAAGCTTTGCTAAAGTCAAGGAATAACACATCCACTGCTTTCCCCTCATCCACAGAGCCAGTTATCTCATCATAGAAGGCAATTAGGTTAGTCAGGCACGACTTCCCCTTGGTGAATCCATGCTGACTGTTCCTGATCACTTTCCTCTCCTCTAAGTGTTTCATAATTGATTCCTTGAGGCCCTGCTCCATGATTTTTCCACGGACCAAGGTAAGGCTGACTGGCCTGTAGTTCCCCAGATCCTCCTCCTTCCCTTTTTTAAAGATGGGCACTACATTAGCCTTTTTCCAGTCATCCGGGACCTCCCCCGATCGCCATGAGTTTTCAAAGATGATGGCCAATGGCTCTGCAATCACATCCGCCAACTCCTTTAGCACCCTCGGATGCAGCGCATCCGGCCCTGTGGATTTGTGCTCATCCAGTTTTTCTAAATAGTCCCGAACCACTTCTTTCTCCCCGGAGGGCTGGTCGCCTCCTCCCCATACTGTGCTGCCCAGTCCAGCAGTCTGGGAGCTGACCTTGTTTGTGAAGACAGAGGCAAAAAAAGCATTGAGTACATTAGCTTTTTCCACATCCTCTGTCACTAGGTTGCCTCCCTCATTCAGTAAGGGGCCCACACTTTCCTTGACTTTCTTCTTGTTGCTAACATACCTGAAGAAACCCTTCTTGTTACTCTTAACATCTCTTGCTAGCTGCAACTCCAAGTGCGATTTGGCCTTCCTGATTTCACTCTTGCATGCCTGAGCAATATTTTTATACTCCTCCCTGGTCATTTGTCCAATCTTCCACTTCTTGTAAGCTTATTTTTTGCATTTAAGGTCAGCAAGGATTTCACTGTTTAGCCAAGCTGGTCGCCTGCCATATTTACTATTCTTTCTACCCACTGGGATGGTTTGTTCCTGCAACCGCAATAAGGATTCTTTAAAATACAGCTAGCTCTCCTGGACCCCTCTGCCCTTCATGTTATTCTCCCAGGGATCCTGCCCATCTGTTCCCTGAGGGAGTCAAAGTCTGCTTTCCTGAAGTCCAGGGTCCGTATTCTGCTGCTCTCCTTTCTTCCTTGTGTCAGGATCCTGAACTCGACCATCTCATGGTCACTGCCTCCCAGGTTCCCATCCACTTTTGCTTCCCCTACTAATTCTTCCCTGTTTGTGAGCAGCAGGTCAAGAAAATCTCTGCCCTAGTTAGTTCCTCCAGCACTTGCAACAGGAAATTGTCCCCTACACTTTCCAAAAACTTCCTGGATTGTCTGTGCACCGCTGTATTGCTCACCCAGCAGATATCAGGGTGATTAAAGTCTCCCATGAGAACCAGGGCCTGCGATCTAGCAACTTCTGTTAGTTGCCGGAAGAAAGCCTCGTCCACCTCATCCCCCTGGGCTGGTGGTCTATAGCAGACTCCGACCACAACATCACTCTTGTTGCTCACACTTCTCAATTTTATCCAGAGACTCTCAGGTTTTTCTGCAGTTTCATACTGGAGCTCTGAGCAGTCATACTCCTCTCTTACATACAACGCAACTCCACCCCCTTTTCTGCCCTGCCTGTCCTTCCTGAACAGTTTATATCCATCCATGACAGTACAGTAATTGTTGGAGTTCACAGTCTCTCAGCTGCTCACAACAGTGTTTTGAACTTAAACAGGCAGAGGTGGCCTTGGTCATGAAGAATCACAAAAGCGGAAAGCAGAAGAAAGGCTAGAAAACTACAGAAGAAAGATTCATATGAAAAAACAAGCAGATGAAGATGCTGCAGATCAGTTTAGGTAAAACGATTTATTTTCATATATTGTTGTAAACATTTTCAGGTAATGTAAAAAAGGATCCGGGTTTCACACTTATCTTAAACTGGCTGCCTCGGGTTTGACTATCATCAAAATGTCGTATCAATTCTGAATAACATTTGTGTGATGAGTGGGCCCTGGGGAGGGTAATTACCAACCATTTAAAAAGAAAAAATGGTCTGACACATGAAAACTAAAATACATAAATTCCCTCTGCTGTGCCCCTTAATTACAATGGACATTAGCGATGCCAGGGGACAGACAAAATAATGTACCTATTGCCATTTGTTAGACGGTGCAACTTAAACAAGAAATCTGTTTTAAAAACTATTTAAATGTAGCCTCCTCAGGGAAGACACATATGTACATATAAATTTACAATGACGTTCTTAAGCTTCAGCACGGTCCTGTTTAGGATGGCCTTCTCTGATCCCGTCAGAGGACTATATGCTTGTACAAAGGCATTACAAAGAGTTACAAATGTTGTGGGGAACCATGGTGTGTCTAAAATCTCAACTAGCTTTACATTACAATAAGTTCTTGCCTATAATGTGTGAATTTTTTTATCTGCCTGTTGATTGTAGCTAGCTACTTTTTTATTGACAGAATGAGATTCAAAAGCAAACAAGAAGAACGTAAGATAGAAGGGGACCTTAGAAAAAGCCAGAGGGCCTGTCAGCAATTAGACACACAAAAGGTAAGGCTAATATGCTGCTTTGGGATGGAAGGATGGTTTATAGTGTAGAGCTGGCTACAAATTCTTCAATCTTCATGTACAACAATATTATTTCACTTCTTAACAGTTTTGTATAATATTGGGTGTTATTGGACTGAAGTGGCAATGCTTGTCTCCCTGAGATGCCCTGTGTTACCCAGGGACCTTCTAGTGCCAACTGGCAGAGGGCACAGGGTGCATAAGGGTTACAGGGATCCCGTGGGTCTAGTATCTACATCCTAGTTTGCCAAAGGATGTCATGTAAGAGCTCTACTGAAAGCCTGTGTCACACTGGTCATCATGATCATTATGAAATGGATGGATAATATGTAAGGGGGGGGGGGTGTGCTGAAAATAATGTTCTTACAATTTCTGACTTGGAGCTGGTCACCAAACGGTGTTAAACAAGTTTCTTTCAAATAAGAAACTTTTCTGGCTGACTGGCTATATGCAGATTGAATGATGTATTCTTCACAATGAATGCCTATCTACAGTCTGAAAAAAATACTAATCAAGTGATTGCAAAGTCTCCAGGGGGAGATTCTAGACAGGAAAAAAACAAGGTATGGGGGATTACCCTTTTGACAAGTGAAGATGGACTGGTGGAACTATATCTGGGGGTGCAGAGGTAACACAATTATCCTTCATTTAGGAAGTAAGTTGACCATGTATGTGTTTGCCTTATGAAAAAAGGATCACAGCCAGTCTTTGCTGAAAAACACTGGGAAGACTTTGGGGTGAGCTAAACTTTAATTAAACAAGGGCGTGTCTTGTTAATTAAGTTTAGGCTCTGGCACATGTGTTATGATTTTATTTTATATTTAACCCTTTGTTTCCAATATTTCTGCATGCTATCATTTGAATCTTTGTTAAATAAACTTATATTTTCTCTGTAAACAAATCTAAGTGTTGTATCTTAAGCAGAGCTGTGATCTAAGGTGTAACTGGCAAGCAGGGGTAGACTGTTCCTTTGGGAGCAGAGGATCTGGGAATTCTGTGAATGTCCAGTGGAACAGATGCTGGATACACCAAGCGTATCCTCAGAGGGCTTAGGGGTGGTGTGTGCCTATTGCTAACTTGCTAGTAGCCATCAAGAGCCTGTGTCCCATGGTCCAATAGTGCTCATATGGGACAGAAGTTACGTCCTTGGGCTTAAAGGCAAGAAATACGTTCCACCTGAATTCATTTTGGTGTGTAAGCCTTTTAAGAACACTTCAGACATCAGCTAGAAGGCCTTTTCCGCCTTGCTGACCATTTACTATTTATATGTCTCATGGTAACTTGTGTCAGGCTATCAGATTGGTGGCGGTGTCTGGCTCAGAGGAGGCTGCTCACCTGCCATCCCAGACGAGGGAGAAGCTTCACAATGATGGGCATGTGCAGACTCAGGATTTTTAACTGTAAAATCATAAAAAGAGCCTTCTGAAAGTGGACATGGGCAATAAAGAGAACCAATGACAAAAGCTACAATAATAGTTTGCTGTGCAGTCTTGAACTTTACCAGCATATCTGGCACGGAAGTTTATTTTAGCATCTCTTTAAATTTGTTTTTAAAAAGCAGCAAACCCACAAATAGCCCTTGCTGTGGTCCAATGTGGTCTAAATTTGATCAGTTCTATTCTTGAAGCTTCAGTGTCTCAAGATCATAATTTATAACAAAGTTTATAAAGTGGTACTTGTCCCATTATAAACTGTGTTCATCAGGCATCTGCTGGAGAAACCTATAGAGACAGAGAGAACTTTGCTTGTAATTTTTTTTATTTTTAAGGATATTAAAGTTCCCAAGGAGATTTGGTACTGGACAGAACCTGAGCAAGAAGAAAAGGATCAAGAGGAGGAAGAAAAGGATGAATACAAAGATTCAGACTTAAGTGTGAGTGCTGAAACATAAGTTAGTATGAAGCTGTCTTCATTTGTAAAACATGCATGTGTGTGTATATACACCTCTACCCCGATATAACGCGACCCGCTATAACACAAATTCGGATATAACGCGGTAAAGCAGTGCTCCCGGGGGGCGAGGCTGCACACTCCGGCGGATCAAAGCAAGTTCGATATAACGCGGTTTCACTTATAACGCGGTAAGATTTTTTGGCTCCCGAGAACAGCGTTCTATCGGGATAGAGGTGTATATCAAAGCTCTAATAAGTGGCCTCTCTTTCTGCCTTGCAAAGTGATTTTGCAATAATATTAGATGGAGTATAAAGCATGATTATACTGATTTGGAGTAAAAGAGCAAAATTAAATGATAACACTACCTCACCTTTGGGCCAAGATTTTCAAGAAAGTCATGATTTTGGGTGTCTTATTTTTAGGTACCCAATTTGACACTTGATGGGTCTAGTTTTCAGAAAATGCTGAGTAATTGCCTCTAAAAACCGGGGCCCTCAAATCAGTCACTTTTGAAAATCATGCCCTTTATGCCCAAGAACCCACTAGTGTTGTTATTCTAATGAACTCAGTCTGTGGCGGAGATGGGTGATAAAAAAAATCCCATCAGGAATATCATTCACTTGAAAGAAGGTATTTTTAGTTGTTCAGTAGGTGAAAATAAGGAACAGCCAACATCCTTTAACCAGCTAGCTCGCCATAGATCATTGGCGCACCACAGGCCACAATTTGGAGACTTCTGCTGTAGTATCAGTTACGGTGTACTAAGGTTTCCATGTTTTTGATTGCAGTATCGTGTGATCTTTCCTTAGAGAGCCCTTTTTAGCACCAGAACTATTGATTAGCAGGAAAGACAGTACACCCCAGGGGCCCATCCCAGACTGTTCGATTGTGATTCCTACTCAAAGCTATAAAATATATTTCTCTGTATGTATATATGTAGGTATTAGAGAAATTACAAATCCTGACTGCCTATTTAAGAGAAGAGCATCTTTATTGTATCTGGTGTGGAACAGCATATGAGGGTAAGAGTTAAATCCATCTTGGATATAATTTTCCTTTGGTTATGTATTTGGAGCCATATCCTGCAATTCTTATTTATTCCTTATCCCAGCAAAATTCCCATGGAGGCCAGTGCCACTAATGTTATCCTTGAAAGTAACTCTTGTATATATTGGCTGGATTTAGTCATTTCTCCTTTCTTGGGTTTCAGAACTAGTGAATGATCAATATTGGGCTCTGAATCAGTATTTTGAGGTCAAATTGGTAACATTCTCCTCTGAAACATCCCTCATCAGTCCCACATGTACCACCTTTCTATTTTATAAGTTTATAAGAACTTCAAACTACAACACTATTCGGAATTAACTTAATCTGTTTGTACTGTTTCTCCATCACCTTTTTCTGACTCCCCACCACTCTCTTTTTAAATAAGATTTCGAAGATTATAGATCTTTTCTTCCCATATCTGAAATATTAACCTTCTTTTCCTTTATGCTGTAGAGGCTGCAGATTTATCTTCAAACTGCCCTGGAGATAGTTCAGCAGATCACGACTAAAATCTTTGTAATAAAAGGAACTCTGGAAAAATATTGTTGATTCACAGCAGTATTTTAAAATCTCTCCATGGGACATCAAGAATACACACAAGTACTGCAGGTGGAAAGACATATTGAAAGGTTCAGAGCACACTTTTGAAAGCACAGAAGCAGTTGTAGATTTTAGATTTTTTTTAAAAGTGAAGCTAGTCATTGAACTCACTATTTAATAAGAATTACAAATTTACATATGTACTTCATGCTAAATAATTTAGGTGCAGGCAGGAGTTTTGCAGGTTTCTACCAAACTAAAAACTGCAATTCCAGTCTTGCACCTCAGAGGACAGGCAGCTAACTGCACCAAATTGTTATGGTTTATGATTTCTGTACACCTCCAGTTGGAGGTACCTAGGTTCAGACTGCTAAATTTGTGTGTGTGTATATATGTGTGATTGTGGACAGATGGAGATTTGAAATGGACAGTACTTGACTTTGTAACCAACATTTTAAAGGCTTCCCTGGGGGGAAAACACTGCCCTTCCTTTCCCACATAACATAAAGCATGGAATAGAGGATAATCAGTTGACAGTGAATATTGGTTAAGTCTTTACAGTATACAGTGTTAGACAAGTCATTTAATATGTGTCCTTCAGTAGGATGTCTGATTTGAACCTTAAGTTTATTTTTTGTCAACATAATCGGCCAGATATGTGAACTCTGCTGGTTGAAAATCGTCTCACCTTGCACAAAGTATTTGGCTTCATCAATCTCTATTGCTTAATGTAAATATGGATGTTTGTATAGAAACTCTAAATTTCATCAATTTAGTGGGTATTTTTAAAGTGTTTTGTTCATAATTAAACAGCTTTTTGTAACTATCTTTTTGTCCAACTTGGTTCCATTTAGTCAATACCTATTGAACAGTGGCAGCATTGTCCATGAGCAGCAACTGCTAGTGGAAGTAAATCCATAACGATGACAGAAAAAGGAGCTGAACTAGAAGAATTAGCTTTTTCTGTAAGGCAGGTAGCAGCTTGTGTTAGACACATCATAGAGTTGGACTGAGACAACCACCTACACATCAGTTGTGGTGAACAGAGACTTTACTGTTGTAAATCTTGAAGTTTAATGGGCAAGTGGTAGAGGACCTCTTAGTTATTGCATGCCAGCTGCCAAGGAAAAACGTGCCAGTAAGAAGATGTAACACATGGCACATTCACGTCTCACAAGCACCCCCTTGGCTGAGTACATGTCCCTGCACTCTCTCTGTTTGTGGTAGGTCTTCAGTGACTCAGCCCTCTGGTCAAGTCACACAGTCTGAATGTGAAACGCAAACAGACCCCTTCCAGGGAAAACAGTCCAACAGGGGCCTATCCCAGTATCCCATGGTTGGAATATCTCTGTAGCCCTCCCTGGGCCCCATACCTGGTATGGGGGCTTTGCTGCAAGGGCTTTCTCCCCGGAGACTCTTCACCCTCTTAAGGCCTCCCTTAGCCCCATACAGTCTTCAGCCTGACCACAGGGCTCCGTCGCACTCTCCCCAGCTTCTGGCAGCACTGCTCTGTCCAAGGTCCTGCAGCTCCCTCAGCCAGTTACACACCATCCATGCTGCTCCAGCTCCAGCAAGGAACTGAACTCACTCTGGCCCTGCAGCTTGTTTTATACCAGGGGTTCTCAAACTGGGGGTTGGGACCCCTCCGGGGGTCATGAGCTTCAGCCTCCACCCCAAACCCCACTTTGTCTCCAGCATTTATAATGGTGTTAAATATATTAAAAAGTGTTTTTAATGTATAAGGGGGAGTCATACTCAGAGGCTTGCTGTGTGAAAGGGGTCACCAGTACAAAAGTCTGAGAACCCCTGTCTTATGCTGACGTGCTGGGTGTTGACACAGCCACTCTAGGCAGCTTGGAGGATCCTCTCCACTGCCCTTTTCTGGGATAGGGTGTGGCAGGGCACAAGACCTTCAGCAGATGGCTTCAGAGGGTCTGGTATACTCTGTCACAGATGAATATTACAGAACTTTCCCTGAGAGGAAAGGAAATCCAATTAAGTGGCTTTTCTCTGTGCTAGGATATACTCTCACTGGCATCTTGTGTCACTAGGAAAGAGGAATTAGTTCAAAACAGGAAGATGTCAAACATTTGTTTTAATGGGGAAGAAAGCACTTAAATTCACCTAAAAAAAAAATGAGCAAAGCTTACATTTATTCTCATTCATTACAGAAGAATCCACCACAAGTTTAGAATTTATATACAACTGAACACTATCAGCAGGCCAGCACCAAATTTCCCTACTTCAGAGAGCACAAACGTAGGAAGACATCTACTTTCCTGCAGTGGTTGGGGTTTTTTTAAGGCGTACTATTCATTCTAATAGACAGCCAGGTAATGCTAATACTTGATCCATATAAGAACAAAAATTATGAATTTATTCACTGTTTCTAAGAATCAGAATAGCTATCTACAAACATAATATTGTAAATTTGGGCCCTGTTTTTGCAATGGGCTCTGTGTAGGGGGACCAATGGGTCCCTACATAGGCACAAGGATGTCAGCAGGCAGATCCCTGCTCAATGCAAGACTGGGGCCTTATTTTCTAAGAACAGCTTTTAAAGAACGGTTATGCTACCCTTTGGCACTGACATGTTGCAGTGATGAAAGCATTAAAAATGCCTATGACAGCCTGAGTCCTGCCTCCAACTGCTCTTTATAAGCATAGCCAGGACTTTTATATTAAAACATGCCCCCCCCAAAATCTAACTATGCAACCAAATGTTTAAGACCCACCTGAACCCCTTGATCTTATAGAGGATGGGAGAGTGAAGCTGCAGAGCCAAGGAAAAGGTTCAGAAATTGGGCACCTCTAGGACAAGGTTGGCAGCTTGGGGGAAGAGAGAAAAAGATTGGGAGTGCAGGGAGGAGATGGTATTTACTGGGCTCGCTCTCCCTCTCTCTACAACTTATTGGAGATTGTTTCCTTGCTCTGGAGGTCCCTTGGCCTCTTATTGATAGCACCCTCCACAACCACTTGGTCTGTGGCACCTGCCTCACCACAACTCATATCCATGCAGAGGTGCTGGAACTAGGAGTGCGGGGGGTCTGCAGCACCCCCTGGCTTGAAGTGGTTTCCATCATATACAGAGTTTACAGTTTGGTTCAATGGATCTTAGCACCCCCACTATACAAACTATTCCAGCATCCCTGTCTCCATAGGATATATATATATATGAAATGGGGGAGAGAGGGGCTGTCACTGACTTCTCCTGGGAAGTGGACAGAGATTGAAGACCACATCATTACGATGAGGCTACTACTGAGGGAACATTGTGGAGCCCAAGCAATCGACACAGCTGACTTGGGTAGGATGCGGATTTACATTTCAGAGACAAATCCCAATCTTCAAAAGACCAAAAACAGATCTTATCTGTTAACTCAGTATTCAAACTGTGGAGGTGTGGAGGAACATTTGAGAGAGGGGGAGAAGGCAAGTGGCAGAGTTTGAAAACTGCTGTATTAACTCATTGTGACACCTGGTTTCTATAAAGTGAATCATTAAACTGAGCTTTAATTCTCAAAGGGACACATTCTTTAAGAGCCTAAATAGTTTTAAATTCTTCATTGTTTGAAACACCCTCATTGTATTAGCATTATTTGATACAGCACCAGCAATTTGGTAATAATTTAACATTCAGATATAAAGACAAAAAAACCCAAAAGCTTGCAATCTTCAAATATGTATAACATTTCTAATGCTTTCTTACCAAATTTTATCATTTTCTATTTGGCAAACATTAACTTGTCTGGTGTTTTTAAGTGGAGTGAAATTTATTATACTAATGTAATAACAAACAACTTAAAAGGTGCTTTAACAGATATTTTGGTCCATGTGCCTGCAACAAGCATATTAGCTATTGCTAATTATATGCAGATACCAATCAGCCAGAGAAGAGCACACAGCACAGACCTTGTCTAGAGAAGACTCTAGCTATTTTCCCACAATGTTAGACAGTAATAAAGACACATGAACCTTCTCTACACAAGAGGCTATATATCACAAAGGGGACTTTTAGGTGCCCTGCCTCTTAGTGGAATTCACTGAGTTAGGCACCCAGGCTTTCTGTACAATGCATGGGGAGAGTTAGAATGGGATTCACAAAAGCCAGCCCACTGAGCCTACTAGATAGCTTAGGTGGAAATGCTGTGGAGAGTGATGTGGCCTTTGCCAGGGATTCTCAACCATTTTCTTTCTGACACCACCACAACATGCTATAAAAACTCCACGGCCCACTTGTGCCACAATAACTGGTTTTCTGCATATAAAAACCAGAGCCCGGCATTAGGGGATAGCAAGCAGGGCAGTTGCCTGGAGCCCTATACCCCGCGTGGTGGGCTCCAGGACCCATGCTTCAGCCCCATGTGATGGGGCTTCAGCTTTCTGTCCTTGGCCCCAGTGAGTCTAACACTGGCCCTGCGTGGTGAACCCCCTGAAAGCTGTCTGTGGCCTCCCAGGGGCTTAAGGGAGTTGAGAGCCTAAGTCCCAACAGAGGAAGACACCTACCTCCACTTCAGAATCACACCTTTCTCCTGGAGTTAGACACCTAAGCCAGGTTAGTCATTTTTCATGAAAAACCACAAAGGAGGATTATGCTATAGCACAGCAGTTAGAGCCCTCACAAAGGATGTGGGAGATCTGGGTTCAAATCTCTACACTGCCTGATGTGGAGAAGGGACTTGAACTTGGGTTTCCTACCTCTCAGCAGGCTGACCTAACCACTAGAGTCACTCACACTCTTTCTCCGGCCCCATAAATATTTCATTATTTACTATAAAGTGGAGCAGCTGCAACAAGAGATTGAAACCAGTGGTTTGGATACTCTCATGGGAGGTGGAAGGACCCAGCAGAATAGAGATTTGACCCCAGGTTGCCCACATCCTGGGTGAGCATATCCAGCCACAAAAAGTTGGCACCCTCTGGGACTTCACCAGTAGAAACTCAGTCACCTTGGGACTTTAGGGGCGTACAGGGTTAGATGGCAGCTGAGCAGTGATTTTGTGAGTGCAAGTGGTGCCTAAATGTTGGACTTAGGTGCCTAACTGCTATACTAGGCACCCAAGTCCCTCTTGTGAACCTAGCCCTAGCACTTCCACCCATACAGCCAGAGGTGGCAATTTTTCCTAAAATTTCCTACTGTAAAAAACCCACAATATTTCTAGGTGACATAAAAATAAATGGTTATTGCTGGGAGAGAGCAAAAGATTTAAAACAGCAGGCAGCAGCAAACCTAAGTATAAAAGGTCAAAACCTGCCTTCTTCATACTTATGGAAATAAGAGGCCCTCTGCACCGGACCTGCTGACGTTCTGTTGTACAGCAGGGGCAGACTGTAGACAGACCTCTCCACCCCAGGAAGTACCACGGTCTAATACTGCACAGTGGTTCCCTCCACAACAGTGGATGAAAATAACTATGGGCCTATGACTGCTGATCCACCTATAAAACACAACACCCACCACCTGCCCACAGGTGAGAAAGGGCAGGGGCACAAGGCTTCAGACTATGGGGTGTAAGTAGAAATGTATACTGATGCTCTGGATCACAAGAAGAGTCTTTCATTCCCCCAATCCCTGCAGAGATCCCCATGTAAAGCCTGGTTTTGTAAAGGACAATAGGATTAAACCTAAGATTCCAAATACGTTTGTCACGTTTCAGCAATTTTAAGGGGGGGGGGTGTCAAATTCTGGACCGAAACAGAGCTCATGTTGTTCCTTTAAATAGGGTGCCTAACGTGTATGTGCGTTCTTTGGGTTATTTTTAGCAACACGCTTCAAAAGCTCCAGTACAGCAGATGCTGAAGGTCTCTTTGCAACGTCTTTTGAGAGCAATTGCTCAATTATGTGTTTCTGTAAAACAAACAAACAAACAAGGTACAGTATATATTAGAGGAAATAAAATACTGAACGTGAATAATGAGGAAATAGATGAAATAATGTGTTATACTGTACCTCTAACGGAAAGTTCTTGCTGAACTCCTCTGGAAGTACACATTCTCTTATTTTGTGCCACTCCTAAAAATGACACCAAATAATTTTTTTAGTATGATATTTTCATTGACTGCATTTTGAAGCCCTGTGATTGAACCACACAAAGCATGAAAACAAAATAATCAGAAAATGTTGTGATAGGTGGAGAGTGAGTCTTCAAAAGACAGCATTTGTCAAAGGAAGTATCTGAAAGCTTTCCATTTGGCTGTAAGGTGTTTTTAAAAGTATTCTGTAGAGCTTTGAGTTTGTTGGCTTTTTCACCTTTGAGCCTCAAGGTCCATGAAGACCTGCTTCTGCCTTATTTTTGTCAAATCCCTGGTTCTCACTGTCAATTAAAAAGAAATAGTAGTTCTGCACCCCAGACTCCATGGAAAAATCTACAGGAGTGGACTTAAACTCTGCTGGCATCACTGCTACTTGTGAGACAAGCAGATGCAAATAGCATTCACCGCCCCCACCACCACAGACACTCACACCCACCCACCCCATGAATGCCATTAGAATAATTCAAAAACATCTTTTTTAAGTCACTTTTAAATAATCAGTGCTAAGTCATAATGACCGACATTTTTAAACCCAGGTGCCTAAAATTAGGCTCCTAAATACATATTTAGGTACATAAATAGAAGTGGCCTAATTTTCAAAGATGCTGAGCAACCCTCGCTCTAAATTAAGTCAATAACAGTGGCAGGTGCTCTGCCCCTTTGAAAAAATCAGACCACTTCTAGTTAGGTGTTCATATATGGATTTAAGAACTTAATTTCAGGCATAATTTTCAGGTTTGAAAATTTTAGCTATGCTCCCTGCCCCAAAAAGCTTGTAATTGAAGACAAGACATGACCGAGGAAGGTGACCAGCATTGGGAAGGCAGGGGAAAGAGGACAAGCATTACAGCAAAAAGGATAAAGGTAGCATCAGAGGTCTAATTTTAAAAAATAATGCTGAAGGCAGAGAAACCTCTGTTTTGATCATCAGACACATGCCTTTTGACCAATTCCTGTGGTCCTTCCTTAAGCAAAACTCACTGACTTCAAAGGAAGTTTTACCAGAATGAGGGCTGCAAGCTAAGGTACCTCAGAGATTCAGTACAGCACATAACAGACAAGCCATTTCCCTTCCCCCCCCAATGTAATTTGACCTGTCAGCAAATCCAGCCAAAAAGCATCCCATACATCAAGAGTACAAAGCAGGGTGTGTAGGTTACTAGCTGTAGAGTGCTTCAGTCCCATGTAGGTAAATGTGATATATATTTTACAGGACAGACGGATAGGTTTGTAGTTCAATTTCTGTCTCTGCTACAGACTTACTGTGTGACTTTGGGCAAGGCCCCAATCCTGAATAGACTGAAACACATGTGTGTAAGTTTAGGCACCTGAGTAATACTATACACTTCAGTAAGACTACTCATGTGCATAAAGTAGAACTGGTAAAAAAGGTTTTTTGATCCAAAATGTCTTTAATTTAAAAAAAAAAGGCAAACTTTTTTGCAGCAATTTGTAATTGATTTTAAAAATCATTTTTTAAACAAAATGAAAATTTGTTTCAAATAAAAAATTATTTCATTTTTGAACAAGTGTTTTTTTGCAGGGGGTTCTCTCTTACTTTCTCTTTTTTCTCCCCTCCCTTATTCTTGCCCTTTTGGAGGATAAAGGGAGAGAAAAGAGAGTGAAAACCAAGCAAAACACCCACATTCTAACATTTTCTTGGTTTTTGAACATTGAAAAATATTCAGTTTGACAAAAGCAACCTGTTTTTTCCCATGGAAATTTTTTTAAAGATTTTTTTTTTAATTTCCCATTTTAAAAAATATATGTATCCTTTACAACTCAGTCTTAGCATAAAGTTACACACGTGGTTAAGTATTTGGAGAATCAGGGTCTAACACCTGTAAATAACACAATATTTCTTTACCTTACAGGGTTTTTGTGAGGATAAATAATGAGACACTAGGATACCATAGTGTTGAGGGCCACATAAGTGTATCAATTGATATTGCTCTCTCTCTCTCTCTCTTCCCCTCTCTGACAGAGATTAAATTTGTTGTACTAGACAGCAGAGCTGTCTGACAGACTAGATAGCAGATGTAGCCAACAATTTTAGTTTATTGTTCATTTATTGTGTGATGTTATGATTAATCAACATCATATATATTCATTGTATGTTAATTAGAGTTAATTTGTAGGATTATAGAAGTATAAGATTGATCAGTATTTAGAGGAATCGTATTGGGTAAAAGTAAGTAGGGCTGAAACGCAAGGCCTACAAGCTGAGGCCTGTAAGATTTTAGCTTACCCATACTAGGCCATCAAGTTAAGAAATGCTGATATAACTAAGTGACCGAAAAATAACCCGATGCCCTAAGATTACGGGAAAAGATGTGCCAGTGGGTGATATTGCAAAAAAAAATAACAGTAAAAGTAATTTTTTGCTTACAAGATAGCAAAATGTGATTACTGGGTAACACATGCCCTAACCGCAGTGTGCATGATGTGCAGAAATGCTAATGAGGTTAGTTAGAATTACGTTATAAAAGAGGGTGCCTAGCTTAGGAAAGTTGAGCCCCCTATGGGAAACTCCAGCAGGAACCATCCCTCTACTAATCATGAATCCATGAAAGACCTATGAGACCCTAACACTTGTTAAGGATGTGAGTAGAACTATATTTGTAACTTGTGCATAGGTTCAGAAAGAATTTCTATATGCTTGGGTATTCATAACTTTCTCTGAAACTTTAATAAAACTTGTAAAACAGACTTGTGAATGTCTGTGTGGTCACTACCCTTGGTCTTTATGTATTCCTAGAGACTCTAAATCTGAAGCAAGTAGCAAAGGTGACTTTCACTCTGTTAAGACTGAAACTGTAGCTGCCAGAGCCGAACCCACGGTGGTGTAATACTACATTACAAATTCACTTTAAATAAAATGAAAGGCTACACAGAGGTGACAAACAGATAGCACCAAAACACATTGACAAGTGAATGGTGCTAAGGTAATTTTTGTTTTAAAGGGTGGGGGACAGCTTTTATTAACAAAAGTAATATGCATATGTGGGTCTCACTGAAGTGAATTTTTAGGAAGGAGAAGAGAGGATGAACACCTGATGTACTGGTATAGGGAAGATATTCCAGACATAAGGGGCTATAAGGAACACTACATCATATATAAGTTATACGTCAAATCATATTTTGCCTTATATAGTTTTCTTCTGACCTATTTTTCATTAATAATTTAAGATTACTTACATTAATTTTTTCAGCGCCAGTGGAAAATATCCAAAGAATTTCAAAGAGAATTAATCCTAGTGCAAATATATCCACTTCCTGTCCATATTTGTCTCCAGCCTGTGGTGATTACAATAAAAATAGCATATAGCAGACATGCCTTTTAGGTCTAAAAATGTATTGTAATTGAAGTGTTTTCATACAGTCCAAGCTAAAATCCCTATGAAGTCAATGAGAGTTTTGCCTTAGGACTGCATGATTGGGACCATCAGGCCCTCATACAAGTCCTTAAATCTCTGTGCCAAAGATGCCCCATCTGTGAAATAGGGATAACATTTACTGTTAAGTGAAATAAAATATACAGACTTTAAAGCGTCCATAGTCCCACATACATAGGATAAGTAATTGATTCCCCCTTAGAGAATCAGATACAGAGATTCTAAGGCCAAGATTTTCAATAATGGATGCCTAAAGTTACCCAAATTCACATTTAGGTACCTAAATTAGTGGCCTGGTTTTCAAAATTGCTGATCACCCAGAGCTCCCACTGTCTTCAAACTTTGTAATGTAAGACAGTATCGATGAAATAGGATCACCTCATTTCACAACTGACTTAAGCAATTTGCTTCAGATTTTCCAGGGGGAACAAAAAAATCTATCCTGGTTTAGGATCAAACCTGGAAAACTTTAGGCAACTGGTTTAGTACTGGAGAAATTAGGACAGGGATGGCTAAATCTGGACTTAAATGCAAGGATAACTATGGAGACATTCACATCTCCTGATGTCTTACTATTAAACCTGCAGTAACCGTTACCTGTTCTGGGCTCATATATGATTTTGTTCCCTTTTCTGTTGTCCGTAGGTCATCTGTCATTGAAGTTACAAGTCCAAAGTCACCTATTTTTATTTTATCTTCACTAGATATGAATATGTTGAGGGGCTAAAAAGGACAATTAAAAAAATGTCTCAGTTTCACATTACAAACTTTTAGCACCAGGGGAAAAAAAAAAAAATCAGTCATAGGGTACTTCAGTGGAAGAGTTGCTAAACATTCAAGGAAATGAATAGGAGTTATGTATCAAAATAAAAACTATTAATTTAACAAGGAGATTTTAAACACACTAGTCAAAATTTGAAATCATGACTGCCACAATAACGAATTGTTCTCATTTGCGCATACAGTTAAGTACTACTGTGTTATTCCATAACAGTGGTTTTCAAACTTTTTTTTTCTGGTGACCCAGTTGAAGAAAAAATTGTTGATGCCCACGACCCAATGGAGCTGGGGATGAGGGGTTTGGGGTGTGGGAGCGGCTCAGAGCTGGACCAAAGGGTTGGAGTGCGGGGGTGAGGGCTGCGGGGTGGGACCAGGTATGAGGGGTTCAGGGGGTGGGACGGGGTTCTGGGCAGGGGGTTGAGATGTGGGAGGGGGGTCAGGGCTCTGGACTGGGGCTGGGGATGAGGGGTTTGGGGTGCAGGAAGGGGCTCCAGGTTTGGGGGGGGCTTAGGGCTGGGGCAGGGGGTTGGGGTGTGGGCTTACCTCCAGCAGCTCCCGGTGAGTGGCGCAGCTGGGGTGCACCACAGACCACGCTGTGCCCCGGAAGTGGCCAGCAGCAGGTCCAGCTCCTAGGCGGAGGCGCGCAAGTGGCTCCACGTGGCTCTCGCCCGCAGGCACTGCCCCCACCCAAGCTCCCATTGGCTGGGAACCCCTGTGGTCCCCCTGCGTAAAAGCCGGACCTGCTGCTGGCCGCTTCCGGGGCACAGCGCAGTGTCGGAACAGGTAGGCACTAGCCTGCCTTAGCTGGGCAGCACCACCAATGGGACTTTTAACGTCCTGGTCAGTAGTGCTGACCAGAGCCACTAGGGTCCCTGGGTGCTGAACAAGGCGATACGGTGCCTTATGTAGTAAGTGAAGGCAACATAGTAAAGGCCTAATGAAGGCCCAGTATGAGGCCTGAACCAAACTAAAGTAATGGTCAAGGCTTTGCTAGCATAGAAAGCAAAGTTAAGCTGTGAGCAAAAGGCAGGCCCTGCTCACAGAAGTTGGCAAGGAAAGGGCTGATGTTGCAGAAATATATATTCATTTAGCATAATTATAGTATAAACATGGTACCAAGACACACTATACCGGAACATTCCACAGATAACATGGAACAGGCCGACCCATCCCAATGACAGGGGCAAAAGGGTAAAATGATGGATAGAGTTGTTTTGATCGAACCAACAGGTACAAGGTGAGAGGCGGCACCTTATTACGTAGAGGGGTTGTACCTTGCTACGTAGAGGGGTTGCACCTCAATACGTCAGGAGTGATGTGTAATTTGTTTGTACCTGTGTATAAGAATGTGTCCCTGGGGTGGTGTCTTTGTCCGGCCACGGGGGCAGTGGAAAGTCCCGCCACTGAGCCGGGTCCTTGCCAAGAGGCATCTATTAGTAGTATGCCCAGTAGACTAAGTAATCTACGGGGAACTGCAATTGTGTCCGAGATCGCAATAAACCTGGCCGAGGTGCCTTTGTATCTTAGTAGACTCTGTGGTTATTGGGGATTCTCGTCGGGTCTGCTGTGTCAGCTATCTGCGCAGAGCTGGGGCAGCACACAGAGGGAACACACGCACGCAGCCAAGTGATATCAACAGGAGAAAGCAGAAGCACCACACCGGTAGCCTCTCACAACACCTTACATGCCACGACCCAGTACTGGGTCACGACTTGAACTTTGAAAAACACTGCTCTATAGGGCATTAACTTCAGTACACTAAAATATATGATGTGTTATATGTGATTTATTTAAATTGATTTTGAACTCAAACTTGAAACTTAATATAAACCTAAAATACAGCATTTCACATTCAAAAGTGCTTTGTGATTTTATACCCAATCTTACACACACTGACAGACCCTTATGCTCATATGGAGTCCCACTGAAAATAAAATAACGCTTCAACATTTTCTGATCCTCCAAACATTTATTCATTACATCTGTCCACCCACACAATAATCATCTGTTCTGCTTACCTTGAGGTCTCTGTGAATAAACCCTTTAGAATGAATATATTCCACTCCTGTCACTATTTGTCTAAATTTGATGAGAGACTCATCCTGGTAATTTTCCTTCCCTCTCTTTTCATTAATCCAGCCCTCCAGTGTTCCTTTCTCACAGAATTCCATTTGGATAAAAAGGCAATCACACAGCAAATCTGGCCTCACTCTGTAAGAGTAAAATTAAATCACAGTATTAAAAACAGCACTACACAATTGTTCCTAAGTAGTTGGCTCAATGGTTTGCTGATTTCCAACCTTTCATTTGGCTGCAGGCCCCCACAATCGTGGCCAAAAGTCCCTAATTTTTTAGGCCCACTCCAGGTAGGCTTGGGGCTACTAGTGATGGCACTGGAGTCAATCTAGCTCCTAAACAGCCAGCTGCCTGCCACCGAAGCCTGTTCTACACAGTTAGGCTGACATAAGGCAACTTACCTCAACCTAATTATGCCAGTGTATACACTACAGCTTTGTCCCGCCAAAGTAAGTGCCCTACACTACACTACACTGACATAACTCCATCTCCACAAGAGGCATAGCACTTATGTCAGTGTAGTTAAGACAATGCAGTGTCTACGTAGACACTGCGTTACTTACATCAGCTGTTGGCTGTCTTGTCAATTTCACAGCTCCATGCTGGAGCCCCCTGCGCCCAAAGGCTCCCTGCTCCGGGAGCTGAGAAGCCTCTCAGCAGGGAGCCGAGAGCCCGGGGGAGGGGGACAGCTGGGCTCCCAGTGGGGAGCTATGCGGAGCTTAGATGCTTGGCCGTCAGCCCCCCACAATGCCCCTCTTCAGTTGGTGGAAACACTGCTAGAGAGGACATGCACCACTGACAGAAGGAGGGTAGTGTGGACCGTAATTACTGCAGTGGCTGTAAATCGACCTAACAGAGGTCGACTTAGGGATGTAGTGTAGACATGCTCTAAGTCAGCTCTTCTGCGGAGCAGCCAGTGGGCTCTCTGGCCACAAGGTGGGGCAGAACAATAGCATGGGACAAGGGCATGATCTAGTGAGTGAAACTCAGGTTTGAGAACAAATAACTCCTGCATTTTAATCCCAGTGCAAATACCATCTCCCTCACTTGCTGAAGATCCTAATAGTGATTTGGCTTCAATATAAGACATCATTCCAAATTAGGCCTAAATATCAGTGTACATATCTGCAACACATACTGTTCACCAAAAAAGTGGCAATTCATCAACCAAAAGGAGATATACATGTATATCTTTCATTAAGCATACTGCCTGATGTTAAATATTTTTCATGTTCTTTCTTCTTTTATTAGCTGGAAAAAATATAAGTGTAGGGATCTGCAATTCACTCATTTTTTGCCACACATCTGCAATAGGGAAAAAATAATCTGATTATTCCAGTTAAAGAACCATTGATTACACTACAGAATTCATATTTATTTACCTTGAAAGGCTTGAACTGTCCTCAAAATTGAGATAGTCTTTCCCAGTCCAAGAGGTGTAATACCGTATGATGTTTTCATGCTCAAGATCTGCTAGTGCTTGTACCTCACGCTGTACTTTACTAAATAAACAAAGAAAAATTCTCATTACACAACACTGAAGAACTGATACTTCTTAATAAAATGAACAATAAGATTAATTGAAGACAGGATATCAAGCAGCAGTAGTAATCTTCAGGATTAAGTATCTCTATTTTGAATATTTTAAAAGTCAATATTAATGTTTAATTTTGAAAGAGAAGCTGAAAATTATATCTACTAGCTGTGTTTTGTTTGCCAGGCTGTTCTTGTGTTTTGCCTATTGTCTGCTCTATTATCCTGTAAAAAGCAACAGAGAATCCTGTGGCACCTTTAAGACTAACAGATGTATTGGAGCATAAGCTTTCGTGGGTGAATGCCCACTTCGTTGGATGCATCTAATGGAAATTTCCAGGGGCAGGTATAAATATGCTGGCAAGAATCAGTCTGGAGATAACGAGGTTAGTTCAATCAGGGAGGGTGAGGTCCTCTGCTAGCAGGTGAAGTGTGAACACCAAGGGAGGAGAAACTGCTTCTGTAGTTGGATAGCCATTCACAGTCTTTGTTTAATCCTGATCTGATGGTGTCAAATTTGCAAATGAACTGAAGCTCAGCAGTTTCTCTTTGGAGTCTGGTCCTGAAGTTTTTTTGCTGTAAGATGGCTACCTTTACATCTGCTATTGTGTGGCCAGGGAGGTTGAAGTGTTCTCCTACAGGTTTTTGTATATTGCCATTCCTGATATCTGACTTGTGTCCATTTATCCTTTTACGTAGTGACTGTCCAGTTTGGCCAATGTACATAGCAGAGGGGCATTGCTTAGGGTTACCATTCGTCCGGATTTACCCGGACATGTCCTCCTTTTTGTGCTAAAAATAGCGTCCGGGGGGAATTTGTAAAGCACTCACAATGTCCGGGATTTCCCCCCTCCCCCGGCAGAGCAGAGCGAGCGGCTGGGAGGGCTGCAGGAAAGTCCCGGGCTGGACTCCGGAGCAGCTGTAGAGGAGCCGGATCCGCCCTGCATTCTGAGCAAGTGTATCAGCACAAAGTGCAGCCCTCCCCTTTTGCAACTGGGAGCGGTTTCTGCCATGCAGCGTAGCAAAACGGGAGCGAGAGCACTTTGTGCTGATACAAGGGCAGCTCTCCCCTGCAGCCCGGTCCGGCAGCACTGTGCAGGGCCAGGGACCGGGTTTTGTTGTGCTGGGGAGCTTAGCCACGTGTCCGGCTCGCACAGAGCCCAACACCCTGTTCTGAGCAGCAGGGTAAGGGGGCCAGGGGGCAGGAGAAGGGGCAGGGAGGTTCTGGAGGGGGCAGTCAAGAAACGGGGGGGGGGCTTTTGGGGGGGAGTGGAGAAAGTTTTGGGCAGTCAGGGTACAGGTAGGGGTAGGGTCCTGGGGGGCAGTTGGGGGGGTCTTAGGAGGGGGCAGTTAGGGGACAAGGAACAGCGAGTCTTAGGTAGGGGGTGGGGTTCTGGAGGGCAGTTAGGAGCAGGGGTCCCAGGAGGGGGCAGTCAGGGGACAAGGAGCGGGGGGGTGGGGGGCTGGGAGTTCTGGGGGGGAGCTGTCAGGGGGCAGGAGTGGGGAGAGGGATCGGAGCAGTCAGGGGACAGGGAGCAGAGGGGTTTAGATGGGTTGGGAGTTCTGGGGGGGCTGTCAGGGGGCAGGAGTGCGGAGAGGGATCGGAGCAGTCAGGGGACAGGGAGCAGAGGGGTTTAGATGGGTTGGGAGTTCTGGGGGGGGCTGTCAGGGGGTGGGGAGTGGTTGGATGGGGCGTGGGAGTCCCAGGGGTCTGTCTGGGGGTGGGGGTGTGGATAAGGGTTGGGGCAGTCAGGGGACAAGAGGCAGGGAGGCTTAGATAGGGAGTGGAGTCCTGGGGGGCAGTTAGGGGCAGGGGTCCCAGGAGGGGGCAGTCAGGGGACAAGGAACGGGGGGAGGGTTGGGGGTTCTGGGGGGGCGGGAAGTGGGAGGGGCAGGGGCGGGGCTAGGGCGGGGCTCCTCCCGTCCTCTTTTTTGCTTGCTGAAATATGGTAACCCTAGCATTGCTGGCACATGATGGCATATATAACATTGGTGGACGTGCAGGTGAAGGAGCCGGTGATGTTGTAGCTGATCTGGTTAGGTCCTGTGATGGTGTTGCTGGTGTAGATATGTGGGCAGAGTTGGCATCGAGGTTTGTTGCATGGGTTGGTTCCTGAGTTAGAGTTGTTATGGTGCGGTGTGTGGTTGCTGGTGAGAATATGCTTAAGGTTGGCAGGTAGTCTGTGGGCGAGGACTGGCCTACCTCCCAAGGTCTGTGAAAGAGAGGGATCATTGTCCAGGATGGGTTGTAGATCACTGATGATGCGTTGGAGAGGTTTAAGCTGAGGACTGTAGGTGATAGCCAGTGGAGTTCTATTGGTTTCTTTCTTGGGCTTGTCTTGTAGCAGGAGGCTTCTGGGTACACGTCTGGCTCTGTTGATTTGTTTCCTTATTTCCTTGTGCAGGTATTGTAGTTTTGAGAATGCTTGGTGAAGATCTTGTAGGTGTTGGTCTCTGTCTGAGGTGTTGGAGCAGATGCGATTTTACCTCAGTGCTTGGCTGTATTATCCTGAGCACTCAAGTGTTTGAGCCTTGCTCAAAATGTTTGAAATGAAAAACCCCCGCACACACATACACACACACAAAACTCAGATTCTTGTACTTAATACCTTATCTAGTCATAAGAACACAACAGATAAGCAAAGCATAGAGTTGATGCGATCCTGGAGAAATTAAGCATCCAAAGACCCTGATCCTGCAAACACTACAGCATATAACTTTTAATTTGCAAGTAGTCCCTCTACATACACTGAGCTCAGCAAGACTATTCATATGCAAGATTATTTGCAGAGTTGGGGCCTACCTTGATTATTGTATGGTTGTCCAATGAATTAATTTCAACCTCAGATGGGGCCCAAATATGACCCTTTATTTGAGGAACATATAGGGCTTACGTTCAAAATGTTAAATTTACTTCTCAGGAGTGCAATGTGAATGAAAATAAGAAATATCCTGAAGAACACTTAGTAATACAATATACTCATTAAAATAGGACACCAAAGCAATTAGGCTAAAGACTGCTCTGAAATTGTTGTAAATAACATGGAGGAGGATATCCTTAAAACTATTTGTTAAAGAGACACTTACAACTTATTTTTTAATTGATTATTTAAAATAAATATTACTTGGCATTTTATCAGAAATTAGAATGTCCCGAAAAGTTTTTTTATGCTCCCCCTGATGCGGTTCATAATGGTCTTTTTAGCAAGTGACACAATGACAAAGAAACAATTATACTGGTTTTATAAAGAGCGTTGCCAAATGCACAAAGAAAAAATAGGGAGGGCTGATTTCCCCCACCCAGTGTATAGTTATCTGAATTGCTACTGGTTAGTACAGGGAGTTCAAACATTTTCAGACACAAATGTGGTTTTCAAAGTGACTCTGTCCCTTTAAATGTTAGTTTAATGTTAGTTAAACGTTAGTCTGCTGCTGACAAGTTTTATAAAAACATTCCATTCATAGACAATCTACCAAATGTTTTGCAGATTCATAGATTCCCAGGTGCTAAGAGAACACTGTGATAATCTAGTTTGACCTCCTGTATAACACTGGCCATAGAACTTCCATAAAATAATCCCTCTTTGAACAAAATCACAGCTTTTGGAAAAAAACATCAAATCTTGATTTAAAGATTACCAGTGACTTAGAATCCACCACAGCCCTTGGTAAATAGTTCCAATAGTAAATTGTTCTTCACTGTTAAAAATTTACACTTTATTTCCAGTCTGAATTTGTCTAGTTTCAACTTTTGACCATTGGATCTTGTTATATCTTTGTCTGCTAGACCGAAGAGCCCTTTATTGGGAACAGAAATTTGTTATGTAGCTCTTTGAGTCTATCACTATAAGGCAGTGGTTCCCAAACTTGTTCCACCGCTTGTGCAGGGAAAGCCCCTGGCGGGCCGGGCCGCTTTGTATACCTGCCGCATCCGCAGGTTCGGCCGATCGCAGCTCCCAGTGGGGCCTGGAGACAGAGCCTGAAGCCGTGCGAACGGAGCCTGCTGCCCCACCACACCAGGGCTGAAGCCCAAAGCCTGAGTCCCATAGTCTCACTGACTGCCTGCTCCTCCAGCGTTGTGCCCCAGGTGTCTCCGGGAGGGGCAGAGCCCAACCCCTGCTGGCAGTGCATCTTGGAGCAACAGGGAGGGGGAGGGACTGCTACTCCCCTCCTCCCCACACACACACCACAGCCCAGGAGGCTGTGACTGCAAGAAAAGCCTCTGGTGGCCACATTTGAGAAACACTGAATGGAAAGACAGACTCTGTACCTGGAGTGCCTATGGGACTATAACTCTTTAAATTAATTCCAGGCAGACTTTTACAAATCAGCAGCTTCACCATTTCTGCTATGAAACTGACCTAAGGACTTTACACATATCTGTATGTATACTGATTTTTTAACCCCAGCAACTCTCTTCTTTCTTTTTCCTTTTATTATTAAATCTTTAGTCTTTTAGTTACTAAAGGATTGGAACATGCATGATTATTGGGTAAGATCTGAGATTCATATTGACTTAGGGATCAGTGTCCAGTACTCTGGGATTGGTGAACCTCACATATGGTGAATCAGGTTTTCAATAACCTCTCACTATATTAGACTTGGCTATCTAGATAGGAGTCAAGGGCTGGAATGCTTAAAGGGGACTGTATTTGACTTTTTGGTGAGCAGCATGGTATTACAGAAACTGTTTTGTTACTGGCTTGGTTAATCTAATTGAAAAATAAACCACCAGTTCTGGGGATTGTCTGCCCTATTCCTTGCAGTCTGCCCTGAGTATAGCATTCTCAGTGTGGCTCATCCAGGCACCCAGTCACACCTCTGTTCTCCCACATCTCTACTGAAACAAAACTGCTTGAAAGACTTTGAACTGGGGAAATTGGTCCCAGGCTGGGAAGGGAATCCAGACTGTGTATTAAGAACTGTGAACTGCCCGCAACATCCAGAGGGATGAGAAAAGCTGTTTGCTTCAACTTTTACTTAACATGAAAAAGTTTAGGAATTGGCTTGCAATTTTATCTTTTATTTCTTTTAAAAGCCAATTCTGACTTCTAGGCTTATACCACTTAAAATCTACATTTCTATAGTTAATAAACTTGCTTAATGTTTTATCTAAAACAGTGTGGTTCACTGAAGTGTTTGAGGAATCTACTCAGGTTAACAAAGGCTGGTGCATATCCATTACCCTTTGATGGAATGGCTGACTAATTAACGAGCTTGCATGGATCAAGAAGGTCTTGAGCAGTGTAAAACACACATTGCTGGGGTGCAAGGCTGGGACTGAGAGATATGCAGGTGTTGCCCTATATCTGTTTATGAGGGGCTGAAAGAGCATTCATGTGACTTTGCAGGGGGTGACTCTCACATGCTAATGGCTATGTGAGAGCAAAGCCTGGAGGGGCTGCTTTTCACTAGCAGAGCAGTGTGAGAGGTATCCTAAGCTGGAGACTTAAGGGGGCACAACAGTGCCACAGTCCAGATTGTACCCTGGGGGTTGTCACACAAATACAGAGGTAAAATAACTTCTCTGTCCCTACTCGAGATTCCCCTGTTTATGCATCCAAGGAACGCATTTGCCCCTTTGTCCGCTCCATCATCTTGCCCAGGATTAATGTCAGGTTGATATCCCTATGATTACCTGGTCATCCCATTTTCTCTCTTTAAATATTGGCACAACATTAACAAAGAGAGTGCACAAGTTAACAAATCCTGTTTCCTATGCTGTGCTGAACTATAATTCTAGTGCACAGAGAAGCAAACATCAAAAGACAGCACACTCATTTCAGCTCCACTGAGAACAGAGGAATAAACATATTTGTCAGATAGAATGGACAATACTGTAAAGGAAAATTACTTAAACTTTTAAGAGATTATTACAAACAAACAGTTTCATCTACAGAAACTGCTTGAGAGTGTCCTTTCAAATAAAAGCAAGCAGATGTACAGTACTTACTCGCTACACTTGACTCGTTTGACAGCATAGTTCTTCTTATCAATAATTTGTTTTGCTTTGAAAACATTCCCAAATCCACCGCTGCCAATTGGCTCTATCTCTTCAAAATCCTTGATAAGTCTTTAAAATAATAAAATAATAATAATAATAAAAATAATAATTTTAGCCACAATCAGCCCTAGCATTAATTTTGGAAAGTATGAGTCTGATTCTGAAAGTTGCAGAACATCTCCTGAGAGACGCTAAGCATCATCTTACAGGAGATACTCAAACCTCAGGTAAACAAAGTGTCTCGTGGCCCGCCAGGGGCTTACCCTGAACAAGCAGTGAACCAAGTTTGGGAACCCCTGGATTAGAGGCATTCCTACTCTATTTTACATGCTTATGACATTTACATTTGGAATTTTCATAAGAACAGAAGCAGTCCACCCATTTTCTTTTATTACAACATTTGTAGCACCACCCATTTCTCATGTGTAGAGGAAAAAATGAAGAAACATTCTACAGAGATGCACAAATGCCAAATATAAACATTCTTATTATAGGAAATACCTATACTTCACCCACAAGTGGCACTTTCCATATGCTTGTAAATAGAATTCCTCCCATGCAAAACTGTTAGTCAGGGAAATCTAACCCATCATTGCAATAACTATACACCTCTTACTTAAAATCTACTTCTCACCTTTCATCCTTAGTGTACTTATTTTCTTTTTTCTCTTCCTTGACCTGCTGACCCGAGAATGAGGGTGCCAATTTAGTTGCGATCTCTCTTCTTAGGGAAAAAAGAAAAATTACAATAAAACCTTGTAACAAATGAATAGAGAAAAGAAATTTACCTGGAGATATTTTTGGTGTCATGTTTTAGTCAAGTATCAAAGCCACTAAAACTGGGTTTGCAATATTAATTTCAGAACATATATATTTAAAAGCAAAGTAATTACGCACCTCTTTGGTTTCATGGCAGCATTTTTGGGAGTTGCCTATATCAAAAAAGAAAAACAAATATATTCACTGTTTTAAATTATGATCATTATTATTCTAATATGGATTAGGATGTGGCTACCAGCTGTCCAAAGCCATACTGGCTCATCTGTTTGATGTCAACCTTCAGTTTAAATTCCTCATGAAACCTGGATATTACTAGAGCTATGCGAATAATGGATTTTTCAGAGTTCGCTGGCAATCCTGGAGTTTGTCAAAACCCCAAAGCTATTTTCTTCAAACTTTTTGATGAATCAGAAGTTGGGAAAAATTCATTTTGATCAAACAGAACATTTAGTTCAAGTTAAAACTAAATATTTCTATTTTGAGCATTTTTTAACATTTTTAAAATTAAAGGAAATTTCAAACTGAAAAGTAATTTTGAACTGAAAAAATAACATTTAATTTAAAAATTGCTGAAATAAGGTTTCAAGTTTTCAGAATATATGTATATATTTGTATATATTTTACACCAAACAGTTTAGCAAAATTGACACAAATTCCAGAAGCGTTTCAGCATAGCCAAATCTGCACTTTTTGCTGAAAGAAGTTTTGACCCAAAAGTGTCCCCCAGCTCTAAGTATGACATCATGATTCTTAACAACATGCATCAGTTACATTCAATGTACAAGCATAGGTCCATCAACTTCCTTGGAAGTATGCCTGTTTAAGCCAGCAGCAAATCTGACCTAGCGTATGTTTAGTGAGAATGATGGTAAAAAGATAATGAACATTTTAAATAACATTCAGATATATTTTGTAACGATAACCATTGTGGGTAGAGGAGAAAATGGATACTGCACTATGCTCTGAAACTCCCCTAACTCGGGCTCTAACAGGCTGCTAGAGGAAGCAGTTCTTAACTCGTGCGGTGAAACAGAGGGAGTGAAGCAATCTCAGAAGATTAGGCTCCAATTTATTGGTAGTTTTAGGCCTCAATCCAGCATTGTCACCCTCACAGGCCAACTGCTGAACCTGCATTTAGCCCCCATGAAGTCAGTGACACAGCAGTCCACTTACACAGATCACAATGCAGGAGTGAAGCCACATATGTTTCTTTTGGGGAGTGGTTCAAGGTTAACAGGCAGCTAGTGCGGAGCAGAAACCTCATGTTGTGTACGCCGAATGGTTTATCCCACTCAAAAGAGGAACTACTATACTCTGCACTAGGGCCACATTCCACTTCCAGCAAAGTATTTGAGGACATACTAACTTCAACAATTAGATCTAGACATTAGCAGCCTCAAGTATCCAGTTTTACCTATGTGCAACTTAAATATTTTGGAGATAGTAGCTCTGTTATCCACATCTTCATTAAAAGTGAACATTATGAACAAGAGTAAAATAATGACAGTCTAAAATTTAACATGAGGAATAAAGGCTTTCATACTGTACCCAAGAAGATGAACAATCTTCACCTACTTTCAGGTCATTCATTTTATTTACCAAGCTCCCATCTGAATTCATATTTTTAGATGCAGAATCAGTACCACTATAAGGGGAAAAATGGATTTCAATATTTCTCCTTCAAACAATTCTTGAATTAAAACTACAATTCTTGATACAACAGAAAAAGGATTATGTGAATTAATTTAAAATACAAAACTTCACTTGTAACACAATTCTTGTAATTCAATCACATTTTATTATAAAATACTTATTTCTATAATGGATTTCATCCTATTATGTCAATGTGATTTATAAATGTTAGTAATGTATTCTCACTATGGTAAAATAGATTAGGTACAGAGATCATTTCAATGCAGTGACGCCACCACCGGTACAGAATATAGCTGCTCTTTAACACTACACAGGGCATCAAAGAGAGTAAAGTGGTGATACGAGAGCCAAATTAACCAACAAGCACAATAGGCTGGTGCCAAGGGGTCCCAGGACAGCCTGGAAAATTTCTCACCATAATTTTCTTTTTGCTAGCAACTTCTCTCTTCATTCTCCATGAATAGGTTGTGCCTTTTTGGATTCATGCCTCTTTTGATTAATGGAGAATGAAGAGAGAAGCGGTATATCAGAAATTATAATGTGGTACACAGAAATTACTGAAAAGAATGGATATCCATTCAACAAAGCAGTGTCATAATACAAAAATGGCTTCTGAAAACTTCAATGGAGTGACACTTCTTTTCACATCAAGTAGAAATGCTTCTAAAATAATTACTGATGCTCAACAAGAAAGCATTCAGGATAGCCGAAAAATCTGTGTATCATAAAATATATTACAAAAAATATAAAAAAATTAAATGTAATTGCACAATTAAAATATATTCTTGATCTGTAGATAAAGAAACAGGCTTAAAATACAACTGATTAATTCACAAGTGAAAAGACAGCAACAGATTTGGCTTAAAATGCTCTCAACTAGTTCTTCAGTTATAAGCAAATGCACTATGTTAAACATCACAATATTAATGGTTCCAACTTACTTTGCAGATGACCAGCTTGACATTCCACTAGAATTACTAAGTAGACAATCTGCAGAACTGGCAACAGCTGCGTGTCTCCCTGCCTGTATATATATAAAAAGAAAAAGAAAAAAAAAACCTGATACCTACCAGTCAAAGCTTTGCTACTACAAATGACAACATTCTAAAATGACAAAAACAATGGAGTTTCAAAAAAAGTTATTGGAACTACATTAAACACTAAAGCCCCAGCTGGGGAAGGTGTTTATGACTCCTGGGGGAATTCTGTGCAACTACGCACCCGCACAAAACATCCACACACACCCCAAGAATTCCTGTGCTTCCCTGCAAAGGGCAGCCACAGAAGGGATTGGGGGATGGGGTGGATGACCATGGGCGCAGCTTTTGGGGGAGATCCCCCCCCCCAACAGAGGTGAGGCATGGGGGGCACACAGGGTTACGTGCCACTGCCCCTCCCCATCGTTTCTGCAAGTGAAGAGCTTCCCACTGAAGGAGGCTGCATCTTGGCTCTGCTGACTCTGCAGCTGAACGCCATCTCCTGAGTCCTAGTGCCAGTCATGCTCCCCTTCCGGGTGCTGGGAGCCTTACTCTTTTCTGTGCAACAGTGAGTGCCTGTGGTAGGGCTGGGTAAGGGGGAGGGGAATGTGGGAGTCAGGGGGAGGGATGAGATTGGGAGGAAAAGGGCACAGGAGAACTGCGGGAGGAAGAGGGCGCCCGGCATGCAGCATCCCCTTGGCAGCAGCTGGTGCTCCATTAAGCAGGTCCATCGAACCTTCACCATGACAAGCCCTACTGCCTTACACCTAGACCCCCTCCCCCAATGAGTCCTCCATACCCAGACTCTCACCCCCACTGAGCCCCAACCAGCTGCACCTGGATCTCCACCCCATCAAGCCCCACTCCACCGGCACCCAGACACCACCTCCCACAAAGCCCCATCTCCCCACATCCAGACCTCCTTGCTGAGCTCCAACCACCTTCACCTAGATCCCCTGCAAAGTCCCATTGCCCCTACACCCAGAACCCCCCAACGAGCCCCCGTGCATCCAGATCTCCCACTGAGCGGCCTGCACCCAGACTGCCCTACACAGAAACCTCTCACCCCCACACCTTGATCCCCCCACACTAAGCCCCTCCACATTTGGGATCCTGCTAGGCTGAGCCTGCCCAACCACTCCCAGCCCTTGGACTGTGTCAGTGTCGGGTGCAGCCTCACTGCCGAGTCCCTGTACCAGGGGAGGTGAGGACTTCCAGAGTGATCTCCCACCTCAATGCAGCCAGTGGACTGTGCTCCCCACTGCCATGCTGGAGCCCCATTTTTTATTGACAAATAAAATTTGCAGAATTTTAAAATATTATGTGCAGAATTTTTAATATTCTGGCGCAGAATTCCCTCGGGAGTAGTTTATGCACATGCTTAACTTTAAAGCACTGGGGTGAAATTGAAGGCACTGGCCCCATTGAAGTGGGAATTTCTCCATTAACTTTAGTGTGGCCAGGATTTTGCCCCAGGTATTTAAAAACTTTACATCCTTTTTCACACCTGCAAATAAATATCAGCAAAAGTAGAGTTTTGTAAATATCTTATGACCAGATCTTGACCACAAATCCAGGAGACATTTATAGTACATTCCCTCATTTGCAAGAGTAACAAGGGATGCAAGGATGAGGCCCCATTAAGAATTAGGACCAAAAAACAGTATTCGTTAGTTGAGGGCAAAATTTTCAGAGCTGGTAATTGTACATGCAATTTTGCATGTGGAAAAATAGAAGTGTATGCATAAACAGGCTTCTGCATCTAATTTCCCCATCTATATAGTAACTGGGCATGCAAAGTGATGAGCATGCAAAGTCTGCATTACAAATTTAGAGCTGGCTGAAAATTTAGTCCTACGTAATCACTGAGTTTTTGCCTTTTTCCATCCCTTTGTTTTCACTTAGTAAGAGACACTGAAGTTTCAGATTAAAAGCAAAAAGTGTGATATCACAGTTAGGCATGTGTAAGAGGTGCTCAGCACCCTTGACTTCCCTTGAATTCTACTGACATTGCAGGCTCAGGTCCCATATGATTAAAAAAATAATTCTGATTTGCAAATTAAACACATCCAACACAAGTGCAAGGAACTATATAATTAAGAAAACTGTTAGTAATTGTACAGCAGCACTGTACTATGCGTGAGAGAATTCCATTTCAGTATATTAGTTAAGTTTCCTTTTTAAGAAAATTGTAGTGAAATATTTTTTCATAAGTTCTTTTGTCATATGCATTCATCTTTAACTGAATGATAACTCACAGGACCATATACTAAAATATGCAATTAGAGATACAGATTTTTTATTTTATTTTATTTTATTTTTTGGTACAATAAGCTATTGACTATACAGACACTGTGAATTTTAGCTACTGTACAGTGGAGCATCACCAACATCAATCTATGAGACAAAGATTATTTCTCCCTCAAACTGAAACAAACAAGACTAGTTTTTAACCAAATGATGGTGGAACTTGATTCAAAAATGAATGAGCCAGAAATGAAGCTTTTCTCTTTACATACAGACTACATGCAGTACATACCCTTGACGTTTCTTGAGATCTTAACTGCTCATATGCACGTTTTGCAGCAGCCTGTTTTGCAGCTTTTTTATCATTTCCAGTGCCTTCACCATAAATCTTATCACCAATTTTACAGCTAAAAGAAAATCTATAAGAATAATAGAGAATAAAACGGAATCCATAAATCCTGTACGGCAAATTCTAATTTTAACAATTTTGAATACTAATGTCATGTAGTAATGATTCTAGGAAGGATAGAGTTCTTCAATATTCTTCTGCATATGTACGTTTTCAAATATAACTTTGTTCGTCTAACTTGAGATGCATTAAAAGGGTCTGATTTTTAGAAGATAGGCCTTAGCATTTTCTGAGGAGTCAGTTCCATAAAGCATCTTAAATAAGGTACCCAAAAACTACGAGTCATTTGAAAATCCTGAATGTAGATTTTAAGACTACTTCCTTATGAAGGTATTTTTTAAATTTAAAATTGTAATAACAACTTAGCCTAGAATAGTATGTTATTTGAAGAATTGTAAAGTCTGTGTTTGATTTATCAGGACAGATTCTGTGAAAAATCTTAATAGCATTAAACAAGAATAAGGTTATTTTTTAAATCACAATTGAATTAAGTAAGTTTATCTTTAAAGGGGCACTGAAGTCAGTTTGAAAGCTACCAATTTAAAAAGCAATTTCTGAAACATAAAGCACTTCTCACCCTGAATAAACTACTAAATGTATTTTATTTAAAAATACTGCTATGACAAGTCATTTTGCTAGAAAAAGAACATGGATTTGTGACAGGGTAATAAGAATTATAAAGACAGTTTGGAAATAGATTCCAAACTAAGACACTGCTCCTGAAAACTCTCATAAACATGCTTAACATTAAACCCAATTAGTCCCATTGCCTTTAAACACACATATTTGCAAGATCAGGGCATATCTTTCCATGTTCATGTAGGTGTTTTATAATTCTATTTTTAATTATTTCAGCCAAAATTTACCTGGTATGAATTAGGGCTCTTTGGTTAGAAATTCCTGTTACCCTACCACATTTTTAAAAAGATAAGCACAACATTCATACCCTCCACTACAATAGCTAATTTTAATGAATTACATTTTTTTTGTTAGCAGCTCAGACACATCATTCTTTAATTCATTCAGAACTGTTGGATGTGTCGCTGATGAATTGATGCTTTTTAAATTTATCAATTTGTTTCAATACCTCTTTTGATACCTCGCACTCTAATAGGGTTGCAAACATTCTAACTGAGCAAAACCGAACATCTTTCCCCTGCCCTGAACCCCAACCCTACCTGCCCCTTCCCCAAGGCCCCGCCCCCACTCACTCCTTCCCCCCTCCTTCTGTCACTCACTCTCCACCACCCCCAGTCACTTGCTCATTTTCACCAGCCTAGGGCAGAGGATTGAGCTGTGGGATGGGGTGAGGGCTCTGGCAGGGGGTGTGGGCTCCGGGATGGGGCCAGAAATGAGGGGTTCAGGGTGCAGGAGAGGGCTCGGAACTGGGGCAGGGGTTTGGGTTGCAGGAGGGGGGTGAGGGCTCTGGGCTGAGAGTGCGGGCTCTGGGGTGGGGCCAAAGATGAGGTGTTCAAGGTGCAGGAGGAGGCTCCAGGCTGGGACGCGGAGGGTGGGTGAGGGATTTGGGGTGCAGGAGGGGACTCCGGGCTGGGGCCGAGGGGGTTGGAGTGCAGGAAGGGGTTCCAAGCTGGGGCAGGGGGTTTGGGTGCAGGATGGGGTGCAGTGTCAGGGAGGGAGTTTGGGTGCGGGAGGGAACTCAGGGCTGGGACAGAGGGCTGGGATGCAGGATGAGGTGCAGGCTCCAGGAAGGAGCTCCAGGCTGGGGCAGGTGGTTGGGGTGTGGGAGAAGGTGCGGGGTGAAGGCTCCAGGTGGCGCTTACCTCGGGCGACTCCCTGGAAGCAGCGACAGGCTCTGAGGTAGAGGTGCGGCCAGGCAGCTCTGCACAGTGCGTGCTGCCTTTGCCTGCAGGCACCGCCCCCACAGCTCCCACTGGTCATGGTTCCTGGCCAATGGGAGCTGCGGAGCCAGTGCTCAGGATGGAAACAGCGTGCAGAGACCCCCTGGCCATCCCTCCACCTAGGGGCTACAGGGACATGTCGCTGCTTCCGGGGAGCCGCGTGGAGCCAGGTAGGGAGCGTGCCTTAGCCCTGCTGTGTCGCTGACCGGACTTTTAATGGCCCGATCAGCGGTGCTAACCAGAGCTGCCGGGTCCCTTTTCGACCATATTTTCTGGTCAAAAACTGGACACCTGGCAACCGTCTCTAACAATAGGTCTTTATTATCTGAAAATAATAGATATCTTCCCCACTATCCTTGGCAGAGAAAACCAAGGCTATGTATTCACTGCAATAAAAGGTGTCTTTTTATAAGTTAACTATTTCAGCGTCTACTGTTAGTGGAAACAATGCACTATAGCTTTTACCTTGCTATAACTAGTCCCCCCACATGGGGCTTACCTCCACTGGCTATCGAGATAAAAACTACGACTTTTTCCATTCGAATTTTACAGTAAGATGGCTACTATGATGTGAATATATAAAAAGAGACAATCTCTGATCCAAAGAGCTTACATGAAAGCCCCAATCCAGTATATGTGTACATGCTTATTTTCACTCACGTAAGTAGTCCCACTGAAGTCAATGGAGCTACTCATGCAACTATTTAAACAAATTTGACAATTTTGTAAGTTAAGCTTATAGCTAATCTATATAACCATGTATTCTTATAACTGTTACCTGTTTCTTTCCTAATTCCTCTTTCATGATCTACACCCACTTATTATGACTAATCTCAATTAGACTTTGAACTCTTTGGGACGGGGGCTGTTGTTTTCTACTGAATGCACAATGCCTTGTACAATGGGACAATGGTTATAACAGTGACATCTGGATGCTTCTGTAATAAAAGTAATAAGTTATGCCACCATTGTTTTATCATTCTATCAAGTTTCAGTTTTGTCTCTGTGATGGGGTATCTGTGCTCCATTCCTGGATGAAGCACAAAAGGGTTAAACCCCTTCAATGGGCTGAGAAAAGAAACCTACCCCTTAAGGATTACCAGAGTCACCAGGACTTGGAAGCAGGATCTGAAAGCTAAGGTCTGATAGGCAAGGAAGGAGCCTTAATTAGAGAAGCCACAAAAAGAATCAGAAGGAAAAGAAGAGTTTTGTTGTCTTCTAAACTAGGAAGCTGCTGAATCAAGCCCCAATCCGGAAGTAAGGTGAAACTGAGGAATCAACTGCCAGATGTTTTTCAGAAGTAGCATACTTCTGCACAGATACCAGCTAGCTACAGCAAAGGCTGTTTGCTGAGGCTTCCTTTGGACAAGACTGAACAGGACTATCTCTAGGCACCAGCAAAGCAAGCACGTGCTTGGGGTGGCACAATTCCAAGGGCGGCATTTTTTTTTTTTTTTTGCTTGGGCAGTTGCGGCAAATTTTTTGCTTGTGGCGGCAAAAAGCCTAGAGCCAGCCCTGAGACTGAAAGCAAGGCTTCCTTTATGAATTGTTTTGCTTCTCAAAATGTACAAATAGCCATGTTTTCTCCTTTGAAGATTGTGTTTTAGCAGTTGGGAACTTATTCCGCTCTCTATGAAAGCAGTAACAACTCTCAGTGACTTCAATGGTAACAGGTTTAATTCCTTGGTTTATAGGACTGTTAAACCAATCTCAAAAGCTGATTTGATCAGAAATTTGTAAGGGAGTAATTAGGGGGTCATGCACTGGCAATGTCACAAACTGTCAATATTTTTAAAGAAGATATACCTTGCTAAATATCATTATTTTGGGAGCAGTTATTAGGAAACAGATATTGGAATAGTTCCACCGCTATCTGGATTCAATTCACTTTTAATTCCTCCCACTATGGTTTCAATTGTGGGTAGATCTCATTCCAGTAACAGATACAAAAAAATGCCCTTTCCTCAAGCAGGTCACTGTGACAGATCCCTTTGACTTTAGCAGCAAGTACATGATTGCAGTTCTGGAGACTCATTTAAAAGCATCCACGTAAAAAGAAACAACAGAGCAGGCAAATAGAGAGAAGAAGCAGAAGGAATTAACAACATTAACTACATCTTACATTTTTTTATGGGCTGGTCCAGATTCATCTGCTAATTTATAGTCAATCATTATGTTATGTTTTAGTCCATATTTGGTAAGCACGGAGATATAGTCAAGTGGCTGTATCTCTTCCAATGATGAAAACGCTATTGGCAATGATGGTGGTGGCGGCGGCGGTGGTTGCGGCGATGGTTGCGGCGGTGGAGTTTGTGGGAGTGAAGCCCGTTTAGTCTACAAAATAAATATACAAAATATGCATAGCTTGAAAGGTTTGAAGTTACCAAATAGCACCAAATGAGCATTATGAGAGTGCTGGTATAACTGCAGGGGTTGTGAATCCTTAACCAACCGTTATAGACATTTCACGTTTTAAAAATAAACCACTTCACAATCGCCACTAATGGGGTGTACTGGCCCTGTAAAGCAGAGAGCCATCCTGGATAATTACTATCCCATTGTAGATTTTGCAAAGAAGTTTATAATCAACAAATCTATATAAGAAGATTTCAGGATTGTCACCTGCCGGTGACTCACGCTGAAGCCTAGAATCTCTGTTCAATCAGCACAAAGTGATGGAAACAGCTACAAGCAGAGTTGAGAGCTTTTTTTATTTGGAATATGACCAGGTTCAATCACCACTGGGATTCACCATCTGTTACTATTCAATGTTTAAAGTCTTAGCCATTTTACACACATGACTTTATGCATAGACCCATGTGACAGCACAGGCTTTCACCTACTAGCAAGTATTGAATGACATTAGGATGCGTAGGTGTCAGGCTGAATTCCCTTAGTTCTGTGCTCGGTGCCTTTTGTATCTAAAGACAAGCAGTTATTTAAGTTTGAATCCTGATCAAATTAACATTTGATGACTGTTTTGTGGCCACTGAAGTGAGTAACTGCTCTCACTAGGTATCCATACACGATAATCACCATCTCCACCAGTTTCAGCTTTTAACCTCTTTGCAGAGAGTATCTGCAAGTACCTGAAGACTGAAGTACTCTCCTCCAACCCCTTAATGAGGTCCCTGCAGTTCAAGGATGAGGCAGCGTAGGGGGAATACTTGTAATGCTGGTACTGAACCTACAGTAGCTAAACCTCTTGTTCCAGCATTTTTCCCCACAAGCAATAGTCATTCACATAAAATAAAGCTCCGACTGGAACTTGACTCAGTGCAGGTTTGGCCTAGTGAACATTGTTGTTTTGAGTATGGTTCTTATTCAGTTAGACTATTTGTTTCCATGACAGGCCATTGTTCCGCATCCCATGTTTGGACACCAACCAATACAGAGCGCTTTTCTGTTTGCAAAACACCTCCTTCCAGTTATTGCATTCATGAGATGCACCAGGTAGAAATATACATTCTATACAGGACTGTGAAGTACACATGGGCCTTGCAGAAATATTGCTCGCTCCCTGGAATGCTAAAAAGAGGAGGTCAGGAAGAAACTGAAATAATTCAATTCTGAAATGCAGCCTCTGTCTCTTGTGGAAGTTGTCATTCAGGTACCTCATGCTCCCATTCTCCTCTATGGGCCAGGCTCTACAGCTAGACTTCATCTCCCATGATGCGCCACAGGCATTGAGCTGCCAGGATGAACTGCCTCCCCCTGACCCAAAAGGAATTCTATGGTTCATCATAAGAGATGCAATCCTGATCAGGGATCCCAGCCTACACAAAACACGAGACATCCAAACTACAACTCCCAAGGAGGCACCACAGTGGCATTTCAGAATTGAAATATTTCAGTTTTTGATTTTTGGCCAAAATCCACAAGATTTTCCTCTGGGGTGAGGAGAACCAAACAAAACAAGAAAGCTTTCCAGCCAGCTCTACTCGGCAGCTCCATAAAACAGTCTTCACCATTCAACTCCTTAACCCCAGTTATGGCCATTGTGAACAATAAATGTAATATATTTCAGTAATGAGAAATAATGAGTATTGCAATAAACACAAATGACATATTTTAACAGGACTACCACATGAAAATGATTAATTATCTTGCTCTGTTCAGTTCAGGGCACTACATCTCAAAAGGGAGAATTCAGTGAGGTCTGACAAAATGCCTCTCACTCTCTACTGACAGAGAAATACAATGTAACTTGCTAGAGAGATTAAATATGCCTTGCATGAAGTGTTTAATATTTGGTATTCTGGATTCACTTGTGTCCCCCAAGTGTAATTTGTTGCTTAGAGACGATCAATGAAAAAGTTTAATTGGAGACATTTAGTTTGAAAATGTATGCCTAGAAAATGGGACTATAATGAACTTTCAGATCACAACTCCTTCTTACAGCCTATTTTCCTGGAAGCACTTTCATTCTGCAATATATGGTCAGATGAAGATGGATTTAGCTCTTGGGTCATGTTTATTCAACATCTTTGAAAAGAAGAGTCTTGTTAGAAGAAGATGTCTATATGACAGACTTGCAGATTTTTTTTTAAATATAATTTTATTTACCTTTCCAGTAATACCTCAATTTAACAGGTTGTATTTAGCATCAATTTATCCCTTTCACTTTCCCCCCCCCCCCCATTGTGGTTCTGAAACTAAACATTTTTTTCTAAACTATAATGTGGAGACTGATTTTTTTTAAATGTTCTTGACTGATGTGAATATCTTTTCCAAAAATAACTGTAAAGAATATAAAAAAGAATTAAAAGTCTGGAAAAAACTCTAATGGAATGTTATAAAAGGACATTCTTTTCCAACAGAGAAATTTCTAATAGATCCACTTGGTCTGGAAAAATGTCTTTTTACAAATAGGAAAGAGGATGTTCTAAAAAGAGCAGGTGATATCTAGTCACACTGTTGGGCTTTTTGGTCCCACAAACCAGGACTAGAGGTTTTTAGTTTTGGCTTTGACATGTAGTAGAATTGCCATTAATTAACGATTTTCTAGACTAGACAGACACCTGTCACTCAGAGTTTAGAGACCATTTGAATTGCCTATACCATGATTCAGGGGCTACATTAGAAGATGACCCATTCAAAGCCCTCTGACCCAAACAAAACAATGATAGTTTATCATTTACTTTTAAACAAAAGATGTTGTTTACTTACTTGATTTTCCTGTGCTATGCTATCCCATGCTGCCTTTGCGGCCTCTTCTTTTGCCTCTTTCTTTTTTTTACCTGTAGCTACAGGATACTCTCTGTCACCTATTACAACCATGACAGTGAACCTGAAATAAAGAAAACTGTTCACTGAACACAGCTGAATTGTGGCATATGCCTAAGAACCTTATCAAGATTCCATTGTTCATTTATCTTTAGAGCACTATGAAATGTTATGCAAGTACTTAAGTATTCAGGTGTTTATCATCTCCCAAACCCCGTTTTCAAAATTCTTTGGAAGCTTCAAGTGTTCTTATAAATAATATCTTCCCTCTTCCTTAATCACATGTTCATACTATAACATTTATAAACACCGAGCTGCTTTACAAAAGCACTGAAGAGTGCATTAAGATTGCGATGGATAAGCTTGAATCTGTTGATACATGTCCAGGACTTGGAGGGGCCTAACACCAGGATGCTCTTCACTGCTCCAGATTGCGGGAAAAGAGAAGGCCGGCCTGCCTTGGTTACATAAACGAAATGACATCCACCCTTGGTCTGCCACTGCATCATTATTTTACTAAGGGCACATCTATACTACAAACTGAAGTCGACTTAAATAGACATCCAGCTGCTGCAGTAATTAAATTGGCTGTGCGTGTCCACACCACACTCTTTGTGTCCGTGGAGCTCATCCGCACTAGCAGCGCTTGCATCAATGCAGAGAGCAGTGTACTGTGGGTAGCTATCCCACGGTGCAACTCGCCGCAGGGGGGGTTGGGAAAGGCTTACAATGCCTCATAGGACTAAAACACTCTCACAGCAGTGACTGGGAACATGGCTTTAACGTCCCATGATTCAGTTTTCTCCCTCCCCTGATTTCATCGGCAGCCCACAATATTTCATGCCTTTTTTTAAAAAGGCGGGCATAGCTGACATACACCATCTCCGGAGAAACATGGACCCCACTCAGCTGTGCACTATTGTGGTGAGCATAGGCCTTATCCTGAAGTATTTCCAGGGCCGCGAGAGGAACTGCTTCACGGAACATTCCCAGCTGGAAGCTATGGAATGAAACAATTCCCAGTTGCTGTTGTCAGTCGTGGAGCAACTGAACATGGTGGAACGCCGACTCTGGTGCCAAGAAACATGCGCTGACTGGTGGGATCGCATCATTATGCAGGTATGGGATGACGAGCAGTGGCTGCAGAACGTCCTGGAAAGTGGCCTTGCACATACAAAACTGCGTGTGGAGCTCTTCCCAGCCTCGCTGCACAGCAACACTAAAATGAGACCTGCTCTGACAGTGGAGAAGCAACTGGCAATCGCTGTGTGGAAGCTTGCAATGCCAGACTTGTACCAGTCAGTGGGGAATCAATTTGGAATTGGTAATCCACCGTGGGTGTTGTTGTGATCTATGCAGGGCCATTAATCACTTTCTGCTAAGGAGGGTAGTGATTCCATGCAATGTGAAGGACATACTTGATGGCTTTGCCACAATGGGGTTGCCTAACTGCAGTGGGGCGATAAATGATGTGCATATCCCTATCTTGGCACCAGACCACCTTGCCAAAAAGTAAATAAAGAGAAAGGGATACTTTTCTATGATGTTGCAAGCGCTGGTGCAGCACCGGGAGTATTTTACTGACATCAATGCCGGATAGTCTGAGAAGGTATATGACATATGCATCTTTAAGAACACAGTCTGTTCAGAAAGCTGCAAGCAGGAACTTTCTTTCCAGACCATAAAAATCACCATTGGTGGTGTTGAAATGCCCATAGTGATCCTGGGAGACACCCTATCCTTTACTCCCATGGCCCATGAAGCCATACACCAAACATCTGGACAGTAGCAAATAGTGGTTCAACAACAGGCTCAGCAAGTGCAGAATGGTGGTTGAATGTGCCTTTGGCCATTTGAAGGGTCACTGGCGCAGTTTGCTCACTAGGTTAGACCTCGCTGAAAAAAACTGTCCCCATGGCTATAGCTGCCTGCTGTGTGCTTCATAATACATGTGAAGCAAAGAGAGAGAAGTTTTCGCAGGGGTGGGGCATGGAGGTGGACAGGCTGTCTGCTAATTTTAAAGCAGCCAGATACCAGAGCTACAAGATGAGTAGAGAGTGGAGCAATCCATCTCAGGGAGGCTTTGAAAACCTGTTTTAGTAATGATCCACAGTAACGTGCACTGCTTTTCTGTATTGTGCCTACCCATAGTCTGACCCTTGAGTGTTTCTCTCGTGCACATCCTTCCCAGTGCCTCAGTTTCCCTACCCCTCCCCTACCACCCTCAGGCTTTGAATTAATAAAGATGATTTAATTTTCAAGACATGGACTTTTATTACACACAGATATAAACACCGAAAGATCTAACAAAAGCAATGAACCTTGGAAAGAGAGTGGAATAAAGTTGTGAGGGACAAAAACACATCCATCTTGTCTTTAAAAGCACAGCTGCCTTGCCTATGTGCGGCTGTTATTCTTGGCACCCTCCCCTGGGGTTGAGTGGAAAGGATATTGCACTGTCCGCCCCTGCCTAGTGGAACATGTGTGAGGGGGGAGGGGGAGTATGGAGATGTTGGAATGCCATTCTGCAGGGGCTACAGAGGGAATCAAGCCTCAAGGTGTTTCTCCTGAAGGTCAACTGGATGCCTCGACACGTCTGTTCCTTCAGAATGACCAGCATCTCCTGCTGCATGCCACGCTCATTCTCCTGGGCTTCTCTCCTGCCCACATCCATTTTTTCAGAGAGAGCTATCTCCACGCCCTCTGCTCAGCGTCCACACATCCCAGAGGTGTTCACTATCTCATTAAACATGTCATCACGCCTTCATCTTATCTGGGAGATCCTCTCCACTGGTGTGGAGGAAAAGCTGAAAGCTACACTTTGCACTGTAAACCATGCAAAGCACAAAGGAACCACTGTCAGTGCAGACGTAGGGTCTAGCACAGAGATGCTATATAAAAATCACTCCCCTGAATCCACGCAAGTGTAAAGCAGAACATTTTCATTTCTGCAAGGTATTCATTGAACCGGTTTGCTGTCCCAGTCATGGTGAGTTATGACCCGGGGGCATGAGCACCAGACCGTCACCAGCATTGGGTGGGCAACCTGTGGCAGTACTGGAGCTGGCCAGGGGACCATGCCACCTCCTCTTTGTAACATGGACACTGTCTGGAGGTCAGGGACCAGCATTCCCCCCCCCCAAACGGCAAACCTTTGCAGAAGCGATGTGGGGGGAGGGCTTGCTGTGGTGTGTGGCCACCACAACATTTTCCTTCCCTCCCCATTGCCGCTACTGCTTTCTGGCGCCTGAGGCTTGCAGTTTCTGGGGTCAACAGAGACCCCTGTCACCCAAACTATGGCCATGTTTTGTAAAGCATGGAGGAAAAGGGGGGAAAAAATCACTAGGGGGGTGACCGCAGTTACTATGGTTTGAGCAACGGAAAATGACCACCATCTCCCGTAGGTGACCCTAACTGATATTATGCTCCTGAGGGTAACAGCTGCTCCAAGCATCCAGGTACAGACAGTGTCCTTATGCTGCTATGCTGTGTACTGCGATGATGTCAGCTGAATTAATACTGGAGTGGCACAGGAAAGTATCCTACCAGAAATAAGTGGAAGAAATAAGGCAACCCTCCATAGAAACCTTCTACAATGGATTGCAGAGTACCTCCATGAAAGTTTCCTGGAGATCTCTATGGAGGATTCCCAGGCCATCCCTGTGTACGAAGTCTTTTTCTCAGGGCACCCTCTGCCAAGCTGGTGTGGCCACTGGGAAGCAAATAGCCACTCTACCTCAACTGATTTTTTTAAATAAAAAAAATTGCATATAAGAACACGTGACTCCAAAATATTAATTGGAATTGCGTTCTCACCAGAGGCTTCTGCCCTGGCATCACATTCTGCCATGTTGCTGTGCTGTGACTGGCTGAACTGCTCCAGGGTTACAAACAGATCCTGGCTCTCTGGGACAATGAATCGCCCGCTCGCCTGTCTCCCATTCTCCTCGTCCAAGACTCCTCCTCAGTGTTGCCTGCAGTGGCCTCGGACTCCAACTTCTCAGATGCATCCACGCTGCTCTTGGGGGGCAAAAAAGCCAGAGCCGGCCCTGCCCTCATGATCAGCTGGGCAGGCAAGCACTCCACGCCAAACAAACAGGAAATAGAAATTCAAAAGTTCCTAGTCCTTTTAAAGGGGACGGGCTGGTTCCTTCATACTTGGCTGCTGGGCAGCAGAGTTGAGAACGGTGGCCAGAGCGGTTGCAGCGGAGCATTGTGGGACACTTCCTGGAGCCCAGTTAGGTTGAAGTCAGCAGCGCAGTGTCTATATTGCCACTACGTCGACCTACCTATGTCAAATTAAGCATTATGCCTCTCATGGAGGTGGAGTCATTGAGTCGACGTAGCAGGTGAGTTGCATTGACGGAAGGGAAGTAGTGTAGAGACAGACATTATTAGGTCGACATAAGACAGCTTACATCGACCTAACTGCGTAGTGTAGTCAAGGCCTTAGAGAAATGATTTTAGAGGTTTATATTTGCTATTCCAATTTCACTCTCTAGTACTCTGATGAAATGTTAGGATTAAAAAAAGAATATGATGTGGGTTAGTGCTGGTGGTCATTACAGAAGTCAATGTTTAAGAAGGATCTCGTTGAGAAGAGTGGAGGGACATGGGATGTTTAGTTTTGCTAGTTATTCCACACACCGGGGACAACATGGGGGGGGGGAAAAAACACAAAGATGGAAATGAGAGAAGGAAACAGATTTTGCCCAAGGGTGACAGGAGCTTGTTAGCCAACTCCTTATAAGCTCCTAATGTTAGTATGCATGTTCTGAGACTTTACATCCACAATACACCATTTTACACAAACTGCTCACAGAGAGAGCTACTCAACTTCATTAGTCTTTTAAAATCTGCAAGTGCAGCAGAAATGCAAAGACAATATTGTATGACGACTCTAATACGTAAACTCTTACCGAGATTTTAAGAAAAAAAACGAGGAGTCTTTGTGCACCTTAGAGACTAACAAATTTATTTGGGCATAAGCTTTCGTGGGCTAGAACCCACTTCAACAGATGCATGAAGTGAAAAATACAGGAGCAGGTATAAATACATGAAAGGATGGGGGTTGCTTTACCAAGTGTGAGGTCAGTCTAAAGGGCTTTGGAGCAGGGACTGACTTTTTGATGTGTGCATGTACAGTGCTTAGCTCAGCAGTACCCGGATTCTTGATTACAGCCTATAAGCACTACCACAGTAATAATAAATACCTTTTCCTGCTCCCTGACACCACCTCCTCCCACACACACACGCTTCAGAACAAAAAGTTATATTCCTACCCACCAATTTCTAGGGCTGTTGCAAGGACTAGTTACAAGCTATAACCACTTAAGCACTGCTGCAGTACTTACACAGCACTTTACATAGTCTCACATTAAAATAAGTTGTAATATTTATCGGCATGCACTGTGAACTTACACATGATCATGAGGAGGGCCTTCCACTTTGACATCCTTATACTCAAGTTGTAATTTATTCTTTTGACAATATTCATTTAGTTTTCCCTTGTACAACTGTGGCTTAACATAATGTTCTGCCATTTCGGCACAACCTGTGAGGAGAAAGAAATTTTGACAAATAATCTTGCATTCTCAGTGTTTGTCTCTGCCTTAGGGAATAAAAACACAAAGAAAGATGGAAGCCCACATTGTTCAAGGGTATTGGAGCAAAGTAAGGAAATGTTTACAAATGCAGAGAACCACTAGGATTGCTTTGCCAGAAAATATTTGTTGTATGTGAGACTCGTTCATCTTGGTAATAGAACCTAATTGCTTGCAGTTTATTATTTAAAAACACTGCTCAGGGCAAGGGCCATGTCTTTCTATGTTTTTGGAGTATCTAGTACAAACTAACCCTACTCAGGCACTAGTGTAATATAAATGTAGTTATTAATGAAACCTGCTCCTGTAGCCACAGAATATGAAACTGAAATGTCAATATGTTAAAATAGATTGTTCCTTTGCAGTAAAACAGGAGAGCGGTTGACTTGCAAATGTTTCTTGAAGACATTAGTTTGCATTGGAATAACTGATTTAGAGATTTGAACTGGGATAATACATATATATCTCCAAATCAGTAGAATTATCAAGAAGTTGGTTATTTTTTTAAACAAAAGTAAAGTAGACAGTGTCTCTTTGAAGCTGAAAAGCCAGCATAAAAAGTGTAGTGTGTGTGTTTATTATTTGTGTGTTTGTTTGTTTAAAAGGAGATTGGGGTGAAGCCTAGCTTCCAGCATAGAGGTTATGCTTTAGTATTTCTTCCGAGGACTTTTGACAGTGCAACTGAAAAACAGATACAAAGTCTACAGAATTCTCACTTTTGTTAGCCAAGGCAAGATTTACTCATTGCCCAGCTTTATAAACAAGGCAGCAGTATTCCCCTACCTCATCCCCAGATACACATGCGTTCAACAGAATCAGGAGGGGTGCCAGCGCCATTTCAGAAAGCAGAAATGAAGCAGACTCTGCCAGGGCAGGGCCAGTCAGTAAGAGAAGGGTTTGAACAAATCCTGGCAAAAGCTGATGGTTTTCAGGCCATAGTGACTCTTCTAGGAAGGAAATTTGAGACAGCGACTCCTCAGAATAACAATTAATACAGGAGAATGAATGGGACTAAGCACTTAGGCCCAGATCCTCAACGATCTTTAAGATGCCTAATTCCTAGTGCTTTCAATGGAAATTAGGTACCTAAATATTAGGACTATCGAGCTATTAAAAAAATTAATCATAAGATTTAAAAAAATAATTGCAATTAATCAGTTTTAATGGCACCATTAAAACATAATAGAATACCATTTATTTTAATATTTTTGAATGTTTTCTACATTTTCGAGTATATTGATTTCAATTACAACCTAGAATAAAGTGTACAGTGCTCACTTCATATTATATTTGATTAAATGCACTGTAAAAAGAAAAGATATTGTATTTTTCAATTCACCTCATACAAGTACTGTAGTGCAATCTCTTTATTTTGAAAGTGCACCTTACAAATGTAGAATTATTTTTTTTTTGTTACATAACTGCACTCAAAAACAAAACATTGTAAAACTTTTGGATTTGTAGGCTCTCTCTGTCCTACTTCTTGTTCAGCTAATCGCAGGGCCGGCTCCAACTTTTCTGCCACCCCAAGTGGCAAAAAAAATTAAAAAAAAATAAAAAACAGAGTGGCAGCACTTCGGCGGCAGCTAAATCGTGCGGCTTCTTCGACGGCAGGTCCTCCCTCTCTTCCTCTTCGGCGGCAATTGGGCAGCAGCTCAAAGAGGAAGAGAGGGAATGAGGGACCCGCTGCCGAATTGCCATCGAAGACCCAGACGTGCCGCCCTGATACCGGACGGAGTGCCGCCCCTTTGAATTGGCGCCCCAAGCACCTGCTTCCTAAGCTGGTGCCTGGAGCCGGCCCTGGCTAATCGCTAAGACAAGCAAGTTTGTTAATATTTATGGGAGATAATGCTGCCTGCTTCTTGTTTGCAATGTCACCTAAAAGTGAGAACAGACGTTTGCATGGCATTTTTGTAGCCAGAATTGCAAAGTATTTACGTGCCAGATATGCTAAACATTCATATGCCCCTTCATGCTTTGACCACCATTCCAGAGGACATGCTTCCATGCTGATGATACTTGTTAAAAAAAAAAATGCATTAATTAAATTTGACTGAACTCCTTGGAGGAGAATTGTATGTCTCCTGCTCCATGGTTTTACCCGCTTTCTGCCTTATATTTCATGTTATGGCAGTCTCAGATGACAATCCAGCATATATCAGAGGGGTAGCCGTGTTAGTCTGAATCTGTAAAAAGCAACAGAGGGTCCTGTGGCACCTTTGAGACTAACAGAAGTACTGGGAGCATAAGCTTTCGTGGGTAAGAACCTCACTTCTTCAGATGCAAGTAATGGAAATCTCCAGAGGCAGGTATATATCAGTTTTCCAAATATATATATTTCCACACAAGGAAATAAAGAAACAAATCAACAGAGCCAGACATGTACCCAGAAGCCTCCTGCTACAAGACAGGCCCAGAAGAGAAACCAACAGAACTCCACTGGCCATCACCTACAGTCCTCAGCTTAAACCTCTCCAACGCATCATCAGTGATCTACAACCCATCCTGGACAATGATCCCTCACTTTCACAGACCTTGGGAGGCAGGCCAGTCCTCGCCCACAGACAACCTGCCAACCTTAAGCATATTCTCACCAGCAACCACGCACCGCACCATAACAACTCTAACTCAGGAACCAACCCATGCAACAAACCTTGATGCCAACTCTGCCCACATATCTACACCAGCAACACCATCACTGGACCTAACCAGATCAGCTACAACATCACCGGCTCATTCACCTGCACGTCCACCAATGTTATATATGCCATCATATGCCAGCAATGCCCCTCTGCTATGTACATTGGCCAAACTGGACAGTCACTACGCAAGAGGATAAATGGACACAAGTCAGATATCAGGAATGGCAATATACAAAAACCTGTAGGAGAACACTTCAACCTCCCTGGCCACACAATAGCAGATGTAAAGGTAGCCATCTTACAGCAAAAAAACTTCAGGACCAGACTCCAAAGAGAAACTGCTGAGCTCCAGTTCATTTGCAAATTTGACACCATCAGATCAGGATTAAACAAAGACTGTGAATGGCTATCCAACTACAGAAACAGTTTCTCCTCCCTTGGTGTTCACACCTCAACTGCTAGCAGAGCACCTCACCCCCCCTGATTGAACTAACCTCGTTATCTCCACACTGATATATACCTGCCTCTGGAGATTTCCATTACTTGCATCTGAAGAAGTGAGGTTCTTACCCATGAAAGCTTATGCTCCCAGTACTTCTGTTAGTCTCAAAGGTGCCACAGGACCCTCTGTTGCTTTAATCCAGCATATGTTCTTCAATTTAAGAACACTTTCATTGCACATTTGACAAAATGCAAAGAAGGTACCAATATGAGATTTTTTAAAGATAGCTACAGCACTTAACCCAAGGTTTAAGACTCTGAAGTGCCTTCCAAAATCTGAGAGGGATGAGGCGTGGAACATGCTGTCAGAAGTCTTAAATGAGCAATACTCCAATACGGAAATTACAGAATCCAAACCACCAAAAAAGAAAATCAACCTTCTGTTGATAGCATCTGACTCAGATGATGAAAATGAACGTGCGTCGGTCCGCACTGTTTGGATTGTTACCGTGCGGAACCTGTTGTCAGCATGAAAGCTTGTCCTCTGGAATGATGGTAGAAGCATGAAGGGACAGACGAATATTTAGCGTATCTGGCATGTAAATACCTTGCAATACTGCCACAACAGTGCCATGGGAGTGCCTGTTCTCATTTACAATGTCACCTGAAAGTAAGAAGCGGGCAGCATCATCTCCTGAAAATGTAAACAAACTTGTTTGTCTTAGCGATTGGCTGAACAAGAAGTAGGACTGAGTGGACTTGTAGGCTCTGAAGTTTTACATTGTTTTGTTTTTGAGTGCAGCCATAGGCACCGACTCCGTGGGTGCTCCGGGGCTGGAGCACCCAAGGGCACCCACTGGCAGCCAAACTTCCCCCCCCACCTCACCTCCTCCCCAGCGCCCCGCGTCCCCGCTCCTCTGCCTACCTCCCAGTGCTTGCTGCCGCCAAACAGCTATAGCAAGCTCCAGGAGGGAGGGGGGAGGAGTGGGAACGTGGCGCAGGGGAGGAGGCGGGGAAGAGGCGGGGTTGGGGCAGGGATTTGAGGATGGAGTCAAATAGGGGCAGGGAGGGGGCGGAGTTGGGGCAGGGACTTTGGGGAAGAGGTTGGAATGGGGGGCGGGAGGGGGGGGCAGGACAGGGGTGGAGTCGGGGTGGGGCCAGGGGCAGAGGGGGGTCGAGCACCCTCCGGCACCATTAGAAGTGGGCGCCTACGAGTGCAGCTATGTAACAAACGAAAAATCTACATTTGTAAATTGCACATTCACAATAAAGAGATTGCTCTCCAGTGCTTGTATGAGGTGAACTGAAAAATACTATATCTTTGTTTCTTTTTTACAGTGTAAATATTTGTAATCAAAAATATAAAGTGAGCACTGTATACTTTGTATTCTGTTTTAACTGAAATCAATATATCCAAAAATATTTAGAACACCAATTTACTTATATTATTGTTTTACAGTGCTATTAAAAATTAATTGCAATTAATAGCAGTTTTAATTGAGTTAATAGTGTGAGTTAACTGCAATTAACTGACAGCCCTATTAAATATCTTTTAGAATCTGGACCCTAATGTACAGAGAAAGAGATAAAGAACTACACTAAAAATAGAAAAGGAAGTCACTATCCTTATATCTAAAACCTCAGTTTAAAGCCATATGATTTTAGAAAGAAAAATTGAAACTTTGGAAGACCAACAATCTGAGAGTACTAGGAACAGCAGCAGGGAAAATCATATCCCAACTCTTTTGATTACTTATAGTTAACTTGTGTTAGTATTTTATTTGTTTCCTTTCTGACACAGAGGTAAGGTAGCAGTTTGATTCACTACTACTGGGAATGCAATTAACATCTTTCTCTCTCTGAATTTCAACATGCCAGAAGTGCTACAGAGGAGCATGGCATTCATACAGCAGTATAAGAATATATCCAAATGATTTTCTCCCTCCCCATACTCCCTTGTAGCATTTGTTTTGTAATATAAAACTTTTGGAAGAGTGGGACTTCAAATCCATTGTTGTGACTGGGTGCCTAGTAGTCTGTATGTCAGAGATACGGATCATAAGCATAACCTCCCCTGCCCACACACAAGTGTCACATTTCCAAAAGGAATGGCTGCATTAACTTCTACTTAGAGCAGGGGTGGGCAAACTGCAGCCCATGAGCCATTTTAAGCTGGCCCATGAGCTACACCACGCGGCTTGGCCTGCTCCAGCACTCCAGCCGGGGCGCAGGGTCAGGGGCCGCACAACACAGCTCCCAGCATGGCCCCACTCCAGCTCCCACGTGCTCCAATGGGAGCTGCAGGGGCAGTATCTGCGGATGGGGAAGCGTGCAGAGCCGTCTGGCAGCACCTTTCTGTAGGAGCCGGAGAAGGGACATGCCACTGCTTCCGGGAGCCACTTGAAGTAAGCACCGCCTGGAGCCTGCACCAGCCTTGATCTCCATCCTGCTCTCCAAACCCCTCAATCCCAGCCCGGAGCACACTCCTGCACCCCAAACCTCTCATACCCAGCCCCAGCCAGAACCTGCACCCCTGCCCTAGCCCTGATCCCCCTCCCAACCTCTGTATCCCTTGGTCTCAGCCCAGAGCACCCTCCTACACCCCAACTCCTCATCCCCAGCCCCACCCCAGAGCCTGCACCCCAACCCCAATTTTGTGAGCATTCATGGCCCACCATACAATTTCTATTCCCCGATGTGGCCCTCGGCCCAAAAAGTTTGCCCACCCCTTACTTAGAGGCTGCTAACCACCTATATTTAGATGTTTACTTTGCCCCTGTAAGGGGAAAAGAAGTCACTGGTGGCTTCCCAAGAATACCCGCAGTCCCCAGCACTGCTCCTATTTCCTGGCCATGTCACTTTGCTGAGGTAAGTGATGCCACCAATGATGCGGAGTCCCCTCTTTGTCTTTTTTAGTTTCCAGAGATAGAAACAGTCACGACAATGTTAACACTTTCTTTGTCATAGGACCAGAAGCCCAGTTCTTCATTAGCCCAACTCTGGCTGTGCGGGGCAAGTTCAAGCCTGTTCCAATTCACACGCTGCAGCCTAGTGACAGGTCTCGGGGAAGCAGAAAATACCCAGAGCCGAGGCACGCCAGGTCATCTCCTCCATCCTACCCCTTACCTCCCCCCCCCCCCCCCCCCCGTCAACCTCTATAGTCTGTACTAATGGCTCCCCCCTTCCCCCCTTGCAGGAGCCTGCCGGGCTGAGAAAGGGCCCGACGATTTCCCTGGGGCCGACTCACCCCCAAATCTCAATCTTCCCTCTGCGCTTCCCCCACAGCTCCAGCCTCTCCCCGACCCGCCCACGCAGCGGCCCCTTCTCCCCTCGCGTCCCGCACTCACCGCCTGGCTGGGGACGGCGCTCGGAGGGCGGCGGGACAGCGACAGCGGCTCCCTGCTCCGGCTCCGCAGTCAGCCGGCTCGGTCCCGGTTTCGTTTCCTTGCAGCGGCTTCCCCCGGCCCCCAGCAGCCGCCACGTTCCGCCCCCGGATCGGCTCCGGAATCGAAACCGAAAGGAGCCGCCGCAGCCTACCGGGCCCGCCTCCTCTGCGGGTGCCGGGAGCAGAGCCGAGCGGCCGGGGCAGCAGGGAGGCGGGCTGGGGCTGCCCCTCTCAAGCAGCCGCTGCCCTGCAGGAGCCGCAGCAGGGAGGAGGGAGCCCAAACCCAGCATCTCCCCGCCCCGCGGGCTCGGGCTCGGACTCAGCGGGGACTCGGGAGCCTCTGCAGAGCCCGGGGCTCCGCTCGTGCCCCCTCCCCAGGCCTGAGCCTCGGTTCCCCCTTCGGGGGCTGCAGTTTAGCCGCCTGCCCCTCCTGCAGAACCAGCCACTGCTCCGACTCCGCTCCTCTGCGGGCCCAGCTCCTGCCTCTGCTCTTTTAGGCCTTTTTCTTCTGAGGCCCGGGTGGTTGCCGTCTTAACCCCTGCCCCCATTTGTCCTGCCCGCTCAGGCAGGGACCATTAATTACAGCATAGGTGGAGCTGGCCCCATTGTCACTGAAAGGGTCAGACATCCTGTGACATGGGCCCTTCTAGCTAAGTTGCCCTGCTACATGCAGATACCCAAGCAAGTCCATTCATCCCCTTCCACTGTTTCCCTTTCTTCCCGGGGAAGGCGGGGGAGAGGAAATGCTGACACTATAAAATATGAGTTTCAACTGCACAGCATCAAAGAGAGTCAATACACAGCCATCTACAACAAAATTAGAGATATTACTGGCTTTCTTGGACCTGCGATGGTTTGAGAATCTGACAATATTATACGGAAAAGAAAAAACAGCCCAGCTCCGCAAAAGGGAGCCAGGCTCTTACAAAATCACAGGAACAACACTAGGATCCACAAAGCCTGAGTTAGGCGCCTAACCCCTCTGTAATGAATGGGGAGAGATGGACATCTTAGAATGTGATCCCCAAAGCCAGCACGCTAGGTGGGGAGCCACCTAACTCTAGCCAATGACTATATCTAATGAATTCCATCAGCCTAATATATTTCCTGGGTAGCTTTTGGCCAGCTAGTGAGTTGGCTGATTCTATAAAATGTGTTATCAATACTACTATTTGACAAATATTAGTGAAATTAATCAAACACTAGAGGTGCCATGATTTGACCATACTTATCTTAAGGAATGAGGGAGGAGAACGTTGGCCAAAGCCAGTAAAACTAGTGACAAGGGGATGTGTTGAGAATGGAGGAGCACAACAGCCAGGAGCAACAGATTCTCAAAGGAAAGAGTGTGAAATATGCCTCCCATCTATAGTGTGTGTTTAGGAGATGGATCCCTTAAGACTAAACCTGCCTATTCTAAATAAACCCCAACATTTGTACCACATGGGTAGGAATGGTCTATGCATATAATCACATTATTGGAGTTTGGTTATGGAAATGTAGCCCCTCTCCTGTCCACTGGCTCAGTGTGAGGTTGTTCAAGATAGGGTAAGTCTACCTTGTGGCTTTTTACACAACTTTGGGCTTGGGGTTCCTCTGTATGCTCTGTGTTGTATGCAGGGCCGGCTCTAGGTTTTTTTGGCGCCCCAAGCAAAAAAAATTTTGTCTGTCTCCCACCTCAGCCCTGGGCTCTCACCCTCCCCCACCCGCACCCCCTGCTGCCCCATTCCTGGGCTCCCCCGCACCACTATTGACTCCGCCTGCTCCCCCCTCACCTCCAGCCAGTCCGGCACTGGCAGGGTCAGGGTAAGCACCGGGGCTCCCGGGTCGCGCCTCAGCCCAGGGTCCCTCCAGCCAGGGCTCCCGCCTCCAGGACCAGCCGGGACCCGGGAGGGCAGAGCCGGGGGACCGCCCCAGCAGGGGGCTGAGGAGCCGGGGCAGGGTAGCCCCAGAGGGAACGGAGGCCTGGAGAGCAGGACGCGGACCCTGCACGGCAGCACTCCGCCCTCTATGGCCCCATTGCTGCTGCTGCTTCTGACCCCCCTCCCGCAGTCCCTGGGTGGCTTGGGCCGCTTCGCCCAGCCCCGACTGCGGCGCTGGGGGGCAGCCGCCCTGCAGCACCTACAGGCGGCTCCGAGTGCCCCATGGGGCGGCCCCCAGCCCGAGTGTCCCCCGCTCTGAGCCTGCCCGGCCCAGCCACAAGGTGTGAGCACTACTCCCTTATGGCGTGAACCAGAGTGGCCCCAGGGCGCCCCCGTCCATGATGCGCTGGTGCCAGGGCTGGCTCTAGGCGGTTGCCGCCCGAAGCAAAAAAAAAAAAAAGATGGCTGGAATGCCGCCCCTGATGTGCCACCCCAAGCACATGCTTGGTTTGCTGGAGCCTAGAGCCAGAATACACATGTCAATGTGTATTCACCTCAGACCAGACCCACTCAGACAAACCACTAGGAACAAAGTTTTAGGTTTAGCAAAGAAACAGAGAACAGGAGAGCAGCATCTTCTCTGCTTACCTGCCTCCTGCTCCCAGCTTCAGTCAGTGCTGAAACTTCCAGGTGGGAGGGCAGAGGGGACTTTGTATAACACAACCCCCTTACAAACATGTTCTAACTCCCAGAATAACTAAACCTCAAAAGAAACAAGCCCATGTTCTCCTTTTGTGTCATTCAAACTCCTCTCAGGATGCTCTTTAAGCCCTTTTTGGTCCTACCTATAAAGAAACATAGAACAAGATTACAGTCCAGCAGCTTCCTCTCGGCTTGCCTACCTCCTGCTCCCAGCTTCAGCCAGTGCTGAAATTTCCCGCTGCAAATGGCAGAGGATACATCCTGGGGGGAACCAGGACGTTCTCCCAGCATTCCACACTTTGTAGTTCCCACATCTGCTGTTAAATCATACTGGACCTTGGGCTACAAAAATAAGGATTTTTACATTTCCATTGTAGAACTGATGAATGAAATTATTTTTAATTGTTCACTTTATTAATATAACTTCATAAATAAAGTTTTATGAATGAAACAACATTCATTCATAAAACCGGTTACCCCAATAACTGGCTAATTGACAATTAAGATGCTTGTTAAGAGCCACAGTTGTTCAGCCTGCTGCCTTTGTAAATTTCACTATTAATCCATTTCCTGCTTAAATCACTGAGGCTAGGTCTACACTACCCGCCTGAATCGGCGGGTAGAAATCGACCTCTCGGGGATTGATTTATCGCGTCCCGTCGGGACGCGACAATCGATCCCCGAATCGGCGCTCTTACTCCACCAGCGGAGGTGGGAGTAAGCGCCGCCAACAGAAAGCCGCAGAAGTCGATTTTGCCGCCGTCCTCACAGCGGGGTAAGTCGCCTGCGATACGTCGAATTCAGCTACGCTATTCACGTAGCTGAATTTGCGTATCTTAAATCGACTCCCCCCTGTAGTGTAGATGTACCCTGAGACTTGCACTGTTTCAGTATTGTAACTTCTGTTCACCATTCATTATGCTTGCCTACATTGTAACTTCTGTTCATTGTTTGCCATCCACTACACTTGTCTATATTGTAACTTCTGTTCACTCTTTGCCTTTCACTACACTTGTCTACTTCTGGTCACTATTTGCCATATTGTAATTCAAACTCCATTTTAAAACGCTTACTCCAGTTTGTAAAAGCTGGCTCCAACCTTCATTTTTGCAAACCCTGCTGTAATCTCATTAGTTTAGTTGAGATGTGTGAATGAGGTATGTATGGATGATGGAATCAACCTCCAGCACCAGCCTGTCCTGATGAAACAGAGTTCAAACACCAAGGGCTGAAGATGCAGACAAGAGCCCTAACAAGTTAAGAAGAGTCCACCCTAAAAAGAAAAGAACAAAGGTACAATAGAAGGAAGATCAAAGCCAGGTCCAAGGCTGAAAGTCAGGTCTGCAATTGATGGGTGATCAATCACCAAACCCAGAGGCAGCTTGATACAGCAAGACCTATAGACTCTGGAGTTAAACTAAAGCCTACAAAAAGGATGGGTGAAATGGAAGACTTTGGAGGGTAACATTCTGCTGCCAACATGGAAGGGCATCGGTGCCTGCCCAACAGAGACCCAGCCCTTCCTTGTGCCCGGCTTTCCTGGCCAGTTAGCCGCCACAAGCCACGAACCCAAGCTGCAAAATCAAGCCATGAACTCAAGCTACATTCAGGACTGATAACTATGCAGCAGCTGCAGAACATTTATATATATATATATATATATATATATATATGTGTGTGTGTGTGTGTATAGGTATTCGTTATTGGTCATAAATCAAATTGTGTTATCATAATAAATGTGGCATCTTTGTCTTGCCCCCTGAAACGATCCCTGTGTAGTTTTGTCTGCATAACACCATCATAGATATGTACAGCCCTTTGCAAACAGGCAAAAGTAACCTCAGTTTCTATAAGTTTATTTGGTTGAGTTAAAGCAAAAAAAAAAATGCAAATACAGTGTAAATTAAGGTAAAGATCTAGAAACTCCTATTGATTTATTATTCTGAGTCAGGGAAACATTAAACCAGATTTACAGGTACTGTAAATTAATGCCCTAAACATGTAACAAGAGTGGTATAATGAGCTAATTCATGGATTTTAAGACCCTGAAAATACCATTAGATCAATTTTAGATAACTACAGCAGCTCCTGCCCTCCATTCACCAGGAAAAGAAGAAGAAAGAATGCTGTTAAGTTTGTCCCATTGCCGCACATTTTAGAGTTCTCTGATACACACTAGTATCAGAGGGGTAGCCGTGTTAGTCTGAATCTGTAAAAAGCGACAGAGGGTCCTGTGGCACCTTTGAGACTAACAGAAGTATTGGGAGCATAAGCTTTCGTGGGTAAGAACCTCACTTCTTCAGATGCAAGACATCTCTTGCATCTGAAGAAGTGAGGTTCTTACCCACGAAAGCTTATGCTCCCGATACTTCTGTTAGTCTCAAAGGTGCCACAGGACCCTCTGTCGCTTGATACACACTAGGTTTAAGAATTTTGAGAAACTAGCAGTAGTCACACATAGTTCTGTTTATGTCCAGCAGAGGGGAGTGGTTCACAGGCAAACATCACTACTGCTGCTGCCACCACCACACAGAGATGACAAACCATTGCTAATATATTGGTGTAACTCGGGTCGGCAACTGTCGGCACACGGCCCATCCGGGTAATCCACTGGTGGGCCACAAGACATTTTGTTTACATTGACTGTTCGCAGGCACGCCCTCCCCACTCCACCCCCGGCAGCTCCCAGTGGTCATGGTTCACCGTTCCCGGCCAATGGGAGCGGTGAGAAGCAGCGGGCCACAGGGACGTGCTGGATGCTGCTTCCCATAGCTCCCATTGACCAGGAACGGCGAACCACAGCCACTGGGAGCTGCGGCGGGGGTGGGGGGCATGCCTGCGGACAGTCAATGTAAACAAAATGTTTCACAGCCTGCCAGCGGATTACCTTGATGGACCGCGTGCTGAAGGTTGATGACCCCTGGTGTAACTGCCCTGGGACCCTTTGATAAGAGAGCAGTGGCTCTGGAACAATTTGTATAGTGGAAGTGCTGAAAGCCATTGAACAAAACTCTAAACCCTGTATATGATGGAAACCACTTCAAGCCAGCGGGTGCCGCCACGCCCCCAACACCCATGTAAAAGAGTGCATCAAGAATGGTTGGAAATGCTTTCCCCTTTCTTCACTGCTAGATGTGCTTCCTACATAGGACTTCCACTCACTATTTTTATCTGATGAATATTTATCTCAGCACTATTTTCATACCCTGCCCTCTCTCATTCACATCTCTTAACAGCTCAAGTAGTGTGCACAGTGCCCTCTTCAGAATGAGGTGACTCCATAACTGTCCCTATAGCTGCAGAAGCATCAGTCGGGTACGACCAGGGCCTTCTATTGACAGACATATAATTGCCTTTTTAAAACTATGCATGATTATGTTCCAACAGCTAAGATGGATAGGGGTAAGTAGAGGTTTTTCTCCCTAGCCGGTGGGAGAAAAACTTCTACTTAACCATTCACCTAGCTTGTTGAGATCTCTTGAAGTTCCTCACAGTCCTCTCGTCTTGACTAACATCAACACCTTATTTCAGTTGGCAACTTTTGCTACCTCATTATTCACCCCCCTTTCTTTATCATTAATAATTATATTAAACAACACTAGACCCAGTACAGAACCTGGAGGAGTTCTCCTTTAACCTTTTGCCAGGATGAAAATTGGACATCAGCACAGATCAGTGAACTCTAAAGCAATTTCATACAAGGTCGCAGAAACTATTGGAGTGTAGAGGACCAAATCAACTACTGAAGCTGAGAGATGAGCCCAAAGAAAAAGCCCAGGGAGTTTAACACCCTGAGCTTTCAGAAAGTTTGGCTCTGGAGCAGAGCTCAATTTGAATTAATGGCAGATCAAGAAAAAATATAATCTCAAATAGGCACAGAAACTTTGGTATACTATTCATATGTTCTACGTGTTCAGCCAAATTCTTCTCTTAAATCTATATAGGCCCAATAGCAGAATTTCACCCATTATTTACTAGGTTCTCATGATTTCTTTATTTTGTGAAGATCTAAATTGTTTTAATCTATGCATTCTCAAATGTGAAAGGAAGTGAAATAGGTGATGATGTAGCATCAGAATGAAGTTAAGATTTAGTATTTGCAGTATTTATCATATTTTAGCTTTGCTCCCAGTTTAGTTCCAGCTAAACACTCTTTAAATTTGGCATCCATTTCCTGGCTCTGAGCTTCAGTGAAGAGATTCTTCCAATCACCAACATCACCTGCAAAAGAACAATGAAATAAACTATAACATCACAGGTCAGGTACATAACATTGAAATGCTGACACAAACAGCTGGCATGACTGAACTTATTGCCAAATTTCAAACCCACAAAAGGCTTGGATCTTGTATGAATGTGGATGGGGTAATTCCAGTTAAAGGTTAAAGAAAAAGCCTTGCAGTAAGTTTTATAGGTATATGTGTAAGCACCCTTGAAAAGAGAGAGCTAATATTTTGACAGAACAGCAAGTGCCCGGTTGATCAGCTGCTTATGAATGTCCATTTTCTAAAGGTGAAAATTCATCATCAGCTATGAATTAAATACGTTAATCACAGAGGCCACAAGAGGCATATGCTTTTAAATGTTAATTAGCTCATGACCAATTTGGATAGCTGTTCTAAGCCTTGAAATGACTATTATCACTCTGTATAAATGTACCTTTTCTGAAAACCATGGGAGCTAATATGCCATGTGTTTCTTGGGATTTGTTGCTCATTGATTCAAATGTGGCATTCTCTGCAATAGACTGAATCTTCTCCTCAGGCAGAGAGAACCCCAAAAATTCAGCTATTTGTTTCACTTCTCCAGGTAAGTTCTGAAAAACAAGAATTTGGAGTTATGTATGAGTCAAAGAAAATATGCTTGGCATTTTCCTCTTCTCTTTTGTCAAATGAATGTAGTAGATTTTATCCTCGTCCATACACAGAGCAGAACATTAGACGAGTATATTAAGTTCAGCAGCAAGAGGTTGCAGGAATGGGTGGTTACTTTAAATAAGATTTTGGTATCTGCCTCCCTTTGCCAAATGGAAATGTGTTAAGAGAATACTCTCAGTCTTTTGCGTTTCTCTCTTTTAGTATTTATTTCTACTGATTACATTTATCAAGCAGCATCAATTAGTATTGTTCTGTACAAACATGGGTATTACCTGCCCCCAAAAATTTAAGGCCCTCATCCTGCAAACTTGCACATGCTTAACTTTCAGCATGTGAATAGTCTCATTGAAGCAAATGGAACTACTCACAAGCCCATGTCTAAGGAGGATCAGGGCTTTCTTGCTGGAGAATGAAGGTGGGCTGCAGATAGAAGAGTTAGTAGCCAGTGGGAGAAAAGGACTGCTATTTCATATGCCTGCCTTCTCCTAGTCTTTGAAATTCACAATAAGGTTTTGCCTGGCACAAAGTGAAAACCGGACTGGACAAGATACTTGTGAATGTACTGAAGGGAACAATTCTGTATACAAACAGGTTTTTCCCATGTCTAATTTCTAAAAAAAATCACCTCTTTCATTTCTTCATATGTGATGATCATGATATTCTCTTCATCCATGTGGTTGTTCCAGGAAAGAGCATGGTCAAAATATGAACTCCAGGTGACTGAAATGAAATACAGGAGATAGGTTTAAACCTAACATACTTTAAAGTATATTTAAATTTAAATTACCCCTGAGATTAAATGTACAGGCTAACTTCAATATAGAGTCCTGGAGATATTAGATTTTTTAATCCTTCAACTGCCTCTTCATACTTCATTTATGAAATGGATTGTAAGAAGTCATTCACTCCAGACTTGACTTTTCACTTTCTCCTTGCAAATATTTTTCAGAATAAATCCATACATCAAGACTCTACATGGCAAGTATACAACAAATTAAATTACTAAAACAAGAGTAATGTATATTCATAGAATACCTGTATTGTCTAACCACGGTGGGGGCGTGCCTGCAGCTGGAGGCAGTGCACAGAGCTGCCTGGCCACTCCTCTGCCTAGGAGCTGAGCAAGGGGGATGTCGCCATTTCCGGGGAGTCCCCCAGGTAAGCGCCCTCAGAGCCCACCTCACCCCATCCCGTGCCCCAACCACCTGCCCCTTCCACACCCAAATTCTTCTGCTGTGGGGGGCGGGGGCTGTGGCCCGAGATTGCCCCAGTAGTAGCCGGTGCGACAGGCGCAGGGGCTGCCTAAGCTGCCAGGCGCACCGGCCGCTGCAAAAGTCACGGAAAGTCTGTGACTTCCATGACCTCTGTGACAAACTCACAGCCTTAATTATTGTTAGTGGTGATGCTACAGAAGGAAAGAGCCCAGCCTGATTCACAGTTTGAGGGGCTGGCAGTCACATAAAACATTGTTTATTTGTAAACCTAGCTTTTTTGATCTGGAAGCAATTGAGACACACACACGGAATCCACAATGCCATTTTTTCATTCTCTTGCCTCCTCCTTCCCCAGGAGAGCATCACTTGAAATGCAGGGTTGCTCTCACTGTTGTTTTCATTGGGTCTGTTTGAGCCTGATTGCTATGAAGCTCCCTGACCTGACAGGAAATTTGCCATTCATGACTGTCCCTACAGGGTGAACTCTCTTTGAAATTGGAACTATTTGGCAACAGATGATAGAATAAAAAATGGAGTGCTTCAGTTTAGAAAAGGGGTTTTATCTATTTTGATTGTAGCTCCAACCTCTGCGCAACTATAAATAGATAAAGGGTATAAGTTCTAAGAGAGTTAGAAGCCTAAGTCCCATTTCCAAAAGTAACAATGTTTAGGATCAGATATTTAAATGTATTTAGGCATCTAAATATGTCTAGTGCAATTTTCAGAAGTGTTTAAATTCAGTAGAAGTTAGGCACCTAGGCACTTCTTGAAAACCACACTAGGCATCTATTTGCATCTTTAGGTGCGTTTAAAAACTTTTAAAAATCTGGCCCTTAGAAGCCTAAGCCTGATTGAAAGACAATGGGAGTTAGGAGCCTTAGTCACTTAGGTGCTTTTGAAAATTTACTCCAAACCTTTATTTTGAGTGTCTCTAGGGCTATGTTTGCACTGTCTGATTCCCCTGCTCATGTACACTTGTGCCACCGCTCATCGTGCTAGTGTGAGCCTAACTAGCAGTGTAGCCATGGTAACATGAGGCGTGGCAGCGGCACCATGGCTAAGCTGCACTAAGTACAAACCCATGGTGAGTATGAACTCTTCACAGCTTAGCTGTCCCCCTGCTGCTGTTACCCGTGCTACTACAGCTATACTGCTATTTATACTCACACTAGCTTGATGAGAGCTAGCATGAATATGTATGTGTACATGAGAAGGGGAAATCACACCCCAGCTCACAGTGTAGACATAGGCTAAAACAGATACACCTGCTCAGAGGTGCAGATGAAACAATGAGAAAAATGGAGCTGAGAACAAAGGAGGAGAGACTCATGAATCTAGTTGTTATGATGTGAAATCACAAGGGGGAGGTGCCTTCTGGAGGGAGAGTAAAGCTGGGGATGAAGTAGAATCCCTGTAAAATGTATCAGCCTGATTATTCAAATGGCTCCACACCAATGTTCCCACTTCTGAGGACTCTGCCAGGGTTGGCCAAGGGAGAAGCACCTTCAACTCCTTAGCACCAGGTCCCCCACCCAGATCATTAGTTTGAATCCATTTGGGATTAATTTTAACATGATGATCACAGATTCCTTTTTTTGACTACAGACCAAAGAAGAGTTGAGAACATTGTACTAGAGTGTTTATACATGCCGAGATCTAATAACTGTACCTTCTCCACTCATGAACTTCTGAAAGAACTCATCCCAGGAGCTGACATTTGGAAGCCCAGGATTTTTGTTGTAGAAGTGGTAATAGGATACAGCTACATCTTTTGGATTTCGAAATACCACCAGTACCTTTTAAAACAACAAAGTCACATGAGTCCTGGGTATTTAAGGTAACCTTTGAGCTCAAGGGTCCTGCATTAAAAAAAACATAGCAGCTCTTACAGGAACTGCAATTTGGAAAACGAAGCCTCAATCCTGCAATGTAGGGAACAGGAGAACAACTTACTAACTTCAAGGGGGCTCCAAGGAGCAATAAGGGCTATCCCATACAGATCACCTTGCAGGGCTAGGATCTAAGATTTGACTTCTTTGTATGAATTACATTGATCAGTAAATCAATACATTTACAATTTTATATTTCAATTACATTGATCAGTAAATCTACATCAATTGCAGTGATCAGTAAAAATTAAATTCTATTTTATCTATTTTGATTGTAGCTCCAACCTCTGGAGGTTGGAATTTTTGGCCAGGCTGGAATTTTTGATTAATATATATACACAAGAAAGAAAAATCATTAAATAAATCAATCAATAGCCTAGTGGTTAAACACTTATCTGAGATGTGGGAGACCCGTGTTCAAGTCTCTATTTCGACTCAGGTTCAGATGCCTGCTCTCTTTTTCTTCTTAGGTTTTTCACAAAAAATAAGGTCTTGGTTGTGGAACAAAACCAAATTCCAAAACCTTGGAAATTTTTGTAAAAACAGAATTCGTGTTTTCCAGGCAGCCCTAAACCTAATAACTTCCCAGAGAAAACTGGGAGTTGCTTGGAAAGTGGATAGTGCCCTCCATTATTAAAATGCTCACTTACCTTCACCTTATTCTCAAAGACAGCCTTGGGAATATCATCATAATGGAGATGCGTGGAAAAGAGACGTGGAGAAGGTGCATTTTTTATTTTCTAAAGCAAAACAAAAAGTGACAAAAGTGAACCATAATATCCCTATCTTAAAGATGCTGACAATTTATAGTATCTGTACATTTACCCTAAAAAACTAATACAGTAATTCCTCACTTAACGTTGTAGTTATGTTCCTGAAAAATGCAACTTTAAGTGAAATGATGTTAAACTAATCCAATTTTCCCATAAGCTTTAATGTAAATGCGGGGGATTAGGTTCCAAGGAAATTTTTGGGGGGCAGACAAAAGGCATTATATACTGTACAGGACTGTACTGTGGTTGGGAAGTGCCCCTGGCTTACCTCACACAGGCACAGCCTGCTACAGGCAAGGACGCTAGGAAGCACCTTCGCAGCAGCAGCTTCCCAGAGAAGAACAGGCGCTGACTTTGCCGGGGGATGCTCCAGGACCGCCTCTTCCAGTCCTTGCTCCACTCCAGGCCCATCTCTTCCCACCTCCACTCCACCTCCTCTCCAAAGCAGCTGCATCCCCAGTCCTTCGCCCACCCCTCCCCCCCGAAAAGTCCTAAGTACTTTCTGGGAGGGAGGGGGAGGAGTGCAGACGTGGTGCTTTCCCGCTCCTCCTCCTCCCTCCCAGCACTTCGTGTTTAGGACTTTCTGGGAGGGAGGGGGAGGAGCGCAGACGCGGCACTTACCCGTTCTTCCCCCTCCCTCCCAGCGCTTCCCTGCCGGGGAAGGTGGAGGAGAAGAGGAACTTGTGCAATGTTCCCTTGTAAAGTCACTGCTCTTCCACAGAATCTTACAAGCAGTGGACAGAGCAGGCAGCCAAACGACGTTATAAGGGAGCATTGCACAACTTTAAATGAGCATGTTCCCTAATTGAGCAGTGACGTAACTTTGAAACAACGTTAAGTGGGAGGACATTAAGTGAGGAGTTACTGTGTGTGTGTGTGTAATATATATATATAAATTAATTGTTAAATTGTAGTCTCTCTTCTTACTTCTTATCATTCATAATGTCATTGAAGTGACATTTATTACTCAAAATAAGGTGTACATTTTTAATGGTGAGAGTGATTAACCACTGGAACAATTTATGAAGGGTCATGGTGGATTCTCCATCACTGACAGTTTTAGAATCAAGATAGGATGTTTTTCGAAAAGATCTGCTCTGGGAATGATTTTGGGGAAGTTCTATGGCCTGTGTTACACAGGAGGTCAGACTAGATGATCACAATGGTGCCTTCCGGTTTTAAAATTTATGAACCTATGAAGAAGAGAGGTTAAATGTCTTGCCTGAAGCCAGATAATACACCAATAGCAGAGTTGTGATTAAAGATCTCCTAACTGTTTAATCCCAATCTTGTGCTTTAATCATGAGACCACAAAGAAAAGTAAGAGTCCAGCTGGTGTCACTACTCATGATTTGCAAATTATCACTTCTCGATAGATAGATAGATAGATAGATTTTGCCATATTCATTAGCAGAACTACATATGCCCCGATCCTGCAAAAATTTAATCATGTTGTGACAGATTTTTGTTACTAATTTGCCTGGAGTGTCAGGTGATTAGGCTGACACTGCAGGATTGTTTGGGGAGGAGATGACCTAACACATCAAGTGTTTAAATTTTAAAGCTTTATTAATAAAATACAGCAGAGAGTGCTGGGACTGTTTTTATGTTACTATGGGGAAGAAAGAAAGCGTTAATGCCCCCAGACCCTAACCCACTTTTATACTTACACTTGTATTAACCAGACTGGCAGAGTCTGGGTGTAACATATTCCGATGACTCCCCTTCCCAGCAGATGTGTTGACCTACCTTATAAAAGCGGCCTGGCATTGCCTTTTTTTTAACATACTATTTGAGGGGGCTTTATAGGCCACAGCTGCCAAGTGTTGAGTTAACCCGTTTTTTGCTCTTTTCTCTTCCTGCCCCTCCCCCCCGCCACTTTTGGCCTCTTATAACCTACAAAAAAACCTTCCACTCACACACCTTTGGCCCTCCCCAAAATGCTTTGCGATGCTTGCAACAGCGTTAGCAATATACAGTGCTGATCTACCTTCCCGGCTGGGGAACTCCCTAAGGGGCCATTGGGGTGTAACAATGTGCTAAACTGGAAAATAAATCAAACCTCTTACTTCATTTTTATCTAGCCTCAGTTTACCAGAAAATGATTTCATTAACTTTTTTTTAAAGAAGGAAGGAACTTTTAAAAAAAAAAAAACTTTTGCACTCAAAATTTACTCACAAGAACAACAGACTCTGAAATTCCAGTACATGAGTAACAACATTTACAGGGGTAAATGTTAGGGTTAAATGAACTTTTTTTCCTTTTTGTTTACAAAAGTTAATTTACTTTCAAATCACACTTGTTCATTTACGTTTCAATACTTTAGAATACAATTTCAGACAGAAAAGGTAATTAAAATAGATTAAAATCAAATTTTCTGATGCAGAAGTTTATAAACTATCTGAAAATTGTTTTATGCTTATATGAGCTATAGTAAAATAAAGACATTCAAAATATTGTATGCTAAAAGTAAGTTTCACGAGTTAGTCCATGCTGACCTGAAATTTTTCTGAAGCTGCAAATTCAAGCACATGGATATGTTCTAATTGTGATACTTCCTTATTATTTGGTAGTGCATTTATCAAGTCATTTAAAATGTGTTGAGTCCAATTAGTTCCTGAAACATAAAATAAGTGTGTTGAGGAACCAAACTGGAATTTTCAAACCACAGGCAATTAAATATCTATCACAACTTTCAAAATAGTTATTATTCTTGTGCTTCATATAACCTGTAACAGTAGCACGTACATAAGTTTCAGACAAAAGTATAATCTTAAATTGTGTCTCTGTAATGAAACATTGCAGGTGACAATGGATTTTGTGTGCTTTGTGCAGCTACAAGTTCTAGAACAGTGGTCTCCAACCTTTTTACGCCCAAGATCACTTTTTGAATCTAAGGGCAACTCAGGATCTTCCCCACCCATCCCCTGAAGCCCTGCCCCTTCCCCAAAGCCCTGCCCCGCTCACTTCATCCCACCCTCTCTCCGTCACTCACTCTCCACCACCCTCACTTGGGTGGGGGAGGAGAAAAGCACCGGGTGGGGTGAGGGAGGAGGAAACTGTTAGTTTCTTTTGTAATGGGAGTTATAATTTAAGTGTTTTCTCAAATATGCCTACAATGCTGCTTAGGCAACAGTATAATGTATTTATTATTTAGGTACTCTGGTTAAATTTCCTATATAACTGTAATGGTGATTTCCCATTAGCCAATCAGATTCCTTTCAGTTTGCTTAGAACAAACTTCTTCTCCTGCATCTAGAAAACTCCTTTCCTCCTTCATCTTCAAAGAACATGTCCTACAAGGCCTTTACCAAACACGACTCTTGCAAGCCCCTATCACCACCTCAAGTTCTTGCCATCTCTTACAGTAGGATTTTCAAAATTTCTCAGCACTGGCCTAACTTTACATCCATGGACTTCAATGGGAGCAGAGTTAAGCTAACACTGATCACCTTTGAAAATCCCACCCTAAATATCCTGTGTGTGTGTGAACTGTCTAGTCTGTGCCTAGACTGGTCGCAGGGCTAATGTTTCTTGATAGCTTTGTTCAGCTCTAAGCACATGGTTGGTGTTTTATTAACAATAAAGCTTTGGGGCAGTTCAGATTCTGGTCTGGCTCTGAATTCTGTGGGTTGATCCCATCTCTTTACAATATATACAAAGGTATGATCATGCATAAGCACAGAGACTGACATATGCTAACATTTCCTGACAACTGTATTTTTAAGCTTTGTATAATGTTGGATGACGCTTTCCATTTAACTTATAGGGTTACCATATCTAATAAATAAAAAAGGAGGACCCTCCACGGGCCCTGGCCCTGCCCATTTCCCCACCCCTAGTCCCGCCCTAACTCCGCCCTCTCCTCCCTCCCACTCCCAGCCACGGGGAAAGGGCTGCCCGAGCACTACCAGCTTCAGGGTTTGCCGGGCAGCCCCCAGACCCTGCGCCCCCGGCGGGCGCTTCCCCAGCGCAGCTGGAGCCTGGGAGGGGAAGCGCCCAGCCGGGGGCGCAGGGTCTGGAGGCTGCCCAGCAAACCGTGAAGCCGGTAGCGCTCGGGCTTTGGGCAGCCCCTATGCCTCCGGACCCTGCGCCCCCAGCCGGGCACTTCCCCTCCCGGGCTCCGGCGGCGCAGGGTCCAGAGGCACGGGGGCTGCCCAAAGCTGGTAGCGCTCGTGCAGCCCGGCTCTTAAACAGAGCCGAAGGGGAGCAGAGCCTCCAGCTGCGGCGGCTCTGCTCCTCCCCGACTCTTCGGCTCTGTTTAAGAGCCGGGCTGCCCGAGCGCTACCAGCTTTGCGCAGCCCCCGTGCCTCCGGACCCTGCGCCGCCGGAGCCCGGGAGGGGAAGTGCCCGGCTGGGGGCGCAGGGTCCGGAGGCACGGGGGCTGCCTGAAGCCGGTAGCGCTCGGGCAGCCTGGCTCTTAAAGAGAGCGGAAGAGTCGGGGAGGGAAGTATCAGTAAGCCATTAAATTTTAACTTAATACAGCCAACAACATCTATGTCTCGGTGCTAAATCACTGCTGGATTCAACCCACGTATCTGAAATTACGGAAGAGGAAAACACACGGCTTACTGATACACTGCTTCCCTGTGACAAATGAGGATTTACTGCAAGTAGCATTTAAACTTCCGTGCTTTTCTGCACTCTTCACAATGATCACACACACATTTGACACCATTCATGTTTACTTTTCATTTTGCACAAAAAAAATCTACACTCACCGGATTTAGGATAAGCCGCTAGGAACACATCGTCTTGTCTAAATTCTATGGAGTCCAGCGCTTGGAAGGTCTCAGCACTGCACAGTCCAATAGGGTACAGCACCCCCTTGTAGGAGAACAGCAGCTCTTCAGATTCCTTGCCTTTAACATCATCGAAATATTTCTCTATTTCATTAATAATACCACTCTTAGCCATGGCTGGAGCTTGCTGTGCCTCTTGCCAGATTCTCCCCTTAAACAGCGTGTCTCTAGCGTTCTTTAGTGTACGGAGGCAGAGGGGGAACTTTTAAACAAACTTCTCGGCACATGCACTGTCTGACTCTGCTGCTCTTGCCCAGCAGTGAGGGAAATTGCAGCTAAAAAAACCAGTTCTGAATTACACAGTCCCTGGTTGAACTCTTGGCTGTAAACTGCAACTGGTTTCAGCCAGTGTTGTAGATTAAGTGTTGTAGATTACACTGAACTTTAGCTTCCCCTGGGAGTGAGTGGTGCTGGGAGGAGTAATTGTCTATAGACCATTACTAGTGGGAAGAAGGGGGATAAATTATGCTGATTCAACCCCTTGGACTCCACACAGAATGATAAGAATACTCTTTCACCTGATCCCCTTGCTGCTAGTTTTCTACTAGTGTAAAATTATCTACGTGGGCCAGCCTGGGATTTGCTGCTGTAGAATCTTTGCAATTGGTTTTGTGAAAACTGGATGAGTCACAATGACAGGAGAGAGAAAGGAGTAAAGGTGGGGCAGGGTAACTGCTTCTCATGCTTATAGGATTACAATGGTTTTACTAGGGAGAGACTAGGAGCTCTTCGGAGTAAAGATTGTCCTAACTTTATCCTATAAGCCTAATAATACACAGCTAAACCCTAACTTGGCCAACACCAACCAGACAACCTTCATTGTTCGGGCTATCTACCACAATATCTAATATTAACCTTCCACATAAGAACCTGCCACTGTCCATAAGGGACTCAACATAACCCATTTAAGACCCATTCACCAACATTCTTCAGAGACTCCATAACTCACTTATAGGCCAGAAATCAAGTTAATTATGTCCAGTCTCAGCATGACCCCAAGGTCATGTAAAAAGTCTTGGAAAACAGGTTTGGGATCCCCTTGTGCAGGGTCTGTGCAGAAGGGTGGATATCAAGGCCTAGCAAAACACACATTTTATAATTCATATATACAGTAAGGAAGACTTTCATATTTTTGCAAAGTAATGTAATAGTTTTCCCCATTAGTAAGGGGAGGATAAGTAAGGATAACAAAGGTAAAGTTTCAGAGTAGCAGCCGTGTTAGTCTGCAGCACTGCCAGAGCCCATGTCAGTGTGTTGTGGTCAGGATCCTCCCTGACAGCAGTGAGTCTTCTGCCGCTGCTAGGGCCCCGGGCTGGGACGCAGTGGAGTGGGTGGGCCTGCGTCCCCCCCGGTACCCAACTCAGCGGTGGCAGTCTCCCCCTCTCCCAGGCCGCTCAGAGCCAGGAGCCTGAGGTTTGCTGTTCAACCTGTTTGCTCAGTCCCTGCCTGAGGGTCTGAGCTACTGAATGCTTGTTGTCCCGCCCTGACCCAGGGCCTCGGCTTGCTACTATTGAACTGTTTGTTCAGCCCCTGCCAGAGGGCTGGAGCTGCTGACGCTTTGCCGCACAGCCACATGGTCCATCAGCCGCTGAAACATGGCTGGGGCCCCATGGAGGCCGAAGGGCATCCGGGTAAATTGGTACAGACCTGTTGGGGTGGCAAACACGGTCTTCTCCCTCAAAGCGGGGTCAAGGGGGATTTGCCAGTAGCCCTTACTGAGGTCAAGTGTGGTGAGGAAACCAGCCACCCCTAACTGACCAAGCAGCTCATCTACGCGCGACATAGAATATGCATCAAATTTGGAAATGGCGTTGACGCGTCAGAAGTTGATGCAGAAGCACCGTGTCCCATCAGGCTTGGGTACTAGCACTATCTGACTACGCTATTCACTCTGTGAGGGTTCAATTACACCTAGCTCTAGCATGGCTTGTACCTCTTCCTCGACAATCTGCCACATGCGATGTGGCAAGGGCCTGGTCATTTCTCGGATCACTACCTCAGGCTCTGTCTGAATGGTATGATAAACCAGGGTTGTGTAGCCCAACTGGCCGGTGAAGGTTCATGGGAATGCCTGCAGGAGGCACCAGGCTTGCTTGCGTTGTTCGTCCGTGAGGGTCTCCGCGAGCTGGGGCCACTCGGTGTCTTGGGTTAGGGCGGCATGGGGGCCCAGTTCTGGCTCAGGCGGGTAAGGGTTAATTAATAAGCCCTCGCGCTCCCGCCAGGGCTTCAGGAGGTTGACATGGTACCGCTGGGTTTTCTTACGTCGGTCCGGATGGTTGACCTCATAGGTGATGGGCCCCACCTTCCAGACCACCTCGTAGGGGCCCTGCCAGTGGGCCAGTAGCTTGGACTCACTCGAGGGCAGGAGAAGCAGGACCCGGTCCCCAGGTTTAAAGTCGCGGCTCTGTGTGTCTCGGTTATAGGTTCATGCTTGTGCCTCCTGGGCGACCCTTAAGTTTTCCCGGGCGAGTGCCCTGGCCTGAGAGGCGCGTTCCTGGAGCTGGAGGACATACTTCAAGAGGCCCTTGGTTGGTGATGGAGTTTGTTTCCAGTTTTCGCGCATCAGGTCGAGCAACCCCCGTGGATGGCGGCCATACAACAACTCAAAAGAAGAAAACTTCGTAGAGTCCTGAGGCACCTCCTGGATTGCCAGAAACAAAGGTGGGAGTAGCTGGTCCCATTGGCATAGTGCTTCTTGAGGGGAATTTGCGCAACATGTCTTTTAGAGTACGGTTAAACCATTCAACCAAACCGTCGACTTGTGGATGGTAAATAGAGGTGCGCAACTGCTTGATCCCCAGGAGCCTACACACCTGCCGCAGCAGTTGGGAAGTAAAGTTGGTGCCTTGATCCGTGAGAATCTCCTGGGGCAGGCCTACACAAGCAAAGACCTTCACAAGCTTGCCCGCAATGGTTCAGGAGGTGATGCTCCGCAGTGGTACTGCCTCTGGGAAACAGGTAGCATAATCCACTAGGACCAACACATTCTGAAATCCCATGGTGCTTTTCGGGAGGGGCCCCACCAGGTCCATGGCCATGTGTTTGAAGGGCGTTTCGACTATGGGCATGGGGACCAACGGGGCCTTGGGTGTCCGTGGGGGTGCAGCTAGCTGGCACTCTGGGCAGGAGTTACAATAGTTCCTTACCTCCTGATGCACGCCAGGCCAGAAGAAGTGTGTCAGTATCCGGGCTAGAGTCTTCTCTTGGCCCAAGTGCCTGGCAGAAGGGATGTCATGGGCAAGTTTCATTACTGCCCACCGGTGACATTGAGGCACGAATAGTTGGCTCTGGGGTTCTCCAGTGCCCGGTTCCCATTCTACCTGATAGAGCCGATCCTGTCGCAGTTCAAAATGTGGCCACTGCTTCGCCTGGTGCGGGTCAATTACATCCCCATCGACCATGGCTAGTTGCTCGTAAGCGTGACTGAGGGTGGGATCTGCCCTTTGGTCATGACAAAAGTCAATGTGAAGCAGGGGTTCAGCGGTAGCTTCTGGAGGGGAGTCCTCAGGCTCTTCTTCCGGACCACTGGGGGCTGGTGCCTCCTCCCCCTCGTACTGGGTCTCAGGGAGGCTCCCTTCCAGTACCGGGGTAGTTGCAGGCCTCTCGTCGGCATTGGAGCAGAGGACTTCCGGGATGTCTGGGCAGTCCCGCCCCAGGATCACTGGGTAGGCAAGCCGAGGAGCCAGGCCGACCACCATCGATTACATGACCCCATCCACAGTCAGTCAGGCTTGGGCACTGGGGTGGGGTCGTACATCGCCGTGAATGCATTGTAGACAGATCGTCCCCAGTCGTGGGTCAGCCTGGAGGCCTAAGCTTTGGTGAACCAGCGTCTGGCAGCCTGAGTCAATTAGGGCCAAGGTTGGGCAATCCGACAACCACTGGCACTGTAATCTTGGTGGCCTGTGGGTGTCGGGCGCGGGCTTCTCCCGTGCAGACCTGGCCGAAGCTGCAATCCATCTCAGTGTAGTCTCGCTGTAAATGGCCATATTTCCCACAGGAAAAACAGGGCCCGATATCCGAGCGCCCAGGCCGGGACAGTGTTCCCGCCTGGCCTCTGGGAGGGCTTCAGTTGGTCCCTCGGGCATCTGGTCGAGGTGCCAGGGCTTGTCGAACCGGGACCTCAGCAGGTTGGGGCTCCAGGCCCCACGATAGATTTTGTGGTTTGCTCCCGATGACCCCCCTTTTCTCTGGGTTAGGGTGCTCGGGTCCTGGCAGGGCAGCTTGAGTGATCGGTCCCACTGGTGCTTTGGCGGCGAGGAAATCCTCCATCAATGTGATGGCAGCAGTTAAGGTCGTAGGCTGATGGCGGAGGACCCCGGCCCTCCCTTGTGATGGGAGTATATGGACGAATTGCTCCAGAATAATTTGTTCAACGAGCTCATCCGAGGTTCGCCTTTCAAGTTATAGCCACCACTTGCAGGCTTCCCACAACTCGTGGGCTACCATCCGGGGTTGGCCCCCGTAGGGTAGACCAAGCTCCAGAACCGCTGTCGGAAGGTCTCCGGGTTAACGTCCAGGGCATCTAAGATTGCCACCTTTACCCGGGTGTAGTCCCGGGCCGCGTCCGTGGAAAGGCCCTGATATACGATTTGGGCGGTCCCAGTCAGATATGGGGCCAAAATAGTAGGCCATTGGTCTTGGGCCCAGCCTGTGACTAAACACCACCCTCTCAAAAGTTACCAGAAAAGCTTTTGGGTCGTTGTTGGGGCCCATCTTTGTCAACCGGATGGGAGGGGGCCAGGCTGGGGGGGCTCACTGGCATCCGCAGGCTGGGGCTCTGCAGGACGGGGCAGCAAGGTCTCCAACTGCTGCAGGCATTGCTGCAGGTGGTCCCGGTTCTGGCGTCCCAGCTCCAAAATCAGCTGTTGCTGTTGGGTCCCGAGTTGCTGGACCAGCTGCTGCTGCTGGAGGAGCTGGGCGGCGGCCTGCTGCTATTGTTGGCTTTCGGCTAAGAACTTTATAAGCTCGTCCATATCCATGGTCGCTCGGGCACGCTCCACCGCAGATCCCTTCTTACAAGGATCAGGGGATCAAGGCCCACATTCTCCACCACGTGTAGGGCAGTTCGGCCGGAGCTCGTCCCCCTTCGGGGCAGCGGGGAGCCAGACCGCCTCGCTACTGTGACCTATATTTAAATTAGCCCTTACATTAAATATGCAAGCTAATTTTAATGTGTCCTGGAGAGTTTAGACCTAATCCTTCAATAGTTGCTCTCTTTCATGAATGGGGTTATTTTAGAAATTCATTGCAGACTTGAATTTTTACTTCCTTCCAAATATTTTTCATACCGCAAGATTCTACATGACAGTTAAACAAATTCATTCTTGAATTGATTTTAAAGTAATCAGGAACAAAGCAGTGTGTGTATATCCATAGAATGTGTGTACAGTCTATCATGTAATCTGGCTGATATTGCACTTGTGAAACGGTGAATTATTTTTAAAAGTTAAAAAAAAAAACTTGTTTAGGGCTCTGCAAACACTCACCATGTGAATAATTTACCCCAGTGAGACTACTTGTGTGTGTAAAGTTACTCACAAACATAAATGTTAGCAGGTCTAGGCCCTTACAAGGTATTAACCATCAACCAGTATACTTTATTTTTCCAAGAATCATTTATTAAAATAAGCACAGATTCTTCACTGTACTGAGATAATGGGGGAAGGAAGTATTATTTCTTTTCATCTGGTGGATAAGGACTGGTCAACACTAGAAAATTAGGTAGACCCAGCTCTTTTGACAACCTAAGCCCCAGTGTAGACAGAGCTGGCTACCGCCTCTCAGAGAGGTGGATTTACTACACGGACAGAAGAACCCCTTCCATTGCTGTAGTGTCTATACTACTGTGTTGCTGTAATGTTTGTAGTGTAGAAATAGCCTAAGTGATTCAAATCTTTGCAGGCACAATGTTGTCAAGTTTTGGGGTGCAATCCAGACCAGTGAGAGGTTGTATCACTGCCTTCCCTGCAATCCTGAGTGCATTAAAATGCTCTGCACTGCAGCTCATTCTCTGGACACTCCCAGCCAGCCTACAGGCATGCACTGAGTGGGTCTGATAAGCAGCCCTGGTTCAGTAACTCTGACTCCAGCAGCCTGCTTGTTATATCATAGCCACATTCTGGTCTCCACCAGCCTTATTTTACTACTAGCCAAGTGACCCAAACACACACCCCAGTCCCAAATTTCCCCCAAACCTTCTACCTAGGGTGACCAGATGACAGGAAGAAAATATCGGGACACAAGGGGGGGGAGGTGTCACCGGCGGAGAAAAAAAAAAAAAAAGCCGAGTGCTGCCGGCAGTCAGAGGAGGGGGGAAAACCAAGAACAGCCGAGTGCTGCCGGCAGTCAGAGGAGATTATGCACCCTCCCTTAGCTACGCATACCGCCAGCATCTAGGTATTTACACCATGCTCATCACCATAATGACAGAGCAGAGAAGTAACAACCGCTGTAACTTTTCCTTTCACTTTGAACATTTTGAAGTCATACAGTCCCATATCAGTAATAAAAGCAGATTTCTTTCTGTGCATCAGGGTCCAAAGGACTCAGTGAATACACTTTTACGAAGTCAAATGTGCTAAGATATCTTGCTTCACTTAAAATATCAAGCATATCATCAATTCTGGGCACTGGATAAACATCTGAGACAGTTTTCTATAGCCCACACAAAACCTTAAGGTTTATCTTTCTTGGGGACAAGCACAATGGGTGATGCCCAAAAGCTCTCAGATTCTTTCATCACCCTCAAGTTTAGCATGCTCTGTATTTCTGTACAGATTTGCTCTAGCAATGCACCAGTGGTATGATAAGCCCGGCTGAGTACAATCTTATGGGTGATCACGGAGTCTTCCCTAGCTTGCTGGAGAAAACCTGTTTGTGGCTCTTCAATTAGCCAGAATCTCTGCCCTTTAAGTCTCTGTTAATTCATTGCTTTCAAGTGGTAAATTGTCTTGACATTCAGTCATCAAATCAATGAAGTGGGATGCCTTAGTTGCCCCTTCAACACAACAAATGTTGACCATTGTTTCTCTGCTGTGATAAAACTTTAAACCTATTTATATGCAGCATCTGTGAGCATTACTGTGACGTCTTTTGACATGATATGTATATGTCATACATGTTCCTCTTCTATTACTTCAAAAGGTCCCTCCTATGAGTTTTACATTTTGTATTTTTTCACCAACACCAAGTCTCCTACTTCAAAAGAGCGTATACAGGTATGTTTGTCATACCAGACCTTTTGTTTGGACTGTCTGAGGTTAGCCTGAACCACATCCATCATGCTCTTTAACTCTTACCAGAACCTTTGTACATATTCAGTCACAGGCGCCCCTTCTGCCTCAGTGTTTCCTTCCCCAAGAGTCTCTGGTGAGCTCTAAAGGTTCACTCACTTTCCTGCAGTATGTAAGATCAAATGGGGGCAAATCGTGTAGATTCTTCGGACACTTCACTATAAGCAAATAACATAAGGTAACTTTTCATCCCAGTCCCGGACCCGCTTGTTGGTATATATCCCCAGGGAGATTTCAGGATCCCACTGAATCTCTCCACCAACCCATTTGTCTCTGGGTGAAAAGGGGCATCTTTCATCCCCCCCCACACAAATTCCACAACTCACTGAATGATTGGGACATGACATCTGATGCATGATCTGATCACATTTCTTTAGGGAAACCCAGTCTGCTAAAAATAGTGAAAAGGACTTTGAGTAACATAGAAGCCGATTCTATAGCCAGAGCAACTGCTTCTAGATACTTGGTGGCAAAATCCACTATAACCAAGATATATTTTTTCTCCTTTTAGTTGGATATGGCACAGGGCGCCCAATGTTCATTGCTGCCTTATAAAATGCCTCTTGTATTACAGGCAACGGGTGTAGAAGGACTTTTGGGGGTCCTGCAGGTCTTTTTTTTAATCTTGCTTCTGATGTAAGTCACAAGATCTGTAATAGTCTCATTATCATCCCTGGTCAGTAAAAATTCTTCTTTAACCTCTCGTTGGTTCTCTGTGCCTCCAAGTGATCAGCAAAAGGGCAATCCTGGGTAGCAACACTGACTCCCCACAGTGCTGGAGTGGCTGCTTGTAAGGTTTCCGGAGGCTTTTGTCCTTCCCCATGGGTCCTTCCCGGTACAACTTTTCTTCCTCTTAAAAAAAAACAAAAACAAAAACAAAAACAAAAAAACCCACCTTTCCCCATTTCTCCTTACTGGGGGTTCCCTTGAGGATATACCCACAGATGCTTTCTAGCATAGGGTCTGCTCTCTGTTTATTTGCAAAACCTTGGCTACAGGCAACCTGAGCTACCTCTAGTTATAGGAGACAGCAACTCCCCTTTTAGCTCTGTATGCGGGCTATCCTCCTCTGCCTTGGCCCCTTCCACACCTGAAAGCACTTGCTTTTTCCTCATAAGCTGGGGCTAGGATCATCCCCTCCCCCATAGCTGCTTCTTTGTCCACGCAATTCTCTTGAGATCACAGAATATTCTTTTTTGCTGCAAGTTACTATAGTAACTGTTTTAGCTATAGACAAAATATTTCCCATAAGAATTGCTGTTAAAATACTATTCAGCGCACCAGTTTTCAAAGTTCACTCCAGCCCTTCAGATGCCATATGTACTTTAGCCAGAAGTACAGTGACTTTCTCATCCCAATGCTAGTTCTGCATTCTCTCCAAGGAGTATGTCTGACTGTTTAACCGTGCTTTCCCTGACTAGAGAAATATGTGCACTAGTGTCTCTCCACCCAAGGCATTCTTTGCTATTTACCTTGGCAGTTTTAACAAATTCCATCTCTACCCTCATTAGGTCAGATCTCACATAAATCAATCATATGACCTGCAGATCTCTCTTGGGATCCTACATTAAGAACAAGTATCAGGGGGTAGCCGTGTTAGTCTGTATCCACAAAAACAATGAAGAGTCCGGTGGCACCTTAAAGACTAACATTTATTTGGGCATAAGCTTTGGTAGGTAAAAAACCCACTTCTTCAAATGCATGGAGTGAAAGTTACAGATGCAGGCATTATTATACTGACTGTAACAGGCGGACTCACCCCTGCGGCACCTCCTGCTGGTTGTCCTCGGGAATTAGCTCTCCCAGCCTTGGAGCGCCCTCTGCAGGCCAGTGATCCGCCTTGTCACTGGCCCCCATGTCTCTCCCAGGACCCCAGTGCCCCTTTAACTGGGTGCTGCCCCCCCACCAGTACCCCCACAGTTCTAGGTCTCCCCCTCCCAGGGGAATCCCCCACCCACTATCCCTACTTCGCCTCAGTCTTGGCTACTGCCCAGTCTCCATCTAGCCCCCGTTCACTGGGCAGACTGCAGTATCAGCCACTCATACAGGCAAAGGGGTTCAGACCTGCTGCCTCTGCCTATCCATGGGCTGCCCCCTGCAATCCAGTACCTAATAAGCCTTACCAGGCCTGCAGCCTAGGGCTTTCCTAGGCCAGAGCTCCCCAGCTCTCTTGGCCTTTCCCCAGCCCTGCTCCACTCCAGGTACTTGGTTAAGCTCCCTGCAGCCAGGCCCTTCTCTCTGAACGCAGAGTGATACTGTTTGCTGGAACTCCAGGCTCAAGCCTTTATAGGGCCAGCTGGGCCCTGATTGGGGCGTGGCCACAGCTGTTTTCCCTCAAACAGCCCAGCTTTTCCCCTGCCACAGCCCTCTCCAAGGGCTGTTTTAAGCCCTTCCGGGCAGGAGCGGGTGACCACCCCGCAACACTGACACATGTAGAGAAGGGAGTTACCTTACCAATGTTGACAGGTTTCAGAGTAACAGCCGTGTTAGTCTGTATCCGCAAAAAGAAGAACAGGAGTACTTGTGGCACCTTAGAGACTAACAAATTTATTAGAGCATAAGCTTTCGTGGACTACAGCCCACTTCCGAAGAAGTGGGCTGTAGTCCACGAAAGCTTATGCTCTAATAAATTTGAAGTGGGCTGTAGTCCACGAAAGCTTATGCTCTAATAAATTTGTTAGTCTCTAAGGTGCCACAAGTACTCCTGTTCTTCTTCTTACCAATGTTGACAGGGCCAATAGTGGCTGTAGTCCACTCCCAATAAAAATATGTTAAGAACAGGTGCGTTAAACTTGGGCTGGACAGGGTGTGGGCTTAACTTCTTTCCTCAGGCACTCAGTAGAATCACAGGTGAAACACATTCTTGAACTATTCTCCTGTACAGGGAGTCTGCAAGTGAGATTCCCACGGGATGATCTGTTCTGGGGAGGGGAGTGTCTGCACTCCCAACCACCCTCTCTCTTCCCAGGGACAAAACAGGGCCCACCTTAACACTGGGGTTCTGTCCTTCCCTCTATGCTTGCGGTCACTGGATGCTTTAGCTTATAATATATATGTCAGCAAGAGCCACAGCTTTTTGAACCAATCCAGAGGTTTACCACAAAGAGCTTGTCTGATTTCTTCAAAAAAATATGCCCAGGAGTTGTTCTTGTGCAAAAAGATCGAACAACTGATCATAATTCTCTGCCTCTTCCCCTTCCCCCATTTTTCATCAAATCACATTTATAGGAGTATTTTCTGTAACTCTTTTTGTCATGCATTTTGAGACATCTAAATTTCATTCTATACACCTCAGGGGTAATCTGAAACCTTTGCAATACACCCTTTTTAAATTCAGCATATTTCAAAACCTGTTCACTTGGCATTTCATTAAATACATTGAATGCTTTACCAGCCAGTGTGGGGACGTGAACTACTTCCAGTGGCAGCAAGTTCTACCATCTAAGCATGCACTGTGTGACAAATGATTTCCTTTGATCAGTTTTGAATTTTTACCTTTTAATTTCATTGAATTTCCCACTGTCCTTTTCTTATGAGACAGGGAAACAGACGAGTGATGCTAGCAAACCAGGTGTCAGCTCATGCCAAGGTCCCCATGCCTCACTTGGCTACTGATCAGAACATAGCCGGAATCGCTCTGGTTTGCCTGTGTTAGTATTGTTAAAATACATATTAGAGTTATAAAAATGTGCATAGTGTTTAGACTTTATTGAATAGTGGTAAATCGCCGCATTCATTAATCTAATTTATAACATCTGTAGTCCATATTGTAAGGTAATAATTAAGCATTTGTGTTTATAATACAATAATTCTATGATGGGGAAGGGTCCCAGAACTCTGGCTCTACCCCAAGCCTGATCGTCTACACAGCAATTTTAATTGCTGTGATCACGGCATGGGTCTTTTATTTTAGGGTAAATGTACCCACAGAGATTGCTTATTCTAGACGCTTCTATTACTTATTGGAATTTAAGATTGTAACTCATTTGTGTGTATATCAGTTTACCTGCTTTAACCTTGTAAATAGCTCGTTTCCTTTTCTTATATAATAAATCTTCAGATAGTTTACTATAGCACTGACTAAAAGCTTTGTCTTCGGTGTAAGATCTAAGGTGTAATTGATCTGGGGTAAGTGACTGGTCCTTTGGGACTGGGAGTAACATGAATATTGCTGTGATCTTTGGTGTAAGGGTCCATCGATCACAAATGTAAGCTTACCTGGATTGCAACATAGATCGGCATACTGTCTGTGACTCCATGCTAAGGCTGTTATAGTGCCTGAGGAGTGTATACTTGATAATTGGTTGTGAAATCTAAGTATAAAACTCCCAGCCAATTTGGGGTTTGTGCCCTGGTTCTTAACAGTCTGCCCAGAGGGTGGTATTCACACTCTTGAGCCATGCATAGCAGGACAGCTTGTAGAGAGGGCCAGGTCTCCCATCTTTAGGCCATTTATTATTTTATATACTCCTTCCTGAGGTAAACAATCCCAACCTTTCCAATCTCTTCAGATAAGATTTTCCATGTCCTTAAGCATCATTTGCACCCTTCTCTGAATCCCTTCTCATTCTGCAATATGTTTTTTTGAGACAGGGTGACCAGTATTGCACACAATATTCCAGATGAGGCTGCACAACTGATTTATATAACGGCATTATAATATTTTCCATATTATTCTCCATTCCATTGCATACATATCCTCATATTTGCATTTTTTTTAAATAAAAACACCTGCACATTCAGCAGCGGTCTTCATTGAGCTGTCTAGAATGACACCCAGGTCCCTGTCCTGCATTAATACAATTAATTAAGAACTTTGTAATGTGTGTGACTAGTTTAAATTTTTTCCTCCAGTGTGCATTACTTTGCATTTATCAATATTAAACTTCATTTCCCCCCTCACCTAGCATGTTTAAATGTCTCTGAAATTCCTCATGGTCCTCTCTGGTCTTCATTAACATCAATAACTTAGTTCAATCTGCAAATTTTGCTACCTCATACTCACTCATCTTTCCTGATCATTAATAATTATATTAAACATCATTGGATCTAGTACAAAACCCTTGATGCATTCTCCTGTTAGCCTTCTGCCAGGATGATTTATCATCAAATCAATGGACTCTACAAGAATTTCATACAAGGCCTCTGTCATAACTATAAAGGGAAGGGTAACAGCTGTCCTGTGTACAGTACTATAAAATCCCTCTTGGCCAGAGACTCCAAAATCCTTTTCCCTGTAAAGGGTTAAGAAGCTCAGGTAACCTGGCTGGCATCTGACCTAAAGGACCAATAAGGGGACAAGATACTTTCAAATCTTGGGGGTGGGTGGAAGGCTTTTGTTTGTGTTCTTTGTTGGGGAGTGGGTTCGCTCTCAGGACTGAGAGGGACCAGACATCAATCCAGGTTCTCTACATCTTTCTAAACAAGTCTCTCCTATTTCAAACTTGTAAGTAAATAGCCAGGCAAGGCGTGTTAGTTTTCCTTTGTTTTCTCAACTTGTAAATGTACCTTTTACTAGAGTGTTTATCTTTGTTTGCTGTACTTTGAACCCAAGACTAGAGGGGAGTCCTCTGAGCTCTTTAAGTTTGATTACCCTGTAAGGTTAATTTCCATACTGATTTTACAGAGATGATTTTTACCTTTTTCTTTAATTAAAAGCCTTCTTTTAAAAACCTGATTGATTTTTCCTTGTTTTAGATCCAAGGGGGTTGGATCTGTATTCACCAGGAGTTGGTGGGAGGAAGGAGGGAATGGTTAATTTCTCCTTGTTTTAGATCCAAGGGGGTTGGATCTGTATTCACCAGGAGTTGGTGGGAGGAAGGAGGGGGGATGGTTAACTTCTCCTTGTTTTAAGATCCAAGGAGTTTGGATCTGTATTCACCAGGGAATTGGTGAAAGATTTCTCAAGGCTTCCCAGGGAGGGAATCCATTGGGAATGGTGGCAGCGGGACCAGAGCTAAGCTGGTAGTTAAGCTTAGAAGTTTTCATGCAGGCCCCTACATTTGTACCCTAAAGTTCAAAGTGGGGATTCAGCCTTGACATGGTGGCAGAGCGGTGGGATCATTTTAAACCCAAAAGCCAGTGAGATTTTTTTTTCCTTCTAGCTGCTTGAAAAGCAGAGCTGAAGGTAGATAGATGCATATCTTATCTCTCCTTGCCTGAAGGCAGAGGTGTTAAGTTTTTTTAACAAGGTCCTTTGTTAAGAGAAGTAATGGACACAAATCTGACATCAGGAATCAAAATACTCAAAAACCAGTGGGAGAACACTTTAACCTGTCTGGTCATTCAGTGACAGACCTGCGGGTGGCTATATTACAACAGAAAAACTTCAAAAACAGACTCCAACGAGAAACTGCTGAGCTAGAATTGATATGCAAACTAGACACAATCAACTCCGGTTTGAATAAGGACTGGGAATGGCTGAGCCATTACAAGCATTGAATCTATCTCCCCTTGTAAGTATTCTCACACTTGTTATCTAACTGTCTGTACTGGGCTAGCTTGATTATCACTTCAAAAGTTTTTTTTTCTCTTAATTAATTGGCCTCTCAAAGGTGGTAAGACAACTCCCACCTGTTTATGCTCTCTGTATGTGTGTATATATATCTCCTCAATATATGTTCCATTCTATATGCATCCGAAGAAGTGGGCTGTAGTCCACAAAAGCTTATGCTCTAATAAATTTGTTAGTCTCTAAGGTGCCACAAGTACTCCTGTTCTTCTTTTTGCGGATACAGACTAACACGGCTGCTACTCTGAAACCTGTTAAGAGAAGTGTTCAATTAATGAGCAAACAAACGACTGGTAAAAGGAATTTACAAGCTGAATTTTTTTTTTCTTTTTACATCCTCGGGAGTAGCTAGTTAGAAAGTCTCTGTTACTCAGCAGCAGCCAGAGCTGAGAGCTTCCCAGTTTCAGTCAACTGCGGAGGGGGTGACCCAGCACAAGAAAACAGGAAGATGACTACCAAAGAAGTAGCTAAAAAAATAGAACTGGCCAAACTAGAAGCAGAAGAAAATGAAAGAAAACATCAGAGACTGCTTCAATTAACAAAACTCGAGACACAGCAGAGAGAAAGAGAAGAGAAAGCCAAAAAGGAGGCCCATGAAAGAGAGATGGAGCTGGAAAAAGCCAAAGAGGAGGCTCACAAGAGAACTATGGAGCTGAAAAGTTTCAGAGTAGCAGCCGTGTTAGTCTGTATCCGCAAAAAGAAGAACAGGAGGACTTGTGGCACCTTAGAGACTAACAAATTTATTAGAGCATAAGCTTTCGTGGACTAGAAGTGGGCTGTAGTCCACGAAAGCTTATGCTCTAATAAATTTGTTAGTCTCTAAGGTGCCACAAGTCCTCCTGTTCTTCTTTTTATGGAGCTGAAAGAAAAGGAGATGGAGGAGAGAGAAAAAGAAAGGAAGCATGAACTGGAAGTAGCAAAGGCTAAGCAGGATGCACCAGCCAATCCTAACAACCCCTCTCCAGGTACCACTTCCCATCCCAGAAAATTCCCCACCTATAAGGCAGGCGATGATACTGAGGCCTTCTTAGAAAATTCTGAAAGGGCCTGCCTTGGATACAGCATCATTCCAGACCAGTACATGTTAGAGCTGAGGCCGCAGCTCAGTGGACCCTTAGCAGAGGTGGCGGCTGAAATGCCTAAGGAACACATGAACAGTTATGAACTTTTTAAAAACAAGGCCAGAATCAGAATGGGGCTAACACCTGAGCATGCCCGTCGACGGTTCAGAGCCCTAAAGTGGAAACCCGATGTGTCATTTACCCGACATGCCTACCACATTGGGAAAAATTGGGATGCCTGGATATCAGGAGCAAATGTTAAATCTACGGAAGAGTTGCCCTTCCTAATGCAAATGGAGCAGTTTTTAGAGGGTGTTCCTGAGGAAATAGAAAGGTACATCCTAGATAGGAAGCCCAAAACTGTAACTGAGGCGGGGGAGATTGGAGCCAAATGGGTGGAGGTGGCAGAAAAGAAAAAAACTAGTAGCAGTTGGAGCGAATATCAGAAGGGGCAAGCCGAAACAAAACCTTACCACCGGGGACAACCCAAGGCCCCACCCACATCCCAAGGGAAACCCCAGACGCCTTCTCACCCCACCACACCAGTCTCCACCAACCAACATCGCCCCGGTGATAACTTAGCAGGGCGATGTTTTAAATGTAATGAACTGGGACATATAAAGGCTCACTGCCCCAAGAACCCCAACCGATTACAGTTCATTACACCCCAATCACACCAAAGATCCCCAGACCCAGATGCTTCTCTCAGACCCTCGGAGCGAAGGGAAACCTTGAGAGTGGGCGGAAAGAAGGTTATCGCTTGGAGGGACACTGGGGCACAAGTGTCAACTATCCACCAATCCCTAGTGGACCCCAAACTCATCAACCCGGAGGCTCCAGTGACAATTCAACCCTTCGTGTCACAGTCTGTAACCTTGCCTACAGCCACGTTGCATGTCCAGTACAAGGGCTGGTCAGGAATGTGGACTTTTGCAGTCTATGACAATGATCCCATTCCCATGCTGCTGGGGGAAGATTTGGCCAACCATGTGAAGCTAGCCAAGAGGGCGGGAATAGTCACCCGCAGCCAGGCTAAGCAAGCTTTCACCCCCATCCCTGTTCCTGAGCCGTCCACCAGGGCCCCGTCTGTGTTACCAGAGACCCAAACAAAGGTTGTGGAACCGGATCCCCTGCCAACGACTGCAACAGCCGTAGTGGACCCAGAGACCCAGCCAAATCCCAGAGACCCAGCTAAAGCCAGTCCCAGAACTGGAACTGGCAACGCAACCAGCACCAGAACCATTGCTAGCACTGAGTCCACCGCTTGCAAACCCGTCTACAACTCCAATGCCAGAGGGCACCAGCGAGCCTGACCTGGCGGAAGCAGCAGATAACTCTACCCAAGAGGCTCAGCCAGAGCCTGAGATACCACATAGAGCACCAGCAGACAGCGGTTCACAGTCAATGGAAACAGCCCCAGCACCTGCATCGCTTCCAGAGGGACCAAGCCCCAGTCCACAGTCCAAGGAGGAACTGATGTCTCCAGCATCAAGGGAACAGTTCCAGGCCGAGCAGGAAGCAGATGACAGCCTTCAGAAAGCTTGGGCGGCAGCGCGGAGCACCCCACCACCTCTCAGCTCTTCTAACCGATCCCGGTTTGTTGTAGAACAAGGACTTTTATACAAGGAGACTCTTTCTGGTGGGCACCAGGAAGACTGGCATCCTCAAAGACAGTTGGTAGTTCCCACTAAGTATCGGGTAAAGCTCTTGGGCTTAGCCCATGATCATCCCAGTGGCCATTCTGGGGTGAACAGAACCAAAGACCGGTTGGGGAAGTCCTTCCACTGGGAGGGAATGGGCAAGGACGTTGCTAATTATGTCCGGTCTTGTGAGGTGTGCCAACGAGTGGGAAAGCCCCAAAACCAGGTTAAAGCCCCTCTCCAGCCACTACCCATAATTGAGGTCCCATTTCAGCGAGTAGCTGTGGATATTCTGGGTCCTTTCCCAAAGAAGATACCCAGAGGAAAGCAGTACGTACTGACTTTCATGGATTTTGCTACCCGATGGCCGGAAGCAGTACCCTTAAGCAACAACAGGGCTAAAAGTGTGTGCCAGGCATTAACAGACATTTTTGCCAGGGTAGGTTGGCCCTCCGACATCCTTACAGATTCGGGAACTAATTTCCTGGCAGGGACCATGGAAAACCTGTGGGAAGCTCATGGGGTGAGTCACTTGGTTGCCACCCCTTACCACCATGAAACCAATGGCCTGGTGGAGAGGTTTAATGGAACTTTGGGGGCCATGATACGTAAATTCGTAAATGAACACTCCAATGATTGGGATCTAGTGTTGCAGCAGTTGCTTTTTGCCTACAGGGCTGTACCACATCCCAGTTTAGGGTTTTCACCATTTGAACTTGTGTATGGCCGCGAGGTTAAGGGGCCTTTACAGTTGGTGAAGCAGCAATGGGAGGGGTTTACGCCTTCTCCAGGAACTAACATTCTAGACTTTGTAAGCAACCTACAAAGCACCCTCCGACACTCTTTAGCCCTTGCTAAAGAAAACCTAAAGAATGCTCAGGAAGAGCAAAAGGCCCGGTATGATAAACATTCCAGAGAACGGTCCTTCAAAGTAGGAGACCAAGTCATGGTCTTAAAGGCGCTCCAGGCCCATAAAATGGAAGCGTCGTGGGAAGGACCATTCACGGTCCAGGAGCGCCTAGGAGCTGTTAACTATCTCATAGCCTCCCCCACCTCCAACATAAAGCCTAAGGTATACCATGTTAATTCTCTTAAGCCCTTTTATTCCAGAGAATTAAACGTTTGCCAGTTTACAGCCCAGGAAACAGATGACGCGGAGTGGCCTGAAGGTGTCTACTACGAAGGAAAAAAGGATGGTGGCATAGAAGAGGTGAACCTCTCCACGACCCTTGGACGTCTGCAGCGACAGCAGATCAAGGAGCTGTGCACAAGCTTTGCACCAATTTTCTCAGCCACTCCAGGACGGACCGAACGGGCATACCACTCCATTGACACAGGTAATGCTCACCCAATTAGAACCCCAGCCTACCGGGAGTCACCTCATGCCAAAGCTGCTATACAAAGGGAGATCCAGGACATGCTACAGATGGGTATAATCCGCCCCTCTAATAGTGCATGGGCATCTCCAGTGGTTCTAGTTCCCAAACCAGATGGGGAAATACGCTTTTGCGTGGACTACCGTAAGCTAAATGCTGTAACTCGTCCTGACAACTATCCAATGCCACGCACAGATGAGCTATTGGAGAAATTGGGACATGCCCAATTCATCTCTACTTTAGACTTAACCAAGGGGTACTGGCAAGTACCACTAGATGAACCCGCTAAGGAAAGGTCAGCCTTCGTCACCCAGGCAGGGGTGTATGAATTCAATGTACTCCCTTTCGGGTTGCGAAATGCACCCGCCACCTTCCAAAGACTTGTAGATGGTCTCCTAGCGGGATTGGGAGAATCTGCAGTTGCCTACCTCGATGATGTGACCATTTTTTCTGATTCATGGGCAGAGCACCTGGAGTACCTGGAAAAAGTTTTCGAGCGCATCCAGTAGGCAGGACTAACTGTTATGGCTAAAAAGTGTCAAATAGGCCAAAACAGAGTGACTTACCTGGGGCACCAGGTGGGTCAAGGAACTATAAATCCCCTACAGGCCAAAGTGGATGCTATCCAAAAGTGGCCGGTTCCAAAGTCTAAGAAACAGGTCCAATCCTTCTTAGGCTTGGCTGGATATTATAGGCGATTTGTACCCCACTACAGCCAAATCGCCGCCCCGCTGACAGACCTAACCAGAAAGAAACAGCCAAATGCAGTTCAGTGGACTGATGAGTGTCAAAAGGCCTTTAACCAGCTTAAGGCAACACTCATGTCTGACCCTGTGCTAAGGGCCCCAGACTTTGACAAACCGTTCCTAGTAACCACAGATGCGTCCGAGCGAGGCGTGGGAGCAGTTTTAATGCAGGAAGGACCGGATCAAGAATTCCATCCTGTCGTGTTTCTCAGCAAGAAACTGTCTGAGAGGGAAAGCCACTGGTCAATCAGCGAAAAGGAATGCTACGCCATTGTGTATGCGCTGGAAAAGCTACGCCCATATGTTTGGGGACGGCGTTTCCAACTACAAACAGACCACGCTGCGCTACAGTGGCTTCATACCGCCAAGGGAAATAACAAAAAACTTCTTCGGTGGAGTTTAGCTCTCCAAGATTTTGATTTTGAAATACAACACATTTCGGGAGCTTCTAACAAAGTGGCTGATGCACTCTCCCGGGAAAGTTTCCCAGAGTTAACTGGTTAACAATTGTTCTTGGAATAAAACATATTGTTAGTTTTTATATAATCAGTAGTATGTCTAAAGGTACATGTGTCTTATTAACTCTGTTTTCTCCTAGAACTCCAGGAAGAAATCACAGCCACTGTAGAACCGAATGTCCACCACTATCTGTGATTTGGGGGGCGTGTTATAACTATAAAGGGAAGGGTAACAGCTGTCCTGTGTACAGTACTATAAAATCCCTCCTGGCCAAAGACTCCAAAATCCTTTTCCCTGTAAAGGGTTAAGAAGCTCAGGTAACCTGGCTGGCATCTGACCTAAAGGACCAATAAGGGGACAAGATACTTTCAAATCTTGGGGGGGGGTGGAAGGCTTTTGTTTGTGTTCTTTGTTGGGGAGTGCGTTTGCTCTCGGGACTGAGAGGGACCAGACATCAATCCAGGTTCTCCACATCTTTCTAAACAAGTCTCTCCTATTTCAAACTTGTAAGTAAATAGCCAGGCAAGGCGTGTTAGTTTTCCTTTGTTTTCTCAACTTGTAAATGTACCTTTTACTAGAGTGTTTATCTTTGTTTGCTGTACTTTGAACCCAAGACTAGAGGGGAGTCCTCTGAGCTCTTTAAGTTTGATTACCCTGTAAGGTTAATTTCCATACTGATTTTACAGAGATGATTTTTACCTTTTTCTTTAATTAAAAGCCTTCTTTTAAGAACCTGATTGATTTTTCCTTGTTTTAGATCCAAGGGGGTTGGATCTGTATTCACCAGGAGTTGGTGGGAGGAAGGAGGGGAATGGTTAATTTCTCCTTGTTTTAGATCCAAGGGGGTTGGATCTGTATTCACCAGGAGTTGGTGGGAGGAAGGAGGGGAATGGTTAATTTCTCCTTGTTTTAGATCCAAGGGGTTTGGATCTGTATTCACCAGGGAATTGGTGAAAGGTTTCTCAAGGCTTCCCAGGGAGGGAATCCATTGGGAATGGTGGCAGCGGGACCAGAGCTAAGCTGGTAGTTAAGCTTAGAAGTTTTCATGCAGGCCCCTACATTTGTACCCTAAAGTTCAAAGTGGGGATACAGCCTTGATAGCCTCAAAGAATAGAGGATACACAGATGACCAAATTAACGACTAAAGATGAGAAATGAGTCCAAAGCAAGACCCCAGGATGCTCAAGAACCTTGGACTTTCTGAAAATTTGGATCTGGAGCAGGAATCAACCTGAATTAATAACAGATTATGAAAAAAATTAAACTGAAATAGTCATAGGCACTCTAGCATACCATTCATGGGTTCTGCATATTCAGCCAAATACCTCTTACACCCATATAGATGTGTGGAAATAATGTTGCCCCAAAGGAAAGACAAAACTGACATGGAGATCAAATGATGGCTTCACCCAGAAATAGCTAGACAAGAGTAGTCAACAGGCGGACCGCGGGCCAAATCTGGACCACCAGATGCTTTTGAACAGACCCCGAAATCTTTTTATTTACTTGTTATTATTTTTGTTATTTTCTCTAGAGTCCAGATCTTGATTATACCTTGACAAAAAATAATCGACTTCCCCTCAGCTAGACTATGTTGCCATTATTTGGAGCTGGAAAATATCACACCCTACCTTCCAACAGTATAAGAGTGCTGATGTTGGAAGTGACGCCATCTTGTTATTGGGATGATCCAAATAAAAATAAAGAAGGCAGCACCAGGCAAGGCAGAGGGTATGTATGATACTAGAAAGTTAGCACATCCAGCAGTGAAGGAGCATTTCAAGCTGCAGATGAACAACAGATTCGAAGAGTTACATACACTGACCAATGACAGAAGAACAATGGCAGCTTTACAAAGAAGTGCATGTGGATTGCAACCAGGATTATAGTGGGAATGAGAAGGTCTAAAAAAGCAAAGTGGCTCCAACCAAATACATGGAGACTTGTTGGAGAGGAAAGAATTAAAGAAGAGAATTCAACAGGAACGAGACAGTAGCAAAAGAGTTGTTCTACAACAAAAATATGTGGTCAAACACAAAAATGTTAAAATATCAGTTGGAAGGGAAAAGAGAATGGCTGGAAAACAAAGCAAGACAAGCTAAGGAGGTGTACAGAAAACTTTTTCTAGCATCTAAATGACTGACATCACAATTCTCAAACCACTGTGGCATTGTGAAGACATGAGATGGTAGGATTTTAAACCACAGAGGAATGACAAGGAGCCTGGTGGATGGAACATTTCTAATTTGTGTTCAGCCAGCCAATAGATGTGAAGAAATAGTGGATTTACCTATATCACTAGAAATAATCATCTTTGAAGAAATAACTGAGGCCATAAACCAACTGAAGAGTGGTAAAGCACCAGGCTATCATAAAATAGATGCTGAAATGTTAAAAGCTGAAAAGAAAGTGATTTGAATTACATGTGAAGGTTGTACAGAATGGTTTGGGAAAAGGAGATCTAGTCTAAAGATTGGCGAAGAGGCGTTATCTGTATAATCCCTGAAAAGTGGAACCAGTTTATTTGTGATAACTGGAGAAGAGTGACACTCCTATCTGTACCTGAAAAAGTGTTTTGCATTATCATTTTGAATAGGATGAAATGGTTGTTGAAAAAGTATTCAGGGAAGAACAGGCTAGATTTCAATAAGAAGCTATGTTCAAATCAGATTTTTCACCTTGAGAAGACTTATTGAGAAAGGCTTAGAATAACAGCAGAAAACAGTTTTAAATTGCATTGATTTTATGAAAGGACTTGATAGTGTCCACAGAGAAGCCCTTTGGAAGATCCTGAGACATTCCAGAATAGATTACTGTCTGTCCTGGTGCTGTCTGCAGACTTGACCTACAAAGTTTTTATCAAATTAGCAAAGAAATAAAATGGTTTAAGATTATTATTGGTGCAATGCAAGGTTGCAAACTATCCCCACTTCTCTTCTGAACTTCCTTTTTGTGATGAGAAGAGTGATGGTTGTTGCTGAGGACATTGCTGTTCATTGAGCAAGAGATAAGCTGGAAAACCTAGATTTAACAGATGACAGTCATCCTGGATACCAGCATGGATGGAATGAAAAGATTTGTTATGAGCATAAAAGCAGAAGCTGCCTAAGTGAGACTTGGTATCTGTATGCAGAAGTCCAAGATTATGTAGATAGGAAAGAATACTGTCCACAATGGCAGATGTGCAATTGATGGAGAAAAATACAAAAGAGTTGATGACTGTTTATCTTGGAAGTACAATATCTTCTAATGGCTAGCTTACTAAAGAACTGAAAGAAAGAAAGAATTGGCAAAGCAAGTGGAACATTTTCTCATTTGTCAAACACCTGGAAAAGTAAGAAGATACATCTACATACTGAAATGAGATTGTACCCTTCCGACACTACTGTACGCGTCAGAAATGTGGCAGATGTTGGAAGTATACAAACAGAAAGATGAATGCATTTCACCAGCTTTGTTTGAGAAGAATTTTGGAAACTCATTGGTTACACAATCTCTGCAATGTAAGTGTTGTACGGCACAAGTCAACAGACTGTGGACTCAGTTAAACATAGATGACTATGGTGGTTTGGCAATGTCATCAGGCTACCTCAAGGCAGAAGCACAAGGTATATCTTAGCTGTGTCTACACTGGAACTTCATTGGCAAAATTTTTGTCGTTCAGGGGTGTTAAAAAAAACACACACACCCCCGAACGACAAAAGTTTTACCAACTAAAAGTGCCGGTGTGAACAGCGCTTTGTCGGCAGGAGCGCTCTCCTACCGACAAAGCTGCTGCCGCTCGTTGGGGGTGGAATTTTTTTTGTCAGCAGGAGAGCTCTCTCCTGCCGACAAACAGCAGCTACACTGCGCGCCTTTTAGCAGCACAGCTGTGTCGTTAAAAGCTGCGTAGTGTAGCCATAGCCTTATATTGGATTCCACCTGGAAGGAAGAGAAGGCATGAAGGATAAAAAATTATCTATCACAGGACAATTGCAAAAGTTGTTGCCATCATGGAGACAATTTACAATTGAGTCAAACATATTGCTCTGGACAGGCAGCAGTAGGAAAAGTGGGTTACCTCATGTGCCACTATGCACAGGAGATTCTAAGTCTAAATAAGTCATAGATGGGCAGTATTTGGACCACTAGCCTTATTTATTGTATCTCAGGTTTGGTTGTTTTTTGTTTTTTTGTGTGCAAATCCTTGCGTGAAAGTCTAATTATTTTAATCTCTGCATTCTCAAACAAAAGGTAGAAAAATAGATGATGTCTCTGAGTAAATGCTAATGTTATTCTGATAGTCAAAGATTTAGTATTTGCAGTATTTATCATATTTTAGCCTGGCTCCCAGTTTTGTTCCTGCTAAACATTCTTCAAATTTGGCATCCATTTCTTGGCTTTGAGCCTCAGTGAACAGATTCTTCCAATCTCCAACAGCACCTGCAAAAGAACAATGAAATAAACTAATAACTATTCCTGGAAGTATAAGATCACATGTCAGGTAGAGATAGATAACAATGAAATGCTGACACAAACAGTTGGAATGACTGAACTTATTGCCACATTTCAAATCAATATGAGGCTTGAAATCTTTATGGATGTGGATGGTGTTCTTAAAATTTTAGGTTAAAGAAAACCCTTTGCACTACATTTTGCAGGTATATATGCATGCACCTTTTACAACCAAGGGATTTTCCACAGAGCTAACGTTTTGAAAGAACAGCATTCAGTGCCTGAGTGATCATCTAGCTAGGGATGTCCACTTTCAAGAGAAGAAAATTCATTATCAGCTATGAATTAAACACATTAATTCTGCATTTGGGAGCTCCTGAAAAGGTCACAACAGTCATGTATCTTATCAAGCCATTTAAATGTTAATTAGCTCCCATGACCAATTTGGATATCTGCTCTAAACTCTATGACTATCATCACTCTGTATAAATGTACCTTTTCTGAAAATGATGGAACCAAATTTGCCATGTGTTTCTTGGGATTTATTGCTCATTGATTCGAATGTGGCATTCTCTGCAATAGACTGAATCTTCTCCTCAGGCAGAGAGAACCCCAAAAATTCAGCTATTTGTTTCACTCTTCCAAGTAAGTTCTGAAAAACAAGAATGTGATAGAGTTATGTATGAGTTAAAGCAAACATGTCAGACATTTCCCCTCTATCTTGTCAAATGAATGTAGTTGATACTATTCTCATCTATACAAAGGGCAGAACATTAGAGGAATATATTAAGTTCAGCAGCAGGAGGTTGCAGGAATGGTGGTTACTTTTGATAAGATTTTGGAATGTGCCTCCCTTGCCCAAATGGCAATGTGTTAGGTGAATGCTCTCAATCTTCTGCATGGATCTCTTTCTTTTAGTATTAATTACTACTGATAACATTTATCTAGCCACATCAATTAGCATTGTTCTATATAAGCACTGGCATTATTTAACCCAGAGAATTTACAGTTTAAGATCCTCAAACTGCAAACATGGACATGCTTAACTTTAAGCATGTGAACAATCTCACTGAAGTCAATGGGACCACTCTCATGCACATGCTAATGTTGCAGGATCAAGGCTTTCGTGCTTGAGGAGGGAATTGGGCTGCAGATAGAAGGGCTAGTAGCCAGTGGGAGAACAGGCTGCAACATCATATATCTGTTCTCTGAACAAAAAGGTTTTGCCTGGAACAAAATGAAAACTGGATGAGACAAGATCCTTGAGAATATACTGAAGGGAGCAATTCTGTATCAGAACTGAGTACATGACCTAATAAGTCGTTTCCATTTTTAAATTTCTACACAAATTTACCTCTTTTATTTCTTCATATGTGATGATCATGATATTCTCTTCATCCATGTGTTCGTTCCAGGCAAGAGCATGGTCAAAATATGAGCTCCAGCAGACTAAAATGAAGTTAAGACAGACAGGTCAAAAAACAGAAGATAATTTAAAGCAGGGGTCTCAAACTCAATTTACCTCAGGGTCAGTGCCAGTCCTCAAATCCTCCCAGCGGGCCAATAATGTCGCTCATGCTGCCCAGAACCCGCCCACCCCAACTCCACCGCCCACCTACCTAAGGCTCTGGGAGGGAGTTTGGGTGGGGGAGGAGGTCTGGGGTAGGGGATTGGGGTGCAGGGAGCAGGCTCTGGGAGGGAGTTTGGGTGCAGAAGGTGTGTGGGGTTGGGCTCTGGGAGGAAGTTTGGGTGGGGGAGGGGGTCTGGGGTGTAGGCTCTGGAATGGAGTTTGGGTGCTGGGTGCAGGCTCTGGGCTGGGGCAGGGAATGGGGGTGCAGGAGGAGGGGGTGGGGTTGCAGGCTCTGGGAGGGTGGAGGCAGGAGGGGTGCAGGCACTGGGAGGGAGTTTGGGGGCAGGAGGGGGTGTAGGCACTGGGAGGGAGTTTGGGGAGAGGAGAGGGTGTGTCGGAAGGGGGTGCAGACTCTGGGAGGGAGTTTGGGGGAGGGGGTGTGTGGGGAGCGGGTGCGGGCTCTGGGAGGGTGTTTGGGGGAGGGTGGGGGTGTGGGGAGGGGGTGCAGGCTCTGGGAGGGGGTCGGGAGGTGCGGCGCTTACCTGGGGCTCCAAGGTGGGGCAGGCCAGGGGGCCTCCGCACGCTGCTGCCCCCAGGCACCACCCCCGCAGCTTCCAATTGGCTGCAGGGGCGCTCGGGGTGGGGGCAGCGCGCGGCGGCACAGCCCCGCCCCAGGGCCGCAGGGAGGGGCTGGCAGCCACGTGGAGCGAGCGCAGGAAGCTGCTCAGCTCCGCTGTGCTGTCGGTGGTGGCCGGTGCCCCGGGCCATTTTAAATCGCCCAGAGGACACGTGGGGGGGGGGGGGGGGAGTGCCCAGGGGCAGCAGGCGGGGCCAAGGGAGAGACCCAGCCCCAAAATTGCTGGAGCCCCGCGGGCCACACTGGGGAAGTTCTCGGGCCGCAGATGGCCCGCGGGCCAGGACTTTGAGACCCCTGATTTAAAGTATATTTAAATGGTCCCAAGATGAAATGTCCAGGCTAACTTCAATATAAAGTCCTGGAGAGCTTAGATCTTCTAATCCTTCAGTTCTGTTCTTAGTCCTTCTCTGTACTTAGTTCTTCTTTTTTTTTGGACAGATGTTATTTTGGAAGTCATTCACTTCAGACTTGACTTTTCACTTTCTTCTTCCAACTATTTTTTCATAATCAAGCTATACAGTTTCTACATGATAAGTTTAAAAAAAATCTGTTTACAATAAATTGATTCTTGAATACATTTTGTAGTAATCAGTAACACAGCCATGTGTATATTCAATCCATCACATAACCAGGCTAACATTGCACTTATGAAATGGCAAAGTTAAAAAATAACCCCAACAACACAGATTTAAGGTCCTGCAAACACTCACCATATGAATAATTTTCTTTACTTTAGTGGGATTATTAATGTGAGTAAATTTTACTCACATGCCTGAGTGTTTGCAGAGGTAGGCCCTTACAAAATATTAACAATTAGTTTCTACAAGTATACTTTATTTTTCAATAACTGTTTATTAGAATATGGCACAGATTCTTTGCTGTATTAAATTTCCTCCTTTTGCTCAGGGGCTGTCAGGCAGTTTATGGTTATGGTTCCCTGATTCCCTGCCCAGCTCAGACCTGGCTCCAAGGTAACTTCAAGCAGCCTAGAGGCTACTCTAACCTATGCTAAGTGGTAAAGTCCCCAAGGAACTATTCATCAGTTAAGGTTAGTCTTTTGACACCACGCCTGTACCGGTTATAGCGGCGGAATAGTACAAGAATCAAGTATGCCACTTTGCGTCCATGGAGAGCTCGCCTACATCAGGGGATTTCTCAGCTGGACAGATCCAGCTGATTTTTGGCCTTTTCCTGACAGAACTGCACAAAAAGGGATGAAATAAAGAGACTTCGCTTATATTGTACATAGACACTGTATTGTACGGTCAGCAATTTCTCAAAATCCCTGAAATGCATCTCAGTGTCTGAGCAGCTAGTATGACATAGGGGTTAGCTCAATATTTTGCTAAAATGCAGTTCTCTGCAAAATGAGTATGTAAAACAAGGCACCCTCTTACTAAACAGGTCTTGTTTCCCTGAGTGTATATAGTGCCCTCTCTGCTTACTTTAGGAAATAAAAAGCATCTTTAATGCTTTTCACTCCTTTTAACTCTGCCAAATCAGCACAGTTAGGAGAGTACAAGCTGAAATCTATTCCATCTTGTGCATCATCATCAAAATACCTTGCCAAATTGGAATGACAGGCCAGTGGGGTTGTACAGATGTTACTAAGAGTGCAGTTTGGCCTGCAGAGTCCTTATCGCGGTGGCAGTGTTGAAGAAGGAAAGAGCCCAATTTGATTCACAAATCCCAGATGGAATTTGAGGAGCTGGCAGTTACATAAAACATTGTTTATTTTATAAGCCTACCACTTCTGATCTGGAAATAATAAAGAGATGTGCACAAAATCCACTATGCCATTTTTACAGTCTCTTTTTCCCCTTTACAAGAGAACTTCACTTGAAATGCAGGGTTCTTCAGTTTACAGAAAGGGGTTTATCTAGTTCAGTTGTAGCTCAAACCTCTGCTCAATTATAAATAAAGGGCCAAATTTTCAAAAGTGCCTAAGAGACTTAGAAAACCTAAATCCCATTTTCAAAAGTGATTGATATTATGGGCAGATAGGTGCCTGGTGGAATTTTCAAAAGTGCTTGAAGTCTCTGGGAATTAGGTACCTAGATGCTTTTTGAAATCTCACTAGGCATCTATCTACATCTTTAGACACTTATATGCCTTTAAAAATATGGCCTTTAGGTGATTAAGTCTCACTGAAAGTCAATGAGGCTTAGACTACTAAGTCATTATACTGTTAAAATTTTTACCCCAAACCTTTATTTTGAGTTGATCAAAAATGGGTACCCCTGCTCTGAGATGCAAATGAAAGCAAGAGAAAAAAGGATCTGAGAACAAAGGGGGAGAGGCTCACTCATAAATCCAGTTGTTAAGATGCAAAATCACAAGAAGGATAATGCCTTGCAGAAAGAAAAGGAAAGCTGGAGTTTACCCTTTGTGTGCTGGGGATGAAGTAGAATCCCTGTATACTGCGCCATCCTGACCATTTGAATGTCTCCACAGCAATACTCCCAGTGCGGAGCATTGCTCAGGGTTGAAGAAGAGAGAAGCACCTTCAACTCCTCAACACCAGGTCCCCTGCCTCCCCAACCCAAATCATTAGTTTGAATCCATTTGGGATTAATTTTAACATGAGGATCACAGATTCCCTTTTTGGACTGCAGACCAAAGAGTTGAGAACATTGTACTAGAGTGTTTATACATGCCAAGATCTAATAACTGTACCTTCTCCACTCATGAACTTCTGAAAGAACTCATCCCACGAGCTGACATTTGGAAGCCCAGGATTTTTGTTGTAGAAGTGGTAATAGGATACAGCTGCATCTTTTGGATTTCGAAATACCACCAGTACCTTTTAAAACAGCAAAGGCAAATGAGTCTTTGGTATTTTAAGATAACCTTTGATCTCAAGGGTCCTGCATTAAAAACATATCAGCTCTTACAGGAACTGACATTTGGAAAGTGAGGCCCCAATCCTGCAAATTGATTTGTGTGGGGAGACCTTACACGTGCCTGGAGCCCCTATGCTTCATGGGGACTCCATGGAGCAATAAGGGCTATCCCATACAGATCACCTTGCAGGGCTGGGATCTAAGATTCGACCTCTTTGTGTGAATTACAAACAACCACCAGTAAAAACTGAATTCCACTGTTATAGTGAAAGATGTCAGATTGTGGGATCTGAAAAAGCTAAGCAGAGAACTAGAGTTGGTCAGGAATTTTTCAGTGAAATGTTTTTTCACCAGAAAATGCTGACTGGCCAAAAGTTTTCCCAGAAACTTATTAATTTCTGGTTAAAATGGCAGAGAAAGAGGCATACATACACACATATCCCAGAATAGCCCAAATCCCAACAGTTAGGGCATTAACCTGGAACATCAGAGACCCAGGTTAAATTCCTTGCTCTTTCTCTCTCTGGTTTTTCACAAAAAAAATCAAAAGTTCTTGGTTACATCCCAATGCCGAACAAAACCAAATGCTGAAACCTTGAAATTTTTTTGTGAAACTGAATTCCTGTTTTCCAGGCAATCCTATAGAGAACTTCTGCTAGGGGAAAACTGGGAGTTGCTTAGAAAGTGGATAATATCAAACATTATTGAAATGCTCACTTACCTTTGCTTTAGTCCCAAAAACAGCCTTGGGAATATTATCATAATGGAGATGTGTGGTAAAAACACGTGGCGAAGGAAGACTTTTTATTTTCTAAATCAAAACAAAAAGTACATGTGAAAAAAAGGAACCACAACATTTCTACCTCAAATATGCTGACAATTCACAATATGTATACATTTGCTCTAAACATCTATTTTGCATGGAAATAATTTTTATTGGTAATTGTTAAATTGTAGTCTCTCTTCTTGGTTCTTCTCGTCCTTCATGATGTCATCTAGATGGCATTGTTATTAAAGCCTAATTTCTGCAAAACTGTATCATTTTTAGCAGATTTCAAAATCATCCCAAAGCAGGTAGCATAGGGAGGCCAGAGAGTTAAAGAAAGAAAGCTGTTTGCATTGTTCTTGCTATTAATTCATTATTATTATAGAGCCCTAGCTTTTGTGCCATTTTACGTGGCAATATTTAGGCCCAAAGCAAAAGAAAAAGAGCATGCACCAGTGGTTGCTGCTGCAGAAAACACACACGCAAACATAGAAGGACTCCACACCCTCCTGTGCACTGTAGACAAGAGTTCCAGGGTAGATCATGGCAGAGATAAGCATGAGCAGTGAATTTTCTCATGTAGTAAACTGGAGAACAACAGGCTATATTGGCCAGTCCCTGGTATCTTGTAGTAGCCACTGCTTTCCTGCTGTGCACCAGCTCCTCCTGTTTAGGGATTTTCCCTTAGGCCTTGTCTACACTGGCAAGTTTCTGCGCAGTAAAGCAGCTTTCTGCAGTGTAACTCTCAGTGTACACACTGCAAAGCCACTTAGTGCGCAGAAACTGCGCAGTTGCAGTGCTGTAAAACAAAACAAAAAAAACCCACCCCAATGAGAGGCGTACAGCTTTCTGCGCCAGGGGTACAGTTCTGCAGTGCCAGGGTAGACATCCTGGTCAATTACAGCACTGCGATTGGCCTCCGGGAGGTGTCCCACAATGCCTGTTCTCACCTCTTTGGTCATCAGTTTGAACTCTACTGCCCTGCCCTCAGGTGACCAACCGTCATCCCCACCCCTTAAATTCCTTGGGAATTCTGAAAGTCCCCTTCCTGTTTGCTCGGTGACGCATGCAGTGGTCTCAGCGCATCTTTCCAGGTGATCATGCCTGCTCCACACACCAGGTGATCTCCTGCTTGGAGCAATGCTGGACCTCATCAGCATTTGGGGAGAGGCGGCTGTCCAGTCCCAGTTGCACTCCAGTTGTAGGACAGATTTCACGATGCATGACAGAAAGGAGCCATGACGGGACACTCTGCAATGCAGGGTCAAAGTGTCCTAGAGCGCGTCCGCTTGGCACTCCATAATGTTTAAGCGCTGCTTAGTGGCTTCGTTCTGGAGCTCCGTGTTCTCCTTTCAGTCCCTCTTCTCGCTGTCCCTCCATTCCTTCAATTCTTGTTTTTCGGCCGCGGAGTGCATCATGACCTCACACAGAAAGTCCTCTTCAGTTCTTCGTGGCCACTTTCTAATTCTGCGCAGCCGTTCAGCCGGCGATAACAAAGAGGGAGGCTGGGCTCCCAAGGTCATATCTGTGAAGCCAAAATGCAACATTTTACAGAAGCAGTATTGTTTGCAACACACAGACCACTGATTTAAAACACCAGCCGCTATTCGCATACCTGTCACTAACTGGCTGACCCTAGGCAAGCACACATGAGCCACAAGACCCCAAAATGGTGAATAACTGTAGGGGCAAGGGAAATCAGTGTTCAAGAACCGTACTGTACACTGGGGATGTGGCTCTTGGCGAGAGCCAGCACCGCAGGGGCTTATAATCATTCTTGTCCCCACATTTTCCACAGGCTGTGTTCATTATGGAAGATATCTCGCTGCTGAGGGTTAGCAGGGAATCAAGGGAGGGTCTTCTCCAAGTCTGCGGCTTCCACCCTGGCTCTTATGCGGCTCGCCTGTGTGCAGCAATGCTCCCCCCTCCCTCGCACAGGACAGCAGAGTGGCACAGGAAAGTTACCCTTAATGGGGCAAGAAACAAAGCAGCTCTGCCAAAGAACCTGTGGCAGCAGATTGCCCAATATCTCCATGAGAGTTTTGTGGAGATCTCTGAGGCAGATTCCCGTGAAGTGAGGGAGTCAATCAACACCCGGTTCCGCCGCTCAGACTAGGTATGTGGTGGTACGTGCATCATACAGACACAAGCCTGATTTCTGCCACCCTCCTGCCCCCAACAACTCGCTTCAGCTATTTCCAAAATCAAAGCCACTTACCAGGGGCCTCTTCTCCTGTTTGCGCTTTGCCAAGCTCCGACAGCTGTGACTGGCTAGTCTTCTCCGGGGTAGAGAAGAGCTCCTGGCTGCTGGTATCTCTGACCTCTGAGTCGTCCTCTGCCTCTGGGTCCCGCTCCCCGTCCACATCCTCGTCCAAGATTTCCTCCTCCTGGCTTGGTCCACTCTTGACTGGCATGCGAGCCACCGAAATATCCACAGTGGCCTTCGCAGTGGAGGTGGGGTCGCCACCGAATATCACATCCAGTTCTTTGTAGAACCGGCAGCTCGTGGGCGCAGCACCGGAGTGGCAGTTTGCCTCCCATGCCTTGTCGTAGGCGTGAACATGCTATTACACAGGTATCTGACAGTGTGAACACGCAACAGCGGTTCCCCTTCAGCGCTCTCTGAGCGGCGCTGTAACTGCCGGCACTGTAACTCTGCCAGTGTAGACATACCCTTAGTCCTGCAACACTGTCTCAGATTTTACTCAGGTTTTGCTCCATTGCTATCAGCCCATATGATGTCTTAACTGAGGTTCTTAAATATTTTCAAACGCTAATGAATTAAGTCTCACAGCACCTCTGTGACAAAAACAAGTAATATCTCTATTTTACAAATGAGGAAACTGAAAAGGAGAGATTAAATGTCTCGCCTGAAGCCAGACCCAGAGCTGTGATTAGAGATCTCCTAACTCTTGACTCCCAATCTTGTGCATTACTTATAAAACCACCTAAAGAAAAGTAACAGTCCATCAGGTGTTACTACTCATGGTTTGCAATGATAACATTATACTCACTCACTCTCACACACACACACAGAGCCATATACACTGTTGAATCACACATTCCCTTGATCCTTAGGCATATGCTTAACTTCACCTTGGAAAAGTCACACCTTAAACTAGGAGAGATAGAAATCAGGAATAATCAGCTAATGATTTCATTAACCTTTTCTTTTCAAAACATTTTAAAAATATTGCACTCAAAATTTACACTAAGCTTTTGAAATTCTAATACAGCAGTGCGAGGTCCAGATTAGAGTTAAAATTAACTTCTGTTCTTTTAGTACACAAAAGTCAATTTCATTTCAAATCACATTTGTTTGCCTGTGTTTTAATATTTTATAATATAGTCCCACATACAAAAAGTAATTGAGAGAATTAACTTCAAATTACTTGATGTGGAAGTGTACAGCCTATCTGTAAAGTGTTTTGTACTTATATGAAATACTTTAAAATAGACATTTAAAAAAATACTATATGCTAAAAATAAGCTTCATGAATTAGTCCATGCTGACCTGAAATTTTTCTGGCACTCCAAATTCCAGCATTTGAATATGCTCTCTTGGTGGTACCTCCTCCTTATTGTTTGAAACTGCAGATGTCAAGTCATTTAAAATGTGTTGAACCCAATTTGTTCCTGAAACATAAAATAACTGTTAGAAGGAGCCAAGTAGGAATTTCAGAACTGTAGCCTGTTAAATATCTAGCATCACTTTCTAAAGAGTCATTATACTAGTCCTCCATATAACTTGTAGGTGTTCCATATAACGTGTAACAGTTGTAGGTACATAATTTTCAGACAGAAGTATGATTTTTACATTGAGAGGGTCTCTTTAATGCGACATTGGGGGTGAGAATGAAATCCTGTACTTTGGCAATTAGAAGTTAAGTTATATATCCCCTGAACTACTGTACTTTCTTTATATTGCCTGTGTGCAGATAATGGCAACCCCTTGTAAGCGCTTTAAGGCTGCTGCTTCTGCTACGTACACTGTAAGGATATGGCACCCATAGCCTGGGTCAACTGAATCTCACAGCCTAGGTCAACGGAGTCAGGCTCGTGGAGCTAAAAATAGCAGAGTAGACGTCTGGGTTCAGGGGAGCCTGAGCTCTGAAACCCCACAATGGGGGAAAATCTGAGCCTGGGCTCCAGCCCAAGCACAAACGTCTATACTACCATAGGCGCCCTCTCCGTGGGTGCTCCAGCGCTGCAGCACCCATGGGGAAAAATTAGTGGGTGCTCTGCACCCACCCACAGCCAAGCTCCCCTCTCACCCCCTGCTCCACCTCCTCCTCCCCTGAGTATGCCACGTCCCCGCTCCTCCACCTACCTCCCAGTGTTTCCCGCCCAGCCACCGCCAAACAGCTGTGGTGCTGTTCTGCACGTTCTGCCAGGAACGTGGCACACTCAGGGGAGGAGGCGGGGAAGAAGCAGGGCCGGGGCAGGGATTTGGGGAAGAGGTTGGAATGAGTGCAGGGGAAGGGGCAGAGTTGGGGCGGGGCCAGAGGTAGACGGGGGGGTCGAGCATCCTACGGAAAGAGGGGAAGTCGGCACCTATGTACACTGCTATTTTTAGCTCCGTGTCCCAAGTCCTGCAAGCCTGAATCAATTTACTTGGGCTCTGAGACTTGGTGCAGTGGGTCTTTTATTGCAGTGTAGATGTACTAATTGCGGCTTAGACCCTGTTGCTACACAGAATTCTCCTTCATGGGGAAGGAGGAGGGCATCTTCATTGCAAGACTGAAGAACAGAGAAGTGAAGATAACTGATTAAGAGGTTTCCCGGCAACATCCTCAAACTGCCACCTGCTCTTTCTCTATTGCCCCAGTCAGCTCAGCTACTACACATATGCTTCCTTTTGGTTTGGCAGGGAAGAGCAGAGCATGAGCTGTGCTCAGGAGTAGCTATCCGTGGCAAAAAAGAGTATTACTGGGAGAGGAAGAGCTTTGTCCAACGATCACATGATCCCTGCAAGGGTACTATCATGAGTGATGGGAAATCCCAGTTCAAGTCCCTTCTTCTCATCAGGAAGAGGAGGAAATTCATCTGGGACTCTCTCACATCGCGGGTGAGTATCCTAAAGACTAGGCTAAAGGTTCATAGATTCCAAGGCCAGAAGGGACCATTGTGATCATCTAATCTGATCTCCTGTAAAACACAGGCCATAAACATCCCCCAGATAATTCCTAGAACATATCTTTTAGGAAAACATAATCTGTCCCCCTCCTCCTCCCCCCAAAGTCATTTTGTGCAGAGTTAGTCTGCCTCTGAGTACACCTACTGGATCAGACCCTACAGGTGAGATAGCTGGGACAGTGCCTATCTGCCTCTGGCTTGAAAATTGTGATGGGGCTTAGGTGTGAGGTAGGCATCTGGGTGCCTCCTTCAGTGTATTTGCCCAGAGGAAGAAACATAGGTGTCTAGGAGACTTTTACAGCAAAAATTTAGGTGGTGAGTAGATTTAGTTGTCTACAGGATAGGCAGCAGCTGAACTGGGGATTTGTAAATTGGAGTGGTGCCTAAAACTAGGACTTTGGTGCCTATGTCTGGAGTTTGCGCATCTACATTCCTTTGTGGATCTGGGCCAAACAGACACCAACCTGTTACCAAGTGTTCTGAAAAAATCATCAGCCTTGGGCTGAGAACAACTTCGATAAGGGTACTGAATGGCATGTATCCCCCAAAAGTGGTACTATTGCACCCTTAACCTAATGGTGCATGATGGGGGAGATTCTGCCAAGCAGGACCACAAGTTGGAACATGAGGGTTATATCCCATCATGGGTTTTGGTACCCCAGCTGGGAGTCTCCCCCACAGCCAAGGCAATCAGGAGCCTAATTAAGCTCAGACTCATAAAAAAGAAGAGGGCTGATTTATTTTCACAAGAAGGGGAGACAGGGTTTTGCTAACAAACATCAGGACAGTGCGCTCTGGAGGTATCAGAGAGGCCTTTCGTGTTTCTTTACAGTTTACTGTTAAGCTACATTAAGAGAATGTCGCCATGAATATTCCTGATTTGTGTTATTTTGGCTGAATAAGAACCCTATAAATAAATTGGAAATCTCTCAACTGATTTTACCTGGATCTCCTATGAACTGTCTCTGCAATTGCTCAGCCTATGGCTCTGCCAGAAAAAACTTTCAGCTCCAAGAATAGTTTATTTAGTAAATGGAGTTATAATTTAAGTGCTTTCTCATTCCTGCCTACATACTGCAAGGCCAACAGTATAATTTATTTTTTTATAGATACTCTGGTTATATTTCCTATATAACTTGAATGGAGATCACCTATTAGCCAATCAAGATTCCTTTTCAGTTTGCTTAGAAGAATCTTCCTTTTCTCCTGCATCAAGTAAACTCCTTTCTTCCTTCAGAGCCCTCTTCAAAATATATCTCCTATAATGTCTTTCCTTGTAGGATTCTATTCCCATCTCAAGTTCATACCATCTCTTACAGTGGGATTTTCAAAAGTGCTTAGCATTGGCCTATCTTTACACCCATTGACTTTAATGGGAGCAGAATTAGGCTAGCGCTGATTGCTTCTGAAAATCCCATCCTTCGTGACCTGTGTGTGAACTGTCTTGTCTGTTCTAAACTAGTGGTGGGGACCGTGCCTCTTTATACCTGTGTACAGCTCTAAGCCTGCCATTAGTGTGTTATTAACAAAGTTTTGGGGCAGTTCAGATTCTCTTCTGGCTCTGAATTCTCTTCATCTTCACCATATATATGAAGGTATAATGCGGTATTTATGCACAAAAAAGATGAATTACAGCAGCTATAGGAATCGAAGAGCTTAAAATATCCTGACACTTGTGTATTTAAGCTCTCCATAGTCTTGCATGATTCTTTGTATTTAATTTACTACAGCCAGAAGCATGTCTGTCATGGCTAGATTAAACACACATCTGAAATTATAAAAGAGGAAAACACACGGCTCACTAGCACAGTGCTTCCCTGTGACAAATGAGGATTTACTGCATGTAGCATTTGAATTTCAGTGCTTTTCTGCATTCTTAGAAAATAATCACACATATTTAATATCTAAGCACTTTTTCTTTCAATTTTGCACCAAAAAAATCCAGACTTACCGCATTTAGGATAAGCAACTAGGAACACATCATCTTTTCTAACTTCCATGATGTCCAATGCTTGGAAGGTCTCAGGGCGACACATCCCACTAGGGTATAGCACCCCCTTGTACGTGACCAGCAGCTCCTCAGGTTTTTTCCCTTTAGCTGCATCAAAAGCTTTGTCTATTTCCCTAACAAAGTTGTCCATAGCCATGGTTGGAGTTTGCTTTACCTTTTGCCAGACTCTGCCCTTAAACAATGTCTCTAGGAAGAGGCTGATGAGGAACTCTGACATATGAACTCACTGGCTTATCTGTTGCCTCACCCTGTCTCTCTCTTGCCCAATGAGGGAAATCACAACTAAGAGAAGTCTTGAATTACAAACTCAGGGTGCGTGCGTGCGTGTGAACTCTTGATCATGAACTGTAACTGATTTCAGCCAGTGTTGAGGATTACACTTAACTTCCGCTTTTCTTTGGCATGAATAGTAATGGGAGGAGAAAGTAAACAGAAACTGCTAGTGGGATAAGGGGGAGAAACAAATTGTGCTTGTTCAGCCCCTCAGCCTCCTTGTGGAATGATAACACTCTTTCACCTACCTAACCCCCTGCTGTTAAGTTTCCACCTAAGGTAAAGTGATCTCTTATGCAATCTCGTATGCAACCTGGGAATTGCTCATGTAGAATCATGCTGCTGTTTGCGTGAGAACTAGAAGTTGTAAAGCTGGATGAATCACCACAATAACAGGAAAGAGAGAAGACTAAAGGGAGATGGGTTAATTGCTTCTCAGGCTTTCAGGATTACAGCGGTTTTACAACAGAGAGATTGGGATCTCTTCATAGTAAAGATTGTGCCTATCTTTTTCCTATAAGACTAATACTGATAACCAAGTTAGGGTTTTAAGCAAAACCAACAAAACAGCCCCCTCTGTAAAGGCTGGATACTCCAGTATCTAATATTAACCCTCCACATAAAATCTGTTACTGTCCACAAGGGACTCAACAAGGGAATCCAATCAAGCCCATTCACCAGTATTCTTCAGAGACTCCACACTTAAGATATAGGTCAGAAATCAATTTTACTATGTCCAGTTGTGACATACCGTGGCAGAATCCAGACTAGTGGGGGTTGTGTCATCCCTGCCCTGCAACCTTGGGTGCCTTACGATGCCTTGCCGTAGCAGCTCCTACCTGGGCCACTCACAAACAGTCTCCCAGCATGCAAGCCACACCTTGAGTGTCTGCATGTAACTGCAGCCTGTTAGCTACACCGGGCTCTCACCAGTATTGGTCAGTGCTTAATTTGTGCTGGGTCTGAGTCCCAGCACCTCTGGGCTTGGCAGTTCATAGCCCCAGCACCTCTGGACTTACCGCCTCAGTTATTTCGTGTGCGCAAGAGATTCAAGCAGCAGCGCAACCCTCCACCTCCACTCACCCGTCACTCAGCTGCCAAAGGAATGTCCGTGGAGCACTGCATGGCTGCTTGCGTGACGCTTCAGTCCCACCATCCTGTCACCTCGAGCTTGAGCCCCGGCACCTCTTTCATTACAAATTAAGCACTGGTTTTGGTTATATTGCAGGGAGACCCCAACACACCACCAGTCCTGTATTTTCCCCGGAAATGTATGCCCTGTACTGCCCAGCCCTTTCCTGGACAGTACAAATATATTAAGTCCATTATACCTTTAATGGAATAACATCCCAACGTATTACCTTAAATAGCTACCCAGACATTTCAACTTAAACACACTGCATAAGATTCAACAGTAAAACAAGTTTATTAACTACAAAGAGAGAGATTTTAAGTGAGTTCAAGTAATGAGGCATAAAAGTCAGAAATGGTTACAAGAAAAATAAAAATTAAAACATGTACTAATATCTACTTACGACACTATTTTAGTTGCAAAACAAACTTTCTCACCACATGCTTCAGCAAACTACTGACCAAACTGTTAGGTCAAGACTCCTTTCCCTGAGTCCAAAAGCAGTTTCCTTTTGTTATCTCAGGTGCAAAGAATGAGGTGCGCAGGGGATGCAAGAGAAGTGCTTTGGGTTGTTTGTCTATCCTTTTTATAGCAAGTAGTGGAGGTTTGCCCATTAGTAAGTGGAGAATAAGTAAAGATATCAAAGGCAAAGATGAATTTAGAGTTGGTAACTTAACTGAGAATTTCCAGACTTTCTGCAGCTCAGGATTTTTTAAGCTGCAATATACACTAGATCAGTAGTTCTCAACCAGGGGTCCGTGGCCCCCTGGGGGTCCATGAGTCCTTTCAGGGGGCCATGGAGCCCTGCAGCTGAAGTCCCCTTCCCCCAAACAGAAGTAAAATTATGCCTGTGCCCAAGAGTCCCTCTGCCGGCCTGGAGCCCCGAGTTTCCCCCTCCCTTCCCCCGCACTGGGCCCTGGCGTTTTTATAGCATGTTGAGGGGGGCCTCAGCAAGAAAAAGGTTGAGAACCCCTGCTCCTGATTACTGACTTTCAAACTTTATTTTTAGGTATCTAGGGTCTTGTAAATTAGTAGTCTATTTACAATTTTAACATGAATGCGAAATGCAAACTTTGTCTCTCTTCTTCCCAGCTCTCTGCAACAGCAATCAGCTTTTCAGAATGACTGATAAATTCCCTAAATGACCCTCAGAACAAAGATCTGAAACTGGCTATCAATGCCCAGAGATCACACCTATTAAAATAGAACAAGCACTTTCCAAATAAAACCTTACCAGTGTCATTCTCTGTTCCCCCATCCCACAGACAATCCCCACCTCTCTATATACTATTGTAGGTTCTTGCCCACCACCTACCCTCCCCTTTCACTCTCTTCTCCCTGAAGTTTCTCCTCTCCCTCCCTCTTCTTTCTCCTTGCTCTGCAGATGGTGTGCCTCCCCCCTGCCCCTCCATCACTTCCTCTTTGGTGGGTTTCTCACAGCTCATCCTTCCTCCCCCACTACTTCACCTACTGCTTCCCAACCAATCACCTGGGCTCTCACTCTACTACCCTTTCTTTCCTCTTCTCAAGGGCTCCCTGGCTTCCTTCTTCCTCTGGATCTGTAGACAGTTTGAAAAATCCAGAGCTAGACAGAAAGATCTCTGGATTTACGTGGATGTCTACATTCTAGTAGTTGTGCATTTTGTCCCAACAAAATTATGTGATACAACACAAAAATTTATGCAGCATATTTCAATTCAATGAGGATACTATAATTACATCTTACATAGTGGTATAAGAAAGTTTAATGTATTTAAATACAGCATGCACACAGCACAAAACATGATCAAATATTTGATATCTTCACAGCCCCAGCATATACAGAAATCGAGCCATAAGGAAAAAGCCACAATCGATCAAGTAAAGATCTCAATCAAATTAAATATTGCACCAGCAGAAGGCAGATGAGCAATCATGATTGTTGATCTAGGGTTCTAGGCCCATCCTCAGAAAAACTAAACTGCATGGTGATGACACTAATATTGTTACCTACCTACGCTCCTGCTGGACTGACTCTGGGATTGGACGACCAACCTTTATTTCAATGAACTCCATCGCTTTTGGCTTGTGATGCTTGAGGGGGTAAGGATGTGGATTTCATTATATCCTCTCTTTTTGTCTCAGATGTATTATTCAACATTAGTAAGGATGGCAGAACTGTTTTATTTGCATTATATTGTTTGGTACGTGGCATAACGTTTCTCTTCTCTCTTCTATTTCCTCCCAGGACCAAGAAATGATAGTGGTTGGGTTCAGTGAGCTAATGTCCCTCCAGGTTTGTCAAGACACTCACTCAAAAGACTAAATACAGTCAAAAAGAATAGTTTCCACAATGCAAGCCTGGAACTCATGTCCTTGCCTGTTTAAATCTACAGCGTGTTCATTAACACCGCCCTCAGCAATAGCCATGAAGTCATTGTCATCCTCCAACATGAGCACCTCATTCAATTAGGGTATGTCTACAGCAAAGAAAAACCCACAGCTGGCTGACTCAGACTTATGGGCCTCAGGCCACAGGCGCCGACTTTTCAAAGTGCCGAGAGGTGCTCGATCACCAGTTCCGCCCCAGGTCTTGCCTGCACACCACCCAGACCCCACCTCTTCCTGCCTCTGCTTCACCTCTTCCCACCTAGCCTCGCCCCCTCCCCTGAGCATGCCGCATCCTTGCTCCTCCCCCCTCCCTCCTGCATGTCACGAAACAGCTCTGATTACGGTGGGCGGGAGGTGCAGGAAGGGAGGGGGAGGTGCTGATCAGCAGGGCCCGCCGGGTGGCGGGAGGCGCTGGGGGTTTGGGGAGGAGCTGATGGGGAGGCTGCTGGTGGGTGCTTAGCACCCACCATTTTGTCTCTGTGGGTGCTCCAGCCCTGGAGCACTCACAGAGTCGGTGCCTATGGTTCAGGTTGCGGTGGGGCTGTTTCTACTCTGCTGTGTAGACTTCTGGGGTTCGTGCTGGAGCCCAAGCTCTGGGACCCTCCCACCTCACTGGGTCCTATAGCCCTGGTTCCAGCCTGAGCCCAGATATCTACACACACAAGTGAAACAGCCTAAGCCCCGCATGGCACGGGCCAGCTGACTTGGGCTTAGATGTTCCAAAGGCAGGCCACATTGAGGAACATACAAGCAGCAATAACTCATAAGCACACCTTCTCAGTCTTCATCTGCAGCTTGCCATCAGTGTAGTGCAAATTATGGGAAATGCATTGTTAAGGCACAGAATTCCCCTCTCAGTTATGCTCTGAGCCTCACTGGTATGCAATAACTTACCCAGTAGCCACTCCTTGTCCAATTCCCATTGTTCCAGAAATTCCTGGATCTTTGGACCTCCAAAAAGTAAAACAAAGATACATACAGACCCGTCTCCCCTGCAAAAGTAGCTACTTTTGTACCCACCTAAAAGAGGCTCTGTTACTTGAATTCAGCTCTTTTGTGCTTTTCCCCTTGAGAACATGAAAGATTCCTGAGGCCAAGCTTCTCCATCTTACTGGGCATCACCTCACATGACTGGGAAACTGTGGAACCCAGCAATAATGAGGGACCCATTTCATGACCACAAGGTCTGCCATGGCTGTCACATGGTGGCACTGCTGTGCTCTGGCCTGGGTATGGAGCAAGGTGGTCGTGGCTGTGCTCAGTGAGAGGCCAGAGGAAATGTGGCAAATGTTGGCATTACTGTGCTCAATGGGCACAGTAGGGGATGGCTGGGGCAGGGGTGTCAGACGCTTGGCTGTGAGTGCCCAGGGCAGGGAGTGGGGGGTGGAGAGGCTGTCTTAGCTGTGCCCAGAGCAGGGAGGGGCGGGGGGCTACCACTGCTGTGCTTAGGGCGGGGGATGTGCGTGGCGGGGGCTCCCATGGTTGTTTCCAGGGCAGGGCGTGGAGGCTGCCATGGCGATGCTCTTTCCCTAACGGCAGACTAGCACCTTATCACCGCTCCACCCGTTATCGGGGGCGGGGGCGCCAGCTCGTGTGTAGGGCGAGACGGTTGTTTGCAGGAAACCCGCCGCCGCCACCCCGAGGACGGAACCGGCACCCACTAGGACCCGCTGCGCGCGCAACCACATAAACTGACTGCGCACACGCCACCCGAGAATACGAGTTCTCGCGCGGTTTTGATCACCCCGTTGCCGTTCCCGTTCTCCCGGCCGCCCTGCTGGGAATACCCTCAGCGGCCAGCAACTCTCGCGAGATGTAGATGAGCGCGCGGCCGGGCCGAGCGCAGCAGCAGCGCGGGAGCGAGGCTGCGATGGGGCTGCAGGGGGTCAAGGCCGTGTTCTTCGACTTGGACAACACGCTCGTCGACACGGCCGCCGCGGGCCGGCGGGCCATAGAGGAGGTACCGGCCGGGCTGGCTCGGCGCGCAAGGGTGACACCACCAACTCCGGGAGGGGCTGCCCCCCCCCGCACCTGTTCCCTACACCCCGCGCATGGACATGACAGCCCCTCCCCCACCAATCTCCCGGGCACGGCAGCCCCTTTCCCCTTCCCCCCCCAAATCCCCCGGGCACGGCAACCCCGCTCTCCTCCCCCCGTCCAATCTCCCGGGCACGGCAGTTCCTCTCCCCTTCCCCCCCCCAAATCCCCCGGGCACGGCAGTTCCTCTCCCCTTCCCCCCCATCCCCCGGGCACGGCAACCTCCCTCTCCTCCCCCCGCCCAATCCCCCGGGCACGGCAACCCCCCGGGCACGGCAACCCCCCGGGCACGGCAACCCCCCGCCCAATCTCCCAGGCACGGCAGCCTCATCCCCCGGGCACGGCAGCCCCTCCCCCCGCCCAATCTCCCAGGCACGGCAGCCTCCTCCCCCCATCCCCCGGGCACGGCAGCCCCAGAAGTGCTACCGTGGGGACCGCATCATGTGCTCTTCCATAGGCCCCCCTCTCCCGTAATATTACTAACCCCTTCGTCCTGGGGTCGCTGTAAGGCACTGGCGTGGCCATGTCCATGTCCTACACGGGGAGGACACAGTCAGCGATATGTGGCCGAGGGACACCCGACATTACCCGCCTTGGGTGGGTTGCGGCTACATGGCTGTGCAGAGGATTAAGGGGAAATAACAAGTTCGCTTGCACCCCGAGTGGGCTACTTGGGTCAGAGCACACGGATGCGGGCTGTGTCTCCTCTAGGTGGCCCAGGAACAAAGCGGTGGGGTGTAGGCCGAGTGGTGGCTTAGTGCACCGGCCAGTGCTGCTGAGCTGACTCGGCAGGTGTCTGTAGATCTACCAAAGCAATGCGGAAGAGGGAGGTGCCTGTATGAAGCTGCTTGGGGCTATTTCAGGCGAGGGGCAACTTACACACCATTCCTTGCTTAGGGGTTTCAGTAGTGCCCATCCCTGTAATATCTGAGGCCTTACTTTAGTCATCCTAAATAAAGGTTGCATAATTAGGCTGTTGTTACTATTTGTGATTTGTAGCAGAAATTACAAGGCTCTGAAGCTGTGATCACTTATTGATAGAGTATTAACCAGTTTCTTCAGAGTTTCATTACAACTTAGACCATGGGTCTGAATATCGCACCGTCACAAATTTAGCATTAGATTGTGGGAGTATGAAGGATTAACCTCCCACCCAGGTACCCCTTATGTCAGGGGTGGGCAAACTATGGCCTGGGGCCATATACGTCCCATCAGAGGTTTTGCTCCTGCCGGGGAACTGAGTCGGGGGCTTGCTCCACGCAGCTCCCAGAAGCAGCAGCACATCCCTGCTCCTGCTCCTACATGTAGGGGCAGCCAGGGGGCCCCGCATGCTGCCCCTGCAGCTCCCGTTGGCCAGCAAACAGGGCTAATGCAAGCTGCAGGGGCGGCACCTGCGGACCTCTGGCGGCACCTCCACGTAGAAGCGGGAACATGCCGCTGCTTCTGGGAGTTGTTTGAGGTAAGCGCTGCCCGGAGCCTGCACCCCTGACCCCCTCCTGTACCACAACCCCTTACCCCAGCCCTGATTCCTCTCCAAATCACTCAGTCCCACCCTCCTGCACCCCAGAGCCCACACCCCCAGCCAGAGCTCTCATCCCCCCCCATGTGCACCCCAACTACCTGTCCCAGCCCAGAGCCCACTCCTGCACCCTGAACTCATTTCTGGCCCCACTCCAGAGCCTGCACCCCAAGCTGGAGCCCATACCCCCTCCTGCACCCCAACCCCCAATTCCATGAGCATTCATGGCCTACCATACAATTTCCATACCCAGATGTGGCCCTTGGGCCAAAAAGTTTACCCACCCCTACCTTACATGGGCATATTATGTGTATGCTACACTCAGGGGTGAAGTAATTTACTCTCTTTTGCTCCTTCCCACCTACCCTCTGGTGTTAGAGGGAAGCCAAAGCACAGTGCCTTATGAGGCTCTTGCTGATGCAGTGGAGCTATGCTTATGGGATAGTTTTTAAAAGAATTCGGTGTTAAGTCACTTTAAACTATGGGCCACATTCTGCCATCCTTACTAATGTTGAATAATACATTACTCAAGGAGTATCCCGATTTATTTCAGTGGGACTACTGTGGAAGAAAGTAATACTTCATATAAGCCAGGGTGGCAGAATCTGGCCCTTAGTGTTTAATGCCTTATTGTAACCTTCCTTTCCCTTTACATTTGTTAAAGGTAATAAATGTCTTGCAATCAAAACATCAGTGTGATGAAGGAGAAGCTCACATGATTTGTAATAAGGTCCAAGAAAAACTCCTCAAAGAGTGTCATGATCCAGCTAAGGTGTGCATTACTGATTTAAGGATCTCACATTGGGAAGAAGCAATACAAGAAACAAAGGGTGGTGAGGCTAATCGAAATATGGCGGCAGAATGTTATTTTCTTTGGAAAACTACACGCCTCCAGCATCTAATCCTAACAGAGGAGACAAGAAGCATGCTTACAGAACTTCGAAAAATGGTCCGCTTGCTTTTATTAACTAATGGAGACAAACTCACTCAGAGGGAGAAGATTGAAGCATGTGCCTGTCAACCATACTTTGATGCCATTGTTGTGGGTGGAGAACAGAAAGAAGAGAAACCAGCACCATCTATATTTTATCATTGTTGTGATCTGCTTGGGGTACAGCCTTGGGACTGTGTGATGGTTGGTGACTCACTAGACACAGATATTCAAGGAGGCCTGAATGCAGGTTTGAAAGCAACTGTCTGGATAAATAAAACAATGACAATGCCAGTAAACACTTCCCCAGTACCTCATTATATAATTTCTTCTGTTCTTGATCTTCCAGCACTCTTGCAGAATATGGACCACAAAATGAATGCTAACTTAGAAACTGACAAAATGGTTAGTATTAATGACGTACATGACAGTGCCAATATAGAATCTAAGAAATGCTAAGTCCTTAGCCTGCTAATGTTTTTGTTGAAAGTTTGGCCCTAAAATCTTACACACGTAAACATGTTTACTCAAACAGTGGATGGGTGAGTTATTTATTAGTGGAGTTCAATAGAAGAAAAGTATTGAAGTGACTCTTGTTATTGATGGAAATTTTTTGAAAAGAAATGAAGCATAAGTGCAATTGTCAAATTTATGCTACATCTGGAAATTACGGAGAGACTTTTTTTTAAGCATAGGTCAAAGACAACCCTGCTCATCAGTCTTGCTTTTACAACGAAAAAGGAAAAACTCCATGTTTTGATTTTCATTTTGGTTTGCTGGCTTATAAATTTAGCAGGAATTTCAATACTAAAAGATTGTTTGTGGTGTATAAAACAATAGAAGGTGGAAGAGAATATGGTAGAATTCTAGATTCTTCCCAATCTAATTCATAGATTTCTCAATAAGGATTAAAATGAATTTCCCCATTTGAAAAAGTGAGTGGATCTAGTACATAAAGCAGCCCATTCTAAAAAATTTTACTTAGCTTTTTGGGCAAACTTATTGACTTTGTAATTTTGGAAGCTAGTGACTTTTCTCAAATTTTGCAGTGACTGTTCTTAAATGATAAGACTCAAATCCCTGTCAGAAAAATACATATGTACACCTGAAAGCTTGCGTATGTATAGGGGACCATTTATCAGCAGGACTTTATGGATAGAGTTTTGTTTTAATCACATACATGTATCTGCACTAAAACAGTATTTGTAATGCAGATTGATTTACGTTGCACTATATTGTGAGTTAACTGATTTTTTTTTTTTTTGGACATTTGCAATGGTCTTTGCTCAGTTTTGTCTAATATTCTTAAAGCTCATGCAGTTGTTCTGTTTGGTTTTTATTAGTGAATTTTGATCAAACTTTGGTCGTGCAGTTGGCTCAGGAGTCTACCCACTTGGAGCCAGTAACAGGATTGCAGTCTTTTGGGCTACTACTTCCATTGCTGTAGAACCTTTCCAAGTTCTAGCTTCTACATGTACTTCATCTGTATTTTGAAAAATTGTATAGTAGTAAAAAATAAGTGGTTTGCATAACTTTTCCAGGAACTTGAATTCAGGTATAGGATGTAACACTAGATAAATAGCTTTGCAGTGTATACTATTGACGCTGGATTTAGATTACCCTGTTTATGCCATATTATAACACTACTCTTCCTCCACAAATTTATTTAATTTTGCTGTACTTCATTTCCTTTTGTGACAGTCAGTTAATTTCCCTCCTTATAAAACACCTCTTTTTTTCAAGAATGTAACTTTTCTCACACTTCAAAAATATGAACATTTGGGAACATTACATTTTAATTTTCATATTTTTAGAAATTAGGATTAATACACTTATTGGAAGTATTGCACATTTTAACACCCATGCCTGTCTGTCATTATGTGATGGATCACAAATTTCATGTTTTAAAAAAATGTTCATCACAATTGATAGTTATATTTTGGATATGTTTGTGAGTTAGGATAAAAACATTTCAGAGTTGGAGAGGCATAGAACACCATAAAGCAAGGAAACCTACCAGAAGATGTGGAAGGACATGTCTACATGAGAAAGGTTTAAATTCACACCTTAGCTGCATTAGTTGAACCTATTTTAAACTAGTGCAGTGCCCTGCAGAGACCTCTTTTGGTTTAAATGAGGCTTTTTTGATTTAACTTAAATTGATTGGCAACAGAGTTAAGCTAAATCAAAATGTCATCCCTAAACTGAAATAAGTGTCCATGAAGGATTTTGCACTTTAAATTGATTTTTAAAAGAAAAGTTCAACTTCTTCATTTAGACAAGCGCTAAGGTGGGGCCTCAAGGAGCAAACTGCCAGAGCCATACAGAACAATCAGTTAAAGAAAAGCAGGCACCACCTAAGTCTTTAACATAATTATGGGGAAAAATTAAGAAGGAAGGCTAAGCATTAAATGAGGTCTTTGTAGAGCAATTAAATGTATACAAAAGGTTAGATGATGTCACCAAGTATTCAGATACTTTAGACTGTTGGCTTGGTTCTGTAAATGAAGACTGTTTTTTTAAAAAAAACACTTTACCACAGCCTTCCAAGATGTGTTACACTAAAAATCTATTGTTTAAACAGCACCCAGCAGAATGGAAGCCCAGTCTGATAAGGGCCTCTGAGTGCTAGTGTAATAAAAAACAATCCATAATTATGGGATGAGGCTCTGGACTGCAGATGTCCATGGAACCATAAGGCCAGATCCTCAATTGCTGTAAATTTGACTTCAATGAAACTGCAACTATTTATACAAATTGAGGATCTGTCTAATACTTTTTCTTGCCAATAATGCACCACCATTCTGCCTACTGGCCTATTTGTTTGGAAGGTCTCACTCTGCTTTAGAGAGGAACATCGTTATTTCTGCTTTGCACATGGACAGTGTTTTAAAATGATCAATAAAACAAGAAGAAAGCACAGTAACTGCATACTCCGATACATAGGGGTCACACAAATATTTTTCCTTCATTGCGGAGTACTGTACCAGAATACATGTAGCTACCAGTGTGCACTTTGGCTACTATTAATTATTACTATGCTGCTATAAAACAAGAAGAATGTAGAACATATTCTTTTTTCCTATCTAAGGTGCTTTCAGAGTATCAATCATCATATCTAGGTTATCTGCATGTCAAACTGGCAGGCTGGTTTTCTTGAGATTGATCTCTTCCAAAATGCCTAGTGAAATTGAAAGGAAAAAAAAAAAACCATCTGGATCATTTTTATGAGAAACAGCAAAACAGGACAGTGTAACAGTCTGTATTCAGCAGAGTTCTGGTTTTGCCAAGTCTTTATTAATATAACCAGGCAATTAAAAGCAAAATAAAAAGGTTCCTTAGTATATTTTGACAGTATATTTTAAACAAAAATTCCACCTGCACTTTTACTAAGAACGTTTACTTTGGGAGATAATGTTCCTTATGGGAGGCATATTCTGAAATAGTTTGAACTCGGAAATTCTTTTGATTTTTGTGAAATGCTGATCTGGAACATTTGTTTAACACTGATAAATGACATGCTTTGGGTTTTTAATTGTTAATTTAAAATAAATTATGTACTTGTCAAATAAAATATCCTGTTTTTAAAGCATATTTTCCTTGGCTCTTTGTAGATAGAAATGGTACCAATAAGGTATTTTTTGTTTGGTTTGATTTTTTTAAACAGGGCCTATTTTTCAAAAATAGCAAAGTTAGGCTCCTAAATCCTTGGGTCTGATTTTTCACAAGTGCTGAATAGATGTTTTCCATTGATTTCAGATAAAGTTGTAGGCGATCAACAATTCTAATCATTGGACCATTACTGATTTACTAATTTCAGTGGACAAAAGTTTCATGTTTGTCTTGATAATGCATTATGTTGTTTGTGGATTACAAGTATTTACGAGTAGCTGTATGAGGGGTAAACAAACATTTTTTGCTAGCACACAGGATATTACAAATATTGTAATGCTTTCCAGTGAGCTCTATTCTGTTGTTACAAGTTGCTTGAAACAGATTTGTAGCCTATTGCTTTTACAGTAATTTATATTTGTTTTGGTTTTAATTTGAAGTACCTATCCCTTGCCCTGCGTGCTTTCAGAGAAACTAAAATGTAGAATTACAAAAATAAAAACTATACAGATGCATACTGGACCAACCATACAAATCACAAAACAAATCACTCATGATTATTATATATCTGATCACTTGCTAAGCCCCCCCAAAAAGATGAACTTTGTGTAGAGATCTGAAGATTAAGCTCTACGTAGCACCTTTCTCTGAAAAGAAGCAAAAGCACTTTTTGTATACTAACTACATAGATAGGCTTGGCAGAATTCAGTTTTCTTTTTTAAATAATTTTGATAGATTATTTTTATTGATTTAAATTTTCAGTTGTGGGAAATCATGAGGGGCAGACTATTTAATGACAGAGATTGAGATTCAAAAAGTTAAAGCTTTATAACTGTTAACACACTTAAACTTTTGAAAACTTTGCCATTTAGCAGAATTCAGAAAAGGATTGGATGTTATAGGTAACAAGAACATTCAGTTACAATAAAAAAATTAAACAAACAATTAGATTTAGAAGGGATATAACAATCTCATGCTTGAGGGACTAAACCAGTCTTTAACTATGAGGAGTTAGGAAGAAGCTTTCCCTATGGATAGTTTATTCCATCTCTGTCTACTAAAAGTTTTCTTCCATCTTCCTCCAAAACTTCAGTATGGGATACTGTCAGTGACAGGATATTGGACTAGATGAGCCACTGATCTGATCCATCATGTTAATTTCCGTTCCTAGGAAATGAGCAAAGTCTTTTTATCCAACATTAATTTTTCTTTAGATTTAATTTTTTATTAATATTCCTCATCCTTGTTTTTTAGTTGTTCATACTAGCTTACTCATGGCAGGCATTGTAAACGATAGGCAAAATTTACTTGGTAATTATCTGATTTTTAGAATATGGCAGGACACTGAGGTTAACACCGCCACACTTACAAAAAGATCCATGATGTCTTTCATGACCAAGGCACCAAACCTTACACACATGCTTAACTTTATGCATTATGAGTAACCCCATGTCACTAATCACAGTAAGTAAAATTACATACCATGTGTAAGTCTTTGCAAGATCAAGGCCCAAATAAGATCTTCATTTTGTCTTCCAAAAGATGCCACTTTCAGCATAAAGAGCCTAAACCAAAGCCCACAGAAGTCAGTTGAGTGATTCCCACTGATTTCAGAAGGATTTGGACCAGGCCCAAAAATACTGAAATATGTTATTCGTTCAAATGTGAGATCCATAGCAAAGTGTTTACCTTCCTTTTAGATCATCTCTGTTCCTTTTAACAATTCTTAGCAGAATATTTAAACAATCACTTTAATTTACTGCTAGCAAAATATATTTTGGACTCCTTGCCTTCATTTCTCAGTTTATTTATTTTGATTTAACATAAAAAAATGGATTATCCCTAGCTATAGGTGCGTTGAGGAATCATTAAGGCCAAGATTTAAAAAAAAAAAAAAGTTCCAGAGGTTGACTGATAGCTTCATGGGTATGAGGCATGTATGTGTTGGTACAATAGCTGAATGAACAACTATATTGAAGCATAAGAACTGTGGGGAAGGGGTGTGCAATGATTATGAACCAAAAAAAATATACTGGGAACAAAGTAGCCAAGAGTGCATTTCTAATGGGATTTCATGTGGCCCTGAAGAAGCCAGGATACATCAAACAGTTGTGCAAACACACATGCAGCTTGGTATAAATATTTATTGTTTAACCTTTGTATAGCCGTAGTGCCTAGAGGCCAAGCAGGTCAGGACCCTATTGTGCTAGGCACTGTACATCCCTATAGTAATGCCAGTCCATGCCTCAACCAGGTTACAGTCTAAAAGAATAGCTATGTACAGTCATAAGACTGTATAAGGTAGTCTAATAAGATGCATTCTTAATTTTTGCAGTCATTGATAACAGGACATTGACTCTTTCCAGTTCTTCTCTTGTTAACTTCACTGGAAGTAGGATCAAACTAATGGGGCATGATTCTTCCATGGCAGCATACAAGTAATTCCATCTGAAGTCAATGAGACTTACATATATCCTGTGGGCGTAGACTCTGGTTCATTGTATGTTTCTGACTGTTCTCAAGGAATGATCCAGGATTAGAGTTGTGATTGTCCAGGGGGCGTTGATTGTACCTGCATGTAGGGTCTTTGTTTTTGAAGTACAACCTTAAAAACAAAAACAAAATTCAAAGTTAACTGCAAAATTAGTTTAAGGCTTTTACCCAAAAGATTGATTGTTAGCTTGTCATCCGGGAAACAACTGCAATCAGAAGGAACACGCAAACAGAAATACAATATCTGTGTTCTACATGGTGTTTTTCCATTCTTTTGTGCATAGCTTTTATTTTTCTACCAAACCTTGTAGTGGATTGTCCCCATTATAGTTCACTTTCTAGATCTCACTGTGTACATACAAGAGACATAACAATGCAGGCTTGATGTCAGCTGTGTCTAAAGCAAAACTGCAGCTTTGTGCTTATGTTGTTAGGAACCCAGACATACAGCATTGCATACTGTCCTTGCTATATAATATAATTTGGCCACTTATCCCACATTATTGCAATGGAGTTGCATAGGAGACTTCTAACGTCCACATGAGCTCAGCTCAAGGGCTAGAGCTAGGAACTTTTAAAAAAATATAAAGAGTCTGGTGGGTGTTTATTTTATTTGAATTTTCAGTCCTTATGAATGAGAGATTTATTAGCAATGCCTAGATCTAATGACAGGCCCAGGTCTTGCAGAAACTTATACATAGGCCTTATTTTACATATGTAAGTAGTCTCACTGGAGTCAGTTGGACTACTCGCATTTAAATTAAGAGTGCATAAGTCTTTGAAGGATCAGGGCCTTGGTACAGACTGGTGATTTTCAAGTCTCCCCTCTTTGCTCCAACTTTTGCTAATGCTTCTCAGTTCTCTGTATGATCACCCGTATTCCCCTTGCTCACTGAACTAGAAATACAGTTTGCGCCTGAAGAAAAATGTGGCAGAAAGTTGCAATAGGAATGATTGGGAGAAACCCCACTCACATGGAGAGGAGATGAGCCTCTGACTTTATTATCAGCTGGTTGGCAAGTATTGGCGGCAAGTATTTTTTTAAAAGGCTTCTCTCTAAATATATTTCTCTCTATAATATACAGCCTATGCACATTTGACCTTTGTGTGGCAAATAACTGCTGTCAACCAATGGGTATCCAGGCACAGCAGACAAGTATAAAGGATTACAGTTTAGATGTTTTCCCCTATGATTTCAAACAAAATGTTGCAGATTAACTGGTTTCAAAAATGGATCTGTAGGATCAATGCATATAGATAATTCTTGCAACAATTTCCATCTGTTCTAGTACTTTTTGTTTTTGAAGGAATATGGTATATTGCATATGGTAATGTAATGTCAAAGGGGTTAATATCACATTTTGATCAAAGCAGTAATATATTATTGTCCAGACTTTCTGGAAAAAAACATTATTATAGACATTGTTTTTTGGCACAGTATCATTTCCATAGCTGATAAGATGCTCTGTGGTGTTAACATGGCATATTTTTTGTTGGCATGTAAAATCTCACAGGATGGCGGGAGGATGGCTAGGATTTATCAGGATGGCTGCAGTGGATGAGTTGATAGGTTTTGTTTTCCAAACTGTTGATGTCTTCCATTGTGTTTTGTTTCAAATATTTAAAAGAGAAGGGTCTGGAACATTTTAAGTCCTCTTTTCATTCAGTAAGAAAGATCAGTGACAGTTTATTTTTCTTTCTGTCTGAGGTATTTAAAAGGTATCTACCATCTTGATGTCTTAGACACATTGATTTCCTTTCTATGTCAGTTTGCGAGACTTTCCATGTCCCGGTCAATATCTGCCTATATTTCAGTCACAGATTCATCATTCCTGCTGTGTTATATTCTTTTTGGTAACTGGACACAAAATAAGCACCCCTATCTTAGAAATAGATTTATTTGCAACAACAGATCTGTCAACTGTCATGGTTTTCTGAACATCTTGACTGTTCCATCAGCTTGTTTACCTACATTCTACCCCTAACATTTCTTGTGTCTATAGGGCTACATATGTGTGACCCCTCAGAGTATTTACAGCATGAATGTGAGGCAATAGATATATGTGGAATCTGGCAAACTTAATACACCTCTACCCCGATATAATGTGACCCGATATAACACGAATTCGGATATAACACAGTAAAGCAGTGCTCTGGGGGGCAGGGCTGCGCACTCCGGCGGAACAGAGCAAGTTCTATATAATGCGGTTTCACCTATAACATGGTAAGATTTTTTGGCTCCTGAGGACAGCGTTATATCGGGGTAGAGGTGTATATAGTTTCTAACCTGTTATAATTATGTTTTTCAAACTTTTTAGGCAGTGGTAGTATTTAGGCTGGCAGAAATTGTTACAGGGAAAATACTATCTTCAGTTTGAGCGTGAGCAAGTGCAATTTAATGTATTTTTTTATTGTGTGAATTTATCTTTTTCATGCGACGATGAGCCTTATTATTTCACAAAAACCAATAGTTCATTTGCTTTGGCGCTTGGTTTTCCAATGTCAGGCATAAGGGGGTTAAATGGGTAGGAATATTAAAGGAGCCATACTTGGGCCATGCAGTCCCCAGGGCTGGCCCTTACCCGGTGTTCAAAAATTATTATTGGAATTAACTGAACAATTAATTACACAATACCGTAATAAATTCAGTAGCTGTAGTGGGTCCAATTCTCCACTCCTTTACAACAGCATGGCTCCCAGGACAACAGTGGACTTATGCCGGTGTAAAACTGGTATAGCAAAGTGTAGGCTCTACCCTGTTTAGACATTTTTAAATGGGCCACATTTTTAAAAAATAGATCAACACATTTGCATGCATTCATTTGAGTGCTCTTCATTTATGTGTACAATTACTTAGGGTCACATCCACAACTCTTGATAGCAATCTGTGCCACACTAGTGGCACAAAGGACATTTAAAGCTACCTTAAGCAGGCAGCTGAGGATTCCCCCTGTTTGCTCCATTATGGGCATGCCAAAAAGGGATATGTACAGTGCTCCATCTGATCTGTGGTCAGCAGTACAGGCCCTAGTCGACTATTCTAGCCAGCACAACTTAGAGTAGCCCTTAAGAAGTAGTAAATCTAGGAATAAGAGAAAATGAAGGCTGAATACACCTCCACCTCGATATAACGCTGTCCTCGGGAGCCAAAAAATCTTACCGCGTTATAGGTGAAACCGCGTTATATTGAACTTGCTTTGATCCACCGGAGTGCACAGCCCCACCCCCCTGGAGCACTGCTTTACCGTGTTATATCCAAATTCGTGTTATATCAGGTCACGTTATATCGAGGTAGCGGTGTATAAGGAGAAACTTCCAACTTATGGAATAGCTTCCCAAGGGAAGTTATGGAAGCCACTATCATTTGGGACTTAACACTAGATTGGTGACAGACAGTGTGCTCGGGAGAAGTTTTGCATTTGTGGGAAGATGGGCTGAATGATCTAAACTCTTTTCCACCTCTAATTTATATGATTCTGTTCCAAACCCATCCAGTTAGACATGGTTTCGCAAAGACTTCTGGCATTCTCAGGTTCAAATCAGATGGCCCCAGATATCTCACTGACTATTGGCATGCAGAAATAGCAGATTTACACACATACTCATTTTAACTATTCTCTCAATTTCTCACCTAATTTTCTGAAAATCATTCCAATGTTCAGATTACAGGAATTTGAAAATAGACCAAGAAGAATATTTCAGTAGTGTTTGTCTCACATTTGGTGCTTGTTGAATATTGTTATTTACAGGGTTGCATCAGGAGGTGCGGTCAGAAAGTTATAAATTGTAGGTATAACTTAGATCTAACATCTATTGTTCTTTTCTTTTTTCTTTATTGTCTGTGTTACATCAACACCTAGAAGCCACAAATGAGATCAGGGATCTATTGTGCTAGATACTGTACAGACATGTAGTAAAATAATCCCTGTGCTGAAGAGTTTATAATCTAAATAGACAAGATAGGAAACAAAGGTGCAGCAAGATTAAATGACTTGCGTGAAGTCACACAGGAAATCAGGTAGAGCTAAGAATTTAATCCAGATATCGAGTCTAAGCCCAGAGCCTTAACGACAACACACTCCTATTTTTTTTTATAAAAAGGAGATCATAGTTTTGAAATATGTGGTGTAGACTTTGTAATTCTTCATCAAAAGAGGGAAGATTTCTAAAGTTTTAGAAGTCTAGAAGTTTATCATAAGTATGATGGCAAACAGGATCTGACTTTAAAAAGGTAAAGGTAGTTGTTGATGAAGTTGTGCCAGTGAAGTTTGATTTATCAGGTGTAATCATTGGATTTAGTTAAGAAACAAGTATGTTACATTTCTGTTTGGTTAGTGCAACAGAAACATTTATTTGATCTATGTAATGCTGCTTATAAATTATTTTACATTTAAAAAATGGTACAGCAGCATTTTCTTTCTGCAACCTAAATTTATAGACTACGTTTATATACCTGACTTACACACACAACATGGGTATATTTAGACAGGTATTTGTCTAACTTGCTCTTAAAAATTTCCAATTATGGAAATTCCACAACCTCCCTAGGCAATTTATTCCAGTATTTAACCATCCTGGAATTAGGAAGTTTTTCCTAATGTCCAACCTAAACCTCCCTTGCTGCAATTTAAACCCCTTGCTTCTTGTCCTAGCCTCAGAGGTTAAGGAGAACAATTTTTCTCCCTCCTCCTTTTATGTACTTGAAAAAGTATGTCTCCTCTGTCTTTTCTTCTCTAGCCTAAACAAACCCAATTTTTTCAATCTTCCCTCAAGTCATGTTTTCTAGACTTTAAATCATTTTTGTTGCTCTCCTCTGGACTTTCTCCAGTTTGTCCACATCTTTCCTGAAATGTGGTATCCAGTCTGGAGACAATACTCCAGTTGAGGCCCAATCAGCGCAGGGTAGAGCAGAAGAATTACTTATGTCTTGCTTACAACATTCCTGCTAATGCATCCTAGAATGATGTTTGCTTTTTTTGCAATAGTGCTACACTGTTGACTTATTTATTTTGTGATCCACTATGAGCCCCAGGTCCCTTTCTACAGTACTCTTTCCAGAGCAGTCATTTTCCATTTTGTAATGTGTGTAACTGATTGTTCCGTCCTAAATGGAGTACTTTGCATTTGTCATTGAATTTCATCCTATTTACTTCAGACCATTTCTCCACTTTGTCCAGATCATTTTGAACTTTAATCCTATCCTGCAGTGCACTTCCAACCCTTCCCAGCTTAGTATCGTCTGCAAACTTTACAAGTGTACACTCTGCCATTATCTAAATAATTGATGATTAAGATATTGAACAGAACCAGAACTGATCCCTGCAGGCCCTGACTCGATACGCCCTTTCAGCTTGACTCTGAACCACTGATAACTGGTTGGAAAACCATTCCCAGAGAGTAGTTATGACTTACCTTACAGTAGCTACATATAAAAAAAAAATCAGTTTACACTGATTCATGCTCTGTTGAAGGGTTTAAATCAAGGCAATGCCTTTCTAAAAGATACACCAATAGTTCAAGCAGAGATTATGGGCTTGATGCAGAAATGGCTGGATGATGTTATACAGCCTGTGCTATACAAGATGTCAATTACATGATTGTAATGCTCCCTTCTGGCCTTTATCTGTGTCTATATTCTGCCTTTACAGAGGGTAGAGTTTAGGATCCAACACCGATGTTTTCTTTCTCTAACTAGAGCATAAAATAAGCACATAAATCCATACTTAGGCACGGTCATAACTATAAAGGGAAGGGTAACAGCCCTCCTGTGTACACTACTATAAAATCCCTCCTGGCCAGAGACACCAAAATCCTTTTACCTGTAAAGGGTGAAGAAGCTCAGGTAACCTGGCTGACACCTGACCCAGAGGACCAATAAGGGGACAGGATGCTTTCAAATCTGGGTGGGGAGAAGGCTTTTGTTTGTGCTCTTTGTTTTGGGGGTTGTTCGCTCTCGGACATCAATCCATGTTCTCCAAATCTTTCTGAACAAGTCTCTCATATTTCAAACTTGCAAGTAACAGCCAGGCAAGGCATGTTAGTTTTATCAACTTGAAAATGTTCCTTTTGTGTTAGAGGGTTTACCTCTGTTTGCTGTAACTTTGAACCTAAGGATAGAGGGGGGTCCTCTGGGCTCTTTAAATCTGATTACCCTATAAAGTTATTTTCCATCCTGATTTTACAAAATTTTTTTTACCTTTCTTTAATTAAAAGCCTTCTTTTTAAAAACCTAATTGATTTTTCCTTGTTTTAAGATCCAAGGGGATTGGATCTGGATTTACCAGGAATTGGTGGGAGGAAAGGAGGGGGAATGGCTTACTGCATTTTTCCTAATACACAGCAGGGGGCAGTTTAGGATTAATTTTCTGTTTCATGCTTAATACAAGTGGCAAACATTTTTCTAGTTTTCTCCTGGCTATGAAGCTACTTTTATGCAGTGAGCACCTAATACAAAAGGGACTTACCTTCTAGTTTTTAAAAAATTAAATATAGGCACAGTTATTTCCTGGCAAATCCTCTCAAAATGAGGGGATTAAAATGTAATGTTTCATTTTTCTATTTCCTTTTTCAGATTTTATATAAATTCTTTGAAGGAAGGAAATTTCATACTAACACAGTGTATGTAAACTATGATTATAAATATAGCTTAAGATCTACCAATTATGTCCCCCCAAACATTTTATACAAGCTATGCCACTTAATTTAATTTTAGTTGTAAATCAACTAAGAAATTTTGTTTTGGGTTTTTGGGGGTGGGGTCAGAGGTAGACAAAATATATTAAGTAACATTTTTATTTTGAGAGTTTTATACAATTATCTTGCTACTATCTCTGCATTATAGTTCAGGATGCCAAAATCTTGAAGTGAGCTACAGATAAAATTGATTGATCGAGATTTCAATAGCGCGTAGAAGCTCTAAATCACATGTGTCAAACTCAAGGCCCGCGGGCCACATGCGGCCCGCCATACAATTATATCCGGCCCGCGAAATCGTTTTATATATCTGTTTTTAATGGCCCTGTGATATGACGCCCCAATAACACACACTACAAATCCCATGATGCAGTGCAATTGCCGCCAACGGCAAGCCGCGGTTCAAGTTCGCGGTCTGTTGATGTATACAACGCTAATATCAAATCAAAGCTAGACCCCAACAATGGCCAAGAGAAAAATTGATTCTGAAAACCGAGGCTTTCAAAGCCGGTGGGAGAATGAGTATATGTTTACTGAAATTGCAGGTAAACCAGTGTGTCTCCTTTGCGGGAGTAATATCGCTGTAATGAAGGAGTATAACCTAAGACGGCACTACGAGACGAAACATGAGAACAAATTCAAAAACCTGAGCGCAGGACAGAAGCTACAAAAGGTAGAGGAGTTGAAGAAGAATTTGACATCCCAGCAGACGTTTTTCACCAAAGCAAAATCACAAAGTGAAGCTGCTGTGAAAGCAAGTTTCATTGTGGCCGAAGAGATCGCCAAATCAGGACGGCCGTTTACCGAGGGGGAATTCGTAAAGAATTGTATGATGAAAGTGTGCGACGTCCTTTGTCCAAATAAAACGCGAGCGTTTGCAAATGTAAGCCTCAGCAGAAACACTGTTGCTAATCGGGTTTGTGAGATGGCGACTGATTTGAAAACACAGTTGATTGAAAGAGCAAAAGATTTTGTTGCATTCTCCCTTGCCGTGGATGAAACTACTGACGCGACTGACACTGCACAGCTGGCGATATTTATCCGTGGTGTGGATTCCAATTTGTGCGTAACAGAGGAAATACTGGACATTAAATCGATGCACGGGACAACGAAAGGAGAAGACATCTTTGGAAATGTATTTCAAAGTGTAACCGACATGAAACTGCCGTGGGAAAAACTCGTTGGACTTACAACAGATGGCGCACCTGCTATGTGTGGTGAAAAAAATGGACTGGTGGGAAGGATGCGCTCAAAGATGCGGGAGGAGAACTGTGCCGGTGAGTTGACAGTGTATCACTGCATCATACACCAGGAATCGCTGAGTGCTAAAGTCCTAAAAATGGATCATGTGATGAACACTGTAACACAAACCGTCAACTTTATCAGAGCCCACGGTTTAAATCACCGCCAATTCCAGTCTTTTCTGCGGGAAATAGATAGCGAGTTTGGCGATATGCCATATCATACGGAGGTCCGGTGGCTAAGTCGGGGAAAAGTTCTCAAAAGACACTTTGAGCTGCGAGAGGAAATCTGCCAGTTCATGGACAGTAAGGGGAAAGACTGCACAGTTCTGCGGGATGAAAAGTGGAAATGTGAGTTGGCGTTCCTGGCTGACATAACGTCGCATCTTAGTGCTTTAAACCTTCAACTCCAGGGACGGGAGCACATAATAACCGATATGCATGATGCAGTGAAGGCATTTCAAGTGAAGCTGCGCTTATGGGAGACACAAATGCACCAATGCAACTTGTCTCACTTTCCCTGTTGCCAAGTAATACGGAACCAAGAAAGTGCCACAGTTTTCCCAAATGCCACCTTTGCTGAAAAACTCAGCGCGCTGCGCACTGAGTTCGCACGGCGCTTCAGTGACTTTGAGGCACAGAAAAGTAACTTCGAGCTGCTTCGCAACCCATTTGCAGTCGATGTGGAAACCGCACCTGTAGAAATGCAGATGGAGCTGATAGAACTGCAATGTAACGGGACACTGAAGGCAAAGTACGACACTGCGGGGCCAGCACAGTTCACTCGCTTCATTCCTGAAGCGATGCCGCAGCTCCGCCAACATGCGGCTCGAATCCTGTCCATGTTTGGCAGCACATATCTGTGCGAGCAGCTGTTCTCTGTGATGAAAATTAACAAAACGTCACACAGGAGTCGCCTCACTGATGAACACCTGCAATCGATCCTGAGAATCTTCACAACACAGAACCTAACCCCAAACATAAACGAACTTGTTGCAAAGAAAAGACTCCAAGTATCAGGCTCTGACTAAATAGGACAAGAAAATGGAATGTTATGATTTGTTATGATTATACTTTTCTTTAAATTCAATTTTTTATTTATATTTTCAGATTTTTTAATATTCCAGCATGTACAGATTTTGAATGTATTGTATTGACAGGATATTTTTTTATGAAGAGCAAAATATTTTAAGTTGAAATGTATTTATTTTGGAATGATATCCTGTATTTTGGTTCATATTAATGGTTAAAAAACATAAATATTTAGTCTGTTAAATAAATGGTTATACTGTTCGGCCCGCGAGTTTTGAGTTTTGGCCCCCTGTGCAATTGAGTTTGACACCCCTGCTCTAAATCATGGACCCAGACTCCATTGTGCTAGGTGCTATACAAATAGTGAGTAAAAATATTCTTTTCCCCACAGGCAGATGCCCCAAAAATCCCTTAGGAATGTTTTATTTTATTATAGTAACAGTGTATTTGTTTATAGAAAAGGAACCACACACCCAATCTTTTATTCCATTGACTTTTCAGTAGAAAAAACACAGAACAATCCCTACACTAGCTGCTGCTGGCTAGATCAGTAGCAAATTATAGCACCCTGCTCCTCTCATGTTGGCTGAGCTGTGACAACTGTGCATTGCCAAGTTGGGCAAAGCACCATCCATTCCTCTCTCCTCCCCACACCCCGTCCACCTGTTTTGGGGGGGGGGGACTAGTGAGTATGCAGTGCCCACTTCAATCTACTCAGATGGACCTAAAGTAGCCCATGCAGGGAAATAAGAGGGAGTAAAAAAAATCCTCCTTACGACTTGTGCAGGCACATAGGGCCAGATTGTGTTGTGGCCTAAGTACCAGCCAAAATATATAGGGATAAGACCAAACAGTTCCAACTATATTATGCTCCATTATACTTCATTGAGCTAAATTTTAAGATTGAGAAAACAAACACTCAAAAGTTAGGATTTTATCCACACCATTAACTTATTTTGTGACAACAAAGCTCCTCTCCCACTTTGCCAGGCAGGACAGAGCCGTAGCTCATTTTGCAGCTTTGCATGCCATCACTGTTCAAGCCTCCAAAGAGAAAGTTTCTCCCGGCGGCTTACTTAATCCACTTCCGGCCTATATAGCGCTGTCTACAGTGGCGCTTAAGTCAGTATAACTAAGTCGTTCAAGGGTGCAGATTATTCACACCCGGGAGCAATGTAGTTATAGTTATACCAAAGTAATTCATATTGTAGACCAGGGCTAGCTGTTTAACACATGGAATGTACTTAGGGAAATCTCTTTTGAAACTTTACTCGTGTTTGTGCCTTTGCAAGAAAATGGAGCTCAGAGCAACATTCCATATCTGAAGTTTGATGGGAAACATTTGAAATTGTTTTTTATTAATGGTCTATATTTCCTTGATCCACTGAGATTGCAAAAGACTGTGATTACTGATTCTAAGTAGCTAAGAATTGTGTGAATCCTAATATTTTAGTTACCTCATCTTTTCCATCATCCACTCAACCCGCTTGTTTGTTTCATTCACCTGTTAGGTCTCATCAGTTAGATCAGGGGTGTCAAACTCAATTGCACAGGGGGCCAAAACTCAAAACTCGCGGGCCGAACAGTATAACCATTTATTTAACAGACTAAATATTTATGTTTTTTAACCATTAATATGAACCAAAATACAGGATATCATTCCAAAATAAATACATTTCAACTTAAAATATTTTGCTCTTCATAAAAAAATATCCTGTCAATACAATACATTCAAAATCTGTACATGCTGGAATATTAAAAAATCTGAAAATATAAATAAAAAATTGAATTTAAAGAAAAGTATAATCATAACAAATCATAACATTCCATTTTCTTGTCCTATTTAGTCAGAGCCTGATACTTGGAGTCTTTTCTTTGCAACAAGTTCGTTTATGTTTGGGGTTAGGTTCTGTGTTGTGAAGATTCTCAGGATCGATTGCAGGTGTTCATCAGTGAGGCGACTCCTGTGTGACGTTTTGTTAATTTTCATCACAGAGAACAGCTGCTCGCACAGATATGTGCTGCCAAACATGGACAGGATTCGAGCCGCATGTTGGCGGAGCTGCGGCATCGCTTCAGGAATGAAGCGAGTGAACTGTGCTGGCCCCGCAGTGTCGTACTTTGCCTTCAGTGTCCCGTTACATTGCAGTTCTATCAGCTCCATCTGCATTTCTACAGGTGCGGTTTCCACATCGACTGCAAATGGGTTGCGAAGCAGCTCGAAGTTACTTTTCTGTGCCTCAAAGTCACTGAAGCGCCGTGCGAACTCAGTGCGCAGCGCGCTGAGTTTTTCAGCAAAGGTGGCATTTGGGAAAACTGTGGCACTTTCTTGGTTCCGTATTACTTGGCAACAGGGAAAGTGAGACAAGTTGCATTGGTGCATTTGTGTCTCCCATAAGCGCAGCTTCACTTGAAATGCCTTCACTGCATCATGCATATCGGTTATTATGTGCTCCCGTCCCTGGAGTTGAAGGTTTAAAGCACTAAGATGCGACGTTATGTCAGCCAGGAACGCCAACTCACATTTCCACTTTTCATCCCGCAGAACTGTGCAGTCTTTCCCCTTACTGTCCATGAACTGGCAGATTTCCTCTCGCAGCTCAAAGTGTCTTTTGAGAACTTTTCCCCGACTTAGCCACCGGACCTCCGTATGATATGGCATATCGCCAAACTCGCTATCTATTTCCCGCAGAAAAGACTGGAATTGGCGGTGATTTAAACCGTGGGCTCTGATAAAGTTGACGGTTTGTGTTACAGTGTTCATCACATGATCCATTTTTAGGACTTTAGCACTCAGCGATTCCTGGTGTATGATGCAGTGATACACTGTCAACTCACCGGCACAGTTCTCCTCCCGCATCTTTGAGCGCATCCTTCCCACCAGTCCATTTTTTTCACCACACATAGCAGGTGCGCCATCTGTTGTAAGTCCAACGAGTTTTTCCCACGGCAGTTTCATGTCGGTTACACTTTGAAATACATTTCCAAAGATGTCTTCTCCTTTCGTTGTCCCGTGCATCGATTTAATGTCCAGTATTTCCTCTGTTACGCACAAATTGGAATCCACACCACGGATAAATATCGCCAGCTGTGCAGTGTCAGTCGCGTCAGTAGTTTCATCCACGGCAAGGGAGAATGCAACAAAATCTTTTGCTCTTTCAATCAACTGTGTTTTCAAATCAGTCGCCATCTCACAAACCCGATTAGCAACAGTGTTTCTGCTGAGGCTTACATTTGCAAACGCTCGCGTTTTATTTGGACAAAGGACGTCGCACACTTTCATCATACAATTCTTTACGAATTCCCCCTCGGTAAACGGCCGTCCTGATTTGGCGATCTCTTCGGCCACAATGAAACTTGCTTTCACAGCAGCTTCACTTTGTGATTTTGCTTTGGTGAAAAACGTCTGCTGGGATGTCAAATTCTTCTTCAACTCCTCTACCTTTTGTAGCTTCTGTCCTGCGCTCAGGTTTTTGAATTTGTTCTCATGTTTCGTCTCGTAGTGCCGTCTTAGGTTATACTCCTTCATTACAGCGATATTACTCCCGCAAAGGAGACACACTGGTTTACCTGCAATTTCAGTAAACATATACTCATTCTCCCACCGGCTTTGAAAGCCTCGGTTTTCAGAATCAATTTTTCTCTTGGCCATTGTTGGGGTCTAGCTTTGATTTGATATTAGCGTTGTATACATCAACAGACCGCGAACTTGAACCGCGGCTTGCCGTTGGCGGCAATTGCACTGCATCATGGGATTTGTAGTGTGTGTTATTGGGGCGTCATATCACAGGGCCATTAAAAACAGATATATAAAACGATTTCGCGGGCCGGATATAATTGTATGGCGGGCCGCATGTGGCCCGCGGGCCTTGAGTTTGACACATGTGAGTTAGATTATAAGCTTTTTGGGACAAAGGCTTATTTACTAGATGTTTTTACAGCACCTAACACAAAGGGGTCCCAGCCTGACTGACTGGTAAGCATTACCACAACGTAAGTGTTTACTTTTGGTATACAGTATTTCTTCATTGGATGCTGAAAAGTGGGCCAAATTAAAGTCCTCTTTACTTGTCCTATGTGCTGAAGTTGGCAAATTTAGTAGGTTTTGTTGACTTATAGAAGGCCAAGTGGTACCATTCCAACATTGATAGGTCACGCCAGGCAAAGCAGTAGCATTTGCTAGTGGTGTCCTTATCTTTCGCTCTGTCTGGGTGAGATTCTGGTCTCCTTTACACCAGTGTGGCCCACAAGCAACTCCATTAAAGTTGCACAGGTGCAAGACTGGTGTAAGTGAAAGGAGGATCAGGCCCTCTGCTTGTGAAGTACCTTCATTGCTTGTGGTTGACTAATATTTCTCTGTTATCAGGTCTTATTTTAGCAAAACAAAAACAGTGCCATCCCTAACAGATCAAAGTCCGTGTCAAAACAAAACCAGAGGGTCCTGCCCTTTGTAACAAATCAAAGTCAGTGGGAATTCCCTTTGAGCAAAAGAAGCAGCTGTTACCTCTAAGAAACATAGATCACGCTCACCTGGAATTCCCCATGACAAGACTCATAACTCCTGGCAGGCAGCAACTACTCAATCAGAATGCCACAATCTGTAGCACAGAAAAACAAATATGCTCGAGTCTTCTCTTAACACTAAGTTCCTTAACTTGGTATACTGCTTCTAACAGTGTTCGATCCATTGTTGGGGGAGAAGATGGAGAATTCCTACATTGTGAAGACCTCAGAACTTCCATAGCTCAGAACAAGGCAACTACATGTACATCTAGCAACGTTTTCCAAACACTTAAAAGCAAAATCCTCAGGGCAGCAAACAAAATTTATATAATTAACATTGATTTTACTCTGCCTCTCGTTTAGAAGTTATTTCATCACGCCTCCCATATCCTGTGAACTGAATAGCTTGGGAGGTAGACTAGAACGTTGTGGCATTTCAGATGCAGTGCTTAGGACCTCTGAACAGCCATCATCCTGATCATCTCGAAACTTGCAAGCACAACTGGCAACACTGCAAAGGCCATTTCAGCAAAGTACTTAAGCATGTGCCTAACTTTAAGTATGTTAAGCACCTTGCTGGACTGGGGCCTTAGTCAACAAAAACAACCCAAGGTCAGTCATATTGACAGGGAACCTCAAGTTTATACCCCAGTTTATGACTGACCTCCATGTCTAATCAACCATGGAGTTTAGCCCTCTCAACCCCACTATTTTGGAGTACTTCTTTCAAATACTACTGAAAGGTGAGATAGTGGCTTGCTATGGTGACCCTTTTTGTTCTCTAATGTAGTGCTTAGATAAGGGATGACTATCCTGAAATGCAATGCTTATCTCTCCCAGTAATAAGATTTAAAAAAAAAAAAAACTTCGTTATCCCTTCATATACCCTCCAGCTTAGTTTTAGCCCTGTTAATGTAGCATTACCAGATTTCAAATATATGTCTCCTATGAATAACTATAGAAGAGCTGGTGATTATTATTTAAAGTTAAAAGGTGGTCTTATGTGTACCAAATATTGTAATTCTGCCCTGTAATTATTTGACAACTGCTTCATAGTTCCTTCTTACACCTTGTATTGTAATTTGTAAAAAAAAAATAGCATCACGGATATCTGAATGAATATGGCAAGATCACATTGTCTATATTAAAACTTGTTGGATTTTTTATTTTACTGAGTTAACACAATGGCATCTCCGTCCTCTAGAGCTGAGGACAGGCAGCCTCTACACTCACAAAAAAACCCTCCAACCCACACCTGTTTCACTTACCTTTTCCCAGCCTCTCCTTCAAACCACACCCACCTGCAATCCAGCTAGTGGGGAAGGAGACCCATTATCCTATCAATGTTTAGAAAAGAGTACATTGTAAGTTATAGAGTAATGTTATAAGGTTCATCACTAGAGGCCCCATACAAATTTATTTCCATAAAGGAACACCTCTTACCCTGCACAGTATTTGAAGGCTTTGAGTGAAGTTTGCCCTGGGCAGAGATTCTGCACAAGACCTATTCACAATGCTAGTCCCACTTCAGATGTGCTGAACATCAGGACACGTTTAAGCCCTGAATCTGCAAAGATTTGCACGGGTGCTTTAGTCCCATTGAAGTTAACGTTAGGCTTAAAGTTAAGCACATACTTTGCTGAAGCACAGTCTCTCTGCCAGCCCTGTCTCTGTGCTTGGCATAGATGGGATAGTATACAATGCCACCCCAGACTAGGATTTGAGTAATAACATTAATAGCTGATTCCTCAGAAGCGGGCCATCTTAACCCATTCTTACATGTTTATGAACACCTAGCTTCTTCTGACATTTTGCTAGTGTCATTTTCTAGATGCTGCTAGTCAGTGGTCTCTGAATGTATCTTTTTAGGGCTAAATTATATTAGATGTCTGTACTTCTCTGGAATGAGGCATGAAAGTAGCAATTAGCAGCACTTGTGAACTAGTCCTGTTATAGTAACAGCTAGTGTCTGCTAACTCACAGCACTCGGAGTATCTGCCTAGCATGCAATCACATAGTTACATCACACAGCAATAAACAAGTACTTTCCTAAAGAAAAGACAGACATGGCTACTGTTTCCAAATGTTGAGAATTACACAGACATTTTTGTCAGTCACGGCTTAGTGTGGGAATACAAGCCCGAAATTCCCTGGCAAAAAGCTACAGGTAGGCTAATTCTGTTGTTTGATAGCCAGTAGCATCTGCAAAGCTCTGTTACTGTTCACTAGATCTCCCCTTTGCATTCCTGGGAACAGAGCGATTCAGCAGTAATTGATTAAAAAGCTTTTTCATATACACAAGTCAGATTCTTTAAATGTTGGGGTAAATAAACTTCAATTTAAAAAATAAAAAACACACAAAATGACTTTATGCTCCTTCATGAGAACTGTACACTTGCCAGCAAGTTTATTTATTTATTTAAATAAATTATTTGGATATAGTTTAAGGGTTGTTGAGATGAAGTGCAACAGTACAAATCAGGGATGGAAAACTCCAGTCATCCAAGGCAAGAAGGAAGCTTCCCAGAAAAAAAAAAATCTATCAACTTCTTCAGGATCCAAGATTTCATTAAGAATAAAGTTTCTGGCTTTCTGGGGGGCAAAGGAAAGTCCTGAATCTTCCAAACTCATACTGATGCTATGCGGTTTTCTCTAGGCCATGTCTCTATTCAAAGTCACCCCACTAACTTTAAATGAGTTCAAACACTGATTTAGTTAAATAGTGCCCATGCAGACCCTGCTGGCATGCACTAAAATTCCCTACTACACTTTGATCTACTCCCAATTTCGATCAAAATGCACTAGGGACGTTTTAATGCATGGCAGCAGGGTCCACACAGATACTTTGTAGGTGGCAGATTTATGCAGGGTACATTCCCCCTCCAGTTAGCTGCAAACAAAGTGTTTGTGTAGCCAAGTTCTAGGAGAGTGCAGGTTTTGAAGGAGGAGATGAGCAGACAACCACAAAGTAGTGAAGAGGACTGTTCAGAGGAATGAGGACAACAAATGGGTTGGAACATATAGGCATGGGCTCTCACTGACTAATTTCATAGGCCTATTGGATTTTTAGTAGGGCTAATACATTACTGCAGGAATTTTACAGATCTGGTAGTAACACATTTAGTGTGACATTTTAGGATTGAACAGAAATATGTTCTGCGATCAGTGGGTTAGGTAAACAGTTATAGAAAACATGTCGTTCTAATGCTACAATAAAATAACTCCAATTGTCATTCAGAAGCGGACAATAGGAATTCCTATTTTACATATTGGAAATAGCAATTATTTATATTTGTTAAGCATCAACAATATGTTCAATCCTGTATAAGACATGGTCCCTGCCCCGAGGAGCATAAATTCTAAATAGACAAAACTCTACAATTCAGACTGTTCTATGATTTATAAAAACAAAACAAACAACAGATCTTTGGCACAGCCATCTCATACCTAATCAATAACTGAATAATTGTTTTTCCACTATTCCTGAGCAAAATAAAACACCTTATCCTATATGCTAGCAGTTCTCAGATTTTGAATGCTTAAAAAAATATGCTGTCTCTCAAACTGTCGAGGATATGTCATCCAACTCAGCTACAACAGATCCAGCCACAAGCAGAGAGAAGTTTTTGAAAGGAAGTCTGTTTAAAATCAACTTTAACATTGTGGGCCACTAAAATCTACTCAATATTTTCTTTTATTGAAGTAATTATAATGTGGTGTAAATAATATGCTATTTGCACCTGTATGTTGGAACCACAATGTGATCCTAAGTTTGTTTTAGTCTGTGTTTGAACTCTTTCCCCCTCTGCTGAAAATAATTTACCTTCATAGTGGCTAAAATATTCACTTTGTTATTATTTTTAGAATCCAACAGATAGGAAATAAAGACCTAGTTTAGTGAACTGAAATAGCAGATGATTATGGTAAATAGGCTGCACATATTAACAAGAAAAGAGCTTCATTCAGCACATTAAATAGGCTCTGAAACATAAAGACCATTTCATAAGCTAACAACCCTGCTTTTTCTTGTTCCAAAAAACGTATAAAGGGGTTACCTAATTAGAGCTAGAAGTATCGGATAACCCTTATATTTAAAAATAAAACCACCACCACAACTATGATTTGGTATAATACCTAGTTTTAGATTGATTTCCTCTGCATGATCATAGCAACTAGATAATAAACCTGTTCAGTTTGAGGGAATTAAAGCCAAGTAAATATTTACCTGCACAAATTTTTCTCCTGCGACCTGGCAGAATAATAGGCTTGCACATTAAACTAGCTATTCACTTTTAAAGACTGCATTCAAACCCAGATCAAGCCAGAACTAAAAGAGCATGAAAAGTTTTTTTGCCACTTTATTCCTCAAATTGGAAAGCCCCAGGCTTGGAATAGCGGGAGGAACCTGAACTGTGCCAGTCGCACTCTGATGGACTCTACTCACAGCTACATGTTTCAATTTTAAGATCATAGCAATTGTTTTATAGAAACATTTCTCTGATTTATTTTGTGTCTGACCTAAAAGACTCTGTATAATGAGCTGTGTCAAGAGTCACCCTATTCAGTTCTCTTCTGAGCCTTAAACACTGGCAACTCTTGGGAAATTTGCATTTTATGGGTCAAATCCGCTGCTGGGGTAAATTGGTATTGCTTCATTGAAGTCAGTGAAGCTATGCTGATTTACATGAGCTGAGGCTCTGGCCATATATCCCTGGTGGTAATTTCTCTTCACATTCAAATCTTGCTCATGATTGCATCCCTCTACTAGAGAAAGAGGGAACAAAATCCTAATGTATTTTGTCTGAACACATAATTATGTTTGATTAATTTAATAGTAACATAAGCATTGCTATAGCAGGTCAGATCAATGGTCCATCTAGCCCCATAGACTGGCAGTTGCCAGCAGAGGAGAGTGTAAAGCTGCCAAAATGGTCAATTATACAGTAACATGCTTATGGGGGAAGTTTCATTTGGACACCTGGCAGTGCTTTATTGGCTCATGTCCTGAAGCAAAAGAGGACTGATACTCCTTATAAATTGTACCCTAGATAATGTTCTGAATTGTATAAATAATGTGTCTCACAAATCCTTTCTGAGAATTCTGCTATTAAGGCTCTGTACCTAATACCTTGTATCAGTAATTTCCACATATTACAGCTGTTGTGTATACAAAACAATTTTAAAACGTCAATTTGTTGCTTTCTAATATTATCCCTTCTTGTATTCTGAGAAAGTCTAAATAGAAACTAAACTGACTTCTACATGATCCAGTATTTTATATTCCCTCCTTTCTGTCACCTCTTATTTGTCTCCTTTCTAAACTAAATAGTCCTACTAGCTTCAATATCTCTTTGTATGGAAGTCTTTTAATGCCCCTAATTATTTTCATTCTCCTTCTCTGGACTTTTATATTTCAGGTATATTCTTGGAGATCAGATGCTCATTATTTACCTCGCTTGTTCTCAGTACAGTTTCTTGAGTTTTTCTTTAAAAAAAAAAAAAAAAGAGCAAACAGACTGGAGGTTAGTTACACGTAAGCAGGGAAAACGCAAAGACTATTAGATTCTGTCTTTATAGTGCAGCTAGCAGTTTTTTTAAGAGTGGATTTTGAAATTGTTGCTATTTGGCCTGGTTTTCCTTTACATTAATACCCGTTTCACTGCTCTGGCAATTTAAAGGGGCCTTGCAATGGGTGTAAATTATACCTTAAGGCCCCTTTACACTTCCAGGATTGTGTAAAGGGACCCCAATATAAATGAGAAACAGGCCCTTTGTGTGTACAGCGCAAGTGTAAAATGCCCAATACAGCAATGCTTCATAATACCAGTAGATTTGTTTAATATCAGCTGATTTCTCCTCTTAGTAGATTGATTTGGTGAAGTGCCACATGTCCTGTGTAAAATTACTTAATGCCTTGTTTGAGAAAATGGAAAAAAACGTCATGACCATGAAGCACAAGGTTACTTTACCAGCCTGAACACAGTACTGTATATAATACAAAGCTGTCTAGCAGATTTCATCCTCCAAGAGCCATGAAGCATCCCATTCAAGGCCGGCTCCAGGCACCAGCGTAGCAAGCAGGTGCCTGGGGCGGCCAATGAAGAGGGGGGCGGCATGTCCGGCTGTTCGGCGATGGGGCCAGCACTCCCTCTTGGAGTGAAGGACCTGCCGCCGAATTGCCACTGTAGAATGAAGCAGCGGTAGAGCTGCCGCCGATCGCGGCTTTTTTTTTTTTTTTTTTTTTGGGTGTGTGCTTGGGGCGGCAAAAATGCTAGAGCCGGCCCTGATCCCATTGCATTAGCTCTAATTTTCTAGCCTAAGTACTTGGGGTGTGTGTATGTGTACATAATAATTACAAAAAAAAATAAGTACCTAGATTTTATTCCAATGTATCAGTGTTGTGCTCTTTTATGCTATTCAGACTTGAGTGACTTCAACAACACAAGGAAAGCTAATATGACCTATTTAAGATTCAGATGGAGCCTTTGCATGGTGGTCTGTGAAAGGGGCGAGATGTAGCTGAGCCAGCCCAGCCCCAGGTGAAGTAATTGGTGATGTTGCTTTTTTTCCCCCCCCCCCCCCCCCCCCAGGCACAGAGTATTTCCACCCCACCGCAGTTCAACTCAGCTGGCTGGCTGGCTGGCTCAGTGGAGGACTGGGCCAAGGCCCCCTCCACTCCTTACCTGTCGCTCTCCCCTCTCTGCACACTTGCTTGCAGGGGGTTGATGGCTATGCAGAGGGTACTTTCCCCCTTTGTCTGGAGACTAGGGTGGGAGGCCACACAGTTAAATGTATGTGTTTGGCGGGTGGGGAGGGTTCCTCCCTTATATGCCCCTACATGATTGAGACCAGGGATTTCCCTAACCCCTCCCCCCGCCAGTTACATGCAGTTTTGCCAATTTAGTCATTGGTTGGAAATCTGAATTGAAATAGAAACATTAATACACACTTTAAAAGCATATGCAGTATATGAGAAAATACTTGTACCTGAGAAATGGGTTTGAAAAGTCTAAACAAAAACTAGTTTCCTCATACAGCTGTTATTTATGACAATGTTGGCACATTTGTTTCGGCTATATTGGCCTATGTAATAATTTCACATTATTATTTATAAGCAAGGTGTGAATGAGCTCTCCCCTGACAGCTAGTGATGAGCCAGTGGTGGGTGGAAAGGCTTCAGGACCAGACTGTATTTACATGAAAAAAGAAGAACAGGAGTACTTGTGGCACCTTAGAGACTAACAAATGGGAAACTTATATAAATATGTTTCCTAGTAGACCAAGATTTTTAAAATGCATTATTTGCCAAGGTCATTATCTCACAGTCGCTATCTCAAGAGGTCATTATCTTGCGGAGTTTCTGTACTAAACTTTTTTAGTATTATAATTATTTTTCTGTAAGAACGGCCATTTGGGGCAGACCAATGGTCCATCTATCCCAGTATCCTGTCTTCCAACAATGACTATTCCAGGTGCTTCAGAGGGAATGAACAGAACAGGGAATCATCGAGTGATCCATCCCCTCTCGTCCACTCCCAGCTTCTGGTGAACAGCAACTAAGGACACTCAAAGTATGGTTCTGCATCCCTGCTCATCCTGGCTAATAGTCATTGATGGACCTATCCTCCATGAACGTATCTAGTTCTTTTTTGAACCCTGTTATAATTTTGGCCTTCACAACATCCCTGGCAGAAAGTTCCACTGGTGACTGCACGTTGTGTGAAGAAATACTTCCTTTTGTTTGTTTTAAACTTGCTGCTTATTAATTTCATTGCGTGACCCCTGGTTCTTGTGTTAAGTGAAGGGGTAAATAACACTTCCTTATTCATTTTCTCCACACCAATCAAGATTTTACAAGCCTCTATCATATCTCCCCTTAGTTATCTCTTTTCCAAGCTGAAAAGTCCCAGTCTTTTTAATCTCTCCTCCTATGGAATCTGTTCCACACCCATAATCATTTTTGTTGCCCTTCTCTATACCTTTTCCAATTCCAATATATCTTTTTTGAGATGGGGTGACCAGACTTGTACACAGTATTCAAGCTGTGGGCACATCATGGATTTATATATTAAAAGTGGAGGAGCTTGGTTTGCCAGACTGATCAGCTAAGCCAATACTGGCAACCTATATGAAAAGGCTGCAAAACACGATGCCTCTGGACTGCATCAACATACAGAAAGCCTTATAAGCCAGTCACTGTCAAAGCCAGTTTTAGAAGAACTTAATGAGGCTGTTAAAAATGTTGGAGACAAAACTCAGTTTATAGCAACAGAGAGTCCTGTGGCACCTTTAAGACTAACAGATGTATTGGAGCATAAGCTTTTGTGGGTGAATGCCCACTTCGTCGGATGCATGTAATGGAGATTTCCAGGGGCAGGTATAAATATGCTGGCAGATCCAGACTAACAAGGCTACCCCTCTGATACCTAGCTCAGTTTATGTGAACCAACATGGCTGTTGCATCATACTTTCTATTTAAGCAAGAGCTACCACACGCTACAAACTGGAGGCCAATGTTAAGTACATTGTCACTTGTTAATCCTGAAGTTGTTCGAAACCAGTGTCCAAGATTGGCAAATGCTCGCTATCTTTCTGAAAAGAAAAAAAACTCAGCTGACTCTCTAGAAGCATACAGTGCAACAGTGAAAGACTCAGCAGTTCAAAAAGTGAGTTCTCACCATATTCAAAATATGTGCATACATGGCTGATGAACGCACCAGTGCAAATAGGCATCAAGTATTAAGTCATTGCATATGTTATCTTGATATCCGTGGTAGGCCAGTAGATGCATTCTAGATGTTCAGGTTATAGAAGACACATCAGCTGCATCTGTGACATCTTAGAAGAGTTAAATTCTTGTCAATTGGACCCCAAACAGATGGCTGCTTGTGCATTTGATGGAGCTACAAACTTTTCTGGAAGACATAGTGGCATACAAGCTTTGCTCAGAGAAAAGTGTAACCCTAATCTCTTCTATACATACTGCAGAGGCCATCTACTCCAACTAGCACTAGTACAAGCTGCAGAATCTTCAAAAGAGATTAAAAAGCCATAAATGTAATGGCTTTTTTTATACCCTTTTTTTCAGCAAGAGTCCAAAAGGACTCAGCATCTTGAAAACAAATAGAAGATACCTGCTGGCTTTCTCATGAGCGATTCTTGGCTGTTGTCTTAAAATTAATGCAACCGTTATTACTGGCTTTGAAAAGTATCCACCAAAGATAGGACAGATCTAAGTAGTAACTTTTGTTACTAAGTTCAGAGAAGACTATCACCATTCTCTCTCTTGTAAGTCTACTGTTGAAACCACTTGGGTCATTAAACAATGTCATCCAGGCATCTGCTACAACAGTAGTAGATCTCTGTCCAGCAACAGAAGCTACCCTTGGATAAATCAGCGATATCAATTGAAAATGTACTGGAAGAAGCAAATACTTCAGTGCAGAAGTTGACTAATGAATTACTCCCTTTACTTCCCAGTTGTATACTCCCTTTACTTTATTATGCTCTGTAAGCAACTTTCAAACATAATACCATGCTCACAAATGTCCGAGCATGCAATGCTAATGAACTTCCCACTTCATTTATGATCCCAGAGATATGATTATGCAGTAACGATGTCATTGTTAAAGCTAATTTCTGAGTAAAATATATGCCTGTAATTTTCGACTCACCTTTCCCTTCCCTATGAGCCTTTAGGGGCAGAGAAAATCATGGGTTTGTGCATCTCAGCCCATCCCCACCCATGTTCAAACACTGTTTTCATGTTTCCCAAGCATGCGGCAATAACGAACTGGCCTAACTTCCCAAGGATAAACTACAGGCTGCATTCTGCCTCTGCTGTTTCTAATGATTGAGGCAAAGACAACTATATTGCATTGCAATAAAGAATAAAACATTACTGTGTAAGTACAAGTAACTTGCAAAATATCCTACAGAAGATACAGTAAGATTTTATAGCAAGGTGGTATTAGTATAGAGGACAAGATATCTTTGAATGGATGCTTTGGATTTAGCAAAGGTTATTTAGCAAGTTCAAGAGATGAGACTACACTATACTTAGATTGTAATACCGCAAGCCTTCATAAAAAATTGCGGGAGGGTTGGGGGGTAATAAGTAGACAAAATACTCTGTATATTTAAATCTCATATGAGTTTAGAAACAGGAATAAAGAATAATAATATGATAAAAATGGTTAGGAAACAATTATTCCTAAGGAAAAAAAGAGATGATCTGGCAGGATTTATTTACTGTGTGGGGGGAACAGAGGAGATGTAACTTAATCAGGATCTTAGGAAAGTATTTAATGATTCACAAAATCTTACCAAAAAATTAAGTTGAATTGGTTTGGATACGATCAATCACGTAGCTCAACAGTGGCTGAAGGCAATTGTAAAAGGCATTGCACTGAGTTTCAGGGAGATATTGGGTGCAATTCCAGAGGGTTAGGTCCAGTGTTATTTAAAAATGATCTGCAAGTGTTATTTAACAATGATCTAGCACAATCTAATTAACGGCTAAATAAAACAGGAAAGAAAGATTTAAAAAGCCATATAGGTATTTCTTGGCAACACGTCAGTGAGGGGTGAAGGGAACGGATGCATAATAATCTATAATTATTTGAAGGGTGTAAAGAGCCAGAAATGGGGGAGGGGAGGGGGAGAGAAGAGACTGTAGACCTAGTCAAGAAGGAAATAAAGGAAAAGGGCCAGTACAGAATCAGAGAGAAGGAAAAAGGAAAAGAAAAGATCAGACCTAAAGTCCAAAGGGAGCAAAAGAAAAAGACCCATTCTAAAGTCAAAAAGAAAAAAGGAGAGTCCAGGCCTACAGGTAAAACGATTAAAGAGTGAAAAGTTAAGCCCAAACTCAAGCAGAAAAGGAGGAGAAAATGGAGAGGCAGAGACGAAAGAAGCACAGTACACTGACAGAAAGCCAGGTGGATTTGCAGCAGGCTAATCCTCTCACCGGCTCAAAGGTTCTGGGAGTTGGCCTCACCTACCGCCAAAGTACAGGTGTCTCTCAAATGGCCTTCCCCCTCCCCCCCATATTAGTAAGCATTTCTAAAACTAAAGAAAGAGGGGAGATGATAGAGAAGGCTCTCAAAAGGTTTACACTGTCACTACACCAGGAAATAGCGTTGATGATCTATGTCACTTCCAGGTTACCAGTTATAAATCACTTACTAGGGTTGGAACCAACACATGCATCTCTGCTTTTTCCTGCACCACTGCATGATATGTGTTGGAAGTTATTTTTTCTTGAAAAATCTTGGGATGGGATCTGCAGCTGTGGCACAGCAACTTCTATGCCATTTGTGTAAATGAATTGTCTTTTCTTTTTTTTTTAAATATTCTTAGTCCCAAACCCTTTCCTCAATTGCAGGTTTCATTTCTTATCCAAGAATTAAAAACAGACTAATTAATAAGTAATTCCTCTCTTTTAATGTAGTTTTCAAGGTTCTTATAGCACACCCATGCCCAAGTTTTCTGAGTTCTAACTTGCATTACATTCCTTCCACTTGTATTAATTACTTGAAATGCTTAGAGGGCCCAAATGAGATCAGGTCCTCATTGTGCTAGGTGCTGCATATACAAATAGTACGTGACAATCTCTACCCAAAAAGCTTACGGTCTAAAAGGACAAGACAGGCAAAGGCGAGAGAAAGGAAGTAGTATCCCAGATTTACTGATGGGGAATTGAAGTAGAGAGAGATTAAGGGCTTGTCTACGCAGTGCATGGAGTACGTGATGTGAATTGCAGTGTGCACTGAAGTGTTGCACTGTAACTACCCCATGCAGACCCTCCTACTGCAAACTAAAAGGTACCTAGTTCGCATTAACAGTCATATTTTAAATAATAACTAGGTACCTTTTAGTTTGCAGTAGGAGGGTCTACACGGGGTAGTTACAGTGCAACACTTTAGTGCACACTGCAATTCGCACTCCCCTAGTCTGCACTGCGGGGCCATGTAGACAAGTCCTAACTGATGTGCCCAGCATAACACAGGAAACCGGGTCAGAGCCAGGAATTGAACCAATATTTCTTGAGTTCTAGGCCAACAGCTTAATCACAAGACCATCATTCTTCCTTTTACTTTCTTGACTACCACTATTAACAAAAAATCCCCACTAACCAGTAGAATAAATTTTTTACTTTTCAACAAGAGACACATTGCAGCAGGGACATAGAAAAGGGCAAGACTCCATATTTTGCAACACTATTGTAAACCTATGACCAGAAAAAAAGCAATGCCCTAAACAGCCCAATGCTGATACGACTTTGCCAGGACATGGAGTAGCACAGGGATCGGCAACCTTTGGCATGCGGCTCGCTTGGCCTGGAATGGCGAACCGTGGGCAGTGGGAGCTGTGATCGGCCGAACCTGCGGACGCAGCAGGTAAAAAAACCAGCCCGGCCCACCAGGGGGCTTACCCTGGCGAGCCGCATGCCAAAGGTTGCCGATCCCTGGAGTAGCGGATAAGGCTGGGTGCCATGCCTGTGTTTTCCCAGCAGCAAAATTGCAAGTTGGAGTCAACACCAGAGACAGAAGATACATAAATATTCTCTTTAATATTCTTTTTTCTCCCCTTTTGTGTGTGTTTGTCTTATAAGAAATAAGGCAACAGCTCCAGCCTGTCTCAATTAACTTCTTCTCTTTTCCTCATAAGGACAGTTATTACCATCTTTGTCTCCTTCTAAGAACTCTCCCCAGCTAAAAGGAAAGGGCACAAGGGATGTTAGCTCATTAACCTTCTGCCTAATTAAACCATCTCCCCATTAAATCCACTCCAGGGAGAGAATAGCTATCACCTTTATGTGATCAGACTACTGGGTTGTTAAACTGAAAACCTAACTTAATACTCTACATTTCAAATGCTTTAACTGTTTTTCTGTCTTTTTGTATCTTTAAAAGGGCTTTTAATGTGTGTTTGCCGTGGTAATCAGCAGGCTGAGATCTCTGTATAGCAAACCTTGTTTAACTATTTAATGTTGGACAGTGACTGGGTTATGTGAATGTGTTTAGCCCATTTTATGTTTAGATGAAATAAACCACCACCCACCTCTGATTTCCACTGGCCATTTGCCAACTGAGTACTCAGCTTTCAGTTTCTCTGCTGCTTCCATTGGTATCCAGCAGATGGCATTGGTGTAGAACAAGGTTTCTTCAGTCCTTTTCTTATCCGAAGAAGTGGGCTGTAGTCCACGAAAGCTTATGCTCTAATAAATTTGTTAGTCTCTAAGGTGCCACAAGTACTCCTGTTCTTCTCTTTGCGGATACAGACTAACACGGCTGCTACTCTGAAACCTTTCTTATCCAAGGCTTTTTATGTTTGATTCACGTGGCAGGGCTCCTTCCTCTGCCCTTTAGACCACCACAAAAAAGCGAGGCACTTTCCAGGTTATAAGCACCAGTGTGTTATTTATTAGGTCCCCACCACCAGTACTGCCTTGTACAACAACATACAAGTGGACATTAACTTTCCCCTTAGCCTAGAAAGGGAAAGATCTCATCCTTCTGCAAACCTATATCCCCTGGCTCCTACCAGCCTCTTACCTTGTCTTTTTTCCTCACCTCATTGTTCCCAGCTGATGGGTTGATTGTTCTCATTAGCCTTGTGCCTAATTAAGTCATTAAGCACCCATCTCCTAATTAAATCCACTCAGGGGTGGGGGGCAACAGCTAGCACCCTTAGTGACCAGAGCTGGATAGGTTTAGGCTCCTGGCATTCTGTGACAATTTATTTCCAGCATTTTATTTCAGTATTTGCCTATGTCATTAATTGGGTTTCTCACCCTTTTAAGCAATTTCTTTTAATAATGCAGGTCAGGTGATTTTATCTTTCAGCCTTCCTTTTTATACTATACAATACCTATCACTTCCAGAGTGCAATAGTCATTTACCAAGAAAAGAAAAACCAAAATCAATCATAGTATTCTAAATGTGGTCGATATACTCCATTCTTTGACTGTATACAAGCATTTCACATTATTTAGGGCTTACAATAGAACAAAGACATTATCAACACGGAGAGAGAGAGAGTTTATCTGATTCATAGGGCAGAGAAAGGAACAGCTTCTAATTCAGAGTGAAAGACATTGAGTGGACAAAATTGATTATTCGTGTTATATTTGATTTAGAATGGCAAACAAACATACAGTTTATAATTTGGTTGAAAAACATGCAGTTTAGATTTCTCGGAGTAACAGGCAGTTTGCCCTATTTGACCTTCAGTCTCACAGCCAATTATTTCTAGTTTGTTTAACTCACAGCTTCCCCCACTCATCTCTTAATCCACTCAGTGTGCTTTTTGAGTTTTTGAGGGCCAGAAGGAATCAAGAGCTATTAATCATTCAAAGCATATCTGTTCTGTGTACCCCTTACACGGTCCTCTGCCTTAACTGCAAGACCATATATCAACCGAAAGTTGTCTTGTGTAACTTTACTCTTAATACTTACACAGTCTTAGATGTCTCAAAGAAACATTCAGCAGTTTCCTCACACAGCATATTCAATTGTATCAGATAAAGAAATGAAATAACTTCCTTTGCATAGCAAGCTTGTGTAATTGTAGAACAGAAGACTGTCCTGCAGGCCATTTAGGGGCATTATATACACGTTGATTTACCTGATCCTGAGTCAAACTCCACTTTAATCTTCCAAGGCTCATTTTAGTTTGAAGAACAGCCAAACACACCCATTTGGACAGACTCCTATAATGTGTTTCCTACTACTTAATGAAAAAGGAAAACAAAAATTAATTTATCTTTCTGAGATAATTTATTTCCGGAGATCAGGTAAATGATGTTTTAAATATTATTTTAATCCTTCAGCAGGTATATTTCAAAGGAGAGAAAGAGAAGTCAATTTCTTTTACATGTAGTATTATATCAACTGGTGGGAAAAGTTTCTTTGGGGGCAGGAATTGTCTTTTTGTTCTGTGTTTGTACAACACCATCTAGCCCAGTAGGTCCATGACTGGGACTCCGAGGCCCATACAAATAAATAACAATATTAGACTCTTACTGAATAATTCTCAACCTGCTACTGAACAAGGACTTAATGCTCCTTTTATATATTTGGAGATTTTAAACCCAAAGGATCGTTATGATAATCTAGTCTGACTTCTGCATAGTTATTACTGGCTCTATCCCACAATTTGTGGCTGAACTCTAGCATATCCTTGAGAGATTTAAAGTCTATTAAAGGCTAAGAATTTATCACATCCTTTGGTTTCCGTGGCTAATTATTCTCATTGTTAAAAATTCGCATCTAATTTCTAGTTTGACCTTTGCTGACTTCAACTTCCCACCGTTGGATCTTGCATGGCCTGTGTTTACTAAATTAAAAAGCCCTGTAGTGTCCCAGATATCTACTCCCTACGTAGGTACTTGTAGACTGGTCAAATTGCCTCTTAGCCTTCCCTTCAATAAGCTAAACAGATTGAGCTCCTTTGGTCTCATTCTCAGACATGTTTTCTAGGCCAAAAATCATTCAAGTAGCTCTTGTTTGAACCCTTTCTAATTTGTTCAATATTCTTTTAAATATGTGAACACCTCCACTGGACACAGTTCCTGCAGTGGTCTCATGAATGCTGTGTACAGAGCATTCACTTTCCTACCCCTACTCCATATTCCTGTTAATATATCCAAGAGAGAGCTGTCCTTTTTCAGAAAATGAAAAATGTTGATTTTTGATTAAAACCATTTTTTTTTTTCAATTTCTGGGTTTTTCCTTCTTTTCTCTCTCTCTTTTCCCATCCCCTTTATCCCTTTTCAGTGGAAAAACGGGAGAAAAAAGACTGATGCAAAATCTCTGGTGTTGTGTAGCAAAAAAGGGCAAACAGTATTGCCCTGGGGGCTCATGTACATCTGGTTATCTGCAATGGCCCCTAAGTCATTTTCAGTCACCTGCTTTCCAGAATGCAGTCCCCAGTCCTGCAAATACATTCTACATTCTTTTTCTCCCAGATGCATGGCCTCCTATATGGCTGCATTAAAATGCATGTTGTACGATTGCACCCACCTAGCCAAGGGAACACGATCATGCTAAATCAGTGACCTGTCTTTGTTGCTATTCATCACTCCTGTGTGCCACCTACAACTTTTTATCAGCAATGAGGGACTCGGTTAGAAGCTTCCCCACTAGCCGATAATTCCCACATTAACAATTACATTTTGAGATCTCTCCGTTTGCCAGAATTTAATCCATTTAATATGTGCCACATCGATTGATATGATTTTTAGCACTGACGTCAATAGGAACAAGATCAGTTCTCTACTGCCTAACTCTATCTGTTTGTTTGTTTGTTTGTTTTGGAGCAGATTATCCTCTATCCTTGAAAGACTGAGTAATGGCATTTTTTAAATTGAAATGAGGGTGAATCAGACTTCTCAGTATTAATCTCATATCAGACAAAAGGATTTCTGGAAGGCAGCAACGCTAGTCACTCCCTCTTCCAGCCTCCAGCCTTTGACAGCACAGCCTGTACAGAACTTCCAGTACCTGAAGGGTAGGGGAGTGAAAAACTACAGCTGGAAATTGAACTCAAGCCTGTAAACCCGTAGCCCCATGTTTTCGCTTGTAACACAATTTTTAGTAGCATTATCAAAACCTAGTCCACTCACAGTCAGCGTATTTATGAATATTAGTCAAGTGGAACACAAACACAATCAGAATTTTTAAAATGACAGTCCTATTCTAAATCAGTGCAGTTCTAACTCTGGCTTCTCTCAGAGATGTTTTAACCTTCTATTTTTATTGATGAGTAAAGGAGGCTCCATTTGCTTCTGCCCAGGAGCTTTTGAACAGAGATTGGATTATAAAAAGCTCCAAATAGTTCAAGTTTAATTACAGTGCAGCAGGCAGAGGAGTGGGCATGTAGGAGGGCGTTGGAAAAGGGACTACAAAAGACCAACGTAGAGGGCCCTCATGGCGAGGCAATGACTGGAGGGCAAAAGGAGGCAGAAAGCAGTCATTAACCAAAGCAAGATCCCTGCATTTGTAGGAATCCCTATATGACCTGTTAATGCCGCTCTAGTTCTAGGAGTTCAAGAGAACAATGTCTATATCATTTGGGTATAAATCTTTAAGAGTTGTTTATATATTTTTAATTCCTGAAGGTTTCTTAAATAAATCACCCTGCTGCTAAGAACTGTGGCTGACATCCTCATTTCCTCTCAACCCCAAACATCATCATCAAGAATATTTTCTCCTCCCCAGGACCTTGATGCTCTAAGTCTAGGCTATAAAGTTGCAATCATGCTAATATTCCTAAATCCAGTGTGAGCTGAAAGCAAACATCAGGGCCAGGAATACATCCTGTTGTTGAAAGGATATGGAAACCACTTTATCTGCCAGTATCCTATGCATGTAGGAACTTATAAATAATTTATTTTGATCAACCAGCCTACTATGTTGACATACGGAAACAAAAAGTACTTCCACTCAGCCAAACCGCATATCTTGGCAAACTACCTGCTAAAAGACAACAAAGACTTAGTCAAAAGACTTGGCAGCCTTCCTGGCATGCTACACCTTGATCTTAACAAGTCAGTCACGCTATGCTGTGGCTTAGCCATACAGTGCAATACCACAAAGGGGAATATCAGAGTTTGGGTCCGAACTTGTCTGTCTCTTCTGGGCCTTCAGAGGCTGGAAGTGATGGGGAGGTAGCAAGGTCAGACCGTAGGGCTAGGAAGCGTTTTCATGAAGGAGTGACATGGAGAATTATACTTAGCGCTTACTGTATATAACTCTTTATCTGAATACCTGTCTATCTTTCTTAGGAGCTTCTAATGCGCCAGTAACCTATATCATTCAAGCCTCCCTATCACTTTGTAAACCTTAAACTAATAAATGAAACAATCAAGTTCAATGGTGGATTCTGAAGGGAGCTTTGTCCATTTCTCCTCCCAGGTGGGAAGAGTCCTGTGGTATTGTGCATCTAAAGGTGCAGGGCAGTAGGGTGACCAGATGTCCCCAAAATCGGGACTGTCCCTATAAAATCGGGCAACTCCCAGTTTCCTTTCTTATATAGGCTCCTATTCCCCCCACCCCCGTCCAGATTTTTCACCCTTGCTGTCTGGTCACCCTACAGGGCAGTAAAAGAGAGAAAATGGAGAGATCTTCAGGTCTCTGATGGGTTCGGAGGATCCACAAACCCCCTTCCAAGAAACAAACATCAGGCAGACTGTTACAGCACCAGGTTGCCTGTGCTAGTTAAGCCAAAAAATCATGCTGGCAATTGAATATATAGCAAATGATGATAATCATCTGCAGAGTTACTGAACATGCAGATTGTGGCTACTGTAAAATGACATCGCTACACTAAAATGACTTAGCTATGCTGATTTACCACCAGCTGAAGATCTGACCTTTTATTGCAAAATGGTGGCTGTCAAAGGATCAGCACCGATGATAATGACTCGAGAAAACACCCTGTAAAGAATTCAGTGTGAAATTCTTACAACAGACTGAATTCCATCTGATCTGGCTAAAGCCAATACATTTTCAGCATGTTATGCCAAAAATGGTTGATGCACAAATCAGGTAGCTCACTGCATTCTCGGCACTAGCAGGATGCTTTTACTGGATGGATATGTCTATTAGGTTCCAGTACTGTAGATCAGTGGTTTTCAAACCATGGGTTGCGACCCAGAATTGGGTCGCGGAATGGAAGGGACTGGGTCATGGTGGCTCTGGTCAGCACCACCGATTGGGCCGTTAAAAGTCCCGTTGGTGGTGCTGCCTGGCTAAGGCAGGCTAGTCCCTGCCTGTTCCGACACCACACTGCGCCCTGGAAGTGGCCAGCAGCAGGTCCAGCTCCTAGGCAGGGGGCCACGGGGCTCCGTGCGCTGCCCCCGCCCCGAGCACCAGCTCTGCACTCCCATTGTCCGGTTCCCGGCCAATGGGGGTTGGGGGGCAGTGCCTGCAGATGCGAGCCGCGTGGACCCAGACCTGCTGCTGGCTGCTTCCGGGGTGCAGCACAGTCCGTGGTGCCAGGACAGGCAGGAAGACTGCGTTAGCACCCCTGCTACACCACTGACTGGGAGTTGCCCAAGGTAAGCCCATGCTCCAACCCCGTGCCCCAACCCCCTGCCCCAGCCCTGAGCCCCTCCCCAACCTGGAGTCCCTTCCTGCACCCCAAACCCCTCATCCCCAGAGCCTGCACTCCCAGCCCAGAGCCCTGACCCGCTCCTGCACCCCAACCCCCTGCCCCAGCCCAGAGCCTCCTCCTCCCACACCCTGAACCCCTCATTCCTGGCTCCACCCTGCAGCCCACACCCCCGCACCACAACCCTCTGCCCCAGTCTTTAGCCCCTCCAACACCCAAAACCACCCATCCCCCCCTCCGTTGGGTCGCGGGCATCAACAATTTTTTTCAACTGGATTGCCAGAAAAAAAGTTTGAAAACCACTGCTGTAGATGAAGATCATCAGCAGCACAGGCTTGTATTAGTAGGGTTTGCAAGAGTAAGCAGACTATAGCAGCACCTGACATTCTGATCTGCAGATGCCGAGTCACAAATAAAGTAGAAATGACACACTCCAAGCAGAACCGAATTAATCGCCCTGGGAAAAATTCAATAAACTAAATACTGTGTTTTAAACTATTATATCAAAACCCTTTCCAAGGGTTGATTTTTTTTATTTTTATTTTTTTGCAACATAACTTTTCAAAGTACTGGAGTACATACTGAATGTCTCAACTGTATCCATAAATGTTTCATTGAATACCTATCATGTACAATGTATGTTTTTCACAGTAGAACCTGATTCCCAAAAGGGATTCATTATTCCTCTGCTCTGAGGTTGCAATCCTGCAAATAGCACATTACATTATATACAGATACTACAGTGTTGGGAACATTGCACTATTGCACTTCTCAGGAATTCATCTCATCAGTTCAGGTTGCTGTGGTATATGGATTAAAAATGAAACATTACAGATATTATGAACAAATATATAAATATCCATGGATCTACTTTAGAAACCCAAAAGTTATATTTGAAACCCTTTTTTAAGTTTAAAGACTACATGCATTTTTGTTGTTCTGTATTGTTCCTGAGGAGCTAGAGAACACTCAGGGATATTAAATATTGCACAAGTGGCATGTGAGTCATTAGGTGAGTTATTACGTTGTGGGACTAATTCTCTGGAGTCTAATAGGTACAAACTCTATACAGATTCTTATTCTTCAAAGAGAAAACATATACTGTCTATCTTGGAAGTCTATCTTGGAAGTGTCTATTCACTGTCGGAAGACAGGATACTGGGCTAGATGGACCTTTGGTCTGACCCAGCAGGGCCATTCTTATGTTTCTCCTTGTCTTTTGGCTTTAAAAAAATTATTTACTGCTTATCATTCACATACCAATGTAAGAAAGTCATGGTACAATCATCACATCACTAAATAGTGTGCTTCTAACAACATTTTTCATATTCATAGTTTTAGATTTTTTTTTAGCAAACGGCATTTAAATCTAAACTTACTTTATAAGCACCAAAATAAGTTACCAAATAATTCCAGCAACACAAGTAGTCCCAAGAAAATTAACTCTCTTTTTTTAATTTTAGATGCTTCTCCTTCAGATATCCTCATGTTACAAAGACAGACCTGCTAAATATTTAAATATCAGGAGGGCAAATATAACTTCTTGAACTAAAATGCCAGAATCCATATTAGCCAGCCCGTGGTAAATCCTGATGATCTGAACCTCAGTTATCTGAATTTTGGTTAATCTACAAATTGTTTAATCCTGCAAATCTGAAATTCATATAGAAACTGAATTTTGTTTATCCAAAACTCTGATTACTGGCAGTTTTTAGTTGTCCTCAAGACATGCAGATTATAAAAGTTCCTGTTGTGCAGTATTCTTTTAATAAGGATTTGCAGGGTGGCAAGATGCCCACCATCCTTTTTATATTCTTCTACTGAGGTTCTCATATAATGCCTAACACCATGGTGTCTGAAGGAAGCCAAGGCATTGTCTATTGCTTTGTTCATGTAAAACAAGGTGGGTGAGGTGATATCTTTTTTTGGACCAACTTCTGTTGGTGAGAAAGAGACGCTTTCCAGCTTACAAAGTGCTCTTCTTCAGGTCTGGGAAATGAAGACGAGTGCACTGTAAGCGCAAAAGCATGGCTCTCTCACCAACAGAAGCTGCTCCAATAAAAAATATCACATCACTCACCTTCTCTCTAATATCCTGGGACCGACAGGGCTACTACAAAACTGCATGCCACCTTGTTCACGTGACCGCTTCAAGACAGCTTTGGCTAGATGTGCTAGGCAATATGGGGGCAGACATTTTGGATGTGATATTGGAATCTGTCATTATAGCATAAGGCAGAGAGAGGAAGGAGGTATCATGTCTAATGCAGACTGTTGCCACTGTAAAGAGAAAAGAGGGAATGGAAGAAGCCTGAAATTTCAGAGTGGGCCAAGGGCCCAGGAAAATTTTAATCTAGGATTCAGGAGTTTGAAGATCAATCTCTCTTCATGTTGAGAACTGTAGTCCAACAGTTTTTGTTGGGGCAGAGGGGAGGGGAAGTGGTAGGTGGGGTTTTATGGTATGGGAGATTGCAGCAACTATTTGCTCTCTAAGAGGCTGTCTAGAGGCCACAGTGTTGCTTGGATCCCTTGAGTCTATAATTGCTTCAGGCTTGTTGTGGAGCTCAAGTTTCACTTCACAGCAGTCAAGGAGGGCAGCTCAAGAAAATAAGAGCTGTTTAAATGCTAGAGAAAGTCCTTAGGAGTGAAGGTCTTCACACCTGGACAGAAAATTTTCACAGGAGATGGACTGGGGTCATGCACTACTGGTGGCTCAGCTCCTAAAAGGACAGTGTCCTGAACTATATGCTCTGTTACCCTGAGTAAATGGAGATGTAGGACTGACTGCTCAGAAGAGTGAAAATTGTTTCATCCTCCAAGAACTCATTCATGTCATTATGGAAGCCGTCATATATATGGAGTCCAGATCAAACATAAAGCAGTTTGTCCAGACAGGCTTAACTTATTTTATTGAAAGGAACACAACTAGTAGAGTTTGTCAAGGATTTTTGTCTCAAAGTTTTCCATTGGGGAAAAAATAGGGTTTTGACAGTGACATTTTGTGGAAAAAAAAATCAAAATTTTTCATTTTTCAATGAAATTTTGAATAAAAATTTTGAATTTTTGTTAATTTTAAAAAATTGTTTGAAATGGTGGGGGGAAATCCCACATCCTTTCACTGTTTTAGTTTATCAAATGAAAGAACATAGGTGGAATAACCCACTTTCTCTAATTTTTTTCCAGGGGAACCAAGGAAAACAATGAGAGAAAGTGAGGAAGAAATCCCACAAAATCTAAACAATTCTAAAAAAAAATTTTTCATTTTGTTTCAAAGATTTTCATAGAAACATGCAAACAGGGCCGGCTCTAGGATATTTGCTGCCCAAAGCAAAAACAATTCCCCCCCCCCGTTTTTTAATTACCCCACCCCCGGCCCCGCCTCAACTCTGCCCCTTCCCCAAATCCCAGCCCTGCCTCCTCCCCCCAGGCTCTCAAGCCTAGGAGGGAGGGAGGGAGGGGGAGAAGCAGCGCCCGCGCCTTGGCCACTCGGAGTCTCCCCCTCCCTCCCAGGTTTGAGAGCCTGGGAGGGAGGGGGAGTAGTGGCGCGCGAAACAGCTGTTTCGCGCGCTGTGGCGAGCTAGGGCGGCCGGGGCACATTTTTAGGGGCGGCATTCTGGCGCCGGCCATGCCGCCCCTAAAAATGTGCCGCCCCAAGCACCAGCTTGTTTTGCTGGTGCCTAGAGCCGGCCCTGCATGCAAAGAATTTCCAACAAAATGAAAATTCATTTTTTGGAAATTTTAATGAAAAAAATTCAACCAGCTCTTAAGCAGACAGGGAGAGCCAGCAGCAGCCCACAGTACCATACACCTTTTCTGAGTGGTGTCAGATACAGAAAAAGTAGGAGTACTTGTGGCACCTTAGAGACTAACAAATTTATTAGAGCATAAGCTTTCGTGGACTACAGCCCACTTCTTCGGATGCAGAAAAAGTAGTCAGATACAAGCTCAAGGCAAACTCTATGTAAAGGGGAGTCTCAACTACAAGCTTTTGGCATGAGAATTGTATGAGACCCATCATATGAAGAGCAAGTGAGCCGTCTAAAGGTAATAAAGTAATAAGACTTTGCTCCTGGAGATCCGAAGATACATCTGGTCTCCTTTTAAATCCCACTAAACTGAATCAAGATTTCCTGTGGCAGTAAATTCCACCTGTTTATTATACTGTGCATGATCCATGGATTTGTACAGGGTCAATATAGTCTCTACTATTATTTTTAATTCAACCTAATATCTCTATTAGCCTTATCTACTTTAAAAATAGTTTTTCTATGATCATCAGAAAACTGGGAACAACTGTGGAGAAGGTGTGGTTCTATATGCTCTATTATCCATGCTATGGTAGTGCCTGGGATTGTAACTGAAAATGTGTCAAATGAAATGTGACCTGCATGAATTACTGGTGTGATACATCCTGTATGGATCTTTACAGCTTGGCATAAATAACTCAATACAATCACAACTTGCTTGCTAAGAAAATGTCTCTAGGCTTTAAAGGTGCGGTTCACACTGTCAAGGAGTAACGATACAGTATGTGAAAAATTAGTTCAGATATATGACTCCACACTTCATATTTTGCAAACACTGCTCTGAAATGTATTGATGCCAGATACACTGTGTGGGATCTGAAAACATAATATGTTGCATAAAAATATGAAACAGATGTCTTTCACTTGACAGGATTCATTCCAAATTCTGATCTGGCTAATTACATGCTACCTTTTCCCTCTCCCCCACATGAAATATGTTCTTTCGATTTGCATTTTCTTTTTTTTTTAAGACAATCTTTATTAGACATGTAATGCTTTATGAAGTACAGAATTTGTTACAATATTACCTGGACAATATAGGATTTCTGAAGATAGCAACCTTGTCAGCAGTAATGATTCCTCCTCCCATGTAGGGTACATCAAATATCTATCCATGATGACAGTAGGAGGAGACAACTATTTTCTCAAAAGAAGAAATATACAACTAATTCATGGAGAGAGTAAGGGGAATAGAGGAAATACGATATCAGCTATAGTGATAAGTAATTACTACTCTTAATAAAGATCTTCACAATTTTTCTTCATGGTCCAGACCAACAATCATTTTGTGTATGTCTGTAAAAAAGCCCCCTTTGCATGCCTCCTTCCCACCTTGGATCTTGTGTCAAGTGTAGCACAGCCTCACCCAAGGACTGGGACCCTGAACTTTGTTCATCATTAGGAAGAGATATTGAGCCAGTGAGAAGAGTGCAGTTTTACATCCTATACAGACTAAAGAAATCAAGAAAATCTAGACTCCCAAGTGTCATCACCATCACTCAATCACCTTTAAAAAAATATTAGAGACAGGGAAATAATTGATGAGATTGCCAGGGTGATAAGCAAGGTATTAAGGAAACTAGAATCTATCTAGTTAGCTAACTTGCTAGTTGATTTCTTGATCAGAGGCCTCACCAAGTTCTGTAAAAGGAATCTGGCACCAAAGAGATGTTAACAATTTCAACCAATAATGGACCCAGTATCTCCCTGCTTGATTTAACAAGCCATGAGAAGCACGGGTCCAGCACAAAGCTTAGATGAGTTTCAAGCAAGCCTTGGCTGAGTTTCAGGTCTAGAGCAGGGTTTTATGGTTTTAAGTGGAAAACAAGTGTAACTCAGTGGTTTTGCATGGTATGAGCCTGAAACCAGACAAAAACTTGCCAGTTTTGGCTGAGCTTTTCCTTTGAGATTTTGGATTCATTCAAACCTGAAACTTATAGCAAATTTCAGTGGATGTGAACTCATGTAACCAACCACACAAAGGGTTCTCATGAAACCACTGCAAACTAAAACCACCAAGTTTCGAACAGCTCTCCTTAATTCAGACATTTTTGGCTCAGGCGATCATGCAGGTGTGCTTACTCCCTGCTGGCCTAATGCCCCCTCGCCAATGGCCTTTTTCCAACACGAAAATAATTACACTCAAATTCCAGTACTGTCAGTCACCCTCCAACTTAAAGGCAGTAGGCCAAATGCAGCAGTTCTGCAAGTAGGTTTATGTCTGTTGAAAGTATACATAGTTGTGCCCACTTACACCGAGAGTGGATTTAGCTCAGTAATGCGGTAAGTATCTCTGTGGCTTGTTTGCAGAGGCAATTTGTTTTTTTCACTTGAAAGTGCCTACATTGGTTTTAACACTTTGTTGTGCCCTTCTCTCCTTGTGAAGAACATGCTTTTTTAAATACACAGAGTGAGATTCTGCACTGCATCTCTTAGACACATAGCACAGAACCTTCAGCCCAGGGGGAACGGAGCTTAAGGTAGCTTTAACCCACCTTTATACCCTCCTCATTCTAGGCTGCTAGGGGAACTACACCAGAATAATGTAGTGAACACTGGAAGTCTGCCTAAGGCAGTGGTCCCCAAACTTTTCAGATCATGCCCCCTTATCCCTGCCTGTGACCCCCTCCCCCAGAGCTGGGGCTGGAAGCGGGGCCATGGCTTGGGGGGGGGAGGATGTGCAGATAGGTAAGGGGGCCGAGGCTGGGGCCACAGCTGGTAGTGGGCTGGAGTAAAGCTGGTAGCACAGCAGGGCTTGGTGGCACTCCTTCCCGCCCCCCATGGGAGCTGGCCCAGGCCCTGCCACATCCCCCCCAAATGCTCCTCCGTGCCCCCTAGGGGGACATGCCCCACAGTTTGGGGACCTCTGGCCTAAGGTATAGAAGACTGTCTCCATCTGCCTGTGGGCAGCAATATTGCCCGGAATCTCCAGACTGCTATTCACTGTTACTCCACCTCCTCCTATACCCAGCCCCACCTTTGGCATGCTAATGGTAGAGTTCATGATTCTAAAGAATGGTAGGAAGGAGAGCAGCACAATAAAGACAATGTATTTCAAGAAGGCAGACCTTAGCAAACTCAGGGAGTTGGTAGGTAAAATCCCATGGGAAATAAATCTAAGGGAAAAAACAATTGAAGACAGGTGGCAGTTTTGCAAAGAGACATTATTAAGGGCACAAGAGCAAACTATCCCACTGCGTAGGAAAGACAGGAAGTATGCCCAGAGACCACCCTGGCTTAACCAGGAGATCTTCAGTGATCTAAAATTAAAAAAAGAGTCCTACAAAAAGTGGAAACTCGGTCAAACTATAAAGGATGAATATAAACAAATAACACAAGTATGTAGGGACAAAATTAGAGAAGCCAAGGCACAAAATGAGATCAAACTAGCTAGGGACATAAAAGGAAACAAGAAAACATTCTACAAATACATTAGAAGCAGGAGGAAGACCAAGGACTGAGTGGGCCCGTTACTTAATGACAGGGAAAAGACAATAACAGAAAATGTGGAAGTGGCAGAAGTCCTTAATGACATCCTTGAAGGTTGGTGGCGTTTGGACATCTAAAATAGTGAATGCCAGTGAAAATGATGTTGGTGCGTCCTCTCCATTGCAGACGCTACACGACCAACCCATGCTCATACTTACAGGTACCACCAGTGATGTTGGTGCTCACCAACATGAGAGTGGGTTGCTCAAAAGGGCACTTTATTTGCTGAACTCAGCTTATTACTAAATATATTAAAAGGTTTTGAAGAAAATAGGGTTTGAACTAGGAATTAGTAGAAAATGCATTATTTTTTCATAGTACAAAACAGGAACACAAATTTTCTTCACGAAAAGTCAAAGTGAAATGCTACCATTCAGATTTGGTATCAGTTTACACACATTTTGTGTAGGTATAAGTTACTATACAAGGTGCAAGGCAGTGGAGAATCATGCCTCATTTTTTGGCATGTGTACCGTGTTTTGTTTCAATATCAGGAAGGAAAAAAGATGCTGGAAAGTGATATAAATAAATCAAGAGTCACTAAACACATACAGATAATCACCTTCACTTTTAGGCAATGGTAGTCGTTAGACACTGGACCAGATTCTCAGCTGCTATGGACTGATGCCACTCTGCTGACTTCAGTGAAGCTACTCTGATTTATACCAGTTATGGGGATGAGTCGTGGTTACAGCCATCTCTCCATGGCACAGAGTAGCAGCAAAATGATTTATTTCACAAACTGGATATCTTTTCAGCTCATCAGGACCCAAATCCTGCATCAGGATTTGCTAACAAAGACTCCTGCACCAGGTCACTGTCAGAAAGGGTGGGGGACAGCCTTCTGACCAAAGATGGTAGAATTTGTTTCTCATGGACACTTCTGTGTGATAACTTATCAGTGAGGGCAAACCATCTCCTGTTTTTTCACAGTGTTAAATTGTCTTGTCACACACAAAGAGGAGACCCTTTGATCTAGAAAATTAGATAAGATGCTTCAGTCTGTACTAAGTAGTTGCTGCTCTTAACAATTTCAAAATAATAAAATACAAATAAAATAGAATATTTCAGATATTATATTATGCCATAATCGGATAAGACCCAACGTGACAGGACACCTCATGTTATGCACTGCTACTAGTGACACTCTAAAACGGATCCTCACAGCTCCTACCGCTGTGGGGTACGCAGGAGAGGCTTGTTATCTTTACTTGACAGAAGGAGAAACTAAGGCTGAGAAAGGTGACGTGACTTGTCTTAGGTCACACAGCCAGTCAGTGGCAGAGTTGGCAATAGGACCCAGGAGTCCTGACTTTCAAACTAACTGCCACACCTTGAATTTCATACATTGAATGATCAGAATAAAGTGCTCTCAAATGAGCTACAGATAAACAATTGTTCATAGTCATTATTCAGCAAGTATTTTAGAAGAACTAGAACATTAGAGAGAATATTAACTGCTCAGAGACAATTATTGGAGAGAAGCAGCAAGACCAATCAGATAAATAATTGGTTATGATGTATATGCTAGGTCTTAAAAGAGAACTGAGTTCTCCCTGTCAATAGCACTCTGCTGGGCCAATCAGCATTGAGACTCTGAGAGCTGGGAGGCTGAGGGGTCTCACCAGATGTCCCAAAGGATGGGATCATTCTCAGAGCATTAATTCCAGGCCAACTTCTTTGTGAGGGCCTCCCACAATGAGAGCAAACCCACCCCGCAACACAAACCTCCTTGGTGGAGGGAGGAAACCAGGGAAAAGGGAAAAAAAGAAGCAAGAGAAGAAGAGCAATGAGGGAGGGAAAGAGGAGAAACCTAAAAGGACAAACCTCAATGTCCTCAGTGATTCTATGGGACAAAGTAGGAAATCAAATTCTGCCACCTATGCCTAGAATTCAGCTGGCACCAGGTGGATCAGACTGAATAGGTTCCAAACCTCTCTGAGGCTCTTACCTTCTAAACAGGGGCATTAGTTTTCTAACAAAATGAGTAGTAGGAAAGGAGAAAGCTCTGAAAAGGTTCTGCCTCATGTTCATGTATGTGAATCCTAATTCTCTCTCAGTCCTCAAAGAGGGAGCTCAAAAAGGAGCCTTGCTGCAACAAAGCCATGGGCATCTTGGAGGTTGTCCTGGCCCTGCACCTCTGTCCTACCTGGCGGATGTCAGGGTCTCTCTGTGCAGTCACTGCCTCCCCACCACCTTTGCCCAACAGGCTGAGGTCCTGCTAAAGGCCTTTGTGATGTCACTGCCACACCCACCCTTTGCCTGCAAGGCTGATGGCCTGCCCCTGGCCAGCCTCTTTGGATGTTTAAGCTGCTTCCCCTGGACCACCCCACACAATGACTGTTGGGTCTGGGGATCAAGCCAGCTACACAGTAAAGCATCAGAGGCTGCTCTCCATGCCACACTCAGTTTTTCATAAACGAGGAGTCTTTCAGAACAGAAGGGACTATTAGAGCATCTAATCTGACCCTCTGCATATCCCAGCCCGCCTGTCTATCACAATAGCTGGGTTTTGATCAAAGCACATACCAGAAAGACATCTAGTCTTCATTAGAAGACATCAAGAGATGGAGAATCCACCACTTCCCTTTATAGTTTGTTCCAATGGTGAATCATCCTCATTGTTAAATATTTGTGCCTTATTTCTAATATGAATTTGTCTGTTTTCCCCTTTCAGCCACTGGGTCTTGTTATGCCTTTCTCTGCAAGATAAGAGAGCCCTTTAATACCCGATATTTTCTCTCCCTGAAGGCACTTAGACACTTCAATGAAGTCACCTTTCGACAAGTACGGTTATAAGCTAAACAGATCAAGCTCTTTCAATAGCTCACAAGAAGGTATTTTTCTCCAGCCCTCAAAACATTTTATGGCTCTTTGCTGCACCAGTTCCAATTTTTCAACATATTTTTAAAATCTTTTTGACACTAAAACTGGCTGCAATATTCCAATCTGTCTCACTAAAGCTGTGTCACCTCCCTACCCTACTCACTACTCTGCTCATATGTCTAAGGATGGCTTTAGCCCTGTTCACCACAGCATCACACTGGGAGTTCACGTTGAGTAGCTTGCCCAGTATGACCCTGAAAACCTTGTCAGAGTCACTACTTTCCTGGATATCCCTATTCCGTAGGAGTGGCCTGCATGCTTTGTTGCCAAGTATACGATCTTGCATTTGGCTCTGTTCAAACTTGTTTTGTTTGAATGGGTCCAGCTTACCAAGTGATCCAGATCGCTCTGTATGACTGCCCTGTCCTCACCATTATTTACAACTCTGCCAGTATTTTGTCACCCACACATTTTATCATCAGTGATTTTATATTTTCTTCCAGTTCGTTGATAAAAGTTATTTTAAAAAATTAGTTTTTGAGAGCCTCTTCAGACTCCGAGTACTAAGTGCCTGCTCCCTACAGAACAGCAGGAAAAGGCCATCCAGCCCTGGTGTTACATTGGGGCTAAGCACAGAACAAACACATGCTTAGGAGCTGTGTTATCCATAGGCACTGAGCAACATGTGGGGGTCAGCAGCTTACAAATGCACTATAGTCGTATAGTGTAGACAGGCCCCAGCTGTGTCTCAGTCTCCTGCCCTGTACAGTGGGGATAATAAATGAAACCTTGATTATCTCTATTTTATAGCTGGGGAAACAGAGGCACACAGAGGTGAAGAGACTTGCTCATGGTCAAAACCAGCAATAGAAAACGGCAGGTCTTCTACTTGTCAGTCCTGGGCTCTAGCTCTGATTATCCTGGCCTCCATGCTCTAACTTAACCTCTAGTTGGACTGAGACTTTTCTTCTTCTCTGTGTCCCTTAACTACACATCACTACAGAAAAAAGATTTTCTCTTAGCCCCCTGACTCTCATGCATGGGGATGTCTTTCCAAAAGACGTGCTCTGGCTTTGTCACATGTTATGGGTTTGATGGAGGAACTACTTGGTGACATTGTATGGCCTGTTCTATAGGAGGTCAGACTAGATGGACTGAATGGTCCTTTCTGACCTTAAAATCTATGAATCTATATATATATATATTTTTTTTTGCTGCTGCTAGTAAGATAACTCTGGTCATCTTTTCTATCATTCACTTTCAGTTGGAATAATAAAGCAACACTTATAAACACACTCTACTCAGGGAAATTTATTTATCCAGTATTGGCTCCTAATCCATAACACCAAATTAGCTTTCTTCCTTCTCTGAGCACGTGCTTTATCTTGCCTCCTTTCCCACCTCCACCCCCACTCTCTCTTCTAACGAACTACCAGCAGTTTGCAGTAGTACAGGGTAGAAGCAGGCAGAGTTATATGAAGAGAGCATGGGAGAGACCGGGTGAGTTAGCAGCAGATACACACTGATTATAGCATCATCTGCTTATTTTTATTAATGAACAATCTCAGAGAGGGGTGCATATATATTTAGCACTGGAAAAGCAATTACATGCCGTCTGCATCCATAGAGTAGTGTGCTGTTGTAAGATTTCACAAGATAAGCAGCGTCAGGGTTGGTTGGCGCTTGGATAAGTGACCTCTAAAGAAAACAATGTGCTGTTGGGAGTACTGTGGATGTTTTAGTAGGAGGCACATCTGTTTGAGTCAGTTTGGAATCAGTGTTCCAGCAAGGTGCTGCTGGTCATGCAGCTTTTTGGAAGAGATGGAAAATTATGCTGCTGACCACTCTGGTGTTCAAAAATCCTAGTCCCAGTCTCTTGGCCAGATGCCAATGTAAGAAGCTACAATCTGCCTACCAAAAGCCCCTTTGAATATAGTACGCTTTCCTAAATACCTGTCCTCAACAGTTTTTCCAACAGCTCATGTTAATGCTGCACAACTATCACCTTCCACCCCAGAGGTAGCTGCATTTCAATACAAGATAAAATGGTTCCTCTTTCATAAATCTGATTCAAGACCCAATGAAATCTATGAAGTTGACAGAAAGACCCGCAATGACTGTTGGCACAGATCCTATTGGCATTAAGGATAGTCTTATTAGATCATAACCTGATCAGACCTTTCCAAGAGTTACTTTGTATAAGAGCCTACAATACAGGTTAATCCTATGACAAGGCATTTATCACCTTCTGAAGATCCCTTGATTATGTCTGGAATGGATTTCAGGCCAGCTAGAGAAGTGAAGGATTCTGGAGTTTAGACACCTGGAGTTTAGAAGGATTCTGGAGTTTAGATATGATGGGCTTCATTGTAAAGCAGGAAAGTGAATGTAAGGAATGTTTGTTTTTACTATAACTTAATTTAAATTTCAAAATGAAGTATCAACTCCAAAAAATTAGAACTTCTTTGTTTAGAATGTTAGAATTAGAATGTTGAAAGTGTGGGGGGGGATGTCTTTCGATAATTTTGAAAATATTTTTTGTTGAAGCGAGAAATTTGTCGCAACCATTCTTTTCCCACGAACAACTTCAGTTTCAACAAATCAGCAACGAAAACGCCTTTCATCAAGAAACTCCCACCCTGCTCTAGATCCAAGGGTTAGTCACACTGCTGCTGTGAAGCTCCAAGTGGCCAGGACACGAAAACTATGAGCTCAACTATGAGCTCCAAAGTGACCTCTGGCCACTTGGTTAATACAATCCAACTAAAAGGCTAGAATGCTGGATTCAGACACTGCCCAATCTCTCCTGTTGGAGCTGTTCCACTTTGTATCCATATTCATTGAGCCAGAAACAAAGATTGACTCTATAACTCAAGGAGCCTGGGGACCAAGTCCCTGCGCTGGCTGATTCAGTTCAGGGACTTGAGCTGGGATCTCCCACATCTGAGAAGACTGTCCCAACTACTAGTTATTCTGGGGTCTCTGTCTCTCTTGTGTTTTTTCACAACAGATTTCAAAAAGCCTCGTTTTTCCTTCTGCATTGGAATGAAAACGAACCTCAAACCTTGCAAATTTTTGCAAAACAGAATTGTTATTTTCCAGTCAGCCCCAGTCAGAGCCATCCCTTGGGTATGGTGAATTGGGGCAACCGCTCCAGGCCCCGCGCTTTGGGTGGCCCTGTGGGCCGGTGTGATTGGCCAGTGTAGTCGGTCCTGGAAGTGACGGGTCAGTCTCGGAAGTGACAGATTTGTTACTTCCGCCCCGGGCCCCGCACCCCCCAGGGTTGGCCCTGGTCCCAGTTACGGCCCCTAATGCACTTTGCAGGTCATGGAGTAAAACAAATACATATTCTATGGCAGCAACTTCTAATGCCTGACTGCCTTGTGGTGCGTAGCTCATCATGATATATTGGGTAGAGTGCTAGACAGGGGCACCACGCAGCCTCACAGTTCAATTCTCTCTGAGTGAAGTCCTAAAATACCTTTTCTTCTGCAACAGGAAAGTTCAGAATTACTCCCAAACTGCAGCCTGACTTGACTAATTGTTGATATGCAATTTGATCACTGGAGACTGCACAACAGCTGCAAAATCCTGCAGTGTAGGGAAGGGTCCATGGCAACAGCTCCTGACTGAGGTGTCTTTGCTTTTCAAGAATATTTGTTTCCTCCCAGTAAAAACGTCACTCTTAGATGCTGGGAATCTCTACACAGGAATTATTCTTTTCGCTTTCAACTTATGCTGCAATACCATTATAGGCCCAATACAATGCCCCCGGGAGCTTTCCACTGGTTTCAAAGAGTTTTTGCTCAAGTCTTGTATCCTTAACTTAATAGATTCCTGACTTACATAAAAATGCATACACAAGAAAAAGCTATTGGCACTCAGACAGTCTGGTGAAGGTATTGCTAGTTAGGTTATTAATGTGTCAAAAATTTTAAAGAGACAAGGTGGGTGAGGTAATAGCTTTTATTGGATCAACTTCTGTTTGTGAAAGAAGCAACCTCTCTCTCTGACCAACAAAAGCTGGTCTAGTAAAAAATATTACCTTACCTGCTTTGTCTCTCTAATATCCTGGGACCAACATGGCTACACAAAACTTTTTAAACAAAAACAAGAACTTAAAAAATATTTTTCAACCAAACATCTCTTTTTTTTTTTCTCATTGCTCTAATTTTCTCTTGGTGTGAGGTTTGTTGGCCAAAGTACAGCTTTTTTGTGTTTTTGTTTCCATCTTTAATTTTCATGGACAGAAAGCAGTAAATATTGTGGAGGATTGTTACTGGCTCTGCTTATAGATTACCCTTTCTGAATGCCATGGTTCATCAGTTTTTTCTGTGCTTTGAAAGAACAAGTCCACTACTCAACTCTGGAACTGCCTATCATCATTATCCAGCAAAAAAGGAACAAAGGCAGCGGAGCAGTAGCTCAGCTGTCCTCAAAGAAAATCTGACCCACAGCCTTGGTTAAGGGTGACAGAGAGAATGAAGAAAAGTCAGGCTCCAGTAACTTTTAATGACAGATCTTGTTAGGGTTAAGAAAACAACTCAGCCATCATGCTGTGATTACATCTGAATAGGAACCCATCATGCTTACCATTGTGGGATTGTGAAGGAGGTCGTTATTCTCAACATTAATCATTCTGTGCTACACAACTGGGACTTGATATGCCAGTTTGAGACACAAAACTTACTGCTGGTTGCCTAATTGAGGTCTAACTGATTGCTGCTGCTTCTGCCATTTTATCCTGTCTCCTGGATCCAGCCTGTCCTATCAAGCTACTTTTTGTTCCAAATAGGAGCATACAATTTGGCTCAATAAAAGTCTATCTGTGTCCCCTTCCTGGGCCCCTTGAACAGTCCATGGGGCTGTGGTCTGTCTCATGCAGATGTATACTTCAAACAGCACCTAGCCCAAAAAACAAAACAAAAAAAACCATCACAAACAAAACTTAATTTTTTATTTGTCCCGATTCATATTTAGCTTCCTGGAATACAGGAAAACATGTAACATTTTAGAAAAGTCTCCTCTCCTCTTTTTTGTTTGCACTAGGCAAAACAAAACAAACAAACAAAAACCTAACACCACCATTTTTGAAGCAAATAGAGAGAGCAGGGTCCTTAGCTGGTGTAAATTAGTGTAGTTGATTTCCCAACAGTTTTGGCCTCTCCAGAACTGTCATATATTTATATTCTTTCTCCGCTGTCCCCAGCAAAGGAACCTCCATGGAACTCTACAAACTGTAGTGGTGTTGTGTCTGCTTACACCAGGGATGAATTTAGGGGCTAGTGTTAATATTTTGATTAAATTCCATATAATTCTGCAGTAGTGATTACATTTCTCCGTAGTTCATATCTTAATAACCTTAATTTAGTTTTGACTCTGAGATGCTGTTCTCATTATACAAGTAATACAAAGTGAAAATGCAGTTCTTACTGCTTCTTTTCTTTGATCAATCTTTATTTATTGTTATTATTTGTAATCCAGTAGCACCTAGAGACCCCAAATGAAATCAGGCCCCATTTTGCTAAGCGCTGTCCAGGCATACAGTAAGGGTATGTCTACACAGCAACTGGACACCCACAGCTGGTCCATGCCAGCCGACTTGGGCTTGCGGAGTTCGCGCTGCCGGGCTGTTTCATTGCTGTGTAGACTTCCGGCCTCAGGCTGCAGCCTTGGTTCTAGGACCCTGTGAAGTGAGAGGATCCCAGAGTTTGGGCTCCAGCCCAAGCCCAGACGTCTACACAGCAATGAAACAGCCCCACCCACAGTCCAAGCCCCATAAGCCCGAGTTGGCTGGCTTAGGCCAGCTGTGGGTACCTAGTTGCTGTGTAGACATACCCTAAGAGACAGTCCCTGTCCCCAAAAAGTTTACAATCTAAATAGACAAGGGAAACAACAAAACTAGGATTACAGATGGGAATTGAGGCACAGTGAAATGAAATGACTTGCCAACGATCACACAGGTGGTCTGTGGCAGACTTGAGACTTGCATCTCCTACTGGCATGAATGAGAGTCATAGGTGCTGGGCATATGCCAGATTTGGCCCACAGTGCTTTTCATCTTTAGAAACATTTGTTATGTTAACATTAATCTGCCATCTGCATCATATAAGTAAAGCAAGCCAAATTCTGCTCTTATTTACACTAGAATAAATCCAGAGTAGATCCATTGACTTCAGCAGAATTACTCTGGATTTACCTCTGTAACTGAGTGCAGAATTTGGCCTGGCACAGTATGTCATTTTCCTGTTCATCTTTGTGAATAGTGACCTAACACAGCACCATGGAAGGTGTAAACGAAGGAACATCACAGCTGCACATTTGCACAAAGCCAGGCGGACAAACCCAAAACAGTATTGAGTTCAGAAGTTCAGATTCAGCACACAGCTATGAAAGCTGAATCACAACCTTGACTGAACCTGGATGCTGGAGTGACACCCACTTGGACTGTCTATTGTGATTTTTCAGTGGAACAACTAAAAATTACTTGGCAATTACAAATTTTGGCAAGTGTGAATATTTATTCATTTTACTCATTGATTTTAGATGACTTTCAATAGGGAACATGCACTTGCTTTTTCTATTCCTATATAAGTCCTAAAAGAGGCATTCTGCTTAGCTTCAGTAAGTCTCAGCCCTATTTCTATTATGGTTGCTTGTAAGAATCAAGGCATTTACATGTGTCAGTGATATGTGTTCTAGCATAGTTATAGTAGCCTTTTGTAATGACGCTTTGTTTGGGGAAAATATGGAACGTGTCCATGAAATCTAAAATTTACCATATTTCTGATTATATCCCAGCTGAATATACAATATAGATAGAGGCCTGAGCTGGTGTGAATTGAAGTTAATGGAGCTATGACAATTTACACCAGCTGGGGCGACTTAGTTCAATAATACTATTTTGCTACCATAAGTTATTTTTAGACTAATTTATGCCAATAAACCATTCATTCTACAACCTGCATGATGTGTAGAAGGCAAATGTGCAATGGATTCATTGGCTGGTGTTCCCATTGGAAAGGCTTGACTGGAGCTGTAAGCAGTAGCTTGCCATTTTATTTTCATGTGTAATTTTCCTAATGAGATAGTCTAATTTTCCAACCTGAGTGCCTAAAATTAGGCTCCAAAGTCCATATTTATGCCATGAAATAAAACTGACCCAATTGTTTCAACAGGATTTTGGAGTGCTCAGTATCTCTGAAAATCAGACCATTACTGAATTCCTCAGTGAATGCCACAACTCAGTGGATGTTCAGGAACAGATATTTTTAAAGAAAGGCACATTGCTGTGGAAATCAATGTGAGGGAGGATGGTGGAGATGAACTGTAAAAGCTATATCTACTGGACCTCTACTTCAGAGGGTATACTCAATACTATATGGCCAAAAGCATGAAAATAATTATTAGATGTCGGTTCAACAAACAGAATTTAGTAGGGTGGGAATGTTCCTGAAATGGGCTCACTGAGGTAATACGACTCCATCCACACTGGCAAGAAAACTCAATACATCCCTTCATAGGTTGTACCATACACGCTTCTCTTTAATTTTCTTTCTCCATCTTTTCCCACACTTTAGCCATGGCCAGAATTGTGATTCCCCTCTTTTCCCCAACCACGATATCGTACTCTTTTGGTTGACCAACCTTGACTTCTCTAAATATCATTAAAAATTATTAATAATAAGCCAAATCTGTAACAAAGACCTTACTTCTTCCAACTTGTTTTATACATTCCACTCACCTCTTTGCCAAAGTTTTCCTACAATAATACCCTCACTTCCATGCTTAGACAGGCATCCCAAATTAGACACACACACCCCAAAAAAAAATCACAAACAACCAAGCCTGCTTCTAGACAGTGGGAAAGGAAATATGGAACTATGATAGTTACCTTTTTTTTTTAAAAAAAATTTGTGGGAGGCACTTGGCTATTATAGTGATGAGGGCCACATATGAACCTAGATAGCTTTGTTATATTTTACTCTTGGCTTATTCCAATGCCTGTGATTCCTGTCACTTTTAATGTATATTAGAAGAAACAAAATTATATTTTTGTTCCTCCATATCCCTCAAAACGTATTTGAAGGTAAAAAAGAACACTCATTTATTTTGAAAATAATATTTTAATTATGTCGTGCCTCATCAAAATGGCTAGCCTTTTGTTGAAACATGGCTTAATTACTTTATGAAGCCTTCATAAAACCCGCACACATAAAGCGCCTTTCTTCATACTTTCAAGACCTAAATTTGCAGTTGGCTCACTACCAGCGCACTCAAGCAAATAGTCATGTAGGTAGCGGCAGAACCCATGTTGATGAAGTAATCATAGTTGACTGCCTCGCTTGCGCTATTTCACAAACATGCCCGCAAACAAAAATTGGATATGCATGTTGGTTTTGATTTTGAATTCATTCAAAAATGCCCTTGCTATGTCAGAAAGCATGGAGACACCTTCACGGACTGTTGGCTACGCCTCGGCAAAGCTTTGCAACAGTCTGTTAGACAAAAAAGGAGCCTGATGCAGATACCTTAATAAGCATCCCATCTGCGAGGTCATCGGGATATTTCAAACAACTTTCAGCTCTCATTAGTTTAGCAGTTTTCACAAGCATGTCCTTATGTTTTGTAACTTTTGTAGCCAAACTTCCTGGGAAAGCCTCTGAACTGGATGACACTTTTACCCATGGGTCAGTCTGCAGTAATGAGCCACCAATTTATGTGTCCTTTGCACTTGCAGGCAGTATATGTTTGTATTAACCTTTCATGTTGTGAATTTTCTTTTATCCTAGTAATTCTCTGGCTTTCTACAATGCAAATCTCATTATTCCTAATAGGCTGCAATTAGGGTCTTCAAGCTGTTGATCACAGTCATTTGGAACAGCTGAAGGGCACTTCTCAAGAATACGTGCTCCTTTTTTATATTAATAATGAAATGCATAACACAGATTGTGCCCTAAAAGAAGTAGCGAATGGTCCAGTGGAAACCCTTCTAAGCCTTACACATGCCTTGTACCAATACAAATTGTACAGCATCAGGTATGGCTTCATATAAAATGTACTCTTCACACTGCAGCATGTATTCTAGGCTTAGAATTTCTAAGTATTTTAGATCTGGTTTAGTAAGTGGTGATTTATCTTCCATTTGAAAGAGATAACCCAGTACATTCAACACCTGATAACATGCAATCATTTTCTTGTACTAATTATTAGTCCCTCAAAGTGGACGCCTTCATGCCATTTATCTCTGTATTTTGCGTCTTTTGGATTCAAGGCAGCAACTTCTTCTTGAGGTGTAAAAGGATAAATCCCAGAGTCTTTATTCAGCCCTTTATCAGACCACTGACATTTTTGGAGTTTTGCCTGCATGAGGGCTCAGGGCCCGATTCTGCGAAGTGCCGAGCACCTCCAGGGAGATGTTTAATGCCCTCAGTTCCCATAATACTCAAAGGGGACCAAGTGTGTTCAACATACCAGAGCCTAGCACAGCGGGGTCCATGACTAGGGCTCCCAGGTGCTACGATAATACATATAAATAATGATAATCTCACTGGAGGAGTTCAGGCCGTAAGTAAGGACTACAAGATTTGGTCCTGTACATTATTGTCTAGTATCCAGACGATCATCTTTGCTTCAGTTCAGATGCAGAATTTATTTATTTTCTTGTACGTTTTTAAAATAGAGTTTTGGAAGCAATATATTCCCCTAAATATCAGGCCATAACCCAACCTCTAACTGATAGGTTTAGGAAGAAACTTGCCCATGGGCAGATTATTCCCTAACTTTCTACTGCCAAGTTTCTTCCACCTTCCTTCAAGGCAGCTCCTATTGTTCACTGTCAGACAGGATACTGAACTAGAGGGACCTGCTCTGATAGACCATGACAATTTCTGTGGTTCTATTTTAATTTATAGAAGTCTTTATTCTATGGCACAATACATATATAGAATATGCAAAAAGACATTTAAACAGGATTAGACGTTTCATAAACTCAAAAGGATTAAGTCCTTAGTAGGTTTGGAAGTGAAAATAATGAACTAAACTGAGCTACAAATTTTATTAACATAAATTATTAGATTTCTTTTCCTTTTTTAAAAAAATAGAATACTTTCAAGGTTCTGTTAACCTTGAAAAGGTCATTTGAAGGTCATTTATGAACATTTGGAAAATATTTTATATTTTTAATTTACAAGTAGTTATATTCTAATTTAGGAAGAGAATATTTGTAACAGAACATAAAAGTAGTTTTTAAATCCAAGGAAAAGTAACAGACTAACAATTTATGTTTTATTTTGCTTTTTTTAAAAATATACTTTAATATCCTAATAAAAAGTACAAAATGTCATTCATCTGACCGTTAATGTAACTATCCAAAGAATATTCTTAAAATATTGGTCTCCTCAATTAAATGTAACATTAAAGCTTTTTGTTCAGTTATTGCTTATTAACTATTGCAACTCTATAGTATCAAAAAAAATTAGAATTCTTGAATTCTCCATGTGAGAATTCCCAGAGATCCTCAGAATTCTATAGCTCCAGAAGCTGCTGAGGTGCTGAATCCCCATGGAGAATCTCAAGAGTGATCAGCACAGAAATTATTGGTAGACAATTGTATGGACAAGAGGTGGGCCTTTAAAATCACAGCAACGTCATTTCAAGTAACCAAATGCTTTAACTTTTTGCATTTCTTGAAATGTCACTCAGCAAGCCTGGTTGTTACTACGCTCGGTCCACCCTTCTCTGTCCTCCTTGCTCCCCAGGCCCTACTCACCTACCTTTTTCCTATTTCATTGTGGTCTCAGATTATTTTGCTCCACTATCTTTCATCCTCTAGATACTACAGCAATAGAGTGAATGCCCTCAGGGCCAAATTTGGATACCAACTCAACCTGAATATCACCTTACTCCATGAATACTCCCATTGACTTCAGTGGAACTACCTTATTCCACAGGTGCTATTGGGAGTAAAGATGGAATTTGTTAAAACTGCCAAGGCAAACAGCAAAGAATGCCTTGGGTGGAGAAAGGTTATCAGAATCTGGCCAACAGATAGCACCACGTCACTCCTAACTTCTCACACTCTCTGTAACGTGTCCTCCCCCTCACTAATCACCAGTCACTTTCTCCTCCGGCTCCTTTCTCTCTGCCTTCAAATATGGCTTAGTATCTACTAGAGGGTTGCACACTTCATAGCTTCTGCAGACTGAGCTCAGTGCACACACCAAGGGTTCCTTGCATTCAAGCTCCCTGCGTGACACCCTCCCGTCCCCATCTATTGCATCTATTCCAGCCCCTTTGAGCCAGCCAGCCTCTCCAACTGCTGTTCCACCTCCCACATGCCTTTCCGACATCAAATCCTGTATGTCCTGCCACCAGCTCATGCTCACCAGGGAGAAAGCCTAACTCATCTTTCCCATATGCCTCCTGTTTTGTCCCCCTTCTCCATCACCACTGACACTTCTACTCTCTTCCCAGTCATGTAGGCTCTTCACCTCACTGTTCTCTTTGATGCCTTACTCTCAATTCCTTGCCCCCATCCAGGCTGTAGCCCACTCCCATTAATTCTTCTGTTACCACTTTCACTTCCTTTCCAGCCTCTCACCTAAAACCCCAGTCCACTCTTTGGCTATCACATACCTGAACTCATTCCTCTCTGGTCTCCTGTCTTCTCACCTCGCTCCCCTACTGTTGATCTAAAATGTTGCTCCCACAATCTTATTCCTCCCCCGCTGCTCTTGTTTCATCACCCTCCTCTCTGCATCCCTTCCCTCAGTTGCCCTCATCTTTTGAGTCTCTGTCCTCATCTTTAAGGCTCTACACAGCTGCAACCCTTTCTACATCTCTAGTCTCATCTCTTACAACCCCCTCCCCGTTGTTGAGAGCGCTTCTACCAGTTCTCCCCCCCAAGTTCTCCCGTTATCTCTCAACTTTATTATTGTCTTTTGGAACTTCCTGTGCTTCAGCAGAGTTCTGCTGATTTACACCAGGTGAAGAACTGTGCTCTCCAATACACGGCTGTGACTGCATTCACTCAACACAGATGCACTAATGCAACTGAAAGTGGACATCTGATCCAGTATTCTGGAGGTTTATGAATAGTATACCATAGCTCATGTGCTGTGCAAAGTTATGATCAGGTAGTGCTTTTTACACCCACTTAGCCTCATGAGGCAGTGGTGTAAATGGATAATCAGGCTCACAATGGTATTTTAATGTTGCTGTGTAAATCGCAAACACTGTTTATTAATTATATTAATTATATTATATTATATTATATTCAATAGTGAGCAAAACAAACAGTCTTTTAAAAGCAAAAACCAAAATGTTGTTCACCATGATGCTGTAGACTCCAAGCTGACATGGGGGAGGGGAGAAATGTGCTCTCTCCACAAGGTCTTCTCATCTCCCTGCCCCGGACCCCTCACAATCTCTCTGCCTCCCTGTGGGTCCCCTTTGTTCCTTCGCCACCATCAAAACTAAAAAAACATCCAAACTTTTAAGAAGCACCAGCCTCAAATCCTGTCTCGTTCTGATGAAACTAGCTCTTGGATCTGTCTGCTGTTTCTTGGCTCTTTCACGATCACCTCAGCTCCTAAAATCCCTGCTTCCTTTTCTTTGAATAGCCTGCTTAGTGGACCCCCCCACTGTGGCCTCCTCACTCTTCACTGTGCCTTTCTTAACTTGGCTTCTCAGAACTGTTTTTCTTGGACTCACAAGTGACTCATTCTCCCAGGCCGGATAGCCTGACTCCCACGGCTTCTTTTGCCATTCCATGAAAGGCATCAGGAAACATTATTTTTGAGGCCAACAGTCATCACATGCTTAATTTGTAACTAGATAATTCCCTTTTCTCCAAGCTAAGGTTGCTTTGCTTTGCTTCTCATCTTTCGAACCTTTCAGCTACTGAGCTGAACAACGCTGGTATGGTTTTCTTTTAGCGGTTTCAGAATAATAAGCTTGAGAGAACAGAAGTTGTTCATATGAACTTTAAAAAAGGGATTTCAGTACAGATGCAATCCCTGTCACATCTCTGAGAGGCATGTTCCCTTCCACAACACGCTGCAATTCTAAATGCAAAATGATGCAGTTCACAACGCTCAAATAAAATGTATTGCTAGACTATGAGACTTTTTTGCTTTTTACAAGGACGAAGGTATGACAACTAGAGAAAATATAGATCAAATTTCCCAACAGGCCCCTAAAAATATGTATGCACTATAATATTTGCATTCACAAAACCCTGCATTTCAGATCTATATATCAGTAAAACTAAAGACTGTAGTCCCATTAATTCAGACATCTGGAATATGTGCCCACATATTTAATGAAGCAAGGGGAGATGGCTTTGGTACACACATGCTCAGAAAATGACACACTCTCGCCTTTTCTATCTCTTTAGATACAACAGTGGGATTTCAAAGTTTTAGTAAATGCCTCTGCTGCGTCAGAAAACACTGTAGCGATATGTAGTGATTATTAACATTAAGAATTGGGAGCTGGTCAGATTTAGAGACAGAACAAGGTAAGCCCCAATCATTCAGTAAGCCCTGTCCAGGTCGAGCCCTGCACCTGCATGAGCCCCTTTGACTTCACTGAGGTGCTGCATAGACATAGGGCTGCCCTGCATAGAACTCGAAGCAGCAGCAGGCATCTTATTTGCTCCCTGCTATTAACAGAGTTTGGGCTGGAGATGTTTACTTTGTTTATCTAGGTGAATTCTCTCTCTCACTTTCCATGCACATCTATAAGCATGAGGCAAGTATGATAAAGTCAGGGAGTCTCTCATAACTGACCAACTACACTGTCAACCAACCCTACTTGTAAGCCACAAAAAACAGATAAAAAAAAATGCAGCATCTTTCTGACTCCACAATGCATAAATCCCAGGGTGCACTTGTGTCTCTCGTTTACATGTTGGTAGCTTTACTTGTAATTATAATGATATATTAGTGGCTAAGCATCTCCATATAAGATCACAAAAGGGAGCAAACCAAACTTATATTCTAACACTGAAATTTATGCAAATCTTAACACTTGCTGCTGGTCAGAGGGAAATGAGAATATTTTGTGAAATATCCTGGCAATCCTGGTGGATGATGCATGTGGGAGCAATGCCTGAGAATGGTGGCCTATGTCTTGTCCTCCACTTGTGGATGTTGGAATAGTGCCTGGGTGATGCAACTGCTGGAGGTCCTAGCTCTGTCAGGCAGAATATGTAATATTTATTAGGAGGAAATGAGGGAATGTCCTGGGATCCAGTTCCTGACTTCATTTACTGGCAGATCCCTACTGACAGGAGCAGAGATGAGTGAATAACTGACTTTTCAGTTTCATGACTCAATAGAAAAATCTGAAAAATAAATCAGTTATTGTGAACCAAAACTGATTTATTTTATTTTTGTTTTTCTGGATGAAACCAAAAAAAAAAAAAAAAAAATGAAAAAATGTTGCTCAGGTTGAACAAAATGTTTCAAACATCTATTTGAACAACATTTTTTAAACAAATGGTTTTGACATTTTTGTTTTCAGTTTTTTGGTTTTTACCAAAACTATTTGCTGAATTTGCAAATACTTTCAATGCTGTGAAAAATGCATTTCTCAAAGAATACTATTTTTTTTAACTGTCCAACTCCAGTCAGGAGGATTTTGTAGTGATAGGCAAACTTCATGAGAGTTGCAACACTGAAACCATTTGATTATATAGTGAGTCTGGTATTTGATGTTTTCCTTAAAGCTGGAGGTCCTGGAGTCATGGTATTGTATGAGACTGTGGTTTTGTTTGTTTTTTAAAGTTTCTAGCCCTCATATTGTAGAGAAGAGTTTGAAAACATGAACCAAGTATGCCCTGAAGGCTCAGAAACCAAGGTGCAAATAACAAAACCCTTTTAAAAATCATGCTTTTTTTTTTTAAGCCAACATTATGATTTGTGTGGGAGAGGGGCTGAGTTGTGATATTTGAACATTTGGGGTTGCTAATAGTGTGCTTTGGAGGTTCAGTTCAGTTTAGAAAAGTACACAAAAGTAAAAATACTTATTGTAACATGTTGGAAGAGGCAATGACACGCCTCCAAATGCCTTTTCTCTACAAAGGGCAAGTTGCAGGACATTTTTGTGAACTGCCTTGCCTTTTGTTGTGCATGAAGGGCTACATTGAGAGTTCACTCTCGGCCATGAGTACAAGGCGGCACACAGAATACCCCTGCTTCCCCCTTGCTGCTTGGGGGGAAGTAACTTATCCAGCCCTGAAAAGGATCTAGTTTACTTCCACCTCGCTTTGGCCTAGATCCTCTGGGCAGCAATGGGAGGTAAGGAGTAGAGCCAGGCTCCACCTACTCACTGCCCCTCTCCCTGCTTATTTGCTCCCAGTAGGTAGTATCTGGAGATCTGGGGCAGCACCCTATATCCGATCCAAGGTCTTACTCAACCAACAGGGCAGTGAGGGGATCTTACTGCCACTTTTCACTCCCCACATGGCCAGAGAAGAAAAGGAAACAGTCTAGTTCAGAATTAGTTCAAGGCGGGTTCTGCGCATGTATATCTATGTGTGAGCCTCATGCTGCAGTTTCTCCCCAAGAAAACCAAAAGATGCTGCACTTATCTGAACCTTATTCCAATGGTGTGTTTGCAAAACTGGGCAGTGAAGCTCATGGGAACCGTTTCAGTCTTTTGAGATTTTCAATATTTTCATCTTCTATGTGGGTCAGAAATAGTGCAAGACCAGTTTATCTCATAGTACTTCAGCATTTCCACTTCTAGTACCAGCACTAAGGGGAAACACTACCCACCACTCTTCTGGGTGCAGGGACTACAGATGGGAAGATGTCACCATGCAACACACCCTACATCATCTTGGTCTTTGCTGTTTCTTTTCACTTCATTCTTCCAATGAATCCGTAGCTTTCTGGTGAGCAAAACTGAATTCCATGTTCTAGGTACTGCCATTTTAGAGACACATAAAACAGGCCCAGGCCTCCGTGCTCCATGATATCACATGACATCTGTGTATGAGACAGTACACAGCAAATACTTTTAGCGATTGCAGTTTAGTATCACACAGTTTGCTGTCCAGTTCTGGGCACTACACTTTAGGAAAGGTGTGAACAAACTGGAAAGAGTCCAGAGGAGAGCAACACAAATGCTAGATCAGGTTTTCTAAACCTTTTATCAGGAAATGCTAAAACTGGCCATATTTACTCATGAGAAAAGAAGACTGAGGGGGGATCTGAGAACAGTTTTCAAATATGTTAAGAACTGTTATGGAGAGGATGGTGATTAACTGTTCTCCTTGTCAACTGGAGGTTGGACAAAAGTAATGGGCGTAATCTGTAGCAAGGGAGATGTAGATTAGATATTGGGAAAGTTTTCTAACTATAAAGGTAGTTAAGCTCTGAATAGGCTTCCAAGGGAAGTTGTGAAACCTCATCATTGGGGGTTTCCAATAACAGGTTGGACAAACACCTGCCAGGGATGGTCTAGGTTTACTTGGTCCTGCCTCAGAGCAGGGGGCTGGACTTGATGACCTTTCAAGGTCCCTTCCAGCCCTGTATTTCTATGATCACATCTGCTGTGGCACAACCTGAAAAGTTAAGATTACCATATGACGATCACTGGGGTCCCATTGTGCTAGGTGCTGCACAAAGAAATGCTAAAGAGACAGTCCCTACCCCAATGAGCTCACAATGTAAATAGACAAGATAGGCAAAGGGTGGAGGAAAGTGAATATTATTATCCCCATTCTACACATTGGGAACTGAGAGATTAATGATTTACCCAAGCTCACACAGGGAGGCTATGGCAGACTCAGCAACTGAACCCAGATCCCCTCAGTTCCTTAACCATCCTCCCTCTTATTAAGACTAACTCACTGTAAAGAATCATACCACCAGAAGAGATTTCTGCCTCTTTGCGATCAGCTCAGTTTTATCTTTCAGGGCCAAACAATCCCCTCTGAGGGCTGCAAATGAGACAAAGAATAAAACAGCAGCCCAATCAGGGTGATAGAAGTGGAAGACGGGGGAGTGGAGCCTAGTTTTCTAGTACTTGAAACCCAGCCAACAATGCATTTAATCTGCAGCAACATGTATAGTACCAGTAGCTTGTAAATGAGATGATTAATATAAAGTTTTAAACTTATTTTAGATGTAAAATTGCAGATTATTTCCTGTAGGCAGGTGGAACAGCACCTCTGGCAACATCCAAATTGTCTGAAAGAATTAAGCATCAGATTTCTTTCAGCAGCTTGTGTCGCACTCAGCCTGGTTCAGTAGAAAGAATCTCATGAATAATGTTGTTTGTACTTTCTTCCATGCAGTGTTTTATTTTGTAATTTATTTTTTGAAATAAAAGGGATGGTGAGGATTTTGAAAGTCCGAATGTGTCTCCCTCCTATCCAAATATTGCTTTCCTTTTCATCAATTGTTGGGCTTGTATTAAAGTAATTTTATATCCTCTTCCTACACTGCAAAGGTAGATGTTTTTTCATTCATGAAGCAGGAGTTAATAAAGGACACAACAGGAAATAAAAAGGAAGGCTTCAGAAGAGGGTTGACACAGGAGCGGCACCAGGGTTTTTGCCGCCCTAGGCGGCAGTGCTCCTCCTCTGAGCATTCGGCGGCGGGGGTCCTTTCGCTCCGCGTCTTCGGGGCACTTCAGCAGCTGGTCCCGGAGCGAGTGAAGGACCCGTCGCCAAATTTCCGCCGAAGACCCAGAGTGGAAGGATCCCCCGCCGCCGAATTTCCGCCGAGGGCGGCAAAATGCCACCCCCCCCCCCCAAATCCTGCCGCCCAGGGCAACCACCTAGGGTCGCCTAGTGGAAGCACCAGCCCTGGGTTGGCCCCATCTGAAGGAAGCCACGTTCCTTCGAGGCTCCGGTCTTGTTTATACACAGAATCTTTGTCTACACTAGCAACTTATGTTGGTATAACTGCATCACTTAGCTACATAATTCTATCGACCGAACTCCTGGTGTAGACAGCGCTATGTCAATGGAAGGATTTCTCCCATCAACACAGCTGCCACCTGTCAGGGAGATGACAGGAGAAGCCCTCCACTGACGGAGGTAGCATCTTCACTGATGGGGTGCTGTTGCAGCATTTTAAGTGTAGACAAACCAAGAGTTTGTTGCAACTTAACAAAAGGTGTGATTTTTAAAGCTATTTAGCCAAACCAGTGCAAAAGGCTGTGTGAATGTTGTTATGCTGATTAAACCAGGCTTATGTGTGTTCATCTTAGGGTATGTCTACACAACAAAGTTATGTCAACCTAAGTTACAGCGATGTACAGCTACTGGCCACCGCAGTAATTCAATCGCTTTGGCGTGTCCACACTACACTCCATGTGTCAGTGTGCGTGTCCTCAACAGGAGCGCTTGCACTGAATTAACTGTGGGATGGCATCTGAAAAGCAGCAATAGTCGATGTAAATAATGAAGTGTCTACACTGAGACAGCGATGACCTAATCACATTGACATTGACTCTACGCCTCTCGTCGAGGTAGAGTTATTAAATTGGTGTAGTGGGCGAGTTACATCAGTGGAAGCAACTTTTTAATGTAGGCGCTTACAGAGTTAGGTTGACATAAGCTGCCTTACGTCAACCTAACTCTGTAGTGTAGACCTGGCCTTAGATAGATTAGGAACAGTTTAAATGAAACCAAAATAAGAACATCCACATGAGGGTTTATGCTGGTTTAACTAAACTGGTGCAAATTTGTGTGTAAACAGCCCTGTAGAAGGAACAGAGTTCCTAAGGCCAGAAGAGAATAGCTGATGAGAGAAAGGGCAGCAGGACTCCCCTGAGGAAAGGGCAGTTCAGTCAACATAGTATTTGACCATTCAGTGAGTGGGAAGGTCTGGGCTGTGATTCCCTGAGGTAAGGTACAAAAGTGAATGTGTCTGTTGTCCCCTCTAAATCAGCCAACAGATGGTTTGACCCTGTGGGGTGTGGGTGAGACTGTCCAGGTCTCCCTGGGGAAAGCAAAAGCTTAGTTATGGATTAAGGCAGGGGTGGCCAACCTGTGGCTCCGGAGCCACATGCGGCTCTTCAGAAGTTTAATATGCGGCTCCTTGTATACGCACCGATTCTGGGGCTGGAGCTACAGGTGCCAACTTTCCAATGTGCCGGGGGCTGCTCACTGCTCAACCACTGGCTCTGCCACAGACCCTGCCCCCATTCCACCCCTTCCTGACCCCTCCCCGAGCCTGCCGTGCCCTCGCTCCTTCCCCCTCCCCTCCAGCCTCCTGCACACCACGAAACAGCTGATCGGGAAGAAGGGGGAGGCGCTGATTGACGGGGCAACCAGTGGGTGGGAGTGGGGGGCGGGGAAGAGGCACTGATGGAGGGGGGCTGCTGATGTATTACTGTGGCTCTTTGGCAATGTACATTGGTAAATTCTGGCTCCTTCTCAGGCTCAGGTTGGCCACCCCTGGATTAAGGAGAGGATGAGAGTGATTGGGCCTCTGAAGCTGACCCAGTCCACACCTGGCTCAGGACTTTGTTTAAAACTTTGTTTATTGAGTAGATTAAAAAATATGGTGAAGAAGGTTTTTCCCCAAAGCACCCTGGGACAGATCTTTCCTTTCAGCTCCATTGCAGCCAGTGGTCACTTCCAAAAGGCCCCTTCAAAAGTTTGGCCCGGCAGGACGGTGCAGTACCTTTAAACTATTAGTTTAACAAAACTGTTAAAAACAGCAAAGCGCATATATTCTAAGGGCCTAATCTAAAAACCACTGAAGTCATTAGAAAGATTCCCTTTGACTTCAACCCTAACTAAATACGTTCTGTTGACATATTTTTCTGCTGTTTCCCACGACAGGTCGCTTCCTCCTCTCCCTGCTCTGCCAGGCTGCCATTAATGTTGAATCTGTACAAGTCCGATAGGAGCTCCTCACATTTAACAAATTATTTACACAAACTCACACTGTCTGAATGTTCTATGGAAGCTTTCCAGACTAATTTAAAATCATACTTCCTGAAACTTGGAGGATTGCCAACAGCTTTCAGCATCATCCTGCATTTCCTGTTGGCTTTGAATGATCAATCAATACTCCTTGGTTAGGCTAAACAAAACTGAGTAAAATTCAATGGAATGAAGTTCAAATGTATCTTAGTGAGAAATAGGTCTAAACTAGGAAATGCCATTAAAACGAACTGAAATGCAGCTCTCTGTGTTTTCTTTTTTCAAGTGGCATTTTCCCCTATCAAAGACTTCTCAATTTCTGTGCAGCTGGTTCTGCTTTTTACACACCAGTCACAATACCAACTGCACCGATTTTAGCTAGACTGCTCCAAACTCTGGCATGGTTTAAATGGCTATAAAGTATTTACTGCCTCACCCTGCCCTCCCTAAACCAGTGCAGCCCACATAGACAAAAATAGACACAAGTTTAGTGGGCCTATCAATTAAGCTAAGCCTATAAATAAGTGTGTACAGAATCAGGGCCTTAGGTAGGCACAAAAACCAGTTGGGGTCACTCTAGATCACTATTCCATGTGAATTATGTGTCTGAAGAAATTCTGTAGCCCTCTGACAATAGGTCAGTATGTTAGCTAAGAATCTGTACTAAAACAAGCACAGTTATTCAAATCAGACTAACTCTATGCCCAGCTGAACTGATGCTGTGGGGAAAGAAGAATATGCTATGAATACAGCTAGCATATCGCAAAATGCTAGAAAGAGGCCCATCTACACACACAAGTTGCACCATTTTAACTAAATTCTGTTTTAAAACCAGTGCAAACCCTGTGTAGACCTCTTTGGCCTGGTCTACACTGGGGGGGGGGGCGGGGGGAGGAAATCGATCTAAGTTACACCACTTCAGCTACGTGAATAACATAGCTGAAGTCGACGTACTTAGACCGACTTACCGTGGTGTCTTCACCGTGGTGAGTCGACTGCTGCCGCTCCCCTGTCGACTCTGCCTGTGCCTCTCGCAGCAGGGGAGTACAGGAGTTGACGGGAGAGCGCTCGGGGGTCGATTTATCGCGTCTATTCTAGATGCGATAAATCGATCCCTGCTGGATCAATCACTGCCCGCCGATCGGGCGGGTAGTGTAGACATACCCTTAGTTTGGTTTAAAAGTGGCTTGTTTCAGTTAACTTAAACCTGTTCCCAAAAATTACACTTTATGTTAAACTGATGCAATTTGCACATGTAGACAAACCCAGAGTTAGAATAAAAGAAAATTCCCTGTCTAGTTAAAAAAAATCATAACTCATCAATTACATATGTCCAAAGGGACCATTTTTAAAGATTCACTATTTAATTCGTTGTGGTCTAATATGAGATAGATTTAAATCCATGGCATTGCAGCATTATCTGCTCCTTCATCAAGGACTAGAACCACTCAATGAGAACCCTATCCTTCCCCCATTAAAGCCACTGGGAGTCTTTGCATTGACTTTAGTGGGAGATGGATTAGACCATATGTGCACAGGAAATTCCACTTATCTATGGACCAAAAATATTGATGGCATTTGTTTCATTTAAATATCTGCTGAATCTCCTAGTTAGAAAGAAAGACTGAAACACCCTTCATAATAAAAAGATAGAGAGGAAGGGAATAGTTACATGAGTGTCTGGTGATGTGTTGCATTCAAAATGGGAGCTCCACTGGGGTAACCTCTCTTCTGAGATCTTAGTAACTTCATAGCTGGGGAAAACACTTTGCCTAGAATTCTGCATTCAATGCAACTACTCAAATGAAAAAAGCTTTTTAAAAGGAGTTTTGAAAGTGTCACTTTCCCTGCAAAGTTACATCAAAGCAAAAGCAGGGTTGTGGATGTTATCAAGTTATACAACAGCAAGTTAAGACGTCCTGAGGCTTACAAGCTGTCAAAGTTCTTGGAAAGAGAGGGAAAACTTGCTCATCAGACAGGTTTTAACATGTTATTTGAATTTTTTTTAAATGAATGATATAGTACCAAGGTAATAAAAGTCTGATGTGCCAGACTGGGGTTAGATTTAGAGCAGGGATCTTGAATTTATTGGGAAACCTTTCCATACATTTTTGTAGTGCAGATTATTCCTTATTTATCTGTTTTAGATTACAAGGACTTCAGCTTTTAGCATAGGGTTTATCCAGCTCACTGACTTCAATGGGAGTTGATTCAGCCTTGAAGAGTGATACCGATTATTGCCTTGACACGGTTCTACCAAGAATGAGCAACAGAAATTTTTTTTCCAGATAAGTGGTGTCATGATCCATAATTCTGGGTATTAACATGCTATTGGAGAAATAGTTTGGGGTTTTAACTCTGATTCTGATCCTGCAGTTAACCATGCATGTAAAAAAGGCAGCCACAGAGCAAAGGGCAGCAGTCTGCTGCGTATTGTAAATTGCAGGATTGGGGGTTATAATTGTAGTCAGATTTTCAAAAAAAAAAAAAAAAAAAAGTGAAAGTCAGTTAGAAAGTTTACATCACTTCAGGCTGTAACCACAAAAATTAAGCTTTCCAACTTGTTAATATCACTGGTCTACAATTTTTGAGACGTCGTCTGCTTCAGAGATAAAATGTGGTATTTATTATGTATTTTGATGTGCTGAATTCAAATATGACAATTAAAACAACTGATTGGCTACTGTTTCTAAGATATTTAAGTTTTTACATTTTATGTCTATGAATATTGTGTAGATAGTAGAGTTTTAATCATAAATTGTAAACCTAGGTCTTTTCGTATGTTTATGGTTGCTTTACATGATAATATTTCACCTGTCCTGTTTATGTAACACTTTAAAAATCAGCAAAAGGGTTATCTAAATAAAATTTATTATGAAACAAAAGGCAAAAAACTATTATGTACATAGTTTAATCCTATTCAGTGTCTACTCGGCGCTTCTTGGCTTGTCTCTTGTATTCATTAAATGGAGCATCTCTTGTCACTGTCCAGCAATAGTCTGCAAGCATTGATGGGCTCCATTTGCCCTGATAGCGTTTCTCCATTGTTGCAATGTCCTGGTGAAATTGCTCACCGTGCTCGTCGCTCACTGCTCCGCAGTTCGGTGGAAAAAAAATCTAGATGAGAGTGCAAAAAATGTATCTTTAGTGACATGTTGCAACCAAGGCTTTTGTATGCCTTGAGGAGGTTTTCCACCAACAACCTGTAGTTGTCTGCCTTGTTGTTTCCGAGAAAATTTATTGCCACTAACTGGAAGGCTTTCCATGCCGTCTTTTCCTTGCCACGCAGTGCATGGTCAAATACATCATCTCGAAGAAGTTCACGAATCAGAGGACCAACAAAGACCCCTTCCTTTATCTTAGCTTCACTTAACCTTGGAAATTTTCCACAGAGGTACTTGAAAGCTGCTTGTGTTTTGTCAATGGCCTTGACAAAGTTCTTCATCAGACCCAGCTTGATGTGTAAGGGTGGTAACAAAATCTTCCTTGATTCAACAAGTGGTGGATGCTCAACACTTTTCCTCCCAGGCTCCAATGACTGTTGGAGTGGCCAGTCTTTCTTGATGTAGTGGGAATCTCTTGCACGACTATCCCATTCGCAGAGAAAACAGCAGTACTTTGTGTATCCAGTCTGCAGATCAAGCAAGAGAGCAACAACCTTCAAATTGCCACAAAGCTGCCACTGATGTTGGTCATAGTTTATGCACCTCAAAAGTTGTTTCATGTTGTCATAGGTTTCCTTCATATGGACTGCATGACCAACTGGAATTGATGGCAAAACATTGCCATTATGCAGTAAAACAGCTTTAAGATTAGTCTTCGATGAATCAATGAACAGTCTCCACTCATCTGGATCATGAACGATGCTGAGGGCTGCCATCACACCATCGATGTTGTTGCAGGCCACAAGATCACCTTCCATGAAGAAGAATGGGACAAGATCCTTTTGACGGTCACGGAAAATGGAAACCCTAACATCACCTGTCAGGAGATTCCACTGCTGTAGTCTGGAGCCCAACAGCTCTGCCTTACTCTTGGGTAGTTCCAAATCCCTGACAAGGTCATTCAGTTCACCTTGTGTTATGAGGTGTGGTTCAGAGGAGGAGGATGGGAGAAAATGTGGGTCCTGTGACATTGATGGTTCAGGACCAGAAGTTTCATCCTCTTCCTCTTCCTCGTCTGACTCAAGTGAGAATGAGTCTGGTGCATCAGGAACCGGCAGTTCTTCTCCGTGGGGTACTGGGCGTATAGCTGATGGAATGTTTGGATAATGCACAGTCCACTTTTTCTTCTTTGACACACCTTTCCCAACCGGAGGCACCATGCAGAAGTAACAATTGCTAGTATGATCTGTTGGCTCTCTCCAAATCATTGGCACTGCAAGGCATAGATTTCCTTTTCCTGTTCAACCACTGGCGAAGATTTGTTGCACAAGTGTTGCAGCATATGTGTGGGGCCCACCTCTTGTCCTGATCTCCAATTTTGCAGCCAAAATAAAGGTGATAGGCTTTCTTAACCATAGTGGTTATACTGCGCTTTTGTGATGCAAAAGTCACTTCACCACAAACATAGCAGAAGTTATCTGCACTGTTCACACAAGTACGAGGCATCTCTGCTCACTTTGGCTAAACAGAAATGTGTCCCTTTGCAAAATCAAACACTGACAAATAAGAGAGCACGACACTGTCTGATTTCTAGAGCTGATATAGGGCAATTTGTTCAGCAGAGTGATGTAAGCTTCGTTATGATTGCATCATCCATGACTTCTAGGAATAACATGATGCAATTCATATCATGTATGATGCAATACCAGCTTCAGATTGCATCATTCATTGTTTTGCCTAAAAAGCAAGTACTGTCCAAACCCAGTCATAGATTTATTCATAGATCCAGTCAAAGATGTATTTTAGTCATTTCTGGTTTAAATTGAGATCCCTTCCCTTTATAACTCACTTATCCTCCGCCATTCCCAAGTCAAGGGTCGTATATACTGACCCAATAGCATATCTTGAAAACTAGAGCCAATCAACAATTTTAAGCATCATTTTCGTTCTCAGTGACCCAGAATTAGTAAAGTTTGACTACATTTATTTCAGAAGCATTTTGGCTGTAGAGCAGTGTATTCAGCAGATCTCAGAGTGATGAAGAATTAGAATCACCAAAAGGAAAGAGGTGCCCAGCTTAATTGTTGTAAATGATTTTAGATGGTGATGATAATATAGGCTAAAGTAGGCACACCGTGTACTGTTTAGTGCTTAATGTACTTTCCTAAATTACATGGAACATGATGATTTGTTATTGCATACTAAAGAAACAAATATAGACAATTCCTTTTATATACTGTATTACAAATTTCTTCATTGTGTCATAGGTCAGTGTTACAGCTATGCCAGGCTCTCTCCTTTATTATGTTTCACCGGACTGCAAAATTCTATATTTTTTTCATATTCAGTGAAAAAGTCCTTGCTTAGTCCACTTAGGACTTGTAGTCATTTAAAAATGTTAGTTTGAAAATATTTTCCCAAGTATATTAAAGAGCCGTGATGGTGATAAGCCTAATTTTAGTTCCCACTCTTAACTAAAGCCTCACCTGCGTTGCAAAGTTTGAATCCAAATTATATCCACACTTCTCCAGTGTTCGGGAATGTCTGAATCCAGGGCATTATGTCATCCCATTATAGAGATAAAGTCCAGCTACAAAGATTGGATCTGGATCCAAACTTCCGAAGTTCACAGGTTTTCTGATCTAGGGCTTTGGTTCAATCCATTTCAGTAGACCTATGGCAGCATTAAATGCCTGTGAATCAAGCCCTCTACTCACTGGGTTTGGGGTTTTATTATTTCTTTGTGGATGTTCTTTTTAAAACTACGTCTATACTTACCTCCAGGTTCGGTGGTAAGCAATCGATCTTCTGGGATCGATTTATTGCGTCTTGTCTAGACGAGATAAATCGATCCCGGAAGTGCTCGCCGTTGACACCGGTACTCCTGCTCCGCGAGAGGAGTACGTGGAGTTGACTGGGGAGCCTGCCTGCCGCGTGTGGACCCGCAGTAAGTACCTTGTAGTTCGAACTAAGATACTTCGACTTCAGCTACGTTATTCACGTAGCTGAAGTTGCGTATCTTAGTTCGAACTGGGGGGTTAGTGTGGACCAGCCCTGGGTTTGGGGTTTTATTATTTCTTTGTGGATGTTCTTTTTAAAGCTACTCATAACTCAAACAGTTTGGTCTAACAGATGCATATGTTTTGCATATTAGTTTTCAACCAGAACAGATTATTACTATAGCTTTCCTATGTCTGAGCTGCAAATTACAGGTCAAATTTCAGAGTTGTAGCCGTGTTAGTCTGTATCAGCAAAAACAACGAGGAGTTCTTGTGGCACCTTAGAGACTAACAAATTTATTTGGGCATAAGCTTTCTTGGGCTAAGACCCACTTCATCAGATGCATGGAGTGGAAAATACAGTAGGAAAATATATAAACATAGTACATGAAAAGATGGGAGTTGCCTTACCAATTCTAACGAGACAATTCAATTAAAGTGGGCTATTATCAGCAAGAGGAAAAATCCCTGTTGTAGTGGTAGTCAGGGTGGCCCATTTCTAACAGTTGACAAGAAGGTGTGAGTAACAGTAGGGGGGAAATTAGTTTTTAGTGACCTGTGTGACAGTCTCTGCAGATATTATTTGCATACTACATGGTTAATTATATATAACTCAAGTCATTATGCAAATTAGACACCTATGTCCCATTAGAGTACAGAGGACTGTATAAATGAAAGGGGGGAAAAACCTAATAGCATGTTACCAGGCAAGGTAATCTAAGGGGACCCTGAGATCCTGGGTGGAAGCAAGCACCACAGGGATGCTCACATCACATGCAGAAAATGATTACATCCAGGCCCCTCAGACCTGAGTCCAAGCCTGCCAAACCCTCTGGATACAAGCTCAGGTGAATTCCCCCCATGCAAACATCAGCACTGCTATTGTTAGCGTGCTAGCTTGAGCAGAGCTAGTTCATGCTGGGAATCATACCTCCCAGCTACAGTGCAGACCTACCTTCAGAGACTGTTGTCTCCAAAAGGATACAATTAGGCCACTGTGTTTTACATTTAATAGTTTTGCCTCATTGTCTAAACAGGATAAGCAGATTTTATTTTTGCCAAATATTTTACACAGGATAAATCACTTGAAACTGTCGACAGTTAGGATGAAAATTAATTTCTGCATGACAACACCTGTCAGCACTTTCCCACTGAATCAAAAACCAGATCTTAAAGACAGTTGCAGTTGAATAGGTTAGGTTCTTGTTTACAAAGCAAAGAGCAACAGCACTTTCTTAAAAACTTTAAATAGTTTGATCTATGGTTAAAGTAAGGGGGATGTGAATCAGTCTAAAGACAATCAATGTCATAGACTAATTTCTGAGATGCCTCAGTAGTGTCTGTCTGCTGCTCACCCATGTGACACAGCATGAAGTTCTATAAGATAACCAAGTGTTCACCTTGTCCTCTAGCTTGTCTGGAAACGTCACAGAGGTGGCCCTCTAGGATTGATCATTTGGTTTGCTCCACCCCGCTTCTGTGCCAATCCAAAGGTCACAGGGGCCACAAAAAGGTCAGACCTGGCCTAGCAAAGAACCCTCTTATCTCTAATTTATTATTATTTTTTATATCTGTAGACTTGCTCAGGGGCACTGCCGTAGTGAGATGCTCCAAATCCTGGCACCTCAGAGGCCACAGGACGTTAAGGTCTGCTCCCCTTAAACCTCTGGATATACAACCTAAATATACTGCACTCCCTAAGTAGACTAGCATTCCAGGAGAGAAACAAATACACAATCACCCAGAAAGTGAGTGAAGAAACGCCCAAAACCTGAACAGACAGTTATGAGAGAGCAAGAATCCAGCAAGCTGATATGTTGAGAGAAGCAGCGTGACAGGTGAATAATTTCCCCTTCTCTAAAGATATAATTAGGTTTGGAAGGAATAGATTTTTAATCGGTAAATGTCGATTTCACTGTACACAGACAAACCGAGAAAAATATTTCCATTGGCAACAGTCAAAATTTACAGATAGGCAAAGTAAGAAAAATGCTGCTTGAGAACTTAGAGTTTGATTTAAGGCTATTTGCTTTGTATATCTAGACATGTAATTTTGACAATTTGTGTTGGAACACTTATAAAACTTTAACTTACTGAATCTCAGCATCTACGGTTATTAAATAATTATTGGCTGACGTCTCCGATTGTCTCACCTCCCCATAATTTCCCCCACTGTGAAAATTTAAGTCAATAAAAATAGAAAAATGCATAAAGATAAACATCAACATTATCTGTCAAAACTATTTAGAAAAATCAAATTGTGCCAAATCTAGATACAATCCACACAAAATTATCACTCTTGGAGAGTAAGTAGCTTGAGGGATATCCCACCAGTAAATATATCAAAAACTACATAGAAACATAAATGGGCTCCAGATACATCACGTGTAAGCATACAACTCTTTGCCAAATACATCTCAGAACCAAACTTGTCCAACATGTAAAATAGGACACTGTATACACATAATACCTCCAGGAGGACAGAGAAGTTGGATTCTTTGGCTTGGGTATAGAAAGAAAGATCTGAGGCCTGGTCTACACTAGGAGGTTATGTCGAATTTAGCAGCGTTAACTTGAATTAACCCTGCACCCGTCCACACAACGAAGCTATTTATTTCAACATAGAGATCTCTTTAAATCGATTTCTGTACTCCTCCCTGACGAGGGGAGTAGCGCTAAATTCGACATGGCCATGTCGAATTAGGGTAGGTGTGGATGGAATTCGACGCTAATAGCTCCGGGAGCTATCCCACAGTGCACCACTCTGTTGACGCTCTGGACAGCAGTCCGAGCTCGGATGCTCTGACCAGCCACACAGGAAAAGCCCCAGGAAAATTTGAATTCCTTTTCCTGTCTGGCCAGTTTGAATCTCATTTCCTGTTTGGACATCGTGGCGAGCTCAGCAGCACTGGCAACGATGCAGAGCTCTCCAGCAGAGGTGACCATGCAATCGCAGAATAGAAAGAGGGCCCCAGCATGGACTGAACGGGAAGTCTTGGATCTGATCGCTGTGTGGGGCGATGAGTCTGTGCTTTCAGAGCTGCGATTGAAAAAACAGAATGCGAAGATCTACGAGAAGATCTCAAAAGCCATGATGGAGAGAGGATACAGCCGGGATGCAACGCAGTGCCGCGTGAAAATCAAGGAGCTGAGACAAGGGTACCAGAAGACCAAAGAGTCAAACAGACGCTCCAGATCCCAGCCCCAGACATGCCGTTTCTACGAGGCACTGCATTCCATTCTAGGTGCGGCCGCCACCACTACCCCACCACTGTCCGTGGACTCTGACGATGGGGTATTGTCGACAGCCGCTTCCTCGGAGCTGTTTGCAGACTGGGAAGATGTGGAAGGAGATAAGGAGGACGAGGCAGTCGACAGCGCTTTCAACGCTGATTTCCCCGACAGCCAGGATCTCTTCATCACCCTCACGGAGATCCCCTACCAACCCTCCCAAGGCCGTAACCCGGACCGTGAATCAGGGGAAGGACCAGTAGGTAAGTGTTTTAAACATTTATTTTGAACAGAATAGGAATGGTATCTTAACAATGGGTTTTTCATGATTAGTTTGCCCTAGGCGCTTTAGTTTTTAGTCCTTGCCAGTGCAGCTACTGGAAAATTCTGTCAACATGTCCGGGGATAGAGCAGAAATCCTCCTGGGACATCTCCAGGAAGCTCTCCTGGAGGTATTGTGAAAGCCTTTGCATGAGGTTCCTGGGGAGAGCGGCCTTATTGCGTCCTCCATGGTAGGAAACTTTTCCACGCCAGGCTAGCAGCAAGTACTCCGGGATCATTGCCTCGCAAAGCATGGCGGCATACGGCCCTGGTGTTTGCTGGCATTCACGCAGCATGCGCTCTTTCTCCGTCTCCGAAATCCTCATCAGAGTGATATCACTCATGGTGACCTGCTTTGAATTAGGGGAATGTTAGTATTGGGACTGATTGCCTGTTCCTTTACATAACTGTAACCGGCGGTTTACAGCCACGCGGTGGAGACGGGACAGGGGCAGCATGCAGGGATCTTTCCCGGGGACAGCCGCGAGGAGGGTGGGACAGGGGCAGAGTTGATACTGGCTGGATTGCCGGCAGCAGGAACTGCCCAACGCTAGGAGCATTGCTTGGAATGTGAAAGGAGGGCACTGCTATAAATTAAGCTTTAAGCAGCCAAAAGTCTACAGCTTACCATGTCCGTCTGCTAGCTGAATTCCGTTGTCCGGCCCCGCTTGTGTGATCTGTACAGCAAGACCCCAGGCACTCAATGGGAAGGCCGAAAATTCGACCTTGTACTGAGTGCGCATGTGATAGGTGCTGTGCATGGTCTTGTTCACAGAGAAAGACTATATTCATTGTTCGCAAAACTGTATCTTTGTGAGGAATTCACTCCCTTTTTCCCATCCCACAGCTGTGAGTGTCTCCCGAGCTACCTCAGCATCCCCCTCCCAGAGGCTGGCGCAGATTAGGCGCCGAAAGAGAAGGACACGGGACGAGATGTTCTCCGAACTTATGGGCTGCTCCCGAGCCGATGCGGCTCAGCAGACCCAGTGGAGGGAGAACATGTCGCAACTATCACACAGCGAACGGGAGGACAGGTGGCGGCAGGAAGATCAGCAGGCGACTCAAACGCTGCTTGGACTAATGAGGGAGCAAACGGACACGCTCCGGCGCCTTGTCGATGTTCTGCAGGACCAGAGGCAGGAGGACAGAGCCCCGCTACATTCTATCTCTAACCGCCCTCCCCCACCACAAAGTCCCATCCCCCCTCACCCAAAGCCCCAAGAAGGAGGGGAGGCAGGGGCCATGAAAACAGTCACTCCACCCCTGCAGACTGCTCAAGTACCAGAAGGCTCTCATTCCCAAAGATTTGATAAGTCCTTTCCTTCCCGCCTCACCCAAGCCCCCATCCCAGTTTCATCCCCTAACTGGGTAGTTGTTAATAAAAAATACATTTCTGTTAATTACTGTTTCCATCATGTTCTTTTAGAGGAGAGTGTGTTTGAAGGGGGGGAAGGGGGTTGGTAATTGGAGAGGACAGTCACCTTTACCAGGGTACAGACACAGGGGCAGGTTCAGCAGAAGGTCACACACACATTGCAGTCACTAAGCACCCTGGTCAGTCTGGCAGGTGGTTTTCATGTTCTGTGTGGGGGAGGCTATGTGAGTTTGTGGCGGGGGAGGGTGGTTACAGATCTTATGCAGCAGTCCTTAGCCTGGATGACAGAGCCACGCAGCAGGGGATCTGTAACCGCCCTCCCCCGCCACAAAGTCACATAGCCCCCACACACAGAGTCCCGAAAAGGAGGGGTGGCAGGCTCCGTTGAAACAACCAGTCCACCACTGCGGACCGCTCTAGGGGCAGGAGCCTGGCATTCCTCGAGTTTAGAAGCATCCTTTCCATCACTACGCCCGCTCCCCACCACAGTCTGCGTCCCAGTTTCAACACAAAATCCTTAATAAAGAAAACGGTGTTAATGAACAAAGTTCCATTTATTTTATTTTTAAAGGTGTGTTGGAAGGAGGGGAAGGGGGTTGGTAACTGGAGAGGATAGTCAACATTAACTGGGTAAAGAAATGGGCGCAGGTTCAGCTTCTGTTTAAACAAACTTAATAGTCACAGGTTACCCTGCTCACTCTGGAACCTACCTTTCAAAGCTTCCCAGATGCACAGCGTGTCCCACTGGGCTCTTCTAATCGCCCGGCTGTCTGGCTGGGCGTAATCAGCAGCCAGGCAATTTGCCTCAACCTCCCACCCCGCCATATACATCTCCCCCTTCTCTCACAAAGATTGTGGAGCACACAGCAAGCTGCAATAACAATGGGGATATTGGTTTCACTGAGACCAGAGCGAGTCAGTAAGCTTCTCCATTTCCCCTTCAGACGTCCAAAAGCACACTCCACCACCATTCTGCACTTGCTCAGCAGGTAGTTGAAGAGTTCTTTTTCACTGTCCATAGCTCCTGTATAGGGCTTCATGAGCCAGGGCATTAGCGGGTAGGCTGGGTCCCCGAGGATCACTATAGGCATCTCCACATCCCCAACAGTTATTTTGTGGTCCGGGAAGTAAATCCTTCCTGCAGCCATCTAAACAGACCAGAGTTCCTGAAAACGCGAGCATCATGAACCTTGCCCGGCCATCCGACGTTGAGGTTGGTAAAACATCCCCTATGGTCCACCAGTACTTGCAGCACCATTGAAAAGTAGTCCTTTCGCTTAATGTACTGGCTGGCCTGGTGGTCCGGTCCCAGGATAGGGATGTGAGTTCCATCTATAGCCCCACCGCAGTTTGGAAATCCCATCGCAGCGAAGCCATCTATGATCACCTGCACGTTTCCCAGGGTCACTACCTTTGAGAGCAGTAGCTCAACGATTGCATTGGCTACTTGCATCACAGCAACCCCCACGGTAGATTTGCCCACTCCAAATTGGTTCGCAACTGACAGGTAGCTGTCTGGCATTGCAAGCTTCCAGAGGGCTATGGCCACTCGCTTCTGGATAGTCAGGGCTGCTTGCATCCGGGTGTCCTTGCGCTTCAGGGCAGGGGACAGCAACTCACAAAGTTCCAGGAAAGTTCCCTTACGCATCCGAAAGTTTCGCAGCCACTGTGATTCATCCCAGACCTGCAGCACTATGCGGTCCCACCAGTCCGTGCTTGTTTCCCGGGCCCAGAATCGCCGTTCCACAGCATCAACGTGACCCATTGCCACCATGATGTCCACGGCGCGGGGTCCCGTGCTTTGTGAGAGGTCTGTGCCCCTCTCAGACTTAATGTCCTCACCGCGCTGCCGTAGCCTCCTTGCCCGATTTCTCAGCAACTGCCTCTGAAAAAGGTGGATGATAAGGTGCAAGGTGTTGACAACGGCCATAACTGCAGCGATGATCGCAGCGCGATCCATGCTCGCAGTGCTGTGGTTTCCGCACTGTCAATCACCAGAAAAGTGCGCGAACTGATTGCCCGCCGGCGCTTTCACGGAGGGAGGGCGGGAGTGAGGGTTGAATGACGAAAGTTACCCAAAACCACCCTCGACACATTTTTTTGCCCCAGCAGGCACTGGGGGCTTGACCCAGAATTCCAGTGGGCAGCAGGGACTGCAGGAACTGTGGGATAGCTGCCCACAGTGCACCGCTTCCAATGTTGACGCTTGCCCCATTAGCGTGGACTCACAAAGTCGAATTACTGTCCTTAGTGTGGATACACACGTTCGACTTTGTAATATCGGTTCCACAAATTCGCTTTAAGTAAAATCGAACTACTCTCGTAGTGTAGACATACCCTGAGTGATCTGACTGGACAACACAGAGGAAGTAAAACCCAAAGTGCTGTCCTGTCAGGATCCCAACATTGGCAGTCAGGACCAAGGGTCAGAGCAGGGGCAAACTGGAGGTGGGGCGTAGCAGAGGAGTGTATATTCAGTTTCCAGGCCAGGGTCAATACCAAGGGTCTGTCTCAGAAGACAAAGTCCAAATCTAGCCAAGGTCAAAGCCAGGAGTTGAGCAAAGAGCAGTCATGACAGCTACAGGGAATCCATGCTGTTGTCTGGACAGATTTCTAGAAGGCCCCTTAGGTTTATATAGGGTGGGGAGCCAATCAGGTGGGGAGCCAATCAGGAGCCATGGGGCTGCTGTCTGTCAGACCCCTTAAGGCGGGACTTCCATAGCCGGTCATGGGCTGTGGAGTAGAAGCTGGTTACAGCTCTTGCTGCTAGGTGACAGCATGGAGATGCCAGCTACCTGACAGGTCTGTATGCCTGGGTTCTAGACCTATAGGACCTTACATGTTGCACCTACATGGACACGTATCACAGAGTTGTCTTGTGACAAAGGAAAATGAATGTCTTCCCTTGATCGCACCAATATCTCACAACAAGGAGTCCCACAGGCTAACTGTACATGGTGTAAAAAGTATCTCCTTCAATCAGTTTTCAATTCTCTGCCTTTCATCGTTACGGATTGTCCCCTTGTTCTTGTGTTATGAGAAAGGTAAATAGGAGCAACAAATCTACCTTTCCTGTGCCTTTTACTATGTTTTCTACATTTAACATGTCCTCTCTTGCTCATGTCCTGCCTAAACAAAACAATCCCAATCTTTTCACTCTCTTTTCATCTGGAAAATTCCCCATGCCTGTAATCATTTTCGTTGCCTGTCTTTCAACCCCTCCTTTATTTCTGCTATATACTTTAGAGGTAAGTTAACAAAAATTGACTGCCATTGCTGAAACAGCAGCTTCTGAACTACTAACACATTAATGACAGGGTTATATTTGAAAATACAACGTATGAAGGTCTGGAAATCTTTTCATTTGGAAATTTTATACCAAAGAGAAAGACAAAGAGTCATACTTGATCATAATTTCATGAATAATTCATAATTTCTTAGGTGAGTTCATGAACTGTAATGCTAATAAATATCACATGGGAGACTCTTTCCTTACCAGCTGCACCCTTTGCCTCTTTTCTCCAACTCCTGTAATGTTTGTAGTAGTGTAATGTATTTAGACAATGATCTGTTTTGGAGCCAGACACTCAGATGATGTAAAGCAGCATAGCATTGGAAAAGTCAGTGGAGCTGCAATGATTTACACCATCTGAGGTGGAGGCCAAGGGCGGCAGAGCCTTCCTCAAAGTGGGGGGAACCAGGGACCCTTGCCCAATGAGGCCCAGCACCCACTCTGCCCCTTCCCCCAAGGCCTTGCCCCCACCCCTGAGACTCCCTCCTTCTCTTCCCCAAGGCCTGCCCCACCTCTTCCCCAGAGGCCCTGCCCCAGCCAAGCCACAGCAGGGGAGCTGAGCCCCCCTTCCAGGGCCGAAAGCAGCCCCCTGCCCATGTCCCCACTCCCCAAGCCACTCTACCCAGGGCAGATGGAGGGACCCAGGCTACCCACAGATGCCTGTGTGGCTCTTACACCAACCCAGCTCTGGCTGGGGGACCGGGCCTTAGAGCCACACCCTGGCCATGGTAAGAGCCGAGTGGGCAGCTGTGGGGAGCTTGGGTCCCTCCACCTGCCCTGGGGGGCGGGCCTCAGGCGGCGGGGACATGCGGGGGGAAGAGGAGAGAAAGGGGGAGGGGTCCGCCGTGGCAAAAAGTGGGAGGCCCATATCCTCTGCCCTCTCCCTCATTCCGGCGCCACTGGATGAGCCCAAAATACCCAGAGTGGGTATCAGAAAAGTGTAAGTTTTATTTGTTTAATTGTGTGCGTGTGGAGCTGATGTGTTTGAGTGTAAAAGAGGAGAGAAGAAATGTGAGAGCACAAAATAATGGAAAAGAGGAGAAAGAAGGTGAGAGCGAGGAAGATGAGGACACCTACATGTAGGATGGTCAAAGTGACCTGCAGCAGTTTGGAAGGATTCCCATTGACTTTAATGGGCTTAAAATTGGACCTTTAGCGAGGTGACTCCGTTACAGGCACGCAAGTGAACTGAGGGTGAAAAATAACGAAATTCAGAATGACTCAAATGGCAAAGTCAGTCAATTGCCTGGTAAAGTTAGCATCCATACCGATAACACTGGGAGTCACTGAACGAATTCTGCACGGCTGCAAAGTAGAAGTCTGGCCGCCCTGGAGATGCTCACCCGGATGCTGTGCTAGTGCTGGGGAAAGGCAGATTGGAAGTCAAAGTTCCCTCAAGACAATAGATTGGAAGTGGAAGGAATAAATGGGGGCTAGGAGTTTTTAGGAAGTTGTGTGCCTTAGGGGGAACTGCACGGTGTGAACAGGGACAGAGGGCTGGCAGGCCTACGTTTTCTCCCCACTTTGCCTTGCTAATTCTGATGGTTGGGGGTGGGGAAGTGTCTGTGTTGGGCCGGGGGGGGGGGGGGTGGCAACTCCAACTTCATATTTATTTTACAAACTTCTTACATTAAAACTATTACAAGAAGATTTTAAGCCAGGGCCTAGTGTTTCAAAGATCGTTTAATTTGGTTGCTTTTGAGAGTATGTTCCACAGGCAGCAAGCTGTTTAGTGCAGCAGCCTGAGGGAGCATTTGAAAATCATTTACTTTTTACACCTCTTTGTTCTCTGCTGTGGAAGGCACTGCATGAATCTGTATAGCAGACGCTTTCCTGGGTGACTCCACATCTGTGCTGTCAATCAGTATTAAACAGGGAAGTTGGTCCAATAAAAGATATTACCTCACCACCCTCCCTATCTCTCTCAATCAGTCTTAAAGGAAGTTATACCTCAGACATCAGGGGATGAAACATGAGTAATTTATTTAGTCACCTTAAGACGCTCTAAGACCAAAACTGCCGTGTGTGTGTGTGTGTGTGTGTGTGTGTGTGTGTGTTGGAAACTTTACTCCTGATTTTAAAATGTTGCTGATGGCAAGGGGCTAGACCACAAATCAAATCATCATCTTTCCAGCAGTTTTCTTTAGTCATTGCTGGGCTCAAATGTTACAGTTTCAAATCTCTGTAGAAATGCAGGGATCTGTTGAGTGGAGTGGTGGCTATAGCATGACAAGGAGCTAAAGAAAAGACATGGTTTGCTTTGTGCTTTAGATTAGGCAGAGATTTTTACTTTAAATTTTCACCCTTTGCTGAAACCTTATAAGAGACAAACAAACCAGGTTTCTTCATTTGAGGCAAGATATTATCTGAGGCTAACCTGAATGGGGTCCTAATGTGCTGTATACATATATGGTAAGTGACAGTTCCTGCTTCAAAGAGCTGAGCAAGAAAACTAAATTTACTGTTCATGTGTTGTACTTAATTTTCCAGGATCATAACCTGATCATATCCAAGCCAATTTTTATTGGAAAACTCAAACTTCTCCTAAATGAGGACTATTTTCCTGCCAATTTTTTATTTTGCATGCAGAGCCATTTCAGCTATAGAACTGTTTTAAAACAAAAAAAAAGGACACAATATTTTAATAATGGGGGAACTTCTGTGTTTCACTCTTTTGTATTCAAAAAACAGCTGATGCTTTCCAGAAAAATTCACTTTTTAGAGACCAAACTTAGAAAATGTCAGTCTGTGAGGTGGATATTTCAGAATATTATGAACTGAAAACAAGCAGGGAGAATGGAAACATTCACACAGTCTTTAATGAGAGTGATCCCCATCACTCCCACTGTAATGAATGGCCTAAAATCTCAGGCACAACTCTGTTTTAATCTAAAAATATTGTAATATTTCTGAGTCTTCCAGTCCTACGATTCTATGACTCTGTGTGGCCTCCATATGGAGTTTTCCTGGGATCATTTTGTAGGGATTGTGATTTGCCACACACAGAGTGACCAGCAGTTGTGCCTCAGGATATCCACAGATCCTGAGGGGTCTACAGAAAGCTAATGCCATCTGCAGAGAAGTCCTGTGCCTCACTGCTAGCTTCCTGTCACCACCTGGCTCCCTGGTGGTGTGGCTCCATAAAAGCTGTGGAATCCTCAACCATCTTCTTACCCAAGATGCTCCTTTAATTAAGGGGGACTTCCCAGTACCGTGGTAGAGCAGCCTTCACTTCTAACACATAGGTGCTGTGGGTCATGGACTCAAATACCAAGGGAGGAGAGGAAGGAAATCAGAAAAAAACTCAAGAGAATTCAAAATATAAGGGGGGGAATATTCTTTTAATTTTAAGCCCCATAAAAACTGAAGTAACTGATGCTACAAAAATTCCCCAAGCCACTTAACAACAGTACAGCTCTCAGCTAAAGTAAAGACCACCCTCCCCACTCAAGTTAGAAAAGGTCCTCATCTCTCTAACAGGCATATAACAGGTTTCACTTGGTTGATGCTGTCAAGGTTCCCTCCCCACTCTGAATTCTGGGGTACAGATGTGGGGACCTGCATGAAAGACCCCCTAAGCTTATTTCTACCAGCTTAGGTTAAAACTTCCCCAAGGCACAAATCCTTTCTTGTCCTTGGACGGTATTGCTGCCACCACCAAGTGATTTAGACAAACATCCAGGGAAAAGGGCCACTTGGAGTCCCGTTTCCCCAAAATATTCCCCCAAGCCCCTTCACCCCTTTCCTGGGGAGGATTGAGAATAATATACTAACCAATTGCCTTCAATAAAAGTACAGACCAGACCCTTTAGCTTTAGGACACTACAATCAATCAGGTTCTTTAAAAAAAGAACTTTATTATAAAGAAAAAGGTAAAAGAAGCACCTCTGTAAAATCAGGATGGAAGGTAATGTTACAGGGTAATAAAAAGATTTAAAACACAGAGGATTCCCCTCTAGGCTCAACTTCAAAGTTCCAAAACCAGGAATAAACCTCCCTCTTAGCATAGGGAAAATTCAAAAGCTAAAACAAAAGATAATCTAACGCATTTCCTTGTTTTACTTACAATTTTTGTAACCTTAGATGCTTATTTCAGGTAGGGTTTTAGGAGAGGTTTTTTCTTCCTGGTCCCTCTCTCTGTCCCAGGAGAGCACAACAAAGACAGCACCAACAAAACTTCCTCTTCCCCCCCCCCCCCCGCCCGATTTGAAAGTATCTTATTTTCTTATTGGTCCTTTTGGTCAGGTGCCAACCAGGTTGAGCTTCTTAACCCCTTACAGGTAAAGGAGGGATTTTATGCTACCCTTGGCTGTATGTTTATGACAGATGTCCAGCAGCACCATAGTTCCTAATGCTGGTGACATTCACAGAAGACCCCAGTATGTGACACACACTCTCCATAGAATCATAGAAATGTAGGGCTGGAGGGACTTCAGGAGGTCACATCCACCCCCCTGTGCTGAGACAGGACCAAGGAAACCTAGAGCATCCCTGACAGATGTTTGTCCAAATTGTTCCTAAAAACCTCCAGTGATGGGGATTCCACAACCTCTGCTGGAAGCCTATTCCAGTGCTTAACTATCCTTATAGTTGGAAAGCTTTCCTAATATCCTATAACCTAATAACTTAAATCTCCCTTGCAGATTAAACCCATTATCTTTGTCCAGCCTCCAGTGGATATGGAAAACAAATGATCACTGTCCTCTTATAACAGCCCTGAACATACGTGAAGACTGTTAACAGGTCCCCCCTCAGTTTTCTTTTCTCATGACTAAGCATGTCCAGTTTTTTAACCTTTCCTCAGAGATCAGGTTTTCTAACCCTTTTATCATTTTTGTTGCTCTCCTCTGACACTCTCTCCATTTTATCCACATCTTTCTAAAGTGTGCTGCCCAGAATTGGACACAGTACTCCAGCCGAAGCCTCATCAAGTAATGTGGGACAATTACTTCCCATGTCTTACATACAACACTCATGTTTGATACACCCCACGATGATATTAGCCTTTTGGCACAGATGCATTACACTGTTGACTTATATTCAATTTGTGATCACTCTAACCCCTGATCCTTTTCACCAGAACTACCCCCTAGCCACTTACTCCCCATTTTGAAGTTGTGCATTTGATTTTTCCTTCCCAAGTGTACTACTTTGTACTTGTCTTTATTGAAGTTCATCTTATTGATTTCAGACCAATTCTCTAATTTGTCAAGGTCATTTTGAAATCTAATCCTGTCTTCCAAAGTGCTTGCAAGCCCTCCCAGCTTGGTGTCATCTGCAAATTTTATAAGCACACTCTCCACTTCGTTATCCAAGTCATTAATAAAAATATTGTACCAGTCCCATGACTAACCCCTCCAGGACCCCACTAGATATGCCCTCTGTGATAGGTTGGGTCATAGAGACCCCCTTGGGACTGGCACCTGATATGCTGAGATTACCTCTGAGTCCATTTTCCCTGCCAGCTTGGGACTTCAGAATCCTGTCTTGTTGAGCCAGACACACTAGCCTACTGCAAACACAGACCCAGGTCTGAACCACGTCCCCAAAGCTGCAGACTTAACTGAAAACAGCTTAAGAAGTGCTCCTGTCTCCAGCACCCAGATACCCAGTTCCAATTGGATCCACCCCAAATAAATCCATTTTACTCTGTATAAAGCTTATACAGGGTAAACTCATAAATTGTCTGCCCTCTATAACACTGAGAGAGATATGCACAGCTGTTTGCTCCCCCAAGTATTAATTGCTTACTCTGGGTTAATTAATAAACAGAAGTGATTTTATTAAGTATAAAAAGTAGGATTTAAGTGGTTCCAAGTAATAACAGACAGAACAAAGTTACTAAGCAAAATAAACCAAAACACACAAGTCAAAGCCTAATACATTTAAGAAACTGATTACAGATGAAATCTCACCCTCGTAGAGGTTCCAATAAGCTTCTTTCACAGACTGGACTCCTTCCCAATCTGGGCCCAATCCTTTCTCCTAGACAGTCCTTGTTCCAGCACAGGTGATAGCTAGGGGATTTCTCATGACTGGAACCTCCTTTGTTCTGTTCCACCCCCCTTATATAGCTTTGGCATAAGGCGGGTCAAAGCCTAATATATATAGCTTTGGCATAAGGCGGGAATCTTTTGTCTCTCTGGGTCCCCACCCCTCCTTCTAAATTGAAAATCACAGGTTTAAGATGGATTCCAGTACCAGTTGACATGGTCACATGTCCTGTGAGACCCCAAGCCTTCATTCTTCCTGGCCTGACTCACAGGAAGGCTTGCAAGTAAACAGAGCCATTTACAACCAATTGTCCTAGTTGATTTGGAGCCATCAAGATTCCAAACCACCATTAATGGCCCATACTTTGCATAATTACAATAGGACCTCAGAGTTATATTTTATATTTCTAGTTTCAGATACGAAAATGATACATTTATACAGAAAGGATAACCACACTCAGTAGATTATAAGCTTTGTCATGATACCTTCCAAGAGACCTTTTGCATGAAGCATATTCCAGTTACATTATATTCACACTCATTAGCATATTTTTATAAAATCATATGGAGTGTAATGTCACACCCTCCCAATTTGACAGTGAACCATCAGAGGCTACACCACAGATGTCCACGTCGCAGTACATGGAGAAAGCTTAGCAACTTACACTTTTCTGATACAGCTGTTCCAGCATCTATCCCGATCCATTGAGGTGGATGGCAGCTTTAATTGGCCTCAAGTGGAACCTAGAGTGGGACCATTGAGAGTAGAATTCAACTTTGTTACCTCATCCTGCTTCAGCCAGGGAAGAGCATTCTCCACCTGCAGCTCCCTTGGGATGTGATCTGCCATGTATGAGTGACTTAAATGGCCACAGATCTCACAGGTCGGGGTCAATATCCTGCTCCTGTTCTTGCTCTTTATTTAGGAGCTCCCATACAACTAAATGCATGCAGTGTGCAAAGTCAAGCCTATTACCATGAACCCCATCAGCCATGCTGTCTGAGTTCACAAACCTAGGGGAGAGAGAGAGGAGCTGGTTAACTGCCACCTATCTATTACCTCATTCAGTTTGTTCAACAGATTATAGACCAGGTCATCAGCTGGTATAAATCAGCATTGCACCACTAACTTTAATAAAGCTGTGCCAGTTTACACCAGCTGAGTTCAATGGTGTTGTGCTGATTTACTCAGCTAAGGTGTGTGTGTGTATGTATATACACACACACCATATATGTAGTATGTGATTTCTGGAAACTACACATGCCCAGTGTGGCATGTGGCCAGATGCTGCTGCTCCCCTCATGCCTGTTCAAGCTTTATCCTGCCAAGATGACCAAATAGCCACTAAAAAGTATATATAATCAGTGATCTGGCCACTGGCCCACATGTGTTGCGAGGGGATTTGTTATACCCTCACAGCTCCTTGGGGCACACTGCACTGTGTAGCCTGCGATATCTGGCAAAGCTCTGGGACAGCTTTTAGCACCTGCTACTGCAGATATGATCAGCTGCCAGAATCTGTCTCCTTCAACAAGTGAGTAGTAGAGTGCCAGCATTTTTCTCAGCGATGTCTTCAGCAAGGTGACCAGAGACAGATATAATGGACAAGCTCAGAAGCTTGCCTCTCTCACCAACATAAGTTGGTCCAATAAAAGATATTACCTTACCCACCCTGTCTCGCTAATAATGGAGTTTAGTCATTTGTTCCCTCATGAGTCAGATAGATTATCAAGTGCTGGGGTGGGGCGGGCTGGAAATAGGGTGTTTCTCAGTTGGGGGCTCTTGGCTCTGGAATTTACTTCCTCCATTAGTGCAAAGAATGAGCTTGTTAACCTTTAGGGTAACCCTGCAAGATTTATGTGTTCTCTTAGGCCCTTATATGAAGATGGTGGCTTCTACCAATGATGTTTTATTTGTGGTCTGGAGGGAACTTGTTTTTAAATGAACTTCTTGTCTGGCCCAGCTTTTAGAACTTCTCTGCGACCCTTCCCCCGAACTTCTAGCAGTCTATGCTTTCGCAGGACACCCCCAGCATCAACAGGACTCTGAGGTCAGCTAGCTCCTTAGAAGAGAAGTGAAAGGTGATACTTTCACTTAACACCATCAGAATCCCAGGCTACCAGCTGAGGTTTTGCTTCTCTTCCCACTGGTGTGGCTATAAAAAAAAAATCACAATTGGGGATTTGTTATAGATCATGGGCCAAAATCACCCCTAGCATAATTCCACTGAAGTACTAGATGCCTTGAGGTTTGTAATTCTGAAGAGTTTTATCGGTGTTAGAATGGTGACACGTAGTCTCACATATGGGCTAGCAGAATCTAAACTATAACCACGTAAGGTATTTCACTTGAGATGAAGTTACACCAAGTCTCCAAGAAGAAAGATGTACCTTTTTCTTACTAGAGTAGCCAAGTCCGTGATGAAAGACAGCTGTGAACTTGTCCTAGGACTACAGATATAAAGGAATCATAGTATTGTTTTTTCACTCCATTCTGTGGCTTATAAACACAAAGGGGTCTTCAAATATAAAAGATAATGAACAGCAAATAGACTGCAAGGGCCATTTCCTCTATGATCCTATTTAACTACTGGGGTAATTGCCTCAAACTGTTTCAATAAACATCAACATAGTGAGTATAGAAATTAGATGTTTGGATGATGCTAACACTTCTCTGATTATTCAATCTTCTGAAAACACAAGGGGGAAAAACAGCAAGTTGTTATGCGTGTTATTGACTTTTTTTTTGTAGTAATCTTGTAATGTTTATTGTATTTGTGGTTTACAACTTAGATAAAAACAGACTAGTGCCCTGAAATAGACATTATACATGTCAAAATACAAGCAAATTTGTTTCTGCAGTAATGCAAACAATATTACAGACAATTCATCATATTAACCTCCAGAGTATTACTACATAAGATCTGCGTGCGGTGCATGTATATACCTTGTTATCAACTTTGTTTAACTTCAGCCAAATTCAAGTTCTAGCAGGTATTTGTCAAGATGAAAATGAATGACATCACTGTACTTTGCTTTAGGTGTTTTACAACTCACATCTGGCTAGACCGTGTTTATTCCACAAACTTTCCAGTAATTAAGGATATTGCTTAAGTATCTCGCGTGTGTGCTAGCATTCTGAAACACATAATGTAGGCCTTGTACAAACACACCTTGGAAAACTGACTTTGCACCTGTGAGGGACATGATATCATGCTTCCTCGGTGGTATTATTGTAAGCCCTCACTTCACATTGGCTTGTAATACTGAGATGGGGAATAAATGCTGCATGCTCCTGGGAGAAAAGATTACAACCATCACAATTTTTTATTAATTTGGCTTCCATGCAGTAGCCCAGTTTTTAACAATATTTTCAGGTTGTAATCCCTACCTCTATGTGTGCCTCCCATACCAGAACTCATGGGGCCAAACACAAGCCTGGCATAAAAGAACACAGCTTCACTGAAGTCATAGGAGTTATACCCTCATATGCAGGGTTGAACTTGGCCCAGGACAGTCACAACAAACAGAAATATCTTTGGATTAAATCCTCTCATCCCTTTCCCCAGTCACAGAAAGCTCAAAATGCAGCAAAACTTTCACAGCACGTGGTGGGGTTGGAGAAGGTGGGGGAGTACATGGAAGCCAAAAAGATCTGTAGCTCCCTCCATGCTGTGGAGTCAAACCCCATAGCGGTTCGCTACATGGAGGTATGTGGGAGAGGGGCAGTGGCTTGACTCAGGCATGGCAACTGAGTTAATGCACAGCAACTGTATGGATCCACTGGACACAAGCCAAACAGAGGCAATGCAGCGAGTCACAGATGAGCTGCACAGGTCCCAACCACCTGCTTTATATGGGGGTCCAGGTAGGATTCAGTCCCTCCACAAAACCTGCTTACTCAGACTTTGCATAGGGAACATGAAGTTCACAATTAGCTTTTCCCCAGGTTTCACCTTCTGTGTAAAACAGAGAAAATATCGATGGGCAGAATATGAAAAATGACAAGGACATCGGATTGAAATGTGTTAGATCCACATTTGTTTTAGTGACGATCAGTTCTTGAGAGAAAGAAAATTTTAAACCATTTTGATAAATGGGAGCGTCCTCATTTTTCATTTGAATCCAATAGGTTTCACTCAGGTCCTGAACTTCAAAGTGGAGTAGAGAAATTGAGTGGAGAGGAGGAGAAGGTATGAAAAGAGGGAGGGAAAGCACTTAAATAATGATAACAGCAACAACTGGAAAGTACTCCCATGCTTCCTGGGATATAAATTCCACCGCCTTTAGACTCAGAGTTTATGAGCCCAGATTTGGTTATTACCTTGTAAACAGGAAGCACCCTTAATTTATTACAGTAATAACAGAGCTGTGAAACAAACTAATAAAAGCAAGGAAATTCAAAGTTAGCAGTATACCCTGTCTATATATTACACCTTTCACCTCTCGCACTCTGTCTAGATATTGTCGCAGCACACGTGATATTAATAAATCACACACTGTTCAGAGCAGAGGACATGAAATTTTGCATATTCTGGATGATTTGGTGCCCCTCTCATACAATATACACAATCTCCCAACGTTAGCCACGTCGTCCTTACACGCAATCTATGCTTGGATGCAAGGCAGGGCTGCCGGGGGGTGGGGGCAAGTGGGGCAATTTGCCCCAGGCCCCACAGGGGCCCCCACGAGAATATAGTATTGCAACTTTTTTTTATGGAAGGGGCCCCCGAAATTGCTTTGCCCCAGGCCCCCTGAATCCTCTGGGTGGCCCTGATGCAAGGGGGGGCAAAGGACTCAGTTGCCTTCACAATCATTTCCCACCCCCTTTCTCCAGATCCTGCAGAATATGCTCCAGGGGGTTGGAGTCTATGCAGCGGGAGGTGGTGGGAACTGACTGGATTGAGGGTAGAAGTGGGGCAGAACTCAGGACATGTTCAGAGGAAATGTAATGGTTTCTCTGCATTCAGCAGAGACTACTTGACTATTCAGCCTGGGCCCACTGTGATGCCTTTTCTGCACCTGTTCTGTGGGGTCTCTCTTTAAGGGACATTTTGAGGGCAGCTGCTGCAATGAGAGGCCCTGATAGCATGAGTCCAGTGGAGTCACGCTGACAAGGAACATGAAAGGGGGGATCAACCAGGAAAGATGCCACTCTCCAGTGTCCCTGCTCTACTTCTGGGCTGGCTTCCTGGATGGAAATCCAGGCAGGAAATAATCAAAGTTGGCATTTCAGTACTGCTCCCTCTGAGTGCTTACTGTGGCTGTTACTTCACTTTATGCTTCCCATCACTACAAAAAGAGGCCAAATCACATTGCCATCCAACATCAAACCCTGCAACAAAAGCCACCAAAATGGGTGAGGTCCCATTTACATTTTCATCTATTTTAATCATCTATCTAAGATCCCAATGGTCAAAAAAGTGATACCACATACTATCTTGTTGGAGTTTAACATCATGTATTTGCTATGAATTTGCTGGTAGCATTCCACAGCTCGCATTCAGACGCTGTCCAGATCTAGTGCAGTGGGAAGACCATGAATTGATCTAGAAAGACACAATGGGCAAAAGGGAGGTATGTCAAGCATCAGTTTATTCATTCTCTACCCATGTAGCCTTCAAAGAAAAATAGCCATTTAATTGTGTCTAATTACAGAGGCCTGTAGTAGACAGCATGGATCTGGTTTGCAGAGAAACTTTGTATTTTAAGGTGTAGTGCAATATTTTGCCACCTGTTGGTTTGTCTTTTCAAACTTAAAATAATGTAATAAATCACATATAGGTTGAGAATATCATGGTGAGGAGTAGAATATACTTTTAAAACTAGGACTGTTTATATGACTTTCGAGTGATGAGGTGGAGAGAAACCATATGTGCGCTTTACCTAGTGTAACTGCGCCTCAGTGGATTACAACTGAGGATGCCAAATTCAGGACGAACTGCTGAGAAATAGGGCAGACACAGCCAGCCCAAAACTGGTGGTTATTCTTTCATAAGATATACCAAACCAGCCACAAAAGTAAACTCCTGTTTCACCGAACTGGCTAATAAGAAGTCATAAAAGCAGTTTCTTTGGGCATTCCAGTTCTTATATCATCACCAAAAACACTGGATTCAGAGATGAGTGGTTCTTTACAACCAGTCTCATCAAATGAAAGGTTCTTTTGATCCCAAAGGACCTGCCTCACACCCAGATCAATATATAACTTAGATCTTACCCAAAAATCACTCTGATGCCAATCCTTTAGTATCTAAAATCTAAAGGTTTATTTATAAAAAGAAAGAAAGGTGAGAGTTAAAATTGGTTAAAAGAATCAAATACATACAGTAATTGAAAAGTTCTTGGTTCAGGCTTATAGCAGTGATGGAATAAACTGGTGGCTTAAGTCAAGTCTCTGGTTGCTTCCAAATCATTGGAAGGACCTCAATTCCTTGGTTAGAATGCTCCCATTAGTATAAGTTCATATTCCAGAGGCTTAGGCAGGAAAAAGGCTGGAGCAGGATCAGGGGCGGCTCTATGTTTTTTACCGCCCCAAGCACGGCAGTCAGGCAGCCTTCGTCGGCACGCCTGCAGACGGTCCACTGGTAACGCAGATTTGGCGGCATTTCTGCGGGTGATTTGCCGGTCCCGCGCCTTCGGCGTACCCGCCGCTGAACTCCCACAAGCATGCCGCTGAAAGCTGCCTGACTGCCGCCTTCACAGCAGCCAGCACACTACTGGTATATCACACCCATCCTATATTGATGGGCAGCAACTATGCACTGGGGGGATTCACCTCTGAAGGACGGTAGGTGAAATTTCTATCACTGACCTCTTAGTGGGTTATGCCATGAGAGAGCAGATTTAATTTATGACTGGAGCCCCACTAGCTGTCAGGGTGATGCATTGAATCTATGTATTTCTCAGGCATTCTAGTCTGGCCTCTCTCTCTCTAGTCAGTCCCACACACCTACTGGGCTTCACCGACTGGTTCTGGGCCCCAAAGCAGAGTGGAAGTTGCAGTCAATTGCACTTGACACCCACACCCTGACCTCTCTGTAGCTGGATTTTCCACCACAGCCTGGGGCTGTGCTGCCAGAAGAGAATTTGGCACTTAGGCACTAGTAAAATACAAATAAATAATAATAATTCATCACCATAATGTGCATGTCTCAAATATGCAGTGTTATGAGATACCGCACACACAGTTTGTATAGAAATAATGCCCCAGGAGCCATATCATCTGTGCAGTGGAGCTACTCTGTGGCATACTTCTGGTGTGTTCTGGCTGTAATAGCAGGGAGTTTCATACCAAGGCAAGGGGAATCCCCCAGTGTCACAGAGCAGCCATAGAGGCTCTGACATCCCCATCCTTCTTCTGGCATTGTGGGGTGTGGCTGTAAGACAGCGACTCAGTTGATAAGCCCCTAAACTGCTCCTTTTCCCAGCTGTGGTTTGGGGACCTTGGCCTCTTGGGCTGCTGTAACGTATGCATGGGACTGAACTCCTGGATCAAGAAGGCACAAAGATGAGCTTTAAATCATCTTTGCACATTCTCACACACATGCACATTACTTGCACTGTAAGCATTTCATTCATATCTGAGGATCTGATCCTGTGTCTCCACGTGTAAACTAGGAACATGCTTTTTTCCCTCATGAGTCAGAGGATGACCACATAACTAAGAAGTGATTCATAGATTCATAGATTCTAGGACTGGAAGGGACCTCGAGAGGTCATCGAGTCCAGTCCCCTGCCCGCATGGCAGGACCAAATACTGTCTAGACCATCCCTGATAGACATTTATCTAACCTACTCTTAAATATCTCCAGAGATGGAGATTCCACAACCTCCCTAGGCAATTTATTCCAGTGTTTAACCACCCTGACAGTTAGGAACTTTTTCCTAATGTCCAACCTAGACCTCCCTTGCTGCAGTTTAAACCTATTGCTTCTTGTTCTATCCTTAGAGGCCAAGGTGAACAAGTTTTCTCCCTCCTCCTTATGACACCCTTTTAAATACCTGAAAAACTGCTATCATGTCCCCTCTCAGTCTTCTCTTTTCCAAACTAAACAAATCCAATTCTTTCAGCCTTCCTTCATAGGTCATGTTCTCAAGACCTTTAATCATTCTTGTTGCTCTTCTCTGGACCCTTTCCAATTTCTCCACATCTTTTTTAAAATGCGGTGCCCAGAACTGGACACAATACTCCAGCTGAGGCCTAACCAGAGCAGAGTAGAGCAGTGATGAAGCCCTGAGTTAGTTGTTCCAGAGCATCCCTAACAAATGTAATGAAAAGGTGTATTGCCTGTCCACATATGGAATACACTGTTTTTACCGCATTATAAAATATTTCCACCTTGTTCAGTCTTTTAAATGTATGTTTTACTGTCAGATTTCCTGGCAGCAGTCTGTACCACGTGCCAGACCGGGATGGTTAGAGCGGAATGAGCTGGTACAGCAGGAGTCAACTTGGTATGTTGGCATTAAACTGTCAGCATGGTGCTTAATTGGTTTTGATACAAGTGGAAATTATTGAGGCAAACTATGGGAAAATGTCAGAAGTGTGTATACATGATTCTATTTCTTGCTAATGAATGTTTCCAGTAGAACTTCAATTTTATGAACACCAATCTTATGACCAATTGGATATTTGAACCATTTTCCCCCAATGGGCAGTGGTGTAGCCCTAATTCTCAAGGTATTGGAACGCTTTGGGCCCACTGCTGCTGGTGTGACCTCCTGCTCATTTTGCATGCAAGGTCACGCTGGCAGGGCAGAGAAGCGCAGCGCAGCATGCTCGGCAAAATGGCGTCCTCCACGTGGCACACGTAGGCTGCTACTTTGGCAACCTTGAAATAGTACCGGAATGGCATTCTGACTCCACAACTCCACTGCTGAGGGGGTGGGGGGAAATCAGTGCCTTCAGTGAATTGGAAATCATTATGCCATGGTTTGAACGTCAAGAAGAAAGTGATGCAGTGCACTCTGCCGCAACTTATGCATTGTACTCACTGTAATTTTGAGGAGTTCAATTTTATGAACTTCTCAGTCCCCAATTAGTTCATAAAATAGAAGTACAGCAGACTCCCTATCTCACCCTTTTTGTGATAGGAAGTAACATGAATGGTTTGGCTGGTCTCTTCAAGATTTGGCCTTTCTCAGGTTTTAAGAGTTAGGTCTTGTTTTTCAGTGTCAGGGCTTTTTACATTATACCTAATATCAGGTTGGTAATGGGAGGTGAATATAGTGAGAAGACCAGATAAGAATAAGTCCCTGCATGTAATCGATTGATTCAGTAGCCTTGAGAAAATACTATCAACTTCATGAAAGTTTGAGATCAGGTCAACTTTTGGCTGTCAGTTTAATCCAAAATTCTGACATCATCCATAATTAACAACAAGGACCTTAGGTATGTAGGTTACAGACCGGGACACATCCTCTCTGCAACAAATAGCCCAAGGAAGACAAAGGGGAGTGTGGTCTGAAAAAAGGATTGAGAGTGGGGTTTAGAGAACTCCCTGAGCGCTTTGATACCTCTTCACCAGGGATGGACTCACCAGGGCTTGTAGGATCAGCAACTCACATTAAACAACAGATTTAGCATCAAAGATGTTCTATATCTGGAGTAGCTTTTCAGACTAGGAGTGTTACAAAGGGGCCATCCCTCCAACCCATGTGCCTCTACACACCCCCATTACATCAAAGGAAAGGGTTAGATGCACATAAGGGAAATCCCACTGACCGTGTCCACCCCTCTGAACCGTAGAAAACATGGGCCATATTTAATTAGCATCAGGTTGTAGGCAGAATCCCCTCTGATTTCAGTTTAAAAATAGATGGAGATTTCTACAATCCTTACTGGGGTAAAATTTCAATTGACCTTCATGGTTTTGTCTGAGTAAAAGCAGAATTGGATCCTAATTTTGAATAAGAGACATCATAATGCAGCATTACTAGAAGTGTAAAATTTCTCTCAGCCGTTTACTAGTGAACTTCTAAAACTACTAATTTGTAAATCTCAGTAATCTCTGGACTCTGAGCCTGGCACTAGCGTAACTAATGCAACGGACATGACCTCGTTTGTAAGGAAGATTATAATGAGATCTAATGTAACGATTTGTGATTTAAACAGTTTATTTGTAGTTCCTTTAACATTATTGGGGAAACTGACCGAAAGCAATCATGTAATTCTGCCACGTGAGCCCTCTGCTGGTGGATTCCCATATAAATCTCTAGCACTACTGCACCACTCGCTAACATTACCACCCCAGGAAAGTTTGCATTAAAATATTACATTAACCCTGCCAGCTCCAAGAAGGGACAGTGAAATGGTGAACTTCCTATATTGGTACAGTCCAAACGCCACTGATTTTAAAAGGTCCCGACCTTGTCTTGGCGGCAGTAGCTTTCAGGGTGTCTAAGGAGGTTGGAATTTAGCCCATTCCTTTTGAAAACTCAATGATTAATCTACGCAGGTTTAATTGTTAACTATTTTACCAATCCATGTGTGTGGGGAAGCTATAAAGATCACCTCTGATGTTGAGAAATCCAGCCATGGAACTCTGCGTGTATTTAATTTCACACATCTGAAATCCGTGCTCTTTACTGACTGGGGGAAACTATTTGCATTGACTAGCCCAAAGGTGATCTGATCTCAGACTGGGCCTCTATCCTTACAATAAATGAATAAATAAGTTGATGGTGTTAGAGTAAAACTAAATTTAAGTCCAGAACAATACAGTTATTTATGTGCTCCCGTTTATAGGTATGTTAAGGTTCAAAGTATTTTCTTATTCAGATTTCTGGGTAGAGTAGCTTTAAACATGATCTTTACAAGATAGATATTGAAGTTAGTTACATTTCATAACGAATCAGGATTCTCATGGATCCGTGTAAAACTGAAGTTAATCCTCCGACGTTGGCAGAAATGTATAAATGATCAACAGGGTGAAGATCCCAGAATCTGAGACAGTAGTGTCTCACTCTTAATTCCAGAGATTTTATGTAGAGATTTTATTGGGTCTCGCATACCCGATCTCTCCGCAATTCGGTTCTTGCTATTTCTTAATGGTTTTGCGTTCACGGTCTTGCAAGGAACAGGGCTGTGGATATGTCCTTTCTGTAGCGGTCTGTGGTAGCTCTGATAATTTGTGCTAATTTCATTAGGAGCTTTATTGGGAACCATGAACTCTCAGGCTCTCGGATCAGTCCGGGTTTGATGCAGTCTGTGCATTTAACAGTCACAGAGCAGCATGTTGTATCGGGTCCTGTGTCTGTTTTGTATGCGGATTCGTTTACCCGCCCCACAGATCTGTACAGATGCTAGCTCAGCTGTATCAAAAGATCGATTTTATAGGTAAAATGTGCGCGCACACACACTTCTACAGTGCTTGATATCAAGGCCAGGGCCAGGCTGTAAACTCGGCTACTTGCCACGCATTGTAGGAGATCTACAAAACAGCATTTCCCCAAAGGCCACCAGTATCAGCGCTGGGGCTTTAGACAGTTTGCAGCTTGTTGTCCCCCGGGTCTGTGGAATGTGTCCCTCCACATGCGCGCTCTTGCCTGTGTTTCTCCAGGACTATACGTGCAATCGCATCCTTCTCTTTTCTCCCTGTTTGGTTTTTCTCTCTCGCCACTTTTCACGTTGGCCTCTCTTGGTAACCCATCGTTCCGTTCATTGTCACTCAGGCCAAAAGGCAGGTCAGCCCACAGGACGGAAATAGGCTAAATGATTGCAATCCCCTCTGCAGCTTCACCCCCACAGCCTGTAGGAACGCTTCAGCATAAGCCTTGGCAATAGAAAATGTTTCTTTCTGCCCTCCTCACGTGGGGACGTCATCTGGCCGCCAAATCGTGAATATTTGGGGCAAAATAACTAGCCCAGAGGTTATTTAATAAAAGGTCTCCCGAAACAGGACATTTTGGGACTGTTCTGGCCAAGCTCTTCTGTTGGGAAAAGAGAGCGAGACAAATCCGATTTTCCACTAAGACATTGCACTCAGGATCAGGAAAGCAATGAGGACCGAAATCAAAGATTCTAGGTGAAAGGCGGAGAATTCCTTATCAATTCCCCACACTGACAGTTAAATCCTTATCATGTCCTAACTAATTCCCAAATCCAGCCAGATTTGCTCAGTCTGATTTTGTCTTGATTTGCTGCAACACCCCAAGCAGTACCACGTTACACTACCTGCAAGTTTCAGAGTAGCAGCCGTGTTAATCTGTATCCTCAAAAAGAACAGGAGTACTTGTGGCACCTTAGAGACTAACAAATTTATTAGAGCATAAGCTTTCGTGGACTACAGCCTATGCATCCGAAGAAGTGGGCTGTAGTCCACGAAAGCTTATGCTCTAATAAATTTGTTAGTCTCTAAGGTGCCACAAGTACTCCTGTTCTTTTTACCTGCAAGTGTCCTTTTCATGGCAGCGAGAATTGCATATTATCTAGTAAAAACGCGAGTATATAAAAACCACAGTTCCCTTGAGAGATCCTCACTTTTATTGCGAAACACAATTGATTTATTGCTCTCCCAAGGGTGGAGACAAAGAAGGAAGCGTCTAGGAATTCAATCACAAATGTTAACAGTAAGAAAACAATCTTATCGGAGCAGTTTCACTGTTAATAAATGACTCCCAGCCCACATTATATTTGGCCACCGACAATAAATGAATATTGCGTGCAGTGGGCAGACTGTAGTGAACCATCGGTGTTTCTGTGGTAACTACTAATTAAAAAAAATCTTGCTACACTCAAAATATACTTGTGTTCGGAATTTTCTAATCCTAGCCAGCGTCTAGTGGTTTGCGATGTAGGTCGCGTTATCAATTTATGTTGTGGAGGTTTTCTCCTATTTTGCTATGTGGATCCGAAAATTAACCTGCTCTTACAGCACCACCCTTTCGATTCCACGCGCTGTCTCACTGCGTTCCCTCTTTTTCTCTGGTGCCCGGCAGATCGTGTTTGTCCCATTGCTTTACGTTTCGGATAGTGCATTTACTTCGTTATGGATGAATGCAGCCGTTGAAAGGGATCTTTCCCAGGCTTGGAAAGGATCTTATTTGCTGGGCTTTAATTCCACAAATCGCTCCCGAGCAATGGTCTGAATC